>NC_044037.1:190325764-191063505 GCF_901765095.1 Microcaecilia unicolor
CTAATATCAAATATGTATGGAGGGAGGGGTCATCTCCACTGGGGGTTCCACCCCCCAAAAGGTAAAAAGGTGGCTCCTATGATCACTACCAATGGAGGTGCCCCCCCCCACCCCAACACTGTAGACCCTCTCTCTCTGGTATGTGAATAGCAAATGAATGTGTGCAGAGGACAAAAAGGACCAACACCCTGACCCTGCTCTACAAACTTATATCTTACAGACGCTTTGGAGTCCACCGGGACCCTGGGAGTCCCTCAGGAGGCGGTTCCGGCGGGTGAGGCGGGAGAGGCCCGACCTCATCTGGGCGGTGCGAAGGCACCTCAGGGCTCGCCGTAAGTATTCAAAAACAGGACACCTGTACAGATACTACATACATTTCATGAATAAAGCAAATGTGTTGTACAATATCACTTCCCATGTGCCTAATAGCCACCTAGTAAGTAATACCATATCTGTCCCAGATCAAGGATGCAGGTTGCAGGGGTTCTTCCATGAGCGTGCCTGCAACGTCCGACCATCCCCCCGAGATGAATGAGATAATATGCCACACTTTACTATTCCCCTTATTGTGGTGGCTGATTACTGTGTCCTGGTACAGCTGCCTGAGGCCCTACTTTTACTGCATGTTTTGGCCTAAATCACATAAAAGAATTGTGCTCAACCCCCTTCCACTGCCCCCCCCCCCCAATAACTCCTACAACAACTGCCCATCAACCCCTCGTTGCATCTCACAATGCAAACATGCTGGTCAGCAATGAATTTGGTATGGCAACATGTCCTGCGTGTGGTGTGTCAGAGGAGGGTCCAGGGTTCTGTTTCATGTAATCTGATGCAGCTCATTCCCCATGGGCATATGGCTACGCCTTACCACACCCTGCCCCATCCCCTGCCTCACGCCACCCAGCTACTGCACTATGCAAGCCATGGTGTATGCACTGATCTCAATCACACTCCTTTTACATACACAGGGCTCCACCAGCAGGAAGCTGAGCGGGAGGATGAGGAGGGCCACCACCTCCAGGAGGAGGAGGAGGAGCAGGAGGAGGAGGAGCAGGAGGAGCAGGAGGAGGAACAGCAAGCGGAGGGGCACCTGGATGGAGGAGGAGGAGGAGGAGGAGCAGCCAGGCCAAGAGGCGGGCCACCAGGAGGAGGAGGAGGAGGGACTCGGAGGAGGGAGTCTCATCATAGATGAGGATGAGGACATCATGAGGAACCCTCCCCACCTGCAGCTCCGTATGAGGCCTCTCCCTCCCCTCAGCCAGCGCCATCGCCTGGCACACCTCCACTCCTTGGGCCATCTTCAGTGTCCCCTGGCCCCCTCCATCCCTGGGCCATCTTCAGTGTCCCCTGGCCACCTCCAGCCTTTGGCCCTGCTACTGTGGTGCGGCTCCTGCAGCAGCTGGTAGATGGCCGGGCAGCAGCTTGTAGTGGCCAGCACCAGCTGCTGCAGGAGGTGAGAGCCGGCAGGGCAATGAGCAGCCCAGGGCCCACTAAGGGTACTGCTGGGGCTGCTCATTGCCTGCTACAGAGGGCCCTGCTCAGAGGGCGTGGCCGCCCTAATTTAAATAGGGGGGGCCTGTTGGGGGTGTGGGGAGTGGTGGGGGGAGGGAATTGTTGGTGTTGTGTGTGGGGGGGAGGGAAATGTTGGGGTTCTGTGGGGGGGTGGGGGAGGGAAGTGTTGGGGTTGTGTGTGGGGGGGGAGGGAGGAAATGTTGGGGGTCTGTGGGGGGTGGGGAGGGAATTGTTGGGGTTGTGTGTGTGGGGGGAGGCAAATGTTGGGGGTTCTGTGGGGGTGGGGAGGGGAATTGTTGGGGTTGTGTGGGGAGTTGTGGGGGGGAGGAGGGCATTGTTGGGGCTATTTTGTAGGTGTGGGGGTGGGGGGGGGGGAATAAATGTTTCTCTTACAATAAACTATCAGGGTGTGTGTGTGTGTTTGTCTCCCTGTGCATTACATATCACCAAATGGTTGCTGTTGAGTTGAGAGGGAAGGAGGCAGCAATATGCATAGCATTAAATGTGCTGTGTGAATGAGAAGGTGATGTATGTCTGAGAATGTTGGCCATACAGAAAGCCACCTGTTCATTCCAACCTGATGGGCCATATGTTGCAGGGGGGTTGGCCGGGGGAGGCTGGATGGATATTTGTGTTCATGAATAAAAATGGCCAGCCAGCATCTCTCTCTCCACTCCCTCACCCTCCACCATACTGACCCACAATACAGAGTGCCCATCAATAAGAGATTAATAGTGTACCACGTGTGATCTGCCAGGTACACACTTCCACATAACTCCAGGTACCACATACACAGTGTTTGCTGTTGATGGAACATATCCTTACCCACAAGCCACATTGGTGTGGGGGGGGGGGGCCCAAGAAGGACCCACAAACAGCTGGCTCATATTTTCCCATTGAATACATCAGCTATGGTATATAATGCTGAGGAGCAAAAGGGAAACAATGGGAAACCCAATAGATGGATGGTTACTTCATCACAGTTGCAATGTAATACTTGTGTTAGAGAAGGGCACAAATAAAACTGGTGCTCATTATTGCAGCTGTGATCACACTTTCACCAGTAGTCGATCAAGGGTGTTACATTCAAGTATTCTGGGTTGTATCAAACTTTGTCCCTGAAGTGACTTGCCTTAGGTCGGGATTTGAACCAGCAACCTTATGATTATAAGGCTGGTGCTCTAACCACTAGGCCACAGCAGCCACCAGGCTTTAGCCACCACCAGTTACTTTGGGTTGGTACCTGTACACACACCCCTCTCCCTCACCACCACGTCATAGGCCTCAGTGGCACTACCTGTAGCCACCTCGATCATTTTGTCCAGGCTACCGATTAAAAACAATGTAATGTGCATGTTCCCTACTACCTATGGAGCAATTTAGGAAGTGTTCCATAATGTGCTATACACATCCATTGCATTAATCATTCTCCCCTCCCCCGCCTATGGACCTTGAGAATGGGTGGCCACTTGATAAATGGGGACTGGGGTACACCACATAAACAAGGAAGATGGAACCTACCGGGAACCAATACAGCACCTCCAACAGCTGGCCCACCACTACCACATGAGGACTGCCAACCCCACAGTACACTGCAGAGGAACCTGGTGGAAACAGAGCTACCTAAACATCTGATCCAGACTACATACATACAGTGAATGCACACTCCTGACTATGAGCACAAAAAGAAGAGGTGGCAGACAAATGAGAGCTACCATGAACGTCTGTTTCAAGACTGTTGTAGTGCGCCTTTTATCTTCTGGAACATGAGCTGCACATCTCCCTGATGAAATGACCCTTACCGAGGGGTGCATGTTTGGGCCGACTGTACTAAATTCTTGGCCCCCACACACTGCGCTACAACCAGGCAGAGAGAATGGGAGAAAGGAAGGAGCATCAGGGGATGTGGAAGACAGGAAACGGAAGGCGTGGTGGCTGAGGGCCAATAATAATTCCCCCCCCCCTAAAACACAGGTGTACCCAGCATACATCTGCTAAACACATACCTTCATATAAGTGAGGGTAAAACCCTGTAACATGATTATTACGAACAACCCGGCAAGGTTTCAGTGCAAGAAATGGCAGGTAAATTGGCAATGAAGAAAGGGAAGGCAGGTGGAGACGCCCATACTTATCTACTCATAATCAAACCATGTGTTCCTAATCGCCTATATGAGCTGGGCACGCTTAGGAATTGTGTGTAAAATGGAACAACAAACGCCCATATCAGAAACGCCTATTCCCCCGTCTCAATGGGCGTTCTTGGCGCCAATATAAACGCCCACTCCGTATTTTCGAAAACCCCATTGGTACAATGCCGCCACGTCAACCACCAACCCGGAAGGGTAATTTACGGATGGCGAGGTAGAGCTACTGGTCCAGGAGATCCAGCAACGCCACCAACAATCTCTTTGCTCCCACAGGGCAGAGGCTGGCTGCAACGACCAAACAGAGGGAGTGGGAGGCAGTCCGTGACAGCGTCAATGCAGTCTTCCATTGTGCAAGGGACGTGGAGGACTGCAAGCGCAAGTGGCGCAAGCTCCGGAGGGATGTGAGGCGCAAGGCTGGTGGCCATCCCCACCACCATGATACTGCCACCTCACCCCCCTGGAGCTGATGGTGCACTCCCTCCTACCCCAGGAGGGCATCCAGGAATTGGGGCCCTTGACACCTCTGCACAGGCTGAGGACTCAGGTAGGTTGACCATTCTTTATGAAGCTGCGCTTATGTGTTCCGCTGCACTAAACTGTGTTATACAAGTTGGGGCCAGGAGGTGGGAGGTGGGGAGTGGGGTGAGCGGCAAGCGGGAGGGAGTTTCAGGCGGGTGTGGTAATATGTAGAATAAACGACCATCTTAATGCTGGTGTGCTGACTTTCTTACCTACCCCTACTCACTTGCTCTGTATCATTACTCTCTATCCCTACCGTACTCATTTACCTTCCCTCTTACTTGTCCTGTGTGTGCATCTTAACTACATTGTAAGGTCTCTTTGAGTAGTGGTGTGTCATAGGAGCACACTCTGTGGCTGCTGTGGGTGTTTCAACACCCCCAATATTGAGCAACTATCATGTAGGTGTCCAGGGTGGAGTTTTGTGCACTCGGCTTCACCCCCAATAACGCATAACAGTTCGCTCCTATGGGTGTATGTAGGGTACTACTGTGGCACTACTTTGGGACCCTTCCTTCCCTACTACTCCCTCCTATTTTCCCATCACCAAACCGTGCCTATTTCCTTCTATCACCTCTGTGCTCTACTGAGTGTGGGCCACATGCATGCAACTTAAGGAGTCTGTAATGGGGGTGATAATGCAGTTCTAGAGAGTCTAGCAAGTCCGTAGTAACAGAAGACATGCTGAAATGTCCTTCATTTTGACAAATATACAACAAACAGCTTGTCCACAAAGTTGTGAGCAGTGTCCTTCTCTTGGCTGGCCCTCCACCACCTCTACTCAGCTGGCTGTGGGGCTCTCTTTCACATCGCTGTCAATTCCTATCCTCCTCCTCACCATCTCTTTGCTGGGTCAGCAGTTTGGGGGCCAATGTATATGAATGCTGAAAGACAAAAGTGGGTTATTTTCACCAACATTTGCTCACCCTTGTGCTATACAGGTGATGATTCTGAGGAGGCTGGCCCTAGTGGCCTGCAAGACCAATCAAGGCCTACAGCAGCACCACAGCCTCACCCTCCACCGCCTGCAGCAGCAGTGCAGCCTCTACCACCACCACCACCACCACCACCACCACCACCTGCACCAGTACAGCCTCTACCACCACCACCACCACCACCTGCAGCTGACCCAGCAGTAGAGGCTCAACCTCCACCAGCACCACCAGCAGAGGCGGCACCTCCACCACTGGTTGACTCTGCTGATGAGTATGCCTATAGGGGGCGGCTCCTCGTCACAGGCCATCCAGCAACGGAGGCAACTGTTGCGGCTGGCCACTGAGTTGCTGAGACACAATGTGCGCCTGGAGGGAGTACTGCCAGGACAAACTACAGCTGCAGAGGGAAGCACTGCAAGTGCAGCGGCAAGCCCTCCAGTGGCAGCGGGACGCCCACCAAGAGCTGCTCCAGGCGCACCGGGAAGCCCACCGAGAGGTGCTCCAGGCGCACCGGGAAGCCCACCGAGAGGTGCTCCAGGCACAGCGGGAAGCCCACCAAGAGGTGCTGCAGCAACTCCAACAGCTGCAGCACACCATTGAAGGGCTGCGCCCTCCGGGCCCACCACCACCTACTCCAGCGTGCTGCAGCTGCAAGACCTGCCCTGCACATCCTCCTCCAGTGGGCAGCAACCACCAGCCAAGAGGTGGGCGTTACGATCTGCCGCCTCTGCAGCACCCACCACCAAACCATCTCCCATTCTGGGTCCTGTGGCCAGGCTACACCCAACAAAGTGGCCAGATTTCCACTCCGTAGCCCAAGCCGAGGAGGAGGACAGTGGGAGCAGCACTGAGAGTGATGACGATACTCCCCTGCAGCACCAACTGCACAGGAACTCCGTGGGAGGGGTAGGAGGGGACGGGGGAGGGGACGGGGAAAGTGATTTTATCACATGCTGGAGGGTGAGGGTGGGGGGGTTGAACACCTATGCACTTATGCAGTTATACACAATAAATGTGCACTTACTTTCACGCAAAACTTGTTTCAATGAGTCTTTGTCTTGCTCTTATGCCAAGCTGGTAAGCATTGAGATCTGCTCTGTGGGCTGGGGGTGGAGGGGGCTCCTCTTCTTGCTCATCTGGGACCTCCTCTGGTGGCTGTGCCTCCTCTGGGAGAGGCTGTCCTCTGCGCTGAGCCAAATTGTGCAGCATGCAGCAGGCAACAAACATCTTGGCCACCTTTTCAGGGCTGTAGAGGAGCTCCCTCCAGACCGGTCCAGACAGCGGAAGCGTGTTTTTGACCATTCCAAAAGTCCGCTCAATGATTCCCCGGGTGCTCCGATGTCTCCTGTTGTAAGTTTCTTGTGGGCCTGGTTGTGGATGCACCACGGGGGTCATGAGCCACGTCCTCTGCGGGTAGCCCCGGTCACCTTTGTTTGGAGAAAAGCAGAATGAGATAGATGAGTGTGTATTGCTTGGAGCAGGTACAGGAGGGGTGGGGAAGGGAGGATAAGGATAGTGGGTTGTGGAGTGAGGTGGAGGAAGCCAGGGCGGAGGGCTGCCCAGTGGAGGAGATATAGGTATGGGTCCATCCATGTTGAACTTACCTAGTAGCCATCCACCGGTGAACTCTCCTCGCTCAAATCTGCGGTAGATGCCCGAGTGCTGTAGGATGTATGCATCGTGGGTGGAACCGGGGAACCTGGCACACACGTCTAATATCTCCCCCTGGGCATCACACACAACTTGCATGTTCATGGAATGAAAAGCCTTCCTGTTTCTGTAGGTGGCTTCGTGTGCCCTGGGGGGTCTGAGGGCGACGTGTGTGCAATCAATCACACCTATGACTGAGGGGAATCTAGCAACAGCATAGAAGGTAGCCATGTTGGTGTGCAGGGCCTGGGGGGTGGTGGGGAAAGTGATGTAGTGAGAGGTGTGAGTTAGAAAGGCATGCAGGAACTGGGTGAGACAGTGTGAAATAGAAGCCTGGGTGAGCCCTGTGTTAGCAGCTAATACAGATTGAAAACTCCCAGTGGCCAGGACAGAGAGAGAGGAAGTGATTTTGAGATGGACAGGGATGGGGTTATTCCTACGGGTCTGGGCCTGAAGGAGGGGTTTCAGCTGCTCACAAAGCTGCACAATGGTGTCCCTATCAAACCTGAACCTTGTAAGACACGGCTGGTCAGTGAGTTGTAGGAAGGTGGTGCGGGGCCTATAGACTCGGGGCCGTGCATACGTCCTGCGGTGTGTGCCCTCTTCCTCTACCATGCCAGACACCAGTGCATTAAGTGCATCCATTTTCCCAGCAGTGCAAGTATTATTATTAGTAGTAATAACACACGCACAACACACACACGCCTCTCACTGCCAGCCACCACGCCCTCTTCCACTCACACAGGCAACACAGAGACAAACGGAGGTCAGGGAATACAATATACACGTGGGAACAGTGATTATTGGAGAGGGATAGGGGGAGGGAGGGGAAGGGGAAGGTACTGATAGAGCAAGGAGTAGGAGTAGGGAAAGGTCAAACGGTCAGTCGGTCAGTCACAACAGAGGCAGGTCACACAGACGAACGTACCAGGTACTCAACACACTCAACTTTCTCTCTGCAACCAACAAATCAGCTCTCCCAACACCGATCTCGCCACTTTCCAACTCCACACAAGCGCTATTGGGTCTAAATACGTTTCCCCCTTGCTCTGGTCGCTTTTATTTGGGGTCCAACAAATGACGCCCATGCTCCCGCCCAACCAGATCCATTTCGCTATCCTTGATACGTTGTACACGACCAGGTCGTATCACCGCCCCTAACACGCCCCCGACACGCCCCTTATTTGGGCGTTTCTCTCTGACCGTACGAGCGGCCCGGACGTACTGAATATTTTGTTTCCATTATACTGATTTAATCGTTTTTGTGAGATAAACGTCTATCTCCCGATTTGGGTCGCAATATAGGCGTTTTTCTTTTTCAATTATAAGCAGGATGGGCATCTCTAGTGTTTAGTGCATGCTTGTTTTTTGTGAGCACTAAAAATACTAACACACCTTTGTTAAAAGGAGCCCTCAGTGTTGATATTTAGACTTTAAACTGTTTAAGTTAGCCAACCAAAAATAGCAGTCCTAACTTTGATGGTTCAGCTAGCTGGTTAAGGCTAAATATCGGCGCATAACTGGTTAAGTGCTGGCCATCTGCACATACTGGGATATTGAATGCCGGTGCCCAGACCTAGTCTGGCACTAAATAAAATCACTGACCACACTGGCTGAATATTTACTCTTAGATTTATTTCATAAGAGGAATAAAGATACCTTCTAAGCATTTTTATCAGCTATTAGTCCACAACAATGGCACTCACACAAACTTTCATCACAGCTTCAAACTACCTCACCTACAAAATTAAACCATCACCCAAATTTAGTTGCAAAATCGTGGCCGCAGCTTTCTTAAACCACAACAATAATATTACAATAAACTGTTTTCTAATACACATTGATAATCCTCCCTTCCCAGTGTGGCATTTTCCACAAATCTTCCTCAACCTGCAAATTTATAATCCCATTAATGCCAGCTAGTCAGTCCTGAACTAGCTTCATAAGTATCCCCAGTGAATCATGGAATTGTCCCTCATGCCCTCAAGAGCTTGTGGTAATGCAAAGCCCTAATTTTGATTGTGGTGGTGCCGTACTCAAGTTGTTAGCACATCAGCATTCCCCTTACTTGCTCTTCAACCCCACCCAATATAGCCGCATCTGGGAACAGAGACCACAGGTTCCAGAGACTGGAGCACACAACGTCTTGAATTTAAAACAAGGTTTATTGAAAATCAAAAATGACTCTTTTTTTTCATCAAATAAAATAGGTGCCCGTGGAGGCATAAGACGGCACCAAGCAGCAGCATGAGCATAACCACACATTAATTTCTTCACCAAAAAAAGATAAGGTAGGTTACCCCGGCCATTCACATTAGATATGAAAGCCACCCCACCAAAGCCTGCTGCAACTGACCAAGTGACCAAACAGAAGACTTTGCAAATAATATGAAGTCCACTAAGTGATGCTCTCAAAAAGATGGGTAATCAGAGCAGGGGCGTAGCCACGGGTGGGCCTGGACGGGTGGGCCAACACCCAATCCACCTCACCACCCTTCCCAGAAAAACCACCTTCCCACCCAAACTTCTAACTAACCTAGCTCAGCAAAACCCACTCCTCCTCTCATTAACCCAACCAATCTCCACCTCGGCACCAGTTTGTACCTCCCTAGCAACATAACACTTCTAATCCTACCAGTGAAAGATAGGAGGCTGGGCCATGTTATGTGCCTGCAGCCTTATGTGCTGCAGGCATTCCTAATGTGTGTTTATACGTGTTTGTGATTTTTTATACCCCTTTATGCAAGAGCCGGTTGTTAAATTTTTAAAGCTCTTGTGAGCCGGTTGTTCTGGCAGGTGAGCCAGCTCCCAGGGGCGGCGCAACCCGGCGGTAAGTGAGGTAAGCATGGCAGGAGGGCGCCACAAGCCATGCTTACCTCACCTCCTGCCGCTCTGGGGGGTTTAAATAGTTGATTTACCTCTGCCGCAGCAGCCACAGTGAAAGCCCGTCTCTAGTCTTCCCTTCGTTCCCGTCAGTGTCCCGCCTTCTTCTGTCATCATTTCCTCTTTCCGCGAGGGCGGGACACTGACAGGAAATGAAGGGAAGGCTAGAGATGGGCTTTCACTGCAGCTGCTGTGATGGAGGTAAATCAATGATTTAAACCCCCCCAGGATGGCAGGAGCAAAAAAAGGGATGTGGGGGGAGAAGAGGGCGGCAGGTGGACATTGGAGCGGTGAGGGCAGGGGAGAGAGGAGCATCGAAGCCATCGATGGAGATGGATGGGAAGGCAGGGCCCAGGGAGAGAGGAGAAATTGCTGGACATGGAGGGGAGGGGCGGGCAGGGGAGAGAGGAGAGCTGTTGGATATGGATGGATGGAGGGGGGCAGGGGAGAGAGGAGAATCACTGGGTATGGATGGCTGGGGGGGCAGGGGAGAGAAGAGAATTGCTGGGTATGGATGGCTGGAGGGGGGCAGGGGAGAGAAGAGAATCGCTGGGTATGGATGGCTGGAGGGGGGCAGGGGAGAGAAGAGAATTCACTGGATATGGATGGCTGGAGGGGGGCAGGGTAGAGAAGAGAATTCATTGGGTATGGATGGCTGGAGGGGGGCAGGGAAGAGAAGAGAATTGTTGGGTATGGATGGATAGAGGGGGGCAGGGGAGAGAAAAGAATTACTGGATATGTATGTATGGATGGATGGAGGGCAGGGGAGAGGACAGTTGCTGGGCATGGGTGGATGGAGGGGAGGGCAGGGGAGAGGACAGTTGCTGGACATGGGTGGATGGAGGGGAGGGCAGGGGAGAGGAAAGTTGCTGGACATAGGTGGATGGAAGGGAGGGGAGAGGAGGGTTGCTGGACATGGATGAATGGAGGGGAGGGCAAGGGAGAAAGGAGAGTTTCAGGACATGGCTGGAGGGGAGGGCTAGAGAAATTCTGGACATGGATGGAGGGGAGGGAAGACAGGAAGGAGATGCACATGGATGGAGGGGAAGAGAGAGAGAGAGAGAAGAAATGCTGTACATTGATGGAGGGGAGGGAAGGGAGAGAGAAGAAATGCTGGACATGGAGGGAAGAGAGAGGAAGGAGATGAGATGAGGGAAAAGGAAGAGAGGAGAAAAACTGCACATGGATGGAGAAAATAGGAAGAAGCTGGATCCACTGGACAGTCAAGTCTGCGGAGGACCAGAAATGAAGAAGAAAGCTGGGGAAGAAAATAAATAAATGGAAAGGAAGTCCTGGAAATGGAGTCAAGGGAACAGATAGAGAGCAGCAGAATCAGATACTGGGCCAGCATGATGAGAAAAACAAAGTCACCAGATAACAAAGGTAGAAAAAATTATTTTCATTTTAGTGTTTGGAATATGTCCACTTTGAGAATTTACATCTGTTATCATATTTTGCAGTGTATAGCAACGTGTTTCTTTCTGTTTTTCTGGTATTGTGCTTCTTAGGATTTCAGGTTAATTTTTGAAGAATTTGAATAGGGGCTATCTCTGTTCTGCATGTATGACTGCAAGGCCAAGTGTTGGAATAGGGATCTGTTTGTTAGGTTCTGAGATTTTGATAACACATTGTTTTTCAGAGTTGGCAAGACTCTGTTCTCCTAATTCCTGGTCTGTATGCTAATTTGGTTTGTGTCATTTTGGGTATACTGCAGAGATTTTTTTTTTCCTGGTAAAGGGCTTCTAAAACAGACATCATGTTATGAGAATCAGGTTCTCAACGTTAAAAGTTTATATTTATGTACTTATTTATGGCGTTTTATCCCACATTAAATACAAATTAGATTGGAACCTGGGAGCATTTATTTTTTTTTCCTGGAGAGAGTAATGCATTGCCCCCCCCCCCAGGCTCTCTCCCTGGCTATATCCAGCTCTGCAATTTGGGGGGGGGGGGGCGCAGAGTGGACGGGGGGGGGGGGCATAGAGGTGAACCGGAGAGAGAGCCTGTTGTAAAACACGTACCAGCACACCACTGCCTTTATGTTGTATACCACCTAGATGTTTATGGAACAAAGAGCAGAATATCATTCATCAACAAAGAAAGCAAGAAAGGACTGTCATGGAGGTATAGTGGTTAGAAAGTCAGAAGAACTTCTTGGATAGAAATCAGATTCCTTCTGCCTGTGATAGTATTTGAGACAGTAGCTCCCTGCTATCATAATGGAGTATTTATGAAGTAATGCTATTTTTGCCATCTCATTTTGGAAGCGTTCACACAGCCTTGGTAGCACAAAAATGTCCTCCCAGTCAGCAAAAGTTTTTGAAGTATTAAGTAGTAAAGTGTGCTGTAATTTTGTACCTTTGAGAAGATTTATGTATACCCATGTAATTATTACTATCGTTGCCTAAACAGAATCTGATAATTGCTGAGTGTGGGTGGCTGTGCGTGTGTGTGTGTGTTTGTATGTATTAGTGCAGCTGAATTTTAACAAGTAGCCTGTGTTCCTGTGCCCGGAAGGACTAAGTGTCAGGCCTTCCAAGGCTATTGTGAGTTCCTTCAGCTTTATTACAAAGATTTTGAGTTAAAATAGAAATGGAAGAATCTGCTCTGTGTAATTGTTTCTCCACTTCTTTGTTTAAATGAAAGTGCCTTAATAAAACTGGTCCAGAGTATTTTAAAATGGAAGGTCATAGAAAAGATACTGCAGACCGATTAGACACAGCATTAAAGGTCTGCACCAAGTGAATAGCAGGCAGCTTATATGCACTGCAATTAAATCTATTATTTTTTAGTCGAGGCATTTGACTTACACTTCAATATGTGGAAGTGTGGAGGAGGCAAAAGAAAGCTCAAATAAAGAACTGATGTAATAAACTGTGGTCAGGGAACAACAATATTTGCTGAGCGTAATCAGATTTGCATAACAAATAGTTCTCATTAATGTATTTATAATGCAAGTTATATCCTAATGGTCCTCGATGTCCTGGCTGGATAAAAGTTTACAAGTTCAAGGGTTGGCTGCTTCAGCTGGAACAATTAGTAATGGTGTGCTGAAGGAGAGAATGAACAAACTGCACCTTGCTATCTTTCCCAAACCTGGTCCTGGAGGCATCCCAGCCAGTCAGATTTTCAGGATACCCACAATGAATATTCATGAGAGAGATTTACATGCATTGCCTCCAGTTTAACACATGTGGAGGGGCATAATCGAACTGGGCACCCAAGTTTCCTGAGGACGTCCTGGTGAAGGGGCAGGGAAACCCGTATTATCGAAACATGATGGGCATCCATCTTTCGTTTCGATAATACAGGCGGGGACGCCCAAAACTCAACATTTAGGTTGATCTTAGAGATGGTCGTCCTTAGAGATGGTTGTCCCCAGTTTTTGGCGATAATGGAAACCGAGGACGCCCATCTCAGAAATGATCAAATGCAAGCCCTTTGGTCGTAGGAGGAGCCAGCATTCATAGTGCACTGGTCCCCCTGACATGCCAGGACACCAACCAGGCACCCTAGGGGGCACTGCAGTGGACTTCAGAAATTGCTCCCAGGTGCATTGTTCCATTACCTTGGGTACTGAGCCCCCCAAAACCCACTCCCCACAACTGTACACCACTACCATAGCCCTAAGGGGTGAAAGGGGGCACCTACATGTGGATACAGTGGGTTTCTGTTGGGTTTTGAAGGGCTCACATTCACCACCACAAGTGTAACAGGTAGGGGGGATGGGCCTGGGTCCGCCTGCCTGAAGTGCACTGCAACCACTAAAACTGCTCCAGGGACCTGCATACTGCTGTCAGGGATCTGGGTATGACATTTGAAGCTGGCATAGAGGCTGGCAAAAAATATTTTTAAAGTTTTTTTTAGGGTGGGAGGGGGTTAGTGACCACTGGGGGAGTAAGGGGAGGTCTTCCTTGATTCCCTCCGGTGGTTATCTAGTCAGTCCAGACACCCTTTTGAGGCTTGGTTGCAAGAAAAAATGGACCAAGTAAAGTCGGCCAAGTGCTCGTTAGGGACGCCCTTCTTTTTTCCATTATCGGCTGAGGACGCCCATGTGTTAAACACGCCCCAGTCCCTCCTTCGCTATGCTTCCGACATGCCCCCGGGAACTTTGGTCATCCCCGCAACGGAAAGCAGTTGGGGACGCCCAAAATCAGCTTTTGATTACACCGATTTGGGCGACCCTGGGAGAAGGACGCCCATCTCCCGATTCATGTTGAAAGATGGGTGCCCTTCTCTTTCGAAAATAAGCCTGATAGACACCTATTCTATAAAAGAAAGTAGACAATTATGTTTATTCATAGAATACTAGTGTAAACGGTGAAACATAAGCCTATGACTTAGGGGTGAGCACTTATGCCAGCCATACAGCTGGTGTAAGTTCTTGTGCCTAAATACCACAACTTATAGGACCCGATATTCAGCTGGCAGTGGGCAGCACATTTGCTGTCCATCGCTGACGTTAAACCCATATATTCAATGCATGGCCGTATCCAGAAACTGACATTGAATATCAGATTTATTTTGGCTATGCTGATATTCAGCACTAACCAGTTAACTATTTGGTGTTCAAAGATAGGACTGCCATTTCAGTGGCCTATTTTGACCATTCAACGTAGCCAGTTTGGCGCTAAATATCCACGCCTAACCAGCTATGTCACGTGATATAGCTGGTTAGCGGCTAGCCACTAACCGGGACATTTTGTGCGAGATGCTAAATATCTCTGGTAAAGTGCTTAAACCCTATTTAACCAGCCAGGAGCCATTCCTGGCTGGTTAAATAGATTTGAATATCAAAGGGGATAGTGTTATAGAAGATATGCAGGCAATTATATAAAGAAAGCACCTATAACAACCAATTCACAACATTAATTGGGAGTTACACGCACATCATATTCTATAACGCTGTGCACGGAACTCTTATGGCATGTAAGTTTAAAGGGGCGTGGACAGGAGTGTTTTGGGGGGTGTTCCTAGGGCATTCCCAGAATGTACGCATATTGTTACAGAATATACTCAATCAGCACCTAACATAGGCATCGGCATTTACACCTGCTCATCAGCGCCTAAAGTTAGGTATCATTTATGTGCTCAGGGCTAGATTCTATATATGGCGTTTAAAAATTCTGTGCGGAGGAAAATTCTGTCTAAGCATATTCTATAAAACATAGGCGCAATATATTGAATATGCCTAGACGGCAAGCGGGCACCTAAATCTATTCCATGCAGTATATAAAATATGCATGAATTTATGTGCGGTATATAGAATACGCCTACTAATCAGTGCAGATATGATGTCAATGCGTACAAACGTCATGACATCTCAATGTCATGTCTGCGGGGACATTTGCAGCTATGGCACCAAAGAGAAGAACGCCCAGTTTGTGCCTGGATGACACCAAACTCCTTGCCAGACTGTTCCTCTGCAAGTTGAACAGTACTTTGTCATCCCAGGCTGATGAAGGGCTTACCTATGCTACAGAAGTTCCTGGGAGAGACTTATGGAGACCAACGATTCTGAAGCCTTAGTCCGCCTTAGTCCTGAGGGATGCAAGAATACTAAGTACTGTCCCCAAGTTGTGTTTATGATTGTAGTGGTTCAGTCCTTCCCCTATTAGGCATGATGCATTGATCTCAGCTAAATATAGTCTTCAACACCAACTGAAGTGTATCTAGAAATGCTTTATATTCTTATTATTGTTTTCATGGATCCTCAGAACAGCACCAAATTCTGCTTATTACACTAGTAACCTGCTCCAGATATTTTTATAGAACATTTCATTAGAAACTATGTTCTCAGACCTAAATCCTTAAACATGCTTTTATAATACTTAACTACAGGGGCAGACTGAGAGTACTCTGGGCCCCCCCCCCCCCCACTGCTGCCGCCTCTGTCGTCCCTGCCCCTGTACATGCTACCCGCCGTCCCCGCAGCCCTTACCTTCCTCCATGTCCGGCAGCATGTTATCCCTGCTGCTGCTGAGCGTGCTGCTGCCCACAGCGGCTCCACAGTTTAAAATGGCGTCTGCGACCTCTCACTGTAGTCTCGTGAGAGTTTGTGGCCATCATTTTAAACTGCTGAGCTGGCTCAGGATACAGGCAGCGGTGGTGTGCGGAGGCAGCAGCAGTGGCAGGCAAGGGCAACCAAGCAGAGCCTCTGGGCCCTTGGGCACTGCCCAGTTGCCCGAATGGTCAGTCCGCCCCTGCTTATCCATTACAGTACGATTCAAATGGCTGTTCTGAAGACCAGACCTTCTGCCAACATGGCCAGGTTTTGTGCTTTTCACCAGGGTAGTGGTCTAAATAACATAACTGCAGCACAAAAACCTGCCATGTTGGCAGAAGATTCAGTCTTGAGAACAGCCATTTGAATCTTACTGTAACAGTTAATTAATTTATTTAGGATTTATTAACCGCTTTATGAAGAGATTCACCCAAGGTGGCGTACAGCAGGTATAGTTTAACATAAAACGTACAATTTTATTAACAGCATAATAGTAAACATGACCAAATATAAACATAAATGCAACTTGAGAACAGGAAGTTAAAACCTAATAATAGGACTACCATGAAACAGTATCAAAGTATTACAAAAGCATGTTTAAGGATTTAGGTCTGAGAACAAAGTTTCTAATGAAATGTTCTATAAAAAATATCTGAAACAATGAGTGAGTTACTGCTGTATACTGAGGAGCCAAGTGCAAAATGCAGGCAGGTGCACAGGCACCAGTGACTGGATTTGAACTGCCCACCCCAGAAGGAACACTCTGCTACCTCCTTCCCTGTAATGTGGTCACCTGAGACAAATGTGTGTGTGGGGTAGTTATGAGGCAGTAAAAAGCAGGTTTGGCCAAAAGGTTCCTATGGCAGAAGTCCACGCTACTGAAATAGATAAGTCCATTGGAAAGAGAGGGGCCCTTTAACTAAGGCGCATAGGTGCCTACACACATCCAACGAGCGTCAATTTGGAACTACCGTCTGGCTACCACGTGCTCCGGGCGGTAATTTCATATTTTACCCATGTTCGATACGCACATTGGAAAATATTTTTTATTTTCTGCCGTGCGGCGCTAACCAGGTGGTAATCGGCAGTGTACGTGCGCTGACGATTGCCGTCCAGTTAACGTGTGACACCTTACTGCTAAGTCAGTGGGTGGCGGTAAGGTATCAGACCCAAAATGGACACGCGCCAAATTTTATTTTGCTGCACGTCTATTTTTGGCCATAAAAAAGGCCTTTTTTGCAGGCGTGCTGAAAAATGGATCTGCGCATGTCCAAAACACGCGCCTACACTAGCTCAAGCCATTTTTTGGTGCGCCTTAGTAAAAAGACCCCAGAGTCCATTACAAAACAAAGACTAAGTCTAGGGCGCTATGAATAGAAAATGCTTAAAGGCAGGATGTGCACTGTTTGGGAAGAAGTGGCCATTTACGCTAAGGAGAACTTGGTGTAAATGCTGTGTCCAAATTTCCACACAGAGCAGCAAGTTCTATAACCAAGCGCATGGAATTTAGGAATGCTCATGTCATGCCCATTTCAAAATGTTCGGAACACTCCCTTTCAGATGTGCATGGTCCGATTTACATGGATTACGTTATAGAATATGCTTGGCGGGTACTGCACATAAATTTCAATTAATGTCAATTAATCTCACTAATTGCTTGTTAACCTCTAATTGGTGGCACTGATTGACTTGTTAAATCAATTAGGTTATGCGCATTATATGGAATATGCCTGGATCTCTGCATGGAATTTTTTGGCATGCTATATAGAATTTGGGGGTTAGCGCTATTCTATAAAGGACATGGATCCTTTATAAAATAGCACGCAATGCTTCAATTTTTCAGCACTGATTTCTTGGCGTCATTATTTATTGATGTTTCTGGTGCTTGATATACCACAAATTGAACCTGTGTAGGGGCTCATTTTCAAAGCACTTAGACTTACAAAGTTCCTTAGGTTTAGGTTGTATGTAACTTTATAAGTCTAAGTGTTTTGAAAATATGCCACTATATAGCGGTTAACAACAATTAAAACAGCAAACATCTTGTGCATAGAGTGGGGGAGGGAAGGGATCAGCATAGAATAAAGTGAATTTTATAGAATCTAGTCCTAAATGTATAAACCCTGATTTCTGAATTTGTCAGCAGAATTATCCAAATAGTGCTCTACTTGCATTACCTAGATTGTGCTGGAATACAGCATGGACATGCTGTTCACCTATATAGACAATCAATAATCAATAGTAGAAAAATTCAGTTTCATGTAGCATATCCATAGTTACTCTATATAAATATTCAAAAGGAGGAAAAAGCCTCAGATATTTCAAAGCATGCTACTTCACTGATTTTGTGAATAATTTTGTTGTCAATTTGTTGTCAATTCTATAGGTATCCTGAATATTCAATCATTGGCTCAAAAAAAAAAACTCCTTACTTATATTTATCTTTTTTTCCGTCAGACTTGATTTTCTTTTTCTCTTATTCTTTTCTCTTTTTTCCATTTCATTTCATTTTCCACTTTCTATACATAAAAGTTTCACTGAAGCAAAATATAAGTTGAGATTCCATGTGCATATTTCTCACAATCTTTAAACACTGTGCATCATATACTGTGATTTTATTATTTCCTGAGAAATCCCTTACTGCTGCCTATTTCAGAGGTGGTAAGGGCTCCCGCGCTAACCAGGCGGTAAAGCACAGTGCTACCCGATTACCGTTAGATAAGTTCCCAGCACTAAACATTTTTTAATATTTTTGAAGCACTGGAAATGGTGCGGAGTGGGGGCAGGCACTACCACTGGGCTCCTACTGTAGCCCAGCAGTAGTGCCAAATTGGCCCACAGCAAGTCTGCAGTAGGCTTGCCATGCCTTTGTAAAAGGGTCCCTTAGATTCTAAGGATACTGTTCTTGCCTAGTTCCATTCCTACCTTTCTGAGAGGTCCTTCAAGGTCTGAAAACCTTCTACATAGTCATATGTGTTTCCCTTGAACTTTAGAGATCCACAGGACTCAATCCTGGTGCCTACTTGTCTTCAATCTCTTCTTAAACCTGCATGAAGAACTTTTTCATTCATTGGATGTCAGCTGCTACCTATTTGCATGTGATATCCAATTTACTAAGTTGATCATGCCTTCTCTGACCTTGCACCCCTAAATTAGCTGATAAAAAGAGATTGAAACTAACCCTGTCAAAAGTTTGGGACAGTGATCCTTTCTGTTAATGGTGGCTTTCCTATTAGAACATATATTGTCATGGTACATTCTATTTGTGTTCTACGCATTGCATTTGATGCTCATTTGAAATCTGAGGCTCAGATTTATGCAGTAAAAAAAATTCTGTTTTTCACTTGAGGTGCATACACTCAGTTTATCCTTATCTTGAGAAGGAGGTGCTCACTATTCTCATCCGTGCATTGTTCATCAGCAGATTGGACTACTGCAATGTACTTTACAATGGTCTCCCAACGCATGTTATTCAAAGACTCCAAATAGTACAAAATACTGCACTTAGGCATCTGAATCCTCTATTTTTTGGAAGTCATTGGCCACTCATTCATTTTAGAATTAGGTTTAAGGTCTTTTACTTAATCATTAAGTTCCAGATGACAGGTCAGCCTTTTAGTCTATCAAATATTCTTAATTGTTAGCAATTATTTATTTGCATTTTGCTCACACCTTTTTTACTAGTAGCTCAAGATGAGTTACATTCAGGTACACTGGATATTTCTCTGTCCCAGGAGAGCTCACAATCTAAGTTTGTACCTGAGGCAATGGAGGATTAGGTGACTTGCCCAAGATTACAAGGAGCAGCACTGCTGGATTGCAAGACTGGTGCTCTAACCACTAGGCCACTCCTCCACTCTACTTCTTGCTCATGGGAAAGATCTTGATTGTACTACTTACTCTGTTTTGTTTTTTTTTCATTCTTGCTCCTCTCTTGTGGAATGCATCACCTAAATATCTATGGTTTGCAACATATTTGCAGAGTTGTAAATCTGGTCTAAACCCCACTACTTCGCAATCGTCTTTGTCCTTGAATCCTCAATCATTTAAAAACACAGCACACCAATATTATTATGTTGTCCGAGACACATCTTATTAAAAGCAAGTATCAAAATCTGGAAAGAGATTGGATGGTGAGCAGAAGAAAGAGAATCCCAAGTATACGGAACCAGACCAAATGCCAACCTGCCCTTGAAGGCTTATCATGCTTTTTTTTTGCATGTGGCATGAAGAGATTGGATGGAGCATATGTATAGTGCCACCTACAATTCTCAGAGCTTGGGAGGTGTGCATTCTTGTGCATAAGGCTATTGGAGGAGTCAAACTCTGTATTTGATATTGCAGCTTGTCCTCTAGCAGCAGTATTGAAAGACTACTGCTAGGGATCACCAGTGCCATTTTGAACCCAGTGCTGGTAAGGGCAGGAGCAACTTGGGATCATTCCTGCTCCAACCCCACTAGACTCCAGGGATTGTGCAAGGTAGGCCCATGTGGGTCTATGGGAGGGTGTGGGACATTTTGATGATGGGGAAGGGGTGTCATGACAATGCCAGCTTTTTGCTGGTGTTATTTTTCTAGGAATAGTGCAGACTGCTGTTTTCACTGAAGTTGTGGTATTTAATCTACAAAGTAACAAGGTGTTTTGCAAGCATTTGAATGATTTGCATCTCATAACTGTATTCTATGGTACCTTAGATTAATATGTATTATGGCAATATAATGCATTTTATTGCCCTTTAACATGAGTTAAGGAGCAAATAATGCACATTATTGCCTTAACACACCTTAACAACTACTTGTTAACACATCAGTAAATGATGTTCTAAGTGTGTACCTGAGACAAGGAAAAAGAAGTGCAAAGTGACGTACCCAAGACCACAAGGAGTGTTAACAAGATTTGAACCCTGATGTCCTCGGTTCTTGGCCTGCTGCCCTGTCCTCCCTTCTTTTTTATTGGGTCTCCCATTTAACAGAGTGTAATAATGACCTCTCTGATTTTAGTTTTCTTCTCTTGCTTCATCTAAACTCACACTGTATCCAGTTATATCTTATCCTCACATTACTTTGCCCAGCTAGCATGTGGCCAGACATAACATATTTTACAGAGTTGGGTATAGCATATTATGACATAAAATGTGACTTGATGGAGTGTTTTATTTACACAATTCAATGCCCATATGACAACCTGAAGAAAGCTGTTAAGAATATGGATATACAATTAATATTTAAGTGAAATGACAATTGGCAGAAGGCCACTGTTTTCTATTAGAAAGCTAACGGTATACTCATCATTGTGATCAGGTTATTAGCATTCCTTGTCTCCTTCCTGATGCAAACAAATCAAGGCTTTATTGCTATTTTAATTGCAAAGGTTATTCATTATTTAAATAGAAGCAAACAAAACAAAAATCATAATTGTTTTTATAAGTAAGGACTTCTCATGTATTTGTTTGTCCAGATAGGGATTGGGTCTTCAAGCTCCTGTCATCAACAGTCACAATGCACTCTCCTTTACAGACTGTCTGGATCTTCATCTGGTGGAGATAGGCCTTGCGGGAGGCTGCATCCTGTGGAATCTCTCATATGGCCTGCAGAAAGGGTAGGGGTTTGGTTCTTCCTTTGATGGATACCTGAGATGTGAAATGGAAAGTTCAAAAGCCCTCAGTAATTTCATTTAGGAAAGTGTGTTTGCTGTGGTGGGGGTATTTTGTGGGGCTTGGGGAGCTAGTTGGGTGGTTTGGGGGTCTTGTTTGGAGAACAAATAGGAGGAAATATTGTTTTCACTCAACGAATAGTTAAACTCTGGAACTCTTTGCCAGAGGAGGTGGTAACACAGTTTGCGTATCTGGGTTTAAAAAAGGTTTGGACACATTCCTGGAGAAAAAGTCCATAGTCTGCTACTGAGACAGACATGGGAAGCAACTGCTTGCCCTGGGATTTGTAGTATGGAGTGTTGCCACGATTTGGATTTCTGCCAGGTACTTGTGACCTGGCTTGGCTACTGTTTGGAGAAAAGGATACTGGGCTAGACTGACTATTGGTCTGACCCAGTATGGCTACTCTTATGAGAGGCAAGAGTGGAAAATTGTTAACATTGTTAGTGCATTTGTTCACAGATTATGTAACTTTCAGGAAATCTCTGAAGACCATGTTATTTGGAAGTGCTTATCCCACGGCCTCTTCATATGTCTCCACTGCTGGAAGCGCATCGATCTAGAGACATTTGGACACATCCCCCTTCCCTCTTCCCTCACAGTTTCCCTTCTCCTTCCATCCATTCCTACTCTTCCCCAGCATCTCTTGTAGGTTTTTTGCTGTATTAGCTTCATTTTACTGCATTGGCATCTGCTTCTGTGGTGCATTGTAAGCCACATTGAGCCTGACACTGTTGGGAAACTGTGGGGTTCAAATGAGATAATAAATAAATAAATAAATAGTCTGTTCCAGTGACTCTGATGCACACAAGTGACTGTATTCAAATATGCTATTAGAAGGGACATACGGTGGTGGGCAAAGGACAGTTTGGTGTATTAGCTATGAAAGGAAGCTCAGCATGACACACATTATATAAGATAACAATGGCTGGCCAGTTGTAGAGTATGATAAATGGCACCTGATGCACTAACTCTCAGATTCTATATAGCACACCTAGAGATCCCTGCTGAAATCCAAGCAGATTATATAACAATTCGCATAATTTAAGTTTAACAAGCTAATGAGTGCTGATAACAGCACTTAACAAACACTTATGAGCACTAATTGGCACTGATTAGAATTTATGCGCACAACTCACTATGTGTATTCTGTAACAAAGTAAACCAAACTTCTAATGCGTGCAGGCCTCACCCTTACAAAAAGTCCCTCTCTAACTAACCTGGGTTTTCCTTAAGAGCATTGATCCCGCCCTGGGAGGAAGTGAGCCGGGAGGGGTGGTTAATGCCTGGAAGTTTAAAAGACAACCTGTGTGGGTAAGGAGGCCCACTGAAGGAAGAACTGAAGACCAAGCCTATGACTTTACAGAATACATTTAGCTGCTGTGATCTGGCTGAGGTAAGCCAACTTTGCTTCTTGTTAAGGTTAACAAGCTGTGCTGAGGCCTGAGTTCTCACAAGACCTGAGAACTAACAGGCTGTGTTTGGGGTGGGGCAGCCTCACCAGCTGTAGACTGCTTGGCCTGCTAGCCAGAGGCCTATTCAAGACTGTTACTAAACAAGAGTAAGAGAAACTGTTGCATCTGATGTTCCTGGCCTGTGAAGCAGCAGTTCCCAGGACTCAGGTGAATAAAACATTTTCACATTTATATCTCTTGTCTGACTGAGTTATTCACAGGGCTACCCCTTAACCCAGCCCGGGGTCTCACATGTTGTGGCAGTGGTGGGATCCTGAGTTTATCTTGCACGAGGAAGCCAGATCCATGACCGCCGGGGCACTGGGCCTATTAAACAGTACTACGCCAGGACATTGGGCTAAAGAGGATAGCCCTGCCCTAGCTTGGGGGGGGGGGGGGGGGGGAACGACACATATAGCTAGTGCCAGACAGGCAGACTTTTATTTTGTGTACTGGTGTAGTGCGCTGGGCTGGGCCCTAACTGCAAAAACATGAAGAGGTTACTCCAAGCCTTGGTGCAGGGCCAGCAGCAAAAGCAGTTTATGCGGTGCAACTTAAACAGTGGCAACAATTACAGCAGCAACAACAGGTGAAGCAGCAAACATTATAGACACTCGTAGAGCTATAACAGAGCTCACAGGCCCAAGCAGGGATAGCTGCTCAATCACCTAGCCTGTCAGAGACTCGTTCAGTTTCTGTATTAAAGAAAATGGTGTGAAGATGACGCGGACTATTTTATGACCAAATCTGAGAGAACTGCTCACTTTGCGGGTTGGCCAGAGGCGTCATGGACAGCATATCTGGGGAATTTACTGACCGGTAGCATCCAGACGGCATTCCAGGATGTTAATCCCACGGGATGGCCACTTATGTGGAGATAAAGTAGCCATCTTGGAGAGGGCGGGCTGCACCCCAGAGGCCTATTGGAAGCGGTTCCGGAAGGCAAGCTAAAGAAAATGCCGGAGTTTCTTTTACCGACTCAAGGAGGTTCCCTGGAGATGGCTTCAACCAGAAGGGAAAACAGATTTGGAGATCACAAGAGTCATCCTCCTGGAGCAGTTTCTAGAAGGACTACCCCTGCCTATGAAGCAGTGGGTGTGGCACGTACGGTCCCAAGCGCCAATCACAGCGAGTACAGTAGCTCATGGTGATGGAACACCAGGAGACAGGCACAGTTGGTATGTGTCTGGCCTATCCTTTCAGGAGAGTACATGCCAGGAAACCGACTCATGGATTGCCTCATCCATAAGTTTGGCAAAGAATGCGAAGTCTGTAATGTGTGATGAGACCTCTACTCTGGAAACTCCCTTGTCAAATGTGTCATCGATGAAACATGCAAGAAGATGATCAGGGACTGGTCCACATTCCCATCCTTGTTGCAGCAATTAATCACAGACATGTTCAAAGTCTGTGGTATGCAAACCATGTGAAGAACACTAAGGCACCATAGATCAACAAGTCTGTCATGCGTCTTACAAATGCCACAGGTCCTTGGAAATTGGCATGGGTTCCTTGTCTGCCAGTGGTGCAAGCTGTCGAAAAAGGGGAAATTGAAGGCATGTGTGGTGATGCGAACAAGGGCGGGTCTGGTGCTCAAGTAAGACAGAGCCACACTGTAGATTCAGGTAAAGGGAAAGAACATTTTATTAAAGCTGATAGTCAGGGGTCCTGTTCCATTCACAGGTAGGAGGAAAAAGGCAACATAAAACTAGTCCGTAAATATAACAATGTCCTCATGTGCTCTGCTCCTATAGGGCCACTGTGTACCTTACGGCCTCTCAGTCCAGTAGCACACTTTACTTGTCCCTGGCCTGGCTCCTCAAAGTTATCAGGGAAGTTTCTAGCAATTGCTCAGGTCAAAATGCAAACTCTGCAAGGTTCACATATAAGTGGTGGAGGCACATGTCGTGGGGTGTCGCTGTTTCCCTCTGGGCCTCCTTAACCTGGCTATGGCCTCAGTGTATATAATTCCTAGACCGTGCCCTCCTGGCTCCACCCCTCCCATGTCACTTCCTCCTTGGGCAGAACTATGAGGTTTAAGGTGGCTGTGACACTATAAGGGAATGCTATTAAGGGAGAAGAGCAGTATCCTATAAACTCCCTCACAGCATGAGAGGGCATCCGCAATACAGTTCTTCACACCTGACACATGTTTGGCTTGAGCCATCAGGTTGAGTTGTAGGCAGAACACGACAAAAACTCGGATGAGCTCAACAACCTGTAGGCAATGCACTGTCTGCTTATTAATGGTCTCTACTACTGCTGCATTATCTTACCAAAAGTTACCTTTTTTTTTTTTTTTATTCTTTATTTATCAGTTTTAACAATCATAATATATACTTATGAATGATAATACACAAATCAAGAAACCATTTAACAGAAAATAAAAGCATTATACATTCCTCTAGGGTTTCCAACTATCGTCCACAAATTTGAGTAACTGATCCAAGACTTAAGAAATTTCAATACTTATTCTCAAGGAAAGTTTAAGAACTGCGTCTCTATCTAACTCCAATGCAAAGGTTACCAGTAATATAGTTCTCTGAGTTATAACCTCTAGGGAAGATTCAAGGAATGCCGTAAGATTCATCGCACCATGCATTTGTTGGTTATCTGATGGTTTCATATCCATTTGGATATAATAAGCACGAGTTATTGGTGGCAAAGAATTCTCCGGCATTCCCAGTGTCTCCATTAAATATTTCTAACCATTTGAATTGGCACAACCAAAGGGGACCTAGGAAAATTTATAAAACTTAGTCAGTCTCTTAGACTGGTTTTCCAAATATTCCAAACGTCTTGAGCTGAAATTTTTGTCTTTAATTAAAGTTTGTCCCACAAGTTCAAATTTCTCAACTTTTTCAGACAGCTTTCTAACCTCAGAGGCTTGGATTGCACTAGTTTGAATCTGATTCAGCGCAGTCTCTGAAAGTGTTTTAATTGTCTCTGTATTTTTCAAAATTAAGTTTTGTAGAGCAGATTGGGTGGATGAAGTCAAGTCTCACAGTGACTCTAATGTCACTACAGCAGGTTTTTCTAACTTTCCCAATGAAAAATCCGGGAGGGGGGCCTTAGAAGCTTGTTCCAGGGTACTCACTGTTTTTTCCACAACCTGAGCTGGTGTTAGTCCCGTTTCAGCTTGAAAATTGGCTCCAGTTGTCAGCTCGTGCAGGATCCCTCCCTGTTCACCTTGCTCTCCTCCAGAGGCTATGGTGCCAGGACTTGCATCAAAAGCTTCCCTTCTGGGTTGTGGGGGTGCTGCACGCTTGACGGGGCTTAGGGAAGCCCCGTCTACACTGCCGTCTAGCGTCAAAACGCCAGCTCCGGCAGAGGGAGTTGACGCCAACTCGGGGCCGGATCCAGCTTGAAAATGGTCCAGCGTTGTCTGGCGCGGTTGGGGCATTCCACCCAGGACAGGGGGAGCCTCCCGGACTTTATCTCTTCTCTTGCCCATCAGAAGACGGGTAAGGCACTCGCGCTAGATCAGGCTGTTCACAGATTCAGAGCGCGTCCATTTAGGCTGTTCTAACCGTCGCCATCTTGGATCTAACCCAAAAGTTACCTTTTTATTCACCAGTCTATCACCCCAGACATGCAAAGCAGATATTATGGGGAATAATTTGAGGAAGGTGATGTTCTTGGTGAGTCACTATTGTGGCCAAGGTGCGGAGAACCAGGCCTTGTTGCAGTATGCACTGCATCCCACCTCCTCTCTGAAACCATGTGGGCCCAGCAAAGGGATGGCCCACAGAAGAAGGACCCATATTGGAATGCACAAACCCAAAGGTGCTCCTTTCTGTCCAGAAGCAGCAGTAGACCGGACCCCAGTTGCCCATTAGAACCCAGACTTTATTTTTTTTTTATCAGCAATGGTGTATTACTTATGGGAGGAAAAGAATTTCCTCCTGGGCTCACCTATAGGGCTTCCAAATTGACCCTCAGCTTTACACAATGGCTTGGGGTAAAGCCCACCACTATATTGCTGAGTTGGAAGGTGATTCCAAGCAGGCAGCTAAGTATATCCAATGATTACAGGAGGAGAAAGAGTCCTCCAAACTCAACTAGCTGAAGCTAAGAAGGAAACTAGAAATCAAGCTGAGAAATATGTGGTGGTGCTTGCATGTCACCCCAGTTGTGGCAGCCGCCAGTCTTGTCACGTTATTCCTGCTCATTAGAATAACGCTACAAGTGAAACTGAAGGAGCGAATGAGGGACTGTGTCTGGTGCAGAGTGCGCTTGGAAGCTGCCATGGAGGCAGCAATTTTTGCTTTAGGTCCCATAACTTGTCTTCATGTAGTTTGTTGGTTATGGCTATTGAGTCAATCTCAGTTCTGAGGAAGTAATTACTTGGCTGGGCCCAGCAGTTTTGTTGCATGCAATTCCCTGGCCACAGTGCTGAAAATGTCCGTGAGTTCCCTGCATACCCTGGAGTCACGCAGTCCCATAAAGAAGAAATCGTCCAGGTAGTGGATGATGGTTTTTGTAGATGGACGCATGGACACCATGATAACAATGAGCTGAGGGCCTCAAAAAGACTGCTGGATACCACACAACCTGTTGGCAAACACTTGGCAAAGAACTGGTCACTATAGCTGAAGCCTAACATCAGGAAGCATTTTGGATTAATAGGAAGCAGGTGAATGTGAACTCATCCACCTTGGCCATAAGGGCTCCTGCATTGGCATCTCGCACAATGTCCAAGGCAGGGTCGAATGACATATACTACACAGAGGTAGCATTCTCCGGGATAAAGTTATTTACTGACTGTCCGATGGGGTGTGAGAGGTTGTGTATGAGGCAAAACTTCCCCTATTCCTTCTTTGGAACTATCAAGAGAGGAAATACAAACATATTCAGGAAAGGAGACTCAGTGAATAGTCTCGCAATGTGGCCTAGTGACATCTCTACAGCCAGCTTTTCAACTACCACTTGGGCAAGGCGGGTCCGCTGGGGGTGCTTCTGAGTGAGTGAGGGAAAAGGGCACTGCGGTAGCAGCAGGGGCCATTTTTCCTGAGCACCAGAGCCCTTTTTATCACAGTGGGTAAAAAGCTAAAAAATGGCCATGAGGTAAGATAACTCTTACCGCATGGTCATGCTGCGGGGAGCACTTAGTGCCACCAATTGAGGTGGTAGTAAGGGCTCCTGTGGTAACCCGCAGCATGTGGCAATGCCCAATTACTACTGGGTTAGAACCGTGCTAGAAAATGGTACATGCTGGAGCCAGAGCTACCACCAGCAGCCACGCTGGGCTGGTCCCATGCTGAGCCAGCCCCACATTGGGCTTACCGCTGCTTTGTAAAAGGGCCCCTATACGACTTTGCTCCCATGAGGAAAAAATGGTCAAATGAAAACAATTGAAACAATTATTCCTGGGAAAGACACAGGAAACAACACGAAACAAAAATTTCATGCATGCGCTATTTGGTTACCTGTTGTTTTAGATACTGATCTTGGCTATTAACTTTGGGAGCTGGGACTAAGACTCCACTTTCCCTCCACCTGAACCCTGCTTCTTTACATCACTCCATCCCACAAAAGCAATGGCATACCTAGGGTATTTGACAACCAGGGGCCAGTCATTTTTTAACAACTCCCTCCAAAATCCAGTACTACGCATACCGAGAATACAAAACACTCAGGACCTATAGAGCAATTCTACCATACCATTTAGCTTTCAGAGGCTAAAACCTCCTTCCTCAGGTCAATACAGTATACTGCTGTTACAGTATCCTATCCTGACCTGAGGAAGGGGGTTTTGTTCTCTGAAAGTTGGTCAAAATGTATTAAAATTAGTCCAAAAAAAGATAACTTTATTTCCATTTTCTATTCATAAACATTTATTAAAACAGCTACAATACTACTTTATCCTAAAGCAAAAAAAAAAGTTTGTTGTGTCTGGGTTCTGCTTTCCTCATCTTCTCTTCACTCTCTCCCTTCTATCCAGCATCTGTCTTCTCTTTCTCCCTGCCATCCAGCATCTGCCCTCTCTCTCCCTGACCCTTCCAACCACTATCTGCCCTCTCTCTCCCTTCCATCTAACGTCTGCCCTCTATCTTTGCCCCTTCCATCCACCATCTGCCCTCTCTTTCTCCCCCTTCTAACCACAGTCTGCTCGTTCTCTCTCCCTTCCATCCACTGTCTGCCCTTTCTCTCCCTTTCATCCAGGGGTTACCCTCTCTCACTGCACCTTCCATCCACCATTTGCCCTCCCTCTTCCATCCATCCAGGGTCTGCCCTCCCTCTCTCTCTCCCATCCACCCAGGATCTGTCCCCTCTCTCTCTCCTCTTTTCAACCCTCAGTTCCAGCCCCATTATCCCACCTGGCCCCCCCCTTTTCAGCCCCATTATCCCACCAGTCCCCAGTTTCAACTCCTAGTTTCAGCCCAAGCCCTTTTCTCCCACCAGTCCCGAGCTTCAGCCCAGCCACTTTCTCCCTGTCCCCTTTTCAGCCCCCAGTCCCCACAGTTTTAGTCCCTGCCCCTTTTTAGCCCCAGTTCCAGTACTAGCCCCCTTATCCCACCTACCCTCTTTTTCAGCCCCCAGTTCCAGTCGCCTTCATCCACCTGCCTTGCATTACAGCCCCCCCCTTTTCAGCCCTAGCCCCATTCTCTCATCCGGCCCTCTTTTCAGACCCATTCTCCCACCTGTCCCTGCCCCAGGCATGACCCCATTCTCCCTCCTGCCCCTTCTAAGACCCCAGTTCCAGCTTCAACTCCCTTCTCTCATCCGAGCCCCCCCCCCCTTTTCAGCACCCCCGATCCAGTCCACCTGCCTACCCTCAGTTCCCTCAACAGCCCCCTTCTCTCTGCCACCCGGCCCCTGCATTTTAAAAATCTCTGAATCGGCAGTGCAGCGCCTCGCGTCTGTGAAAGAAGCAGATCGTCTCGGGCCTTCCCTCACTGTGTCCCACCGTCCTCTGATGTAACAACCTATTTCCGCGAGGACGGGATACAGTGAGGGAAGTTTAACCATAACATCTCATAAACATCCTAAACATGTCTTAGCCCCCTTATCGTCCCTCCATGTCTGCTAGGACAGTGTTAGTGGCATGGACCTCCATGCTACCTGTACTGGGTCACCTGACCCTCCAACCTACCAGCTCTTGGAGCCTCAAGTAAGCGCAACTCCCAATGAGCTGACACTGGTAGATCGGGTGACCGCCTGCTTCAAAAGCCCAGCACAGACCCCCTAGGAAAATACTCTCCAAATCACGACCCCCTCCCCCAAATCTCAGCACTCAAGGTGGAGGGTGGGTGGGTAAGCCACCTCCAAGGAGCAGAAAGAGGACCCTGCACCTTGGAGGCACCTCCTTTAAATCACCATCGCCCCTCCCCCCTGGCCTTTGCCAATCCTTTTCTGGGTTCCTCGGTGGGAAAGGCTGCTTATGAATTAGCCAATCGCGCCTGAGGCTCCCAGCCCCTCCCCCTTTATCTCCTTCCCTGCTACTAGCCCACCCCTCCCTACCCTAGCAGTGCCATGAAGGCTGCTGGAGTGGGAAGCCCAGCTCCAAGTTAAACTCGCCCCTGTGAGACGGGCTCTTGGGCTTAAACGTACAGATCAGTGGTTCCCAAACTTGGTCCTAGAGGAGGCACCCCAGCCAGTCAGGTTTTCAGTATATCCACAATGAATATTCATGAGATATATTTGCATATTCATTGTGGATATACTGAAAACCTGACTGGCTGGGATGACTCCAGGACCGGTTTGGGAACCATTGTTACAAATGATTCTACTATCCTGCATGCTACTCCAGTTTGCTATCCATTCACGTGCAATGTGCATTTATTTACCGTCATGTTTCTCTAGTTTATAAAACTTTGTCCGGACATCCCCCCTCCCCCCATCTTACACACAGCCCTTCTTGTCGTTGTCCGATTCCTTTTTGATAGTGACCAGTTGTTGCTGTTGTCACGTGGTTAAGCGGGACCATAAGTCGCTGCTATGATCCCTTTTGCTGTGACTGGGCTGCTTTAGATCGCCGGATTGAGAGTCCCCTTGCTGTTTTGTCCCTTCATGTCGGTCTGTGTGGGTTGGCTCCTGCATCTCTCTGATACAACCACCTCAAGTGTTTGTCCATAGCAACAAACTCTGTGCGTGCTGAGCCCCCCCCAATACTGAGCAAGCTGCTTCACTCTATCAAGGGGGGGGGGGGGGGGTAATTGATATTGCATTTAATGCAGCCACTGTTCTGAAAATCTGCCTCTTGTGCCTCTGCTTCCACGTTCCTCTTCTGATCTCTCTCCCTCCGGTCTTTCTCTATCCTACGTCTCTCTCTCTTGGTGACAGGTGTTTTGCCTCGGCTCCAGCTGGTCCAGTATTTTAGGAAGAGCTGCCGGGCCAATCAGCCTCGGGATTTTGTGCGCTTGAGGTGGGGAGTGGGGCGTGGCTTGATGGGTCGGAGGGGGCGGGGTTTCGCTTCCCCTGTTTTTTGGCTTCTCTCTTCTCTGCTTATTAATCCTATGGAGCCGGAGACGGGGGAGTAATGGAATGAGAAGCTGAGATCCACATATTTTTACCCCTGCAATCAGCTGGGCAAGAGTGTGAGGAGAAGTAGAGAGACAGAGAGGCAGGGGACACGCCGGGAAAGGAGGAATCCAGACAAGAAAGATCTAGGAAACTGGTTTTAAAAGAAGAAAGGGAGTCTACAGGTCTTGCAAATAAACTTTTTGTTTCTCTTACCTCCCCTTCACAAACTGCACACAGCCGGGGCTGCTGGCGGTGAAGGAACTACAACCTCCCCTGGGAGTGCACAACCTCCCTAAATCCCCGCAGAAGGAAGGGGGAAAAGGGGGCACAGCAGCAGGAGGCTCTCCCCTGGGGTCATGTAAGTGTGGATAGCAGGAGTTGAGTGGAGAAGTCTTGGTGCACCATGAAGCTGCAGGCTGCAGGACTCCTGGGCTGGCTCAGTGTACTCTGGGCAGCAGTGACCCGGCAGACCGTCACTTCCCAGACAGGTGAGTCCCGTTTCTTATTCCCTGTCGCCCTGCGTGCTATTTCGGAACCGATGTCCCAGAACTGTGCGTTCCCGACAAGATAATGTGGTGATTTTTCCTCTCTGGAGCTTTGCTGCTTCGCTTCACCAGGTTAATGGCCTTTTTGTATGTCTGAAACGAGATACACTTATAAACAGCAGTTGTTACTTCGGTGATACGGAAATGTAGTTATGTTCTGTAGCTAAAGCACAGAAGGGCAGCGTTTGGGTGGGCTTCTTTCATCCGTGGGTTGCTGAACCGATCCGAGTGTGTGATTATTTCCTTTCCACCTGAGGTATGACCTGGGGCGTATTTCCAAATTGGCTGCTCAGATTTGATAGTAGCCACACTATTTTCAGTCAGTCTGCTGGGATTCAGGTGGAAATCCAGAGCGTGTAGTATTTTGGAGTAGCATTGCCATGCTGTAATTCTTTAAGAGGCTAGGCTTTGAGGGATGTATTAACTGAATCGTACAATTGGATGCTGCCCTGTCGACATGCTTGCTTGCTTGCTTGCCCTGAGCTACAAACTTTATCCAAAATCCTGACAATATTGCTGTTCTTGGCTTCTGCATCAGCTAAGCATGCAGTTCAGCTGCTGTTGGCTTCAGTCACGAAGTGGCTGGATTGCTTTAATAAGTACTGTTGGAGAATAGGGTATTCCGTATAGGTAATTGTACTATTTAACTTCAAACAGAAGGGCATGGAGGCAAGTATATAAACCTGCAACAAAGAAGTGACTGTTTTTTTTTTTTTTTTGGCCAGAGTGTTAGTAAAAGTTTCTTGTCCTTGAGTTTTGTCGCAAATTGAATGCATGGAAGGTTTTGATGCATTCTGGAGAATCATGGTGAGGGGAAGTATAAAGGCCAGACCTACCTGTAGTTTGTGGCTCCTAATCTTTTGGAGTGTGGACCAGTTAGAAAAGAGTGAAGACAGGTGCACGATTTATGTGGATGACAATCTTAGGCCTCTTGTCGTGCCTTGCATGTAAACAAAGCAAATGTGATCCCCACAGACTGTATCCCGAGTCTTTTGAGTTTGTGTTATATGGGATGTGAAAAGAAGGGCTGCTTGGAGTGTATTGTAAACACCCCACCCATTACCCCTTTTCCCCCAGGTAGAGGTAGTTCCTAAAGTGGGTTATCAATGAAGCGTTTAGCACAGATATCCATTAATAAAAGCACAATGCATTTTATAAGAGAGGCTGCGGATGTTGTTAGCTATCAGTGGGTAATTCTGATTCTTGTGATGTTTATACAGTGCTGTCAACCCTTGTGTAGACGTTTGAAACAGATGCAGCGCTTCACTGGGTTTCTTTCTTTTTTTTTTTTATTTCTTCCTTTCATATTTACCTCACTGGACTGATTATGCACGGTGATCTTTTGAAAAAGCTTCTGAGACTGATATGTATGTTTAGCTGATAGGAATTTCTATGAGGCAACCCACTGGGGTTTGTCTGGTTCAGTCTCAGCCATGGGGGACCTGTCTCTCGGTCTACACGCAATAATTTGGTATTAGCAGAGCTGCTGAGGTTAGGATAAAAGCTCTTTTCAAAACTGCTGCAAGGAGGGGAAAAAAAAATCAGAATTAGCCCCGCTGCTATATACAGTCCTCAGCAATGTGTGTCATTTCTTGTACTATACATACAGAGACTGAGTTCCAACACTTGTTCATAATTTTAGTTGTGCCCTTGTAATTTTCAGACAAAGGGGCTGGAAATATCTTTAAAAACTGGAGAAAAACATTCTTGGGAACCGGCTTGCACAGAAAAACATGTACTTTTTCTTTTAAAATTATGTTGTGCTTGCTTTTTAATGTAAAACGAATTCAGCTCAGGCATTTTCTTTTCCAAACCTCTTTTTTTCGCAGCCAAACATTTTTAAAAAGGCCTTGTTAATTACAGTTTACCATGATAAAAAGCAGGTTACGTCGCCGTCCTTTGTGTGAACTGCTTTTAAATGTATACGTCTTGAGCTTCCCCCGCCCTGTTAACAGTCAGTAGCAGTTTATTGGAGTTTGTTTTGGTCCAAATGAGAAATTAAGTGCGGATAAGTAAACTAAGCTGCCAGAGGGCGACAAGATGTTGAGTGAATTGCTTTTAGATGAAACAAATTAAGGAAACGAGGGTAGACAATCTGCTTCTCGCATTATTAGACACGCTTGGAGTTCAGGGGAAAGTGGCATATTTTTGAGATGGTAATTTTTTTTTAAGGAGCAGAAGGAGTGCACCTTATTTACTGGTTCATGTGAACAGAATACAAAAATCAAGGTTCTGGGTGAAGGAGGTGGAGAGCAAAGAAGTGACAAAAAGAAACTTGTTCAGTTGTTTTGCTTAAATACGTTTCTTTTCTTTAGGTGAATCATTTCAAGGACTTGTGCCCTTTGAGACCCTAAATTAGAATATTGTTTAAATAGCAAATAATTTCCCAAGGTGGGATTCTCCAAAATTATTATAACGTCTGCACAATTTTTAGGCTATTATAAAGTAGCTGCCCGATACTTTTTTTCACCGGCTTGGGGAAAAGTTTGTTATAAAACTGTAGGATTATATGATCTGCATAAGTCCTGTATGTGCGTGTTTCATTTTCTCTCGGCAGACTGCATGTATTTAAAAACTCGTAGACATTGTATCTGAAGCCCATTGACTTATTATTTTTTTTTTTTTTTTTGCTTTATTTGATTTACCTTGGCTAGGAATATTTTCTGTCCAATGTTCTACTACTGACAAGTTCTCAGTTGTTTATTTTGTTTGATAGTTTAAAAAAAAAAAAGCCTTTGTTGCTTTTTTCTAAATATTGTATTCCAGTGAGTAAAAGGCTTTTTACTTCTGTACATTTAGGATGAATGTAATTTCATAATGTCTTGAAGACCCCTTAATAATACTGTTTTATGCAAGTCAGCAAATCATGGAGATGCACCAAAAGAAAATCTTATACACACCTGTATTGTTTTCAGTTAGAAGATTTATGCTGCTAAAGTTTTTTTTACACTGTGATTGATGTATTGTTCACAGGTTTCTTGGATGCTCTTACCCATATCATGTAAAGAGGAATTTAGCACTTTCGTGCTGCTCCTGTGTCCCTTTACTGGGATATAATCTTGTCATATAACTTTTAAAATATTATTATTATTATTATTTCCTTAGACTATTTCCAGATTTTTTGTTGTTTTTACTGTGGGTTTTTTTAAACATTATATTGAAACTTTAGTTTTGGAAGCAATTAGTTTTATAAATTATAATTTGTCGTTTTCAGTCTGTGTAAAGTTACTTTTTAAATTTAATCTCACTATGCATCTACAAAGGCCCCCAGCTTACTGATTTCTGTTTTTTTACTGCAATTTTGTTTCTCTGTATCTTTTCTCCTCACTTCCAGTGGGTGGTGGTTCTGCTTTTTTTTTTTTTTTTTTTTTTAACAACCATGTAACCTTGATGAACTGTGGATTGATAATATTTACATATAGATTTCCTTTATCTTTTTCTATTTTAAAATTCCTGCATTTTATGTTGTGGTTTTCTCCCCTGCGCTCCCCACATTGTCCTCGTTTCTCACTGCTTGTCTTCTTTGTAGCTTCCTTCACTTCTCTTTCAAAATCAGATATGTTCATTTGAGTGGACAGTAGCACACTATCCCAGATTTATTCCTAGAAGCAAAAAAAAAAAAAAAGCATTGATCCAAGTCATTTGTGTATTCCCAAGGCCAAAATCTCTCTTTAAAGAAGCCTCAGTACTCTCCAGGGTATCATTTCTTTTTTAACCTTCTTGTCTCCCCCTGACCAGAAAAGCAATAGGAGTGATGTTTTGCTGAAGTACAAGGGTGGAACCAGTTTCTCAAGTCTAAAGATATTGAGCCCTTGTGAGAAATTGTTGTTTTACAACTGATAACTTCTGTGTGGTGTTCATTGAAGTTGTTACATCACAGATTGGACAGGTATCTTGTGTCTTCCTATTACCGAATTATGTGCTACTTCAGAGGTGTTTTTTTTTTTTTTTTGCTTCTTGAAAGACATGCACATTTCTGACTCAGTTATAAACAGTATATATTATAATTGGTGGTGATTATCAACCACTCTCATTTTTTATGTTAACATGCATATAATATTTATTGTTTTTACTATTACATTCAATAAGTGTGTTTTAGTATATGGATTTAGTAGTATGATCAAACGTTTTCTGGGAAAAAAAGTACATGTAGATATAATACTTGCAAAATGTGTATGAATAATTGTTCGATGCTTATATGAGAGTGGTATCTCTTCTGATCATTGAAACTGCACTAATCAGTGCATTTTTTGCAGAAAATATTACACATTTACTATATCAACTTAGTTCTCCCAATGCAAATGCTATAGAATGCACCCATAAATAACTGACTAAAAAGTCATTTTTGGTACGATTGTACACCTCCAGCAGCAGTAGTCAAACAGAAATTACACTGTGACTGGTTGTTAATAAGTTTCGCCTCTTTTTATTCACTTACTGATCTTTAATGTAATATTCATTACTTTTGTGGATAAAATAAGTGTCACTTTACATAATGTTTAGAACCAAATCTTAATTTATAAGCCAGGGTGATGAAAAAAAAAGATGCATCCACTGTATGTGAACGGGGTTATCAGCTTGCATTTCCTTGTAGTAGCAGTTTAAAGTTTGTCAGTCACCCGTAATAACAGATCAAATATATTCAGTGCAGTAGAATAATGATCATTTGTTGGCCAGCATTCCTGTGCATAGGATCTTTGTGTATCACTCAACAGTGACTGAAATGGCAGTGATCATTTTGGTGTTATGAGACAGTAATCTTGTGTGCAGTGCTGCCATGCAAAAATGTAGGGTATCTGTAGAGGGGCTGGACACAAAGAAATAGACTGGGGGTTTCTGCTTACTCTCTGGAAAAGATTCATCTGATCTCTAGTGGCTGAGAAAACAGAAATGAAAGCATGAGAGAGTACATGCAACCAAAAATAAACATCCTTTGGTGCCATCCAAAGCAATGCAATGCACTGTATTTTCAAATAGGTTTTGTCAGCTGGAAAAGCCCAAAATGCAGACAATTTTTAATTTTAAGTTCAATAATATATATTTTTTTATTTTAAGAAGTACAACACACAGAGCGAGCAAAATTCAAAATGTGATTCACACCACTTTTAACAAAAGATAGGTGGAAAAAACCCTCAGATTTTGAATTTTGCTCGCTCTGTGTGTTGTACCACTGAGGTTTATTTCGAGTGAGATTTCCCCCTTTGCATACATTACTGTGATATACTTTATTTTAAGAAGCGAATACAAAAAGAAAATTAAACAAAAGGAGTGGAAAATGGCCATCAGCTATGTCTGAGCGGGGCCAGCGAGCTCTGAACCACAATTTTAAAAAAATTTTATTTTGGGATAATGATTCTATGCTTACTGTGGTGCTTGGTGCCTAAATTTTAACATGCATAAAACAGACAAATTCAGAAATAGAAAGGCATGCAGTGTGACAAACTGAAACTAGACACTTGCTGTTTCACAGCTTCTGTGGGCACTTCGCTATAGTGAACACAGCTGAGAAGTTTGTCTCATTCCCAGAGCTAGATTCAAACTGAGCAGCGTTCTGCCCTGTTTCTAACATCAGTTTCCAACCCAGATTAGTTTTAGTTGGCTTGGTGTCCTGGCAGCAACCCAGGCTGTCCCAAGTCCTTTACTACTTCTGATAGAGGTTCATGCAAAGAATTTCAGATTTTAGGCTTTTCTTCAACATGTACTCCAATCGCTTTTAAAAGCGTTAACTGTGTATATAGTATTTTGAGAACAGGTTAATCCAGTGCTATATATTAGAAAGAAACATTACTTGTACAGTGGGATCCTAGTTAAAGAGTGAGAATTTGGCTATTTTAAGTTTTGCAAAAGTTTGCAGATGCCTTTTAGAATTGTTGCATGTTTTTGCAGGCACTTGGGATAACAATGTTTTCATAGTTATAATGAGAAAGGAAAAGTAATAAATTTAAATTCCTAGACTGGCTAAATATCACAAACAGGCTTTAAGAAGATTTGGCACTTTCTAGTACTGAACAGTTCCTCTGTAAAGGGCAAGGCCAATTCATAGAACACTAGGCACATGCCTAGGTTGCCTAATATTTAGGGTGGGCCCTCTGATATGCCAATTCAGGGGTCCTTTTACAAAGGTGTCCTAGCGTTTTTAGCATGTGCTGAAAGCTAGAGACGTCCATATATTTCTATGGGTGTCTAGTGTTTAGCACGTGCTAATCATTAGTATGCACTAAAAACACTACCGCGCCTTTGTAAAAGACCCCCTCGGTGACTTCCTTGCGCTGGCAAGTCAGCATTTGCTGGAAGGAAGACTGGGGAGGCACTGGAGCTTATAGCTACCTGCACAAGTCTGTCTATTCCTCCTACCCCCCCCCCCCCAGAAATTGGCCTCCCATCAGGAGGAGTTGGTGAGCAGCACTTGAAGATTGGAAGCGGTGCAAAGAAAAGCTACAAAAATGGTATGGGAGTTGCTTTGTAAACCGTAGAAGGAGAAACAGGGGGTGACATGATACAGACCTTCAAATATTTGAAAGGTATTAACCTGCAAATGAACCTTTTCCCGAGAAGGGAAGGTGGTAGAACTAGAGGACATGAATTGAGGTTGAAGGGGGGCAGACTCAGGGCTAATGTCAGGAAGTATTTTGTCACGGAAAGGGCGGCAGATACATGGAATGCCCTCCCGCGGGAGATGGTGGAGATGGAAACGGTAATGGAATTAAAACATGCGTGGAATAAACACAAAGGAATCCCGTTTTGAAGGAATGGATCCACAGAATCTTAGCGGAGATTGGGTGGCGATATGGATGGGCTGGAGTGTAAATTTGAAGGGGCTTCAACGTTAGCTTCAGAACTTTTAATACAGGAACAGTGCTGGGCAGACTTTTACAGTCTGTGCCCTGAGAAAGGCAGGGACAAATCAAACTTGGGTATACATATCACTTACCATGTAAAATGTGTTTATCTTGTTGAGCAGACTGGATTGACCGTTCAGGTCTTTATCTGCCTTCATTTAGTATGTTACTTTTTATCTGCTGCTTTCTCCTCTGATTGTTTTCCTTTGCAGTCAGAACCATGTGGAGCCCCATTTGTGCGACTTAAAAAAATGTATTTATATTATGGTAGGGGGGCCCAATGGGTTTTTATCTAGTGCACTTTAAAAGGTTAATCCTGGCCTGCTTCTATAATAATAATCCTCTATAATGTAGATCTATAGGGTGCCTTTAATTCTTCTGCAAGCCTTTGAGGGCAGAGTATTCTTATCGAAACAGTGCAGTGCATGCTGTAATGTAATACATGTTGTTTGGGGACGGGTGACTGTCCTAAAAATAAACTTGTACTGCTTGTGACCTCTTGGTGGGAAGCTAAACACAAGTGTGCTATAAGAGACGGGCCATGCTTGAAGAGGTCTACGAGCTCTAGGTACAAACTTAAGGGGGTCTTTTATTAAAGATTAGCTCGAGTTCTCTGCTGCAGGGCTCATAGGAATAAAATGGGACCTGCTGCAGATAACTCGAGCTAACCTTTAGTAAAAGACCCCCTTAGGGCCCTGTTTACTAAGGTGCGCTAGAGGCTCAACAGTGCAATAACATGAGCTCAGGATTTGTTGTTCAAGCATTGCGTGGGGTTGGTTTGTACATAGTAGGAACAATCTTCTAGTGTCCCCAATTTTCTTTTGAGGGGGGGGGGTGACTTTAGCGCATATCTTTCATTAGGAGTTCAAGGCAAGTCATGTTTAGGTACAGTAGCTCTTTCCTTGTCCCTGGAGGGCATGCAGTCTCATTTGTACCTGAAGCATGGAAGGTTGTGACTTGCCCAAGATCAAAAGGCAGTGAGAGTTGAATCTGTCTTCTCTGGTGTTCAACCTACTACTCCAGACATTAGGCTACTCTTCCATTAAATGTAAGAAAACTGGGTAAAAAAAAAAACCATTTATATTATCTCAGTCTAAGATTTTTCTTAATTGAATACATATTGTTTTTATTTTCACTGCAGATTGTTATTGCAGTGTATTGCTTTATATTGTGATTCCCCCCCCCCCCCCCCCCCCCCCCCTTTAATGTTCACTTGTGTCTGGAACTGAATCCAGTGACACTTAATGCATAAGCCCAAAAGGCCTCATTAGATATTAAAAAAAAGAAAAGAATGTTTAGGGGATGCAGTCATCGAGAAGGGCTGAGTCTAGATGACTTGCTCATGATCTCACAGTAGAGGGGCAGAGGTGGGACTTGATCCTGGAAGAAACATAAGATTTAGCAGTTTCGGGCCTCTAAACACATGACTCTGGAACCAAACCAACTTAAACTGCAGTCTCCACCAAATTCAGTATCGGTCATCTTTCTGAGCGAGTTCTTTTTTTTCTAGCATTCCAAGGAACTGTTTGTCGTAATAGGATTCTCACAGTAGAATCACACCGTCTCTTTTGATGGTTTCATTTGTATGCAGTCTGCAGGTGTCTTGATTTTTATCTTGTTATAAAAATAAACTTTTTCAAATATACTGTATCCAGTCTTTGTGTTGTTTAATACGTAAATATTAGAAGCTGGCAGGGAAACTTTTGGCAAACACAGCATGCAGGAATAGATCACTGAACCAGAGGCGAAAACTTTATTCATTGCAACTGAAAACCAGCCAAAGCCTGGATGATTATTTGGGAAGACAAAACAAATTACCTCTGCTGCTTTTTTTGCACAGATGTCACTTTGTCAAGAAGACTGCTTTCAGATATCAAAAGTTTTTGAATACACGAGATGCATTTTTTGGCTCCTGTGAACTCTTCTTGTTGTACCGTTTTGACCTGTTTATGAAATACAAATAGATTTCAGTCCTTGCTAAATCAATGTAGACATGTTGATGGCATGAGAAATACAGGAAAGAATATTTATCATTGCTGCTTGAAGACAGGGCTGTCTTTGTCTTAGCTGTAATATCACATGAAGAGTAGATGGTGTGTGTCTAAGACATGTCAACCATTAGGTGTCCCACTGTTACCATATTTGCTAGAGAACATTTTTTTAAAGATACAATTCTTAGCAAAATTGATATAATTATGGAAACATTTCCCAGTATCTATAGAGTTCATGCTGTTCCTTATTTGCTTTTTTCTTATATATATATTTCCTCTGCTTGTTTTTCTCTTACCACAGTTTCACCTCAGCCCTCCAATACCCTGGAATATAATCAACACAACATAATTTACAGTGGACTAAAATTCAGGACCACCACTGCATTTCCAGTAATAACAGTCTGTGAGCACTGCTGCCAGCTGATTTGACACAAACCACTCAGTCATCTTCTGGCCCTTCATCTTCTAAAAGCCTAACTAGACAGTCCCTTATAGCTGACCTCCAGGTGGCCAGCACCGTACTGTTAAAGCCATACCCTGCACCTGCTGTGTAAGCCAGTGATGATATGACTTACAAAAGTACATAAGTATTGCCATACTGGGACAGACCAAAGGTCCATCAAGCCCAGCATCCTGTTTCCAACAGTGGCCAATCCAGGTCACAAATACCCGGCAAGGTCCCAAAAAACATTCTATACTGCTTATCGCAGAAATAATGGATTTTCCCCATTTAATAATGGTCTATGGACTTTTCCTTTAGGAAGCCGGCCAAACCTTTTTAAAACTCCGCTAAGCTAACCACCTTTACCACATTGTCAACGAATTCCAGAGTTTAATTACATGTTGAGGGAAGAAAAATTTTCTCCGATTCGTTTTAAATTTACTACATTGTAGCTTCATCGCATGTCCCCTAGTCCTAGTATTTTTCGAAAGCGTAAGCAGATGCTTCACATCTACCTGTTCAACTCCACTCATTATTTTGTAGACCTTTATCGTATCTCCCCTCAGCCGCCTTTTCTCCAAACTGAAGAGCCCTAGCCACTTTAGCCTTTCCTCATAGGGAAGTCGTCCCATCCCCTTTATCATTTTCATCGCCCTTCTCTGTACCTTTTCTAATTCCATTATATCTTTTTTTGAGATGCGGCGACCAGAATTGAACACAATATTTGAGGTGCAGTCGCACCATGGAGCGATACAAAGGCATTATAACGTCCTCATTTTTGTTTTCCATTCCTTTCCTAATAATGCCTAACATTCTATTTGCTTTCTTGCTGTTGATCTCCTCACTCTGTACCCACCAGCATCCTCTGTCTTGTAGGCAATCATTCTCTGGAACAAGACTGAATAATTTCTCCCACCTTCCCCCAGTCATCCACATAGAAGTCCTTGCTTATTTGCCCAATATCCCTGTACTTCACTGTAGCACACTTCACTTGATATTATACCTGCCCTTTGTATTCCCTTCCTTCTCCCCCTTCAGCATTCATAATTCCAGCAGGAATCAATCCTTCTGGAACTCAAATTAGAGTAAGCCATAGGGAGAGTATGAGGAACACACAAGGGAGTGCCAGAACCATTTCATCTGTGCTCTCCATGTATGCCAGCCCACCCAGGGGCTTTCTTTTACAGAAACGTAAAGAAACATTCACTCACAATGCCATTACTTATACTCTTGCTGTTGATTAAATCACAGTTTCTTTATGTAAGTCAACAGGTAGCTATCATGCGGCAAGAAATTTGTTCATGGTTATAAACCTCTCAGGTGACTGTGAATGTTAAAAGGACAATATGGCTGTTCCAACTGATATACTTTTCCATGTATCGTGGAAAACAAAATATTTTCTGATTTACTACAGGACTACAAATTAATGCTGTATTAATCATAAACTGATATCATATATCATAGTCTTATATAATTTATATGGGAGAGGGCATGGGTCTAATGCAATGACCTGGAGACAAGTATTCTAATTACTATACTGGAAGAATCAGACAATACAGGTCACAGGGGGTAATTTATAATGTGGGTATTTTTTTTTTATATGTAAAGCTTGATTTACATGTAGGAAGAGGCTTATATAAAACTGCATGATAGTATATGCATGCATAAGGATGCACACCAATAAAATGGCATATTCTTATATGTACACTGCTCTTACGTGTTCCTGGCATGCAGCTTGGGTGTAGAGCAAGTCAGAGCTGCAGAGCATGCAAGTATTAATATGCAAAGCTCTCTCTCTTACTCTAGCCATCGGACAGACATGCATTTGAGTGAGAGAATGTGTGTGCCATTAGGAAAATTCTGAGTAGTTATTTTATAAAGGATCATAAGCACCCGTTCATCTTTCATAAAATAAAAAGCACAAGTCCAGATCTAGTTTCATGAGGGAGAAATTAACTACCATCGAAATCGAGCTTGACTCATCAATAGATATTAATATAATTCTCAACAGCAAATTTTTAGATGGATTATCAGGCTATTACTTTTAGATAAGAGTAATAGCCAAAGATCCAGGGGCATAGCCAGACCTTGACGGGAGGGGGGGCCAGAGCCCAAGGTATGTGGGGGGTACATTTTGGCCTGCCTCCCCACTTCCGCCCCCCTGTTGCCGCTACCGCCTCCCCGCTGCCACCGTCCTCCTGCCGCTACCGCCTCCCCGCTGCCACCGTCCTCCTGCCATCGCTTCCAACCCCCCGCCACAGCTCCCCCCCCAACCGCCACTGCGAAGATACCTTGGTTGGCGGGGGTCCCCAACCCACACACCAGCTGAAGTGTTTTTCCTGTGCTGGACTCACATTGCCTGGCACCCTGTTCTGTTTTCAGTCACTGTTCATGCTTGTTTTAATGAAACTGATGCCCCAGAGCCAATTTGGGGGAGCCCAGGCCCCATGGCTCCCCCATAGCTCCGCCACTGCAAAGATCATCAATGGAACTTGAAGTGGAAGAAGAGTTCCTACCCCTGAGGAAGACATTGTTTGAAATATGATATCGTGCCAGACATTTTTTTTAAAGATATGAATAAGAAAAGTTTTATTCCCCCCTGTTTACTAAACCACGTGGCAATGTCGACACAGCCCATTTAAAGGGGCCCTTTTACTAAGGTGTGATTAAAAGGGCCCTGTGCTAGCAGTGGGGGCCAATTTTGCCACACGCCGAGACCCTTTTTACTGAGTAAAAAGGCTGAAAAAAGACATGGCCATGCAATGATTGCTCTTACCGCATGGCCATATGGGGGGGGAGCACTTACCATCACCTATTGAAGTGGCGGTAAGGGCTCCTGCCCAGTTACCGCCTGGTAACTCCCTGCAGAAATATTTTTTGAATTTTTCCACCAGCACTGGAAATGCCATGTGCTGGGGGTCGGCCAGTAGTAGCTCCACTGGCTCCCAATCAAAGAACGCATTGCTTTCAAAATCTGCACTCTGGTTCACAAAATTATCTACACTGAAGCCCCGGGATACATGACGGACCTGATCGACCTACCAACTAGAAACACATCCAAATCAACACGAACGTACCTAAATCTGCACTACCGAAGCTGCAAGTACTCAAATACAAATCAACTTACGCATCCAGTTTCTCCACACAACTGTGGAACGCATTACCAGAAGCCTTGAAAACTACGTACGACCACCTAAACTTCCGGAAAACCGTACAAACTAACCTGTTTAAAAAGGCATACCCTAGCGATCCAACATAAATGCCTGATCTCTGCAACACAACAAAACTAAAGTACGTAATGGACATAACACAACTCTTCCCTAATGTGGCTGTGCCACATGAACTTTATGTTACCACAATATCACTTTGTGTTTGTTTACACTGAAGTCTGCAAACACCTCTCCGGTACTATGTAAACCACGTTGAACCTACAAATAGGTGGGAAAATGTGGGATACAAATGTAACAAATATTATGGGAAAATATAGACTTTGCAATTAAAAATGAAATAATGAGCTGATAATGATCTTTGGTTGGAATTTTTCAAAAATTATCACCACAGAGTGTACTGCTGGGTTAATGTGGGATACCTTACTGCCACCTTAATGGGTGGCGGTAAGTTCTTTTCCTGACATGACCATATGGCAAGTGGAAACTTACTGCATGGCCACTTCTTTTTTCCACCTTTTTACCCGCTGCAGTAAAAGGGGACGTGTGCGGTAAAAATTTGCACTGCCGCTAGCACAGGGCCCCCTTTTACCGCAGCTTAGCAAAAGGGGCCCTAAGTGATTGCCTATATAGGACCTCTTTTATCAAACAGCACCCGTGATTCCCGAGCTGCAATGCATTGTCGCGCTGGGAATCGCTAGCGCAGTTTGGTAAAAGAGACCCATAATTTGCTATTGAGAATTTTTTCTACTGATTGTTTTGGATAAAATTTAGTAAACGACGCATAAGAAAAGATGCCTTTGGGCTTTCCACATAGGTATCCTGTTATAAAATTACCCCAATATGAAAATGGACTTCTCATGATGGAAAGAGAGAACTTTTTTTTTTTTTTTTTAAACATGATCGTCTGATCATGCCGTGGTCTTTTGCACAGAATATCTGACCAGCTTTGTAGCTTGTCAATGTAGTATATAAGACATTTTGGGATCCTTTTTACTAAGGCGCATTAATGGATTTAGCATGTGCTAATAAGGTGCCCATTATATTCCTATGGGTGTCTTAAGCATTAGCACATGCTAATCGTACTAAGGGCCCTGTTTACTAAGCTGCGCTGTAGGCGTGCAAACTTTTTAGCATGCACTAAGGCTAAAGACACCCATAGGAATATAATGGGTGTCTCTATTGTTAGCTCGTTCTCATTTTTAGCACACACTAAAAAGTTATCGCGTCTACAGGGCAGCTTAGTAAACGGGGCCCAAAATCTGTTAGCGCACCTTTGCAAAAGGACTCCATTATTCTCTTTTTGTGAACTGGATGAAATAGAGGCACAGTAACCTATTTTAATTTTTGATGTCCATTCCATGTTTTCCAGTGAAGATACTGCACCTTGGTTTAGCTTTTCAAGGCATTTATTTTTCAGCCTAAATGTAGAGGTAATGCTTCGTTGGTCATCAGGCTCTTTTTTTTTTCTTTATTAATTTTAGCTTTAAATCCTCCAGCAGATTTGAATTGATATCAATAGGAGCCCCAAATTCAAGATATTATTATTTTGTAATGCTTTATTACTTTGTGGTGAACTATTTTTTTTTGTGTGTTTCTTTTTTAGAATTTTATTTATAATTGCATGTTTGAACTGTGAAGTAATCAAAGTGGTCAAATAATCAGATAATAAAAAGCCTTAACCAAAGGTGGATTCAGTATTTTGCAGTTACTTGTCAACGATGATATGGGTTGAATTATTAAGCTGCGATAAGTGTTAGCGTGTGCTTACAACAACTTAAAAGGGCTTACGGGGGATGCACTTAGGCGTCCTGCAACAAAAGCCGATTGTATGTTTGCATACCATCACCTATGTTTACTAAGGTGCGCTATGGGCACATTAGCATTTTTAATGCACGTAAATAGTTTACGTGCGTTAAACGCTAACGCACCCATAGAAATGTATAGGCGCATTAGCATTTAATGCACCTTAAATTTAAAGGTGTGTTAGAAACGCTAATTAGTGCATGTCCGTTATTTCTGAACATGGAAAACTGGGCATTTTCTGGCTGTCGTAAAAATGACCTTAGCAAGTGTGAAAGACCTGCGCTAAGGCCACTGTTTCCTGCAGCTTAGTGAAGGGATCCCCCCCCATTAGTGTGATTCTATAAACTATGCCTAAAGTTAGGCGTAGTTTACAGAATATGTTCAAGTGCCGTTCTTGCGCCTAAAATTTAGGCACACTCATTTAGGCCACCTAAAACCAGGCCTAAGTACCTGCACCTAAGTTAGGCACAGATCAGGTGTATTCTATAATATTGTGCATGTTTTTTTTTTTTTTTTTGAAACGCCCATTCCACCCCCATGGCCACCGTGCTATAGATTACACCTAGAAAGTTGTGCACATTAATTCTAATTTAAGCCAATTAGTTCTGCTTATTGGCCAAGTACCAATTATTGGTGTTGATTGGCTTGTTAATTAAGTTGTGCATGCGGCCAAATTAGTGCGCACAACTTAAGGGGCCATATGTAGAATTTGGGGGTATGTGTCTCGAAGTTCAGTTCATTTTCATGTACATTATTTCCAACATGCCAAAGAAATATTGGAAAAATGCATAACCTCATTCTTCACATTGTGTAGGAAAAGTCCATTTAACAAAAGCGGTTACTTTGTGTGTGTGTGAATTAAAATATATGTAATAAATAAAACCCATTTTTGTGTGTGTGTCTGTAACCCAGACAACATATGAAATTGTTTTATTGCCAATATTTTCCTTTAGGCTAAGGCATGGCAAGTGAGATCTATACATTTGCCTAGAACAATGATGAATCCAATCTGAATGCAGGGTTGGTGGTAGGGTGGAATGAGAAGAAACCTATGACCATATCCTATATGAAGTTCATTTAGATGAGTTACTCTTTGTACAGCGTAGCTTTATGTGATAAATTGACAAATTTCCTGTTGCAGACAATATTGTAGGCTGTAGTACTTTTCCAGTTTAATACAGTTTTTGACCATTTTTGTCTTCATTTTGTATCGCAGGGCTGCCATTTCAGTTTGGCTGATGACTACAGCTACCCTAATGTCTTTTCTCGAGGCTTCCCCCTTTCTGCCTTTCATCCTTTTCAGTGTTTAATTCATACAATAATTTCTTATTTTGCCAGCAGGAGGCCCCTTAAAACAAGGCGAGGTCTTTCGATAAGAATAAATAAAGGCTGCTTGCATACACATTCCTCTCAAATAAAAGAGTCAGTGAGGTAATGTAGTAGAACTTTTTTCTCCTTAAAAAAAAAATAGCTGTATTATGTCAGTGACCTGTAATAAATAGCACTGCAATGAGAGGCGACAGCCTCATTCACCTTGCAGCCATGCAGAAATAACTGAGCTCTCTTCCCATGCCTTAAGACAAGGGGGTGGGGGTGGGGGGTGGGGCGAATTAAAGAAAAGAATTGACCTTGGCTTGCAGTCATGCTCACGCTAGCAAGGATCAGGCTATACCACCAACAGACTGGAGTTTTCATTGGCAATCATTTTTGTTTTATGGATTGCTATCATTAAAATCATTAATAGAAGCTGTCATTTGCCAGTACCAGTAACTTTGTACTCTTAAGCATATAGATGGAAGATGTGTGCTCTTTTTATTATAATTATTTAATATCTGAATTCCTTACACCCACTGATCAGCAAACATCTAAAGCTCCAGAGTGCTTTAAAGCAGGGATTTTTTAACCCAGTCCTCCGGATACATCCAGCCAGTCAGGATTTCTAGGATACTACAATGAATATATGCAAGAGACAGAGATTCACGTGCACTGTCTCCATTGTATGCCAGTCTATTTCCTGCATGTTCACTATTGATTCCAAATAGCCAGGAAAAGTGAAAAACTAATATTATAAGGTTAATGGGAAGAAAAAGCCTCAAGGATCTCTTGATCAAATGATCAGAAAAACTCCCTTCCATATGGACTAGAAGGGAGTTTTTCCCTTCATTCTATATTTAAGGTATTGGGAAGGTTTTTTTGCCTATGATGAGGAATGGATCCTTTTGAGACTGCGAGATAGGTCTATAGGATCATCAGCAGCTCTGTAGATCATTTGATCAAGAGCTCCTTGAAGCTTTTTCCTCCCATTAACCCATAGGCGGTCGGTGGCCCAACTGTTTGGGGAGGCTAAAGGTGGTGGGGTTAGGGGTGGGGCCAGGGGTGGAGCTTAAATCCATAATTGTCTGATACAATTAATACCTTTTATTAAATTTAGATATTAGATATGTATCATATGTCAAAGAATAAAGTGGTTGCTCAAAGCATATTCTAAGCACAATCGCTCAACTGCAAAACACTATGCACAACTTTGTGCAAAAACACACTCAGAACCTTACTGTACCATAAATATTACACTGGGCAGAACCTAATACACCAATATACCACCCATACGGAAAATGCAGACCGTCAACAATATGAAACAAGGGATCATATCATCACAATTCTCATGTAGAGCCACAAAACACCCTCATTCATGTTTAATGTGGGATAAAATGCCATAAATAAGTAAATAAATATAAACTTTTAATGTTGAGCACCTGATTCTCAAAGTGGACATATTCCAAACACTATAATGAAAATAGAATGATTTTTTTCTACCTTTGTTGTCTGGTGACTTTTTCTGATCATGCTGGCCCAGTATCCGATTCTGCTGCTATCTGTCTTCAGTGCAGGTCAGGAAGTCATCCTCATTAAATATCTCCTTGGCAACCCAGGACACCTCCAGCCAACCCCCCCTGCTCTCCCAGCAGTAAGGTAAACAAACCATAAACCAATTTCTACAACTGGTTACACAAGGCTAGAGGGCTTTCACTGCAGCTCCTGCTGTGAAGATGGAGGTAAATCAACAATTTAAACCCCTCAGAGCACAGCAGGGGAGGCTTAGCCTCTCCAAGCCTCTTATACCGGGCGCCTATGCATTAACCTTATATTAGATTTTCACTTTTCTTGGCTATTTGGAGTGGAGGGTTTTGATGCTGGTATTCATTATAGGAAACTTCACCACCATTTTTTCTATTTAGAGTATTTACTGTTGGTCTTGTGAAACCCTGACTATAGAGCCAGCTTAACCTAAGGACCAGGTAAAGCAGTGGCTCAGAGCACCAGTGATGAAGGGTATCAAAATCACTGTTCCCTTCAGGCTCCCCGTGGTCCAGTATCTCTCCCTGTCTCTTCCTTCACCCCCAGTCTACCTTCATACTTACTTACCTTTACTCCTAGAGGTCCTTCGCAGCAGCAGTGATTCATACACACCGCCTCTGGCCAGCCCCAAAGCGTTCCCCATACTTCCAGGCTACAGATTTACATTTTTACTTACCCTCTTGTTTACTAAGCCACGTGGCAATGCTGACACAGCCCAGTCAAAGTGAATGGGCTGTATCAGCAGTAGCGTACTGTGGTTTGTAAACGGGGGGGGGGGGGGGGGGGGGGTAGTTTTCCTGTCATTTATAGGCTTACTGCTTGCTAAACCGGAAGTACCACAGCAGCCTGGCGGCAGTTCCTACCCCCAGTACGCACCATTTCTGGCATTGCAAAAATATTTGTATTTTTGTAGCGCCAGTGTTTACCCACCGGTAATCGGGCAGTGCCGAACGCTGCCCAGTTACCGCTGGGTTAGCATGGGAGCCCTTAACTGCTACCTCAATGGTTGCCAGTAAGTGTTCCCTCCTGAAATGGTCATGCGGCAAGTGCTTCACATGCCTCATGGCCATTTCTTTAAAAAAAAAACCTTTTACCCGCTGTGGTAAAAGGGGGGCCTTAGCGCGTGTCAAAAATACACATTGATGCCGGTGTAGGCCCCCTTTAGCCACAGCTTAGTAAAAGGACCCCTTAAGGTGAGTTTATAGAATAGCACTAAGCACATTTGTTTTTCTGCACCATATATAGAATCTGGTCTCTAAAGTATTTGCGCTAAGCACAAACTGTATATTGGCAATTGCACTGCTATTCTATAACAGCAATTATGTGTATAAGCCTGCATTTGTATGCCTAACTTTAGGCAGGAGCACCTTAGCTCATGTGCAACTTTCTTTACATTAGTCACCTTATTTTATAACTCATCTTACTCTCTTGCCTATCTATGGGGTCCTTTTTATAAAGGCGCGCTAGCGATTTTAGCATGCACTAAAAATAAGTGTGCCCTAACAGAGAGACCCATATATTCCTATAGGTGTCTCTAGCATTTAGTGCGCACTAAAAATGCTACCACACCTTTTGTAAGAGACCCCCTATGTGTTCCATCTTTGCCTATACCTTAAGTTGTCTATTAAAATGTGTTATATGTTGTGTTGACATTGTAAGTAGTATATGATGAATCAATCACAACAAGGGTGACAAAGGAAAGTTTGGACATCGTCTGTTGCCCTAACACCTTTATTATAATATCCAGGACTTGACACGAGTCGCGTTTCAGCCAACAAAGGCCTTCTTCAGGAGTCTTAATTGGATGTATGTTGATGTTAAGTTAAGCTCAGTGTGATACAGGTGATATTCAATATCTTGCGGCTTTACTTCCAAAACGCTTTGTAGAACGCTTCAACTCTCAGGAGTGCGATCACCCTTGATGTGATTGATTCGTCAGTGTGTCTACAAGGGTTACTGTTCTTCTATTTTCCTGCCAAGTAGTGTACGATGGCATACTTTGTATTATTATCTGAATATTTTTACTGCTGTAATTGTCTGTTGCTTATGTTTGATTTATTCTTACTGTACACTGCCTTGAGTGAATTCCTTTTAAAATGTGGTAAATCCTAATAAAGTAAATATATTTATTGGAAGCTGCTCTAATTCTTCACATCATGTATGTAACTCTACTCATATTTAGAACTTGTCAAGGAAAAAACTCCCAAGTCTACAGGATGTTGAATAGCTGATCCTAATACTACTGATATTTTAGCACCCCTTGGTGCCTATTTCGAGAGAATTTTCATGATAAATTGTTAGCTTACTGGACTACAGCACCAACAGAGTAGTCTTATCTCCAGGACTTTCAACATCATCTGGACATTTTTATCTCTCCTGCTCCTACATAAATGATGTCCATTGTTCACATTTTAAATCAGGAACTAGAGTGAATCAATCGCTGTAGCTTTCATATTCATCATCCAATCAATTGCTACTAGTCTGTTCTGATGAGTTTTCTTTCCTTCTTCTCTTGGAATCCACCAGTTGGGTTCTGGTGGTTATACCTGATAACAACCAATCCATATGACTTCTAATAATATTTATTTATTTTTTAGGATTGATTTACTGCTTTATTGAAGGAATTCACTGAATTTTCTCATGACATTGATGCAGTGGCCAATTTATTAACCTAACATACTATCCTAAGTTCTATGTGGAATACATTTTGACATATTTCTAGCATTCAGATAAATCCATGCCCATGGTCCTGGCCAGGCCTCCAACGAGATAGCAATTGCAAGAACATCCAGATTAATCTATCCTGTGTTTTTGGAAGTCTGGAAGAATGGGACATAAGCAAGTACTAGCTATCTGTTTAGCCTTTATTCCATAACTGAGCCAGTAAGAAGCATAAAGTACTGTGTTGGGAACCAAAGGATTGTTTGATAATTGTGCATGGCAAAATGGGCCCTCAGAACAGGGACTCAACAATGTGTGTTTTATAAGCTTCAAATATAAGCTTGCTGTTGTATAATGATATTCAATACCTAAATAATAGCAAGTTCATCTGATTTTACTAGTTGTTTTTCCTAATAATGTGATAATTTGATTTCTTTTTTAGAGGAAGGAAAAGACCTCAGATGCTGTATTGTTGTCATTAGTTTAACAGAAATGCTGTGCAAACGTCCTCACTGGTCTAAAAAAACCTCCTCAGTTTTTTTTTTTCTTCAATTTTTTAATATAGATACATTCTTTTCTTTTCTTTGGAGTGGAGGAGTAGCCTAGTGGTTAGTGCAGTGGACTTTGATACTAGGGAACTGAGTTCGATTCCCACTGCAGCTCCTTGTGACTCTGGGCAAGTCACTTAACCCTCCATTGCCCCTGGTACAAAATAAGTACCTGAATATATGTAAACTGCTTTGAATGTAGTTGCAAAAACCTCAGAAAGGTGGTATATCAAGTCCCATTCCCCTTTTCTTTTCATTACTTAATATTTTCAAATAAACTGAAACTTGAGGGACACATCTGTTTTGTGAAAAATACTTCATTTAGTTTTTTCGGTTTGCTCAACAGAGCGCCTCCATTTCACTGTATGCTTCTTCAGGAGACAAACCGTCATCGTTTCATTCTTAAGGTCCTAATCTCAGAAAAAGTGCATAAGTATAATCCAGAGCTACATGATCTTTATCTTACATGCTTAGACTTAATGCTTCAGCTTCATTTTTTCCATGTTACCTGCGTTTTAAATTGTGTTGTATAATGATAAAAATTTAATGAGTTGTAAGATATATAATATCATCTGCTTTCTGTAAACACTTTTCATGCTGCACTACCTTTATTTTAGTAAAGAATAAAACACAAAAGGTATTACTTGAGTCATTAAAATATATGAAATAGTAAGCCTGTTGTCACAGCAGAGTATTATAACATAGGTTTATATTATTATTTTTGAATAGAAGGTACTAGAAATATATTTCATATTTAACTTGTGCTTATATTTTATTTCCTGTGGTATACTGCTCTGTTAATTTTATCACCCTCTCAAAAATTCATATTTGGCTTCATTTTTGGCGGAACCTCTGTTGTTCATTCAATTTTGATGAAGTTGTAGTGCTTGAGGCATCAGCAGTTTTTTTTTTTTTCCCCCCCCAGTCTGTCTCGTCATCCTGAAATTATCATGAACCTCCCAGTTCTGTTTATTATTCTCTACTGTGCGATGAAGAGCACTAGACTGCTTTGGGGTAATTGTTAAAAAGTTGGCAAAGCACGTTCCCAGAGATACTGCACGTATCCTGGTGGGACTTTTGGATGGTACGCTAACAGCACTAGAACAGGGAAAAGAGATCAAGTGTAGCTGTGCTACGCTACACTCACTAAACTCCCAGCACAGAGGAGCCAAGCAGTGCAGCCAGCATATTGCAAATAGGAGGTCAGACAGATGGATGAACAGACGTAATCTAGCTATGAAGCATTCTATTTTTTTTTTCATTTTGAAAAGAGTAGACTAGACTCATGGAGACTGTTGTAACAGGTTGCCTATATGTGATTGCCAAGTAGGAGGTCCTTTTACTAAGGTGCGCTGAAAAGTAGCCTGCGGTAGTGTAGGCGCGTGCTTTGGGTGCATGGCGATCCATTTTTCAGCACACCTGCAAAAAATGCCTTTTTAAACATTTTTTGCCAAAAATGGACGTGCAACAAAATCAAAATTGGCACGCGTCCATTTTGGGTCTGAGACCTTACCGCCAGCCATTGACCTTGCGGTAAAGTCTCAATCGGTAACTGGGTGGTAATGACCTATGCGCGTCAAATGCCACTTGGCGTGTGCCCGAAAATATTTTTCAGATATGCGTATTGGACGCGCGCCAAAAATGAAATTACCGCAAGAGCCGTGCGGCAGCTGGGCAGTAACTCCATTTTGGCGTGCGTTGGGCGTGCATAGATGCTTACATGGCTTAGTAGAAGGGCCCCTAGGTGCCTACTTTGTCTATTTTTATAAAGGCACTCTGGTCAGTATGCCAACAGTGCCTGGTTGGTTAAATGGTACTTAACTGGCTATCCACCGATATTCAGTGGGAGATAGCCAGCTGTCTCTCACTGAATATTTCTAGTTAGCACTTTAGTGGATATCTGGTCATACTGCACAATATAACTAGCAGTGCATTACCAGCTAAATTCGGTGGTCAAATCTGGCTGCGTCAATAGCAGGCCTATCTTTGGCTGTTATCGACTTGACCGGATATGTTCTTAGTGGCCAAAAATAAACTGGGTATTCCATGCCAGTCACTGGAAACAGCCTGGCATTGAACGTCTGGCATCGCCGCCGATCATGAGAGTTAGCTGAGCTAACTCCCGTGGTGTGAGTATTGGCCCCTCAGTATAAGAATCTTTTGGTGCCCATTTACTGTAAGGCATTAAGACCTTACAGTGCGGTTAGTGTACGGTAACAGACCACCACACAAAAGCATTTAATGGGTCCTTTAATGTTTCTCCTTTCCTCCAGTGTATGGAAATGTTATTTTCTAAATTTATGTGCCCAGGGGCAGACCGCACAAAAGGGGTGCATACTTGTGAGGAAACCTGGAAGGCATTTGAGGACTTGGACTGTTTGAATTTGCCGGCTTGGACAGCAAGCCAGGCCCAGCTAAACCTATTGTAGAGAATAATAAATGGCAGCGGGTGTCTGGTTCCCACGCACAAGTGTCTCAGAAAAATTCTGGGCTGGACAAATGACTTGGTGATGGGTGCTGGTTGGGCTTGTTCATTATTTGCTGGGTAAGTGAGTGAGAGTATATGCTGTGTATGCTTTGGGAGTGAGGGGATCTCAACTGGTGTGGTTGAGGAGTAGGCAGAGTGGAAGTGTGGCACACAAGTCCTGCAGGCTAACGGTGGGATATTTCCTTCATAGAGTGGGCTGGCTAGTGGAGGTCAAGGCCAACGTGATCTGAAGAGATGGGGGTGGGGCCAGCAGGAGGAGGATGGGAGTTGGGCTACAGGTGAGTTTGTGGAATGTTAATGGGTTCCATGATGCCAGGAAACAGAGCATTGATTTTAATGAGTTCATAGGCGCCCGGTATAAGAGGCTTGGGGAGGCCTAGAGCTTGACTGACTGGAAACTCTGATGGCGAATTTATTAGCCATGCAGAGAATTTTGTAGCAAGCAGGTGCAGTTATTCAGTCTTATGATTTTAATCTTGAATATAGCTGTTGCTTCACCAAAATTCATACATGCATTAAACAGTGTGACATCCTCATCTGCAGTACCCGGTGGGACTTTGCAGACTGTTTGAAAATGATGTGGCCACCCTTCCATCACTGTTCTTTAAAAAGTCTACATTAAAATAAATTAGAAAAATATCACTGTACTTTACAGACTTAAAACTATGCACAAGAGGTACCGCCTCTTTAAGATTAATACGTTGTATCATTAAAAGCATGTTCTTTTGAACACAGGTGACTTTTTTTTTTATTGAGAATTAATACATGCATTTGAAAGAAATTGCCGACTTTGAAAAACAAGCAAGTATTTGCTGCTTCCAGCTAGCATAGGTAAAGATTTTTCTCATAGGAACAGGACACCTGGGGGCTAACTATGAAAGACTGTCAGAATCAGCAAACTGATTTGACAACTAAGCATCAGCATTTTTCTTCCCATTGGTAGTGTTTGCATTTTGTTTATATTTTGTGCATTCAAAGCTGAATAGATGCAAGTTTTGCTTCCTACCAGCACATTTTCTGTCTGCTGCAGCCCTTAGGAAACAGCAGGAGGGGAGGGGCCTCGATTAGAGACCAGAGCTGTTTTTCTCTTCCTGGTCCACTCTCATCTCCTCACCTCCTTATCTCTGCAGGCTGCTGCCTGGAAGAGGAGGGACTGAACTGAGCAGGAAGCAGGGGGCTGCGCTCTTCAGCCAGGGTACTGGCTAGTTGAAGTGGGGTACCAACCCCTTAGGCCGTGACCAAGGACAATGCAGAGTATTGCTGGAAACTGGTATGATTATGCATAGAGTTTTTTTTTCTTTTAACCACTTTGGGTGTAGTTTTACATCTTGATGATGTAGAATAGTGCCTATGTGCTTTACAAGCTAAGTACCCTCTAAGAAAATACAAATGCATTTTGTCATGCTGATTAAAAGTTTTTGTCTAAAAGAGGTGAAGAAAGGGAGGAGAGAAAAAAAGTATCAATAGTGCCTCATTCTTTCTTTCTTGCTTTCCTTCTGCCTCTGGGAGGAATAAGAGAAGCAATATTTTTCCTGGTCCTCTTCTGCCACCTTCATCAGTGGTGGCCCTACCATTAGGCCACCTGAGGTGGGGGCCTCAGGTGATACTCTTGTGAGGTGGCATCACCCCCTCTCCTTCCCTCCCTAACCACTTCCCCGAAATTACCTTTTCTATTCTTGTCCTTCAAAAGAAGGCGACGGCAGCAACTCCCATAGGCTGCCCTGCCACCAGTCCTGGCCGCTTCTCTCTACAGCAGGTGGCCCGCCTCTGAGGAAACAGAAAATTGTCAGAGGTCCACCACACGTAGTAGAAAGGAGCCAGACCGGTATTAAGGCAGCCTATAGGAATCGCTGCTGCCACCGCCTTCTTTTGAAAAACAAGAAAGGAACAGAAAAGGCAATTTAGGGGAAGGGTGATGGGGAGGGAAGGGGGGGCGGCAGTGGTGGAGGAGCCGGGCAGCAGCTCATTTTTTGCCTCAGGTGGCAGATTGTCTTGGGCTGCCCATGACCTTTATGACTTGGGGGGTGGGGCTCATTCTGGTGGAAAGCATGTTGTACTGACACTCTTGATTTTTGCTTGTTGGGTGCATTGTAGAAGAAGTAGAAATTGTAATTTTCATGACCTTTTTGATTTTGATAGCCCAATCCATCAGACCCTTAGTGAAGGCATAGATGCCGAAACATGGCCCGTGTCAGGTCCCGCAATAAATATCCTTTTGCTGTCCTAGTTCCAGAGGCCGTTAGTTCTTTTTTTTCTTTTTTCTTTTAGCACAACCCATGGTGTTTTAGCATAGGTCCAATTTTATGCAATGAGACCTAGTTATTAATAACTTGGGTTAATAGGCTACTGTTAAAACTTGCTATTTTACTATGTTGATAACTTCCCCCTTATTCTCCAAAACATAGGACTTAATGAAATTCCGAGGTGGCTAGTTAATCACCGACTAAAATTAAATCCAAGAACGTCAAAGACTATTTGGGTCAGTGGATTTCTGACAACTCCACAGGTAGCTCCAATTTTGGCAGGCCATTCTTTAGCCATCTGCTCTTCTTTAAAATATTTATAAGTGACATTCAATTCCCACTTGTCTTTTGATCAACATCTAGCTTTGAACTCCAAGAATTGTTTTGGTGCCTCATAAGAGCGATAAAGTCTATGTAGATACTCATTTGCTACATAAATTAGTGCATGCCCTGATATTTAGAAGAATTGATTATGATAATTCTCTATTTAATGGCCTCCCAAACTACAGCATAAAAAGGATCCAATTGATCCAAAACCTAGCTAATAGAACAAAAGATGCGAAAAGATTTGATACGGTGTTTCCTCTTTTATGGGCGCTCATTAGCTTACATGTGATTTCTGGAGGAAATTTAGGGGTATGTTTAGTAAGGTGAGCTAGCGTTTTTAACGCACCTGTAAATTTAAGGCACATTAAACGCTAATACGCCTATACATTTCTATGGGCGCATTAGCATTTAATGAATGTAAACCATTTACGCTTGTTAAAAATGCTAACACACTCATAGTGCCGCTTAGTAAACATAGGCTTAAACTTCTGGTTCTCACATTTTAAAATACTTCCTTTAGGACAGCCTCAACTCCTGTCCATTCTATTAACCTCCTATTGTACTTTCCATATTTTAAGATCTCTCCAGAGCTGGATTGGACTCAACCCATAATTCAGCTTTTTTTTTTTTTTTTGCTGCCCCTGCACTATGGAATTCTCTTCTGAACCATCTTTGATTGGAAACAAACTTATACTCATTTAAAAAAAGGATGAAAACTTTTATTTTATTCCCTAGCATTTCCAAATCCTTAATTTTTCCCTAGGTGCAATGATGACAACCAGACTCAATTGTTTGTGGTCCCCTTTTACCAAGCTGCAGCAAAAGGGGACCGGCGCCTGTTACCACAGCTGGTAAAAGGGAAGGTCTCGCTTTCCTGCAGGAAATGGCCGGGCGGCAAGGTAGCGGTAAGGGCTCCCATGGTAACCGGGCAGCGGAAATGACGGCGCTGTGGGGATGGGAAGTACTGCCGGGCTGCTGCGGTAGTCTGGTGGTACTTCTGTTACAGCAAGTGGTAAGCCCGCGTTGGGCTTACTGCCGCTTAGTAAAAGGAGCCCTGTGTGTGTGTGATTTTATATTTATTGTTGCTTTTGGTTATAGCGTTCTTTATTGTTGCACTGTTAAATTTTAAATGCTGGTAGTTGGATTACTTGTTTATACTTTGTGTCCTGAGCCTTTGTAATGTGTTTTGATTGGTCTGTTAGATCAGAATGACGAGATATCAGAAACAGTAAATAAATAAATAATCCCTGCATCTACATAGCGGCACCTTTCTTTCTAGAAAAAGGCACTGATTGTGTAAGTATACAAATTTTGATTTTGTTTGAATTGAGGGACTGTTCCTTGCAGTTCTATAACAATTCTTCTTTTGGGATGGAAATAGAATATAATGCTTTTATAATCATTCCTGTAAAATGTTAAGAGCAGAAAGACAACATTTGAAATACATTTCTCACATTGAAAGTTGCAGAGAGAATTCTTTAGTAGTATTCTGTTTTGCTGCTTTAAAATCCAAGCTCATTCCCATATTGTTCTTAATACAAAAAGAGAGTTGTGCATTTTTTTTAAAGCAGAGATCAATTTATGGGCCAAGAGATTTGTTTTAGCAATAGAGCTATTAGTCTTTAATATCTACATAGACTTGAAGCTCACAGGTTCAAATTCCATGTTCGACTCAGCTTTTCGTTCTGCCGAGGAACTTGAAATGAGAAATAACTATAACTGGGTAATAACTATTGTCCAATCTGTGTATAAACCACTTCAAATAGAAATAATGTAGATAATATTTCACTTTCAGCCACAGAAAAGAAAAGCCTAATGCAACTGGCTTTCTGTATGGAGCTGAAAATGAATAATAAAGCAAGCTATACAGTGAAAAATGGTAAGAGAAGAACTGAAATTCAAGAGACTTCTCTATAGTTTATTATTTATAACCCACCTTTATCCAAGGCAAGGTACAAAATTATATACATAATCATAAAAAAGTGAAAATACAAACAAAAAGGAGGGCAGATGATGTGTGTGTGTTTTTCAAATAGAATTGGTTGCCTTTCATTACATTTTGTTGTTTTTTGCTGTATTTTTTTTTCTTTTTTCCCTGTTAAAGGACTTTTGATGTAAGATATTTGTCCCCAAATTTATTCTGCCTATTCTCTTTTCCTGTTAAATTTTAAATAAGGATTAAACAACAAGGAGGCTCATTTTCAAAGCACTTAGGGGACCTTTCACAGAGCGGCGATAAGCCCAATGCAGGCTTACCGTTCGCTTTTCCGTGACTACCATTGGCTGCCGGTGACTACATTAAACATATGCAACTGTCAGGCCCTTCTTTAACACTATCTGCCACCTACAAAGAGTGTACTAACACCCTTGCATGTTGGTAAGTCTCATACCTCCTCTCTTTTGTATATCTTCTCTACCCCCATATAGCAAGATTATTTTTCTTTATTTTATTTGCCACCTTTTTGAAGAAATTCACTCAAGGTGGTGCACAATAAGAATAGATCAAACATGAGCAACAGGCAATTACAGCTGTAAAATATTCAAATAACACTACAAACTATTCAAATGACAGTACAAAGTAGGCATGGTATACTACTTACAATGTCAACACAATACGCAATAGAACATTACAATTGATAGTGATGGGTAAGGCAAAGGTGGTGACTAACATGGCTGCCGGTGGTAGTCCTGCCCCGAACGCACGCCATATCCAGGGGAAAAAGAAAACCGACAGACATGATTTGCTCGGCGATAAACTGGTGGTCATTGGGCATCGATGGGCGCTGCCTGGTTACTGCTGGGTTAGCGCAGGAGCTGTTATTGCCACCTCAATGGTTCTCTTAGCACATGGCCATGTGTATTAGGTGCTTTTTTTACCCTCTGCAGTAAAAAGGGCCCTGCTGCGTGGGAAAAACAGTCCCCGCTGCTATTGCAGGGCCCTTTTTCTCACAGCTTGGTAAAAGGAACCTTAGACTTTTTAAAAGTTTGTTACTCAGGAACTTTGTAAGTCTAAGTGCTTTGAAAATATACCTCCACGTAACTTTGTCTAAGGGGCCCTTTTACCAAGCTGCGGTAAAAAGGGACCTGTTTCAGCAGCTGTTTTTGCTATGTGCTGAGCAGTGGCATAGCCACAGGTGGACATGGGTGGGCCAGGGCCCACCCACTTAGTGTTCAGGCCCACCCAACAGTAGCATATGTTTAGTGGTAGCTGGTGGAGATCCCAAGCTCTATCAGTTGAAGACTTCCCTTTGATGGTAAGCCAAGGTGGAAAGAAGCGTTTTCTCACCAGCTGAGATATTTTTTTGGTGGTGGTAAAGAACACTTGGTGCCCACCGACTTCTTGCCTAGGCCCACCCAGAATCTGTTGTCTGGCTAAGCCCCTGGTGCTGAGGTCCTTTTTACCACAGTGGGTAAAAAGGCTGCAAATATACATGGCCATGCAGGGGAAGCACTTACTGCCACCCATTGAGGTGGCGGTAAGGCTCCTTGACTATAACCCATCAATCAATAATATAAACCAGGGTTGCTAAGAGGTCAAGGGTAGAAAGCTTCATATGCAATCCATTTAACAAACAAAAAAAAAGTTTTGTATGAAAAGGAGAAATTCTCAGAGTGAAGACTCACCCAAGCGGAATGCCACCTTAGGGTTAAAGGCTATTGCTAGAGGGTGGATAAGTTTCTCTAGCATTGAAAATCTCCCATGTGTTAGTGTAAACAACAGTGAGCAGTCTTCAGTGCTCCCAATCCAATTAAAGGGAAGGGAAAGGGAAATGGTATTTGACATACTGCCTTTCTGAGGTTTTTGCAACTACATTCAAAGCAGTTTACATATATTCAGGTACTTATTTTGTACCAGGGGCAATGGAGGGTTAAGTGACTTGCCCAGAAGTCACAAGGAGCTGCAGTGGGAATCGAACTCAGTTCCCCAGGATCAAAGTCCACTGCACTAACCACTAGGCTACTCCTCCACTTAACAAATAATATACAATTACTTTTACCATTAACAAACTGAAGCTGTCTATGTCCTCAATTGTAAAAAATACTCATCCATACACTTTCATTCATATGCCACACTCATCCCCTCATTCTCTCTTACATTTATCAACATTTATATGAAGACAATATAGATAACTCAATGCCGATTTTTGTTCACATTTGTGTCTTAAAGATATAATGAATGCTGACTTCTACTCGCATATAGTCACCAATGCTAGATATTAAACTTCAAACTGCCTCAAATGATGACTCACATTGATATAATTCAACTCTAACATCAGTGATATCTACTGCTAATAGTCTAGCTTCAGAGTTATCCAATACTAATACAACTAATACTGTGAGAGGCATATATAGAAGCTGTATGTAAGATAATATGAAACTTGTGCATGTGATACAAAAAAGCGCACGTACCTTAGTGCTTCCGGGCGTGTGCACTACGCCTGACAGCTACTACTATTCCAGCACTACTAACCCAGTACTCTGTGCTGCCCAATTACTGCCAGGTAATCGCCACCCAAAAACAATTGAGCCCTGTTTTCCTCAGCATGGGAAATGGCACGTGCTGGGGCTGGAACTACTGTCGGTGCCTGGATTGAGCCACTCACACCTAGGGTAGCCCAAGAGCTTAATGGCCAAGGATTGGTAATACTTTTACAATACAAAGATAGATATAGATATATATTACAAACGTACCATGTTGTTTTTTCAGAATATCAATGGCATTGGTAAAAAAAAAACTTTTTTAGACTCAGTACCTGGAACAAATGGAGACTTAGCCTGATAGTAATGGAGGAGTGGCCTAGTGGTTAGAATATTAGTCTTGACATCCTGAGGTGGCTGGTTCAAATCCTGCTGTTGCTCCTTGTGAAGTCACTTAACCCTCCAATGCCTCAGGTAGAAACTTAGGGTTTCTTTTACAAAGCTGCACTAGCAATTCCCATGTGGTAAATGAGAGGAAACCCAAAGGAATTGAATGGGCTTCTTCTCATTTGCAGCACCCGAGAATCTGTAGAGTGGCTTTGAAAAAGAGGCTGTTAGATAGTGAGCCCTCCAGGGACAGGGAAATACCTGAATGTAACTCACCTTGAGCCACTACTGAAAAAGGTGTGAGCAAAATGCAAATAAATAAGATGCACTCATTAAAGAATTATTATTAGTAAGCAAGCTTAGGCCCTCATTTACTAATGTGCATTAACACATGTTAACAAGTTGACCTAAGTAAATTTGTGTTAATCACATAGTGGTCCTTTTATTACGCTGTGTTAAACACTAATGCATACCTAATGCAGCAAGCATTGGAGTACCGTGAGATTCCCCAAATCCAAGCAACCTTCAAGAGCTGCTTCTACTACTTGCAACAGCTACACTGCCTCTCTCCTTACATCGAGAAGGTAAATCTTATCCAGTTGTGCATGCCATGATAACATCAAGACTGGATTACTGCAATGCACTCTACAATGGTCTGACTACAAAGGGCCTGGACCAGCTCCAATTGATTCAGAATGCAGCAGCAAGACTCATAGAAGGCTGCAAGTGATGTGACCACATCACACCATTTTTGCAAAAACTTAATTGGCTACCAGTACAATACAGGGCTAAATTTAAAACTCTTTGTCTGATCTTCAAGGCCATGAAAGGAAATGGCCCCAGGTACCTGAAAAATAGGCTGATCCTCCACACACCGCCAAGGATACTAAGGTCCTCCCGTCACTAACCACACCCTCTCCAAAAGACATTACACGATGTGATAGCCACAAGCGAGCTTTCTCTGGAGTAGCCCCCATACTCTGGAATGCACTGCCTGAAAGGCTCTGCTTAACACAAGACTATCTCTACTTCAGGAAGCAGGTGAAAGCTTGGCTGTTCAACCAGGACTTTAATGGAAGAAGTAACTAACTTGTTAGTCTCACTCACAGATACAAGGAGTGACTTGGGCTGCATATACTGCAGCGGGACATGTTTATCCACTCCTACCTTAGCTGACATATTTAACCATCTCTCTGACCTCATGTGCAACTTTCTTTAAATCAGTCACCTTACTTTCTAACTCTTCCTACTTTCTTACCTATTTATATGTTATAACTATGCCTTACCCATCACTATTAATTGTAATGTTCTATTGCGTATTGTGTTGACATTGTAAGTAGTATACCATGCCTACTTTGTACTGTCATTTGACTAGTTTGTAGTGTTATTTGAATATTTTACAGCTGTAATTGCCTGTTGCTCATGTTTGATCTATTCTTACTGTGCACCACCTTGAGTGAATTTCTTCAAAAAGGTGGTAAATAAAATAAAGAAAAATAATCTTGCTATATGGGGGTAGAGAAGATATACAAAAGAGAGGAGGTATGAGACTTACCAACATGCAAGGGTGTTAGTACACTCTTTGTAGGTGGCAGATAGTGTTAAAGAAGGGCCTGACAGTTGCATATGTTTAATGTTTAGTTGGTGGAGAATAAGATATCAACTGTGGTTGATATGATACTAGGTCATATTTTGTTTCTGTTGTTTGTTGGTAGTAACGCTTTGTAAAACTGCAGTGTTTTAATAGGTCTTGCATTGTGATTTGAAACATTGAACAGTATGATTTCCCTGTCTAATAGGTAATGCCACTGGTTTTCCACTTTTTGAAATAAAAATGTAAACTACATAACCTTTTAACCTTTTTGTGTTTTATTATCTTTGCTAACAACGTTTTGTTACTAGCTAGTTTTTGTTTAAAATGACCAGTGATACAGTGCAGCTCTTATGCTAAGTTTGATGGACAGTTACAAGATGACCAATTACAGTGGCCACTTGTGCTTTTGATCAGGAAGGGACTTGAATTTAAATACAGCTTTTAAAATAGCCCTGCCAGGTTATCCAGTTCTAGGAGGGGATTTATTATTATTATTATTATTTAGTCCTGATTTTGAACTTATACCCCAAAGCAGTGTGGCATTTCTATGCCATGATTCTACACTCTGAAACTGTCCCATGATGCATCAGAATGGAATAATCAGAAATCCAGGACTGGCTCCCTCCTCGGATCTGTGTAATTTTGGCCGCTCTGGCTTTACTGAGATTGCCTGTAATGAAATCTACACACAGCAAAATGTGTGCTTAAACCTTTGAACTGTTTCAATCATTGTTTGGGTCAAGATGGCCTCAGGTAAATCCACAACTATGCTATGATTCAAACACTACATTTGTTATGTAGAATGGACAAAAATGACTCAGACTGAATTGTGTTTTTTTTCTGTTGTTGGAGTAGATCTTCATAATCCCCTTTATGCTTGATCCATTGTCCCATCAGTTGCTCTTGCCTTGCAGGGGAAAAATGGATTGATTTTTCTAATTATGCAAGTCATAACTCATTTCTGTAGACAGAAAATTCACTAATTCTGGCTTATGTTTAAGGTCTGTGATACGTTGAGACACACAAACCAAACTAAGGGGCTTGTTAATTTACCACCCTTTTACTATTTGCATTCACCATGTGTTGGGTACAAACATTAATGTGGCAAATTCATAGCTTGTGTGGTAACCATTAGAGACATGCCCAGATTCTATATAGGTCGCCCAAATTTGGTGTGGATCCCAGATAGAGAGTTGCACGGGGACAGAAATCTTACCCATCCCCATCCGTCCCCACTGGAATCTTACCCATCCCAACCCGTCCCCGCAAGAATTTAACCCATCCCCACCCATCCCCGTAAGAATTTAATGGTACATAAAAGAAAATTCCAGTCAGCTCCCTCAGTCTCTCTCTGGATTTGAGCCACAGCACTGTAGGCAAGGAAGGAAGGAACGGAAGTTGGAACACTCTGGTGTGTACATGTAAGACTTGTCTCCGATTCACTTGCACTGTGTGCTGAGAGGTCGCCACATGCATACGCCAGTAGGTCAGGTGACATCTGATTCTCATGTCTGTGTCAGAGCTGAGGTCTGTGCACCAGCCTGGTAGCAAAGAGGATTAATAGTAACATAGTAAGTGACAGCAAATAGACCTGAACGGTCCTTCCACTCTGCCAATAGTCACACTCATGATCAATTCATCATTAAATCAACGAGTGTGATATTATATACTTGATTATGGTCTTTCTTTCGTGTTTCTGGAACAAAGACCACAGAAGTCTATCTGGCCCTATCCTTATGTTCCAACTACTGGAGTTGCCGTTGAAGCCCACTCCAGTCTATTTGTTGTCTCATTTGTGGGACACAGACCGTAAAAGTCTGTCCAGCACTGTCCTCATGTTCCAGCCACTGAAGTTGCTGTCTAAGCCCTTTCCAGCCCATCCTAAACCAGATTGCCATGTATGAGACACAGACCATACAAGTCTGCCAGGTATCAGCTCTAGTTCATCACAGCCAGAGTCGCCATCTAAGTGTCACTTGACATATCCACACACATGCAGCCATTTAAGGTTAGCACGCCTTTTTGAATTCCGTCATCATTTGTGACTCTACCACCTCCTTAATGGAAGACTTTCCACAATTATGCTGTTAAAGCAAGGAAGAAGAGGAGGAGGAGGAGACAGCACTCAAAGAAATTGGTATTCGGTAGATGAGAGGCTGGTGCAGGTGCAGCTTACACTTCTACGAGAAGACCGCAGAACTGCTTCCATCCCCGCGGGAACCCCGCAGGAACCGCCTCCGTCCCCGAGGGAACCCCGCAGAGCTGCTTCCATCCCCGCAAGAACCCTGCAGGAACTGCCTCCATCCCCGCGGGAATCCCGCGAACCCCGTTCCAGTGCAGCTCTCTAATCCCAGATCCGTGTATAAACTATTTAGTTAATGAGCTGTTAATCAGTAATTGCTGTTAATTGGCACCCATTTGGGTTTACCTGCATGCAACTCAAAAGGGGGTGTGGCCATGGGAGAGGCATGGTCAGATCAGGGGCACTCCCAGAAATTTAGGTGCAATAGGCCCAATTCTATATATGACACCTAAAATTAATGCACATTAGGCAATCACACCTAAGCATATTCTAAATACCACACATAAATCTACACACGGAATACAGAATATGCTTAGGCGTAGTTGATGCAACTGAGTGGAGGAGTGGCCTAGTGGTTAGAGCACCGGTCTTGCAATCCAGAGGTGGCCGGTTCAAATCCCACTGCTGCTACTTGTGATCTTGGGCAAGTCGCTTAACCCTCCATTGCCTCAGGTACAAACTTAGATTGTGAGCCCTCCTGGGACAGAGAAATATCCAGAGTACCTGAATGTAACTCATCTTGAGCTACTACTGAAAAAGGTGTGAGCAAAATCTAAATAAGTAAATAAATCTAGGTGTGTCCATTTACTAACTACTACTACTAATCATTTCTATAGTGCCACTAGATATACACAACTCTGGACACTTTATATGCAGGACCGACCGTTCACTTGTCTATTAGATTGTAAGCTCTTTGAGCAGGGACTGTCTCTCTTTGTTAAATTGTACAGCGCTGTGTAACCCTAGTAGCGCTCTAGAAATGTTAAGTAGTAGTAGTACTTTCTCTGACCCTAGAGGGCTCACAGTCTATGTCTTGTACCTGGGGCAATGGAGGGTTAAGTGACTTGCCCAAATTCATAAGGAACTGCAGTAGGAATTGATCCCAGGCCACCCAGACGCAAAGTCTGCTGCACTAACCTTTAGGCTGCTCCAACAAAAAGTTGGTGTAAATCCCTGCATGTAGATTTATGGACACTGGCCCATATTTTATAACAACGTGTGTAGATTTAGTTACACCTGCGGAACACCCATTTCCATGCTCCTAAGCATGCCCCTTTTTGCCTGTACATGTTAGAATTTAGCCACAGTATATTACAGAATACGCTTAGCAATGTACATACATAAATTTAACGTTTTTGCCAGTTAGTGCTTAAGTGCTGTTAACGCTTAACACCTTGTTTAAAACAATCTCCTTTCATAGTTATAGAATATGCCTAGACTTATGCGTGGAACTGTGCATAGCTCTAGACACACTATATAGAATCCGGGGGAATGTTATAGAATAAGATCATTTATGCACCCAAGTGCTATATAAGCTACTATAACATCTGTTAGAAAGGTCTCGCAGTGTCTTCTTGTTATACAGAATAAAGAGTGAGGACGGCCTTAACACTTGTCCCTGAAGAAAGCGCTTGAAACCCATGGAGTCGGGCGGTTTCAGGGGAAGCCGGTTGGACATTAATAATTTTGCCCTCATTTTCAGCGAGGCAGATAAGTGCATTGCGATTTGAATAACTTTGCCATTCTTGTCTTAAGTAAGAACACCGGGTGCAGGTTGAAACACTACAAAGTATCATGGAAGATACCATGTTAATAGCACTTGTGTGTTTTTTTGCAAACTATAAAATACAAAAAAACCTTTAAAGAGTAACCCGATGAAAGAAGTGCTATACCACCAGTTAGCAGTTTGCTTAAAAGAGTGGGTAATATCTGAGGTTACTCTACAAAATTATAATATATACACGAATGGCTGTAATATTAATATTTGTGACATTGAAGTATTTCTTGGTATAGGTAGCAGTAGTCTTGGTTTTTATAGCCATTATTTATCTTATGTTACCAGAGACAGGGATATTTAGATTTTGGATTAGTTGTACACCAGCATTTACAGCAAGAATCAGCAATCTTAAGCACTGCACAAAAATTTAGGCACGAGATCCGTGCTAAGTTGGTATTCTGTAAATACTAATTTAGTTCTGATCTTCCTGGCACCTAACTTTGTGTGCCATTTTTATAGAATGCCCCCCTTAATGCAAAGTACTGTAAATGCATTAATCGTGGCCATAGCTTTTTTTTTTTTTTAAAGAAACAAGCAGCATTATCAACCCCCCCAATCTCCCCCCCCCCAGGTGGGACAGTGGTGGGCTGTCTCATTGCCAGCTTGGATTTTTTTGTGATCTATGATCCCTAGGGAGTTGGGATCCTGATTGTGGTGATTTTTTATTTGTTTTCTCTTATCTGCAGGTGGTTGCAGATGGTGTGGGTGAGCTTAATGCCTCTTATTGCTGTGAAGACTTAGCACATGGTAACTTACCATGTGCTAACTGCAAATGCTGTCCATGCCCATAACTCCCTCATTCTGCACCCTTTTCCTACCCTATGCCACTGAGAACAGTTATCAAGGAAATTAATATATACTATAAGTGCTGAGGCTGTGCAGTAATTAGTAAACAGGCCTTGCCTCAAAAGCTCCAACAGTGTACACACAATGATAAACTGCATGCATAAGGATAAACTAGGTTTCTGAGCAGATGGTAAATATAGTTTAAATAGTTATGCAAGAACTATAATTTGTTGCAGGAATTTCTTTGATATGATCTACAAATATTTTTGACCCATTGTTAGCCCAGTGGCAATATGGCAAGTGTATATAATATAATATCATTTGTTCAGCTACAGATAGATTTCAGTTTCATCTCTTCTTATTTCAGTGGACCGCTCATGTCGTTTCCATTCAAACGGATGTTTTATTTTCTTTATTTTATTTGCTGCAGGCTATCTCCCATGATTGTGATGGCTCATCACTTAGGTTGGATACACAGCTGGTAAAATGTTCTTCCTGTCTCTATTAAGGATGGGCTTGATGCGTGTAATCACTCATGTTTGCCATTTTCTCTTGTTCATATTTGGAGGAACAGCTTTTCTCTGGGAGAACTGAAAGGCATTTTAGAAGACAGTTTGACATATTTTAAGTTTTCAAAAAGCATGTGGCCCACAGACAGACTTTCAGCTTTATAAAATATCACCAGTAGGGGGTGCCATTTTGCTGGAGTCATAGACTTTCTGTTATACATGAGAGGAGCTATTTGATCATTCTTCACAGTGCAACAAGGTTTGTACATCAAGGCCCTGCTGGTGGAAACTGTAAAAACACCTCCACGTTCCTTGAATAATTCACCATGGCACAGGTTGACTGTAGAGAGCCGCACGGGAGCAGGGACAGTGGGAATCTCCTCCAGATCTCTGGGGATCCTGCAGGGATGGACCCGGGTCCTATGGAGTTCCCGCAGAATCACACAATTAAACTGACCTATGCTTTCCCTCCCCACACATACCTGAAGTCATCCTGGTGGTCTAGTGGCTTGTTTTGGGGCAGAAAGATCCCCACTCTTTCCTGCCTGCTGCTGCTGATCCGCCTCGCTGCCACTGCTTCTTTAAAATGGCTGCCGAGACTTCAGTGGAAGTCTTGTGAGGCCACCACTTGTAGTCTTGGCAGCCATTTTAAACAAGTGATGGCAGCGAGATGGATCAGTGGCAGTGGGCAGGAAAGAGTGGAGATCTTTCTTGCCCCAAAGCAAGTCACTAGACCACCAGGGTGACTTCATGTATATGGAGGGAGGGCACCCAGGGCTGGAGGGGAGGTGGATGCAGAGTTCCTTAATGGTTTCTCTTAGGACAACACCAACTTATTTGAAATTTTGTAAAAATGTGAACAGTTATTTCAAAAATATTACTGTTAACTTTTTGTCAAATTTCTGGAACTCGTTTTTGAACCATTAATTGGGAGTTGTCTGGCTATACGAATCTTGTCATCTAGTTGTTCCTTTTTGTTACCTTCACTGTGTTGGACACAACTTTGCGACTGCGAGGGCTACTGTTCTTCTATGTTTTACTGTTTAAGAATTATCACATCACACATCATACATTGCACACATTTGGGCTCCTTCTCCAGTTCACACACTTAAAGGACCTGATCTAACATACTGATTCCCTCCCTGCTCCCTGACAATCTGGCATCAGTTCATACCTCTCTTTCCCTCCTCCCTCCTCCCTTCCTTCCCGCAGTGCTATCGTTGCCTTCCTACCTAACCTCCCCCTCCCAAGTCCTACCAACCTGTGGTGTTTACCGGCACTGCAAGCAACAATTACAACAGGCTCACTATGGCCAGCCCCAGCACCTTCCCTCTGTCACAACTTCCTGTAACGCAGCAGAGGGAAAGCTTCAGGGCGACTAAATAGTCTTTTGTAATCATTGCATGCAGTACCAGTGAACAGTGCAGGTTTGTAGAGTTTGGGGAGGGGAGGGGATGGAGGGAGGAAGGAAGGAAGGCAACCACGCTGGACCTGCAAAAGGGAAGGGGGATAGAGGGAGATAAGAAGAGCTGCAGACCTGTGGGGGGGGGGGGGAGAGGGAAGAAGCTGCACATGAATGGAAGGGAAGAGAGGAGGGAAATGCTACACATGGATGAAGGGGAGGGAGAGGAGCAAATTCTACACATGGATGGAAGGGGAAGGATAGGGGGAAATGCATGTGGGTGGAAGAGAAGGGTGAGGAGGGAAATGCTACATATGAATTGGAAGAAAGAGAGGGGGCAAATATTGCACATGGAGGAGGAAAAATGAAAGAATGCTGGAATAGTGGTGGGGGAGAGAAAGATACCAAGATAGATGTTGGGGGTGGGGAGAGAAAGAAGAGCTTCCAAGATGTGGAGGGGAGAGGAAGACCTCCCAGGACCTGAGGGGAAAGAAGGAAGAGGAAAAGGTGCTGGAAGTGCAATGGGGATACAGAGCAGGAGTGAGGGAAGACAGAGGAACACTTGCTGGACCCCTGAAGGGGGCAGAAGGAGAGAAGAGATAGGGAGAGATACTGGTATGGGGGGGGGGGGGTGGAGACAGAAGGGAAGGAAGAGAGAGGGAGAGATACTGACACATGGGGGGGCATAGGGACACAGAAGAGTTATGTTGGACAGGGCAAGAATAAGGACAAAAAGATGGGAGATACTCAACATGGCCGGAAGATAGGAGCAAGGACACAGGGATGATGCTGGGTCAGATAGATAGGGATGTAGAGAGAAGATGGATGGTGGACATGGAGAGAAAAGAAGTGCCAAATGGATGAGGAGATTCTAGCAAGACACTTGAGAGAAGAAAGAGAAAAGCAGAAACCAGAGACTGGGACCAACACAATAAGAAAAAATAAAATGACCAGACAGCAAAGGTAGAAATTTTTTTTTTTATTTTCTATTTATTATTGGAATGTGTATCTGCCAGAACCAGTTTTAGACATGACTAGGGTCCGCGAGAAAAACCACACTCATTGGCCATCAATATCCAGCATTGCGGTGGTAATCTCCAGCTTTGGGATAGGCCACCCTTGGTTTTTCTGCTTCTTCCATTTAACTATGCCAGAATAACTATTGAAAATTCTTGTCTTGGTCATGGGCATTTCTTCCTACTCTGAATAGTTGTGCCTATAGTCTGTTCCAAGTGCTGAGTAATTACCACTTCACTCCAATCCACTCAGTTAAATTACAAGAATTGCTGTCCAAGTTTGTTTTGATTCCATTTTCATTCCATATAGGAGTCCTTTGTGTTTACCTCAAGCATTTTTGAATTTGCTTGGGGTAAACACAAAGGACTCCTATATGAAATGAAAATGGAATCAAAACAAACTTAGACAGCAATTCTTGTAATTGAGAAATATGTCCAGATTTTTACTTTCTGTGTCCTGATTATGGCTAGATAGCTCTGGATGGGTTGGCTTGGGGCTCAATGACAACTCCACTAGCTCCTTGTGACTCTGGGAAAGTCACTTAACCCTTCATTGCCCCATGTAAGCCGCATTGAGCCTGCCATGAGTGGGAAAGTGCAGGGTACAAATGTAACAAAAAAAAAAACAATGATGAGCCAAATTCCTTAAGAGGGAAAACAGTGTTTGTTTATTCAAGGACTCGACATGGCCTGAGTTTCAGCAAATTGCCTGTACCAGGGATCTAGGTAGGACATACAAATAGACAATTAAAATAAGCAAATTAAAACATATACAAGTCAATAAATAAAAATACTATTAAATAATACAACATTCATAAGTTACCAAAATTAACAAATGTCACGTGTCAGTTTCAGAGAGAGAATTCTTCCGGTAATAAAAAGAGGACTAGTGAGACCAGGCCAATAAAACAACAATAAATCAAGCTATTTAAACATAATGTAATGAATTAAATGAAGAGGATAAATTACTATTTATGTCACCAAATTTTAAAAAAATGTGTGTATAAAAATCAATATAAACATGCATAGAAATGAGATATAAGGAATATTGCACATAAAATAATTGATCATAAAAAGCTGCCATGTAAAATGCTTATGGAGGCACACTTAGTTGTATAAACAGGATTGCATTCTCTAGGTGAATGTAACAATAAAGCAATGTCAAAGAATAATGCTGTTACTATTATAGCTACATTGACCTTAAAAGGGAAAGAGTATGATGTCTAAAAATATTTCAGATTTAAAAACCATCAGGACAGATTGAGATCAAGTATATAGGGAAAGGGAAATGGGACTTGATATACCGCCTTTCTGAGGTTTTTGCAACTACATTCAAAGCGGTTTACATATATTCAGGTACTTATTTTTACCAGGGGCAATGGAGAGGGTTAAGTGACTTGCCCAGAGTCACAAGGAGCTGCAGTGTAAAGTAGACTTTACATTGCATCATAACAAAGCAAGAAGCAGAAGTGGACAAAGAAAACTCCTTATTGGATGGACCCAACATGGTCCGTGTTTTGGAGACCAAGCGCCTGCATCAGAGGTCTGAGTAAAAAGTTACTTTGAAAATGCCCCCTCCTCCAATGTGGATATAAATCCTTGCAATTTCTTAGCATATGTAATTTAGCCTCAGCCAGGTCACAGCAGCTAAATACATTCAGTAAAGGGTGCCATCCAATAAAGTGTTTTCTTTGTCCCATTCCTGAAGGTCCATTTTTGCTTCTTGCTTTGTTTTGGTCTTTGACTGTTCTCGAAACCCTCTCTTTTCTGCCTTACATTGCATCATACCATATGCTATGAGTTTATCATGTTGGCTAGACTGGATGGACTATGCAGTTCTATCTACCATCATCTACTGTGTTACGATGGTGTTTATTTTAGAAGCTCTGAAAACTAGCATCAGGCATCCATATTACTTCAATGTCCAAATTCCAATTTTATAAAGCCAGAATATGGATGTTTAACAATGCAGTACATCCATAATGACAAGGGGAAGTGGTCTGGGTGTGTTTGGGGTGGGAGAAGGGAGGGGCCAAAAGATAGACTTATAGCTCTGATTGCCGAAGGGGAAGAGGCAACCATGTTCAAAAAGATGGATGTCTGTCTTTAGACCTGGTATTTGACATGTCCAGGTTACTGAAAGGTGCTCTGATTGAGCAGTTCCCATTGAACAGAGAGAAGGGAAGTCACAGTAGGAGGGCTCACAATTAAAAAAAAAAAAAAATTACAAAAAGTTGCAGTAGGACTTAAACTGACAACCTCTGGATCTCTGTTCTTGCTCTCAACTGGCAGATTTAACCATTTGGGTAATCCTCCTCATGGTAGGCCCTGTAGCCATTTTATAATATGGACGCTCCTCTGCTGCTGATTCAAGACGTCCATGTCCCTCATTTTGCCATGTTCATAACGTGGAAGTTTCAGTTTGTAAAATGGATGCTCATACTGGACACTTCCAGCACATGGATGTCCATCTTGCATTAATTTTAGAACAGGCTGTATCCTGTTCCAAAATACATATGAGATGGACATCAATTTAGGATGTACTAACTGGGACGTCCATATTCTGAGTTGGACGTCCTTTTTAAAAAGCCCCTCTGTTACTATGAGAACCAGGAACCATTTAAATGCAACATCTTTCATGAATATTAAGGCTAGATATAACAAGGGTTACTCTCATTTTCTGTTTGGGCACAAATGCTTGGTGCAAAATAAAAATTGAATGAAATGGGTCTTGCAGGACTTAGGATTTCATTTACTGGATAACATTATCGCTATGGGACCACTTCTTGTTCAGAGTTCAAAAATCACCCGATTTTCATTTAGGTTATAAGTTAGTGAACGGATCTTATGTAAATCAGGTGTTTAGTTTGTTTGCCATTTGCACCTGGGCATATTTATAAGGAATCTATAATTTTGTTTATACTAGAGGACTTTGGAGCTAATTCTTGTAAAACTATTTTTTTCAGTACACTTTTCTTTTTAAGAGACATTAGAACATTGTAACATGTAGTAATTGAGTTAACGATAAGGCAGACTAACAAATGCACATCTCTAATTTGCAACCCAGTTGACTTTGTAGAATTAGAATACAGTGGTACATACCTTTAAAGGGAGAAAGTACTTATTTATGCCATGATGTAGATCACACATAAAATAATCCTTGTTGCCTCCTTGGTAGTGTGCCAGCTCTTGGCTGCGAAGGAAGTGCAAGTGTTCTCAGCTGTTCTGATAGCTTCCACACATGTTGCATGTAGAAGGAAATTATGAGACAACGATAAACACAACTTATTTTTATTCTTTCTTTTATCGGCGTGTAGCGCTATTTACTAGCATTATAACATTTCCAGAGCCAATTGATGTTCGGCTAGGTTAAATAATTGCTTTATAAGTAGTGAATATCCTGATTGATAGACTAGAATTACACATTATACTGGCAGTATTGGATGTCAAAAAGACTTCATCATGTAACTGAAACATGGCCACATTGGGTCCTTTTTTAAAATGAATGATTTGGTAAAGTGGTTTGTGATTATGGCTTCCCCGCTTTGTGTCTTCCTTTCAAGTTAGCAGATAGAGAGTCATTAGTGGTACTAGTTGTCCAAACTGATAGAGAGCCAAATGGTAGATACGTACTAGGGATGGGCTGTCATTTGCAATGAAATGTCATTTTGCCGATAATAGCACACAGTCTTCTTAAAGAATGCTCACTCTTTCCCGATATTGCACGCATGCACAAACCAACATGCATGCGTACACTATCGGGGAAAGAGTGAGCATTTTAAGAAGGATGCACCCTCTTTGCACAGTCCCCCTAATTCTACAAGCCCACAGTTTTACACTTAGCATGCAAAGTTGAGTGTGATGTTGTAGAATAATTAGCTGCTAACTGGCATTAACAACCAATTGGCTATAATTGGTGTTAACTGCCACTAATTAGCAGTTATGCATGTAACTGGCCCTAGTCAGGATTCTGCAAATTGTACACACAAAATCCATAGCGTGCAACTGTAAGGGGGTGTGGATCTGGGAGGAGAATGGATAGGTCAGGGTTATGCCTATTGCATGCAGGTCATAAATGCTAACAGTTATGTGCCTAATTGCATACAGTTAGGTGTGAGCATTTGTATCAGCTGACGTAGGTGCTTGACTGTAAACTTACACTAGCATTCCATAACGGTAGTTACATGCGTAACAGCTATTATAGAAGTCACACTCAGGGGCCCTTTTACAAAGCAGCGGTAAGCCCAATGCAGGCTTACCACATGCTAATCTGGAGCTACCGCTGGCCCAACACAAGCACCAGCGGTAGTTCCAGCCCCAGCATGCACCATTTCCCATGCCAAGGAAAATTATCCTGTATTTGTTAGCATGGCACTAACCCGATGGTAATCAGGCAGCGCCGTGTGCTACCCGGTTACCGCCAGGTTAGCTAAGGAGCCCTTACCGCCACCTCAGTGGGTGGTGGTAAGTGCTCCCCCTCACATGGCCACTCTGTAAGAGCAATCTTCAGCCTTTTTTTACCCGCTGAGGTAAAAAGGGCCTCAGCGAGCAGCAAAAACCTCCCCCCCCCCCCCCACCGCTGCTAGCTCAGGGCCCTTTTTACTGCAGCTTGGTAAAGGACCCTTCAGTGCGCATCATCCCAGTACCGTTTTTATACTTTATTTATTTAACCCAATTTTAGCCCGCCTATCACCTAAGCGGGTAACAGTTAAATATACATAATTAAAATATACAAACAGCTGTAAATACTAAAGCTCCGTTTTAATCCCATAGTCACATTAAGCATTTGCCTGCACAAACAATTGTTTTCAGATGCTTCCTAAATTCACATATGGATGATTAAAATGCAAATATTACCAAATAACTTATTCCAGAGGACTGGTCCAACTATGGACAGTGTGCTGTCACTGGTGTCAGAGTAGCGCACCTTTATTAAAGAAGGCTGCACCAGTTGGCGAGTTCCAGCTGATCTTGGAAAGCAAACTGGGTCCTAGAATCTTAAAACTTGTTTAAAATATTCAGGAGCTAAACCATTCAGAGTATTACAAATTAGCATCAGTAACTTGTATTGTGCACAGGGAGCCAATGGAATGCCTTCATTGAACATGAAACATGATCGGTTCTTTGTAACCTCACAATCAGTCGCACCACAACTAAAAGCCTTACGATATGCTTGCGATAAACCCAGATATAGACTATTACATTAGTCCAGTCTGGACAGCACAAGACTTTGAGCAACAATCTTAAATGATTGATTAAGTGACCTTTTGAGAATTACCACCTACTACTATTACTACTACTTACCATTTCTCTAGCGCTATTAGATGTACGCAGTGCTGTACACTGAACATGTAAGAGACAGTCCCTGCTTGACAGAGCTTACAATTTAATCAAGACAGACAGTGTGCATTCTTGATGACATTAATTCCAGAATAATAAAAATAAAAAGCCTGGAAAAAAAGACAACATGAAAAATATGTATGCTAGCAATTTTTCAATTATTTGTGTTCAAGGTCATTACCATTAAGATCCACGTTAGGCAGACTAAGGACTGGGAAGCTGGTACATACATTATAAACTGACTTTGCAAACGTTCAAAAATATCAAAGGGGCAAATTTGCCACCATTTCTTTATTTCTCACTATTTCCCCTGCAAAGCCCACTTTGCAAAAATGGGCATTGCAGTTGTAAATTTTCAGACAGAGTTTATCTAAATGTCACAATAATGAGATGTTGCAATGCATAATCATGCAAAGTAGCTCAGTAAAATGTAATTTGGAGTGCAAAAAAGACTCTGCCTGCCTTTTTTCACAAAAAAATGAGTTAAATTTCTTCGAGGTATAGTTAAATTTCTATATTTTGCCCAAATTGCTTTCACATGGTGACAGCTTTAGTTTAAAAGGGACTGCTGGCTTTTTCTCACAGCTATACCTTCTGGGGGTGGGTCTCAAGTCTCTGGGAGGCTAGTGGCTCATTCTCAATATCTCCAGTCCTGTATTGGGCAAAAACATTAAAAAAAAACAAAAAACAAACAAACATAGCCCTATAAAACCCCCAGCCCTTTAGGAAGACCCACTTTTTAAAAAAATGTGGCCATATTACAGTCATAGTAACATATATAGTAACATAGTAAATGACGGCAGATAAAGACCTGAAAGGTCCATCCAGTCTGCCCAACAAGATAAACTCATTTTACATGGTATGTGCTACTTTAAATGTATACCAGAGTTTGATTTGCCCCTGCCTTTCTCATGGCACAGACTGTAAAAGTCTGCCTAGCACTGTTCTTGTACTAAAAGTTCTGAAGCTAACGTTGAAGCCCCTTAAACTTTACACTCCAGCCCATCTATATCTATTCAGCCACGATCAGGGCGCAGACCGTAGAAGTCCGTCCAGCATTGCTTTTACTCTCCAATTACCGGTGTCACCACCCAATCTCCGCTAAGATTCCGTAGATCCATTCCTAGTCCCCTCCTACCCCTGGTTTGCCCCAAAGTCTTACCTTTGACAATGGGCAGTAGTGATCCATACTCACATTCTCAAACTATTGCTAGGTGTAAGGTGATGCCAACTTTCAAGATGGCACAAATTGGGCAGGAATGAGCAGAGACCGGTTTTGCCACTACCAGAAGTAATACTTTGGAGTAAGCCTGGGAGAGGAAGAACTTGAGGAGGGGTATCTGTAGTGGAGCCTAAGCAGATGGTATATCCTATGCAAGTGCTTATTGGAGGTGGGGGTTGGGGGCTACATTTTTAAGTTTTAGCCCCATCATGAAATTGCTGCGAGTTGGGAGTAGGCCACAAGAAATTTCAGACTTTCCATGATGGAACTCTAACACGGGGTTAGTAGCCCCTTTAGGGGAGTAATTTTATAAATGTCCTATGCAAGTAAGCTTGTTGACATGATTGTGTGTGTGTTACTGGTAAGTATGTGTGTACAGGGGTGGAGTTTAAAACAAAAGGAGAAGAAAGCAGATAGATACAAGATATCCATCACCGAAAAGTAGAAGGGTACAGAAGATTGTTCATCACCAAAAACATTTATTCACCACATAAATAAAACACATTAAAAGCCCAGCATGGCCATGTTTTGCCACTTCTGGGCTGTGTCAAGGGCTCAACAATAATTGTTAATAAATACATAAAGACAGTTTTAGTAAAATCATACAAATAATAAATACAACCAATGACAGTAGCACCTTAGAGAATTCCTAAAAGATTATGGGGCTCATTTTTGACACAAAGTGGCAGACTTTTTTTTTGTGTGTGCGAAAATATTCAAATTGGTATTTTCAACTCATTTTAGGTGTTTTTCTATGCAGTTCATCTAAATGTCAAGGGGGCATTTTGGAGGCATTTTTGTACTTACGATTTGAACGTTTTTCTCCAATAATGGAACACTGTAAAGATATTAGAGCAAAAAATAGGATGTTTTTGGCTAGATCTGTTTCATTAACAACTAAGTGCCAAAAGGTGCCCAAACTGACCAGATGACCACTGGAGGGATAAAGGCATAACCTCCCCTTAATTCTCCCAGTGGTCACTGAAACCCTCCCACCTCCCTAAGAGAGAGTGACAGTATATACCAGGCTTTGACAGCTGCAGGTATAATGGCCATTCCTCTCAGAGCAGCAAGAAGGACCCTAGAGTAGCCTAGTGGTTGATGCAGTAGACAGTAGAGATGGGGACCAAGGTTCATATTCCACTCTAAATAGTTCTCTTGTGGCGGAAAGTGTGAGCACCTCAAAACCCACAAAATATGTACTGAACCCACATATAGGTAATTTTCTAACTAAAAAGATGGATGTTTTTTTGGTTCAAAAATGACCATGTTTGGCACTGGATTTTTGGATATTTTTTGTAAAACGTCCAAAATCGGATTTGGACGTCATATCGAAAATGCCTCTCTATATATCATTCCAAATAAATTCAAACCTTCTTTGTAGGCATCATGTGTCATTCTTATCTTGGAAGGATGTTCTTAGCTTCAACAACGGACAACCTAATAATTTGCTCCTCCCCTCCTACCGAACCCTTTTTCAAGGAAAGTGAGGTGCTTGAGGATTATATTACTGCCTGGGAGGTAGCAATAAAACTAAGTAAAAGGTATAAAAAATACCTAGAGGGTTATGCATAAATAAGCCCTCTATAATGTTCATAGATGATATAATTTTTATGAAACAGTGGGAAGGTATCCTAAATACATGTTCATTAGCTCTTATGATCTTATTTATAAAGACATATAAAGAGAACAAAAAATTAAGAGAAGTAAAGTTTCTGAACGATAAGGATGTTTATTTTGAGGTAAATCTGAGTACTTACAGTTGCCAGCTACCTCCAGAAGAGGTTTGAAGGCCACTGCTGCACACAGAGTTTAAGACTTCAAGGAATTGCTCATAGTGATGCCTACATCTTTTTCCTCGGTACTGACTCCTAATGTGGAGCCTAACATTGTACTCCAGATGCAGACCCGAGAGCCAAAACACAGCCCGTGTCAAATCATTTGAAGATTTGTCATTAAAGCTTTTGAAACAACAAGCTGCACCTTGTCGTCTCCACTGTCTTTGCTTGGATTGGTCTTAATATGGAAGCAGACATATCAGTGTTTTTGTAATTAACTAATGTTATTTATTTATTCTGCTTTTAGTTGCTGCTTTTGAATATTTATTTTATTTATCATGATGAATATTTAGTGAACCATTTATTTATTTTTTATGTTTTTATGACTGCAATGTTGTCTTCTTTGCCAATATGCTTTTCATGTCTGAATTATGCATAGCTTTTGTTTTGAGGTGGAATGCACTTTTATGTTTCAACAATTTTTATTGATGATATAACAAAATTAACAGTCAACAATCTCAGTATATATCCATTTGAAAACAAGACAAACGGAGTACCAGCATGGTGAAAATCTCATCATCAAAATATTTAACATTTTCTCCCCCTCCCCTCCAACTCCACCCCCACCCCACCCCCTCAGAGTGTATTCCATGCTGTTTATTAACTTTTAAGTATAGTTCAAACAAATAAAACTCATCATCACAATCAATTACTGTAACCATCAACATTCAAAAGAAGCGTAGAGAGCCCAGTTTCTTATAGCTCCCCACCATTTTATGGTTCAACAATTTATCTTAATGATTCAACATTTGCATTACAGCCTACAAATTCAATTTGAACCCCCTTAGGTAACATGCCATAGCCACACAATAGTAACGTTCACTTTTATCCTCCATAGTTTGTAATAAGTCCCCCCCTCCCCCCCCAACAACTTGCCTACTCCCCCCCGCCCTCTATCCCCCTTCCCTCTTAGTTATAAGAAAAACCATATCAATAAAACAGACCAACAATGAAAATCCCCCCTCCCCCCTAAGGAGATACCCAAACTTTTCGATCTATATGTGAAATGGATGACTCCCTTTCAACTGAAAACTTAAAGCGAATTGATCACTAAACTCCTCCCTTTAGGAGATAAGCTTTGGATATATGGCCCCCAAATGTCCAGAAACTGCCTCCGCCGCGGAATGTACTTTTATCTTCGTTTTAGTAAGTTCTATGGTGATCCACTATTTTTATGGGTTCTTTTGTGTTCTTGGGGAATTCTAAAGGTGCCCCAGTCATTATCTATTTTTCCAGTGCTCAGTATTCTGTTTTTGGAAGGTCCTCATGGTATTTAGACAATTTTTCGATGTTATTATATGGTTTTTAGAAGTTGTAGAGATGTTCTAACATCATTTTGCTATCGTCTATCTTTCCCTGAACTTTAAGTGCTGTTTTTAGAAGTTCCTCTTGGTTCCTGTAACTGTTTTAGCTGATGACATCATTGATGTGTGATGACATCATTTGAATGCATAGAATCGGAGCACATGTGATTTTTAGTGTTTTAAACGTTTTATGGTGATTTGAGCCTGGAACAATTGCATTTTTGATGCAATTTTGTTCAGCACGAGAAGCTCTTTCAAATGAGATCATCAGTTTTGAAATTGGTGCAGGTTACATTTTCTAGTGTTTTTAGGTCAGCAAGAGTGTATGTGCTTCTCAAAATGGATTTTTTTTTTGTTTTTAGCAGTTCTAGTCTTTAAGGGGGTCTTTTACTAAAGCTTAGCTTGAGTTATCTGCAGCAGGTCCCATTTTATTCCTATGGGCTCTGCTGCAAATAACTCGAGCTAAGCTTTAGTAAAAGACCCCTTAAATGTTTTCTGCATAAGAATCTTTTAGGGGCCCTTTTACTAAAGGGTTGCAGCATGGCAAACAGACTTGCCATGCATGCGCCAGCAGTAGTTCCATTTTTGGTGCTATGGAAAATACTTCTATATTTTCTAGTGCATTGCTAACCTAGTAGTAATTGGCACTGCTTGGTTACCACCGGGATACCATGGGAGCTCTTACCGCCACTTCAATGGGTGGCATAAGTGTCTTTTTTTTAGGGGCTTTTTACCTGCTACAGTAAAAAGGGCCCTGGCGTGTGGCAAAAACAGCCCCCCCCCCTCGCTACTGCAGGGCCCTTTTTACTGCAGCTCGATAAAAGGACCCCTTAGTTTGGAGCCATTATTTTAATCTAGTGACCTCTAACCTTTGTGGCAGCTGAGATAAATGAGTGAATGAGACAGCACATGTAGATTTACCACATTCATATGCTGTGTGCTGGTCTGTGCATTTGTCTTTGTTCTTTAGAGATATTGTATCTGGCTCACATATTAAGTATGAATGGCTAATAGCTTTGGGGTCCTTTTACTAAGGTGCACCGAAAAATGGGCTGCAATAGTGTAGGCGCATGTTTTGGGTGCGCGCAGATCCATTTTTCATTGCGCCTATGAAAAAGGCCTTTTAACATTTTTTTACTGAAAATGGACGTGTGGCAAAATAAAAATTGGCGTACATCCATCTTGGGTTGAGACCTTACCACCAGCCATTGACTTAGCGGTAAGGTCTCACTCGGTAACCGGGGGGTAATTGTCTATGCACAGAGAATAACAATAAATGTGCGATAATTGTGTACATGCATAGAATGGCGATTACCACCCAATTTCTGCCACATGCCAGAAAATAGAAATGATTTTCCGGGGCACATAGAGGACATGCATCAAAAATGAAATTACCACAAGGGCCACGCGTTAGCCAGGCCATAACTCAACACCTACGCGTCTTAGTAAAAGGGCCATTTTATGTTTTAAAAATAAAGTATGGCTGATTATTTCTTATTTCATTTTTAGCTTTAAATTAAGTAGTGGACACCTCAAAAAGGCATTGCATAGGTATGTTGCCTTTCCATTCCACCTCTTGCTCATATTATAATTTTTATGTGGAAACAAAATATTTTAATTGATTTGAAATTTATTTGTTCATTTAATAAAATTTATAGACTGCTTAATCTTAAAGCAGTTTACAATTTAAAAACGTACATAATCCATAATACAAATCCATATACAATCACTGCTACAATAATGTGCTCAATCACTTAAATAAACAGCTGGGTAATCAATAAAGCTTTATATCAAATTACTCAGCAGGGAAAGCCTGAGCCAAAAAAAAATGTTTTCAATACTCCAAAAGAGTAAAGAGTACTCAACCTTAAATAAGCAGGTAAATTGAAAATGAAAACCAGCATGCATCCATTTTCGGTAGCACACCTTCAATAAATAAATAAATAAATATATATATATATTTTTTTTCACTTCAAAATTACATACAATGGCTCCGTTTTGGAGCACAGTCCGGCCAGCTTAACATTTTCAATCACTTCAAAATTACATACAATGGCTCCGTTTTGGAGCACAGTCCGGCCAGCTTGTTTAAATTTAATAATCCCACCCATCCACACTGCTTTAGCATGTTCAGTCTCTAATTGCATGTTTAAACAGATTGTAAATTGCTCATCTCATTCTTTTCTTGATGAGAGCATTATTAATTACCACTATTGAGTACAACAACTGCAATAGCATACAATACACATACATTATGCATTTATTTATTAAAACAGTATCAGCCTTTAATTCTTTCCCCCAACTCATCTTCCTTTCTATCTCCCTGTAGTATGTTGCCTCTCCCCATCTTGAATCATGGTGATTGATATATCCAACATATTTTTGTTCCCAACGATCTGGCTGTTCCTAGATTGAATTCTTTCCTTCTGTACCTTTAAACAGGGGCTCCCAAACCATGTTCCCTATGAAATAATGAGATGTTTAAAGGATGCTGTTAGAGCTGCAAGTGCATTTGCAGAGACCTTGTTATTAGAATTTGAATATTATGATTGGCGCAGGAGATTACCATGACCTTTCTATGTTCAAACAGAGGAATTTTCTATTCCAGGTCTAACCCTGGAAATGTATGCAGGTTGAGTCAGCCTGATGCTCAAATGGGGACTGCTTCCTACTGTATTTTTAGAGGGAAGGATACTAGGTCCTGTGTTCAGAAGCCCAAGGTCTCCTTTCTTCCAAAGGAGTCTGGGGAACCAGGAGAGATTGTTGGAGGCCTGGCAGCTTGTCACCTTGAGCGCTAGTTAGGGGTTCCTGCTGTTCAAATGGGGGCTGCCTCCTACTGTATTTTTGGAGGGAAGGATAAAAGGTCCTGTGTTCAGGAGCCCAAGGTCTCCTTTCTTCCAAAGGAGTCTGGGGAACCAGGAGAGATTGTTGGAGGCCTGGGAGGCTGTCTCCTTCAACGCCAGCTAGGGGTGATGCTAAATCAGCTAGGCTTGATCAAAAGCTGCAAGTTAATCAAAAGCGGAAGTGGAGAGACTAAAGGGAGTTGTATTCGACAGATCCAGGAAAAGAGAAATCTACAGTTCAGAGGTCTAGAAGGAGAGTACCTCCAGGACAGTGAATAGGACTGTTCTGTAGATAATTTTAAGTGGATCACATAAACAGCTGTCTTAATTTAGGGGCCCTTTTTCTAAACTGTGTTAAGAAGTGGGCTTCTATGTTTTAATGTAGGACTTTCCCACATGCTAAGCTCATTTCTAACATAGCGATATTTACCTGAAAAAAGTCAACATGGGAGCACTTATCATTTCGTTTTTAGAAGGCGCTAAGTGCTCCTGCATTAATTTATTTATTTTTAACTTGATATACTGCAAATTGTAGAAATTGCAGTAGAGTGGTTAATAATTATATTTAAAAGCCCAAGCGAGGGCAAGAAGAAAAGAAGTGTGGGGGGGGGGGGGGGGGGGGAGGAGAAGAAAAAAAGTAAGCATGGCATTTATGTACTGAAGTTTCAAATAAACATGCTAACCTCCGGATTCTACATAGCATGACTGAAGTTGAATGTGCAAATCCAGTCGTATTCTGGACTCATGTGCACAGTTTAATTAGTTAACAAGCCAATCAGCGTGGATAATTGCCACTTAACAAGCAATTGTTGATACTATTTGGCAGTAATTAGAATTTATGTGCACAACTTGCTAGGTGTATTTTGTAAAGTAGTGCGTGTAAATTCTAATGTGCACTGCCAAAAAGGGGGTGTGGCCACGGGTGTGGAATGGGCAGATGGTGGGCTTTCCGAAGATCTGCATGCACAGTTATAGAATACACCTGCTCTGCGCCTAAGTGCCAGTATATACACTAAATTTTACTTGGCATAAATGGAAATGCCTAGAGCTAGGGGCAGGCATGGCCACTAGGTGTATTCTATAAACCAGCTAGGCATCTACTATAATAATTTGCACCTCCAACGTTCTGAAGCTGACTCCGTGGCAGACTGCAGTGAAGGGTTTCGTAACTCTGTAACCTTCTCTCTCTGTCTCGCCCTCGCATCAAAACGTGATGACGTTGAGGGCGGAACAGCGAGAGGGAAGGAAACGCTGCAGAGTTGCTAGGCAAAGGAATGTGATGTCACCAGCATGAGGGACATCAGGGCCGGTCTTAAGGCGAGGCGACCGAGGCGGCCGCATAGGGCCTCGCGCTCAGGGGGGCCCCGCGTAGCGCGCCTCAGGTCGCCCCGCCTTGACCGCCCGAGCATCACTCTCCCTCCCTCCCAAGTTCAACAACGCGCGACGGCGATGTGGTGGGGGCAGTCCGCCCCACATGTCAGCGGGTTGGGGGGGGTGCTCCGAGTCCGCTCCCGGCGCTGCTCGTCCTGTCCTGCCTTTAAAAACCCAATTTGAAGCGCTGGAGTAACAGGCAGGAGCGCCTCGCGTCTGCCCTTCTACTAAAAATCTCTTCGACGACGTCATTGGGCCTTCCCACATTGAGTCCCGCCCTCCTCTGAGGTAACTTCCAATTACCGCGAGGGCGGGCGGGACTCATTGTGGGAAGGCCCAATGACGTCGTCGAAGAGATTTTTAGTAGCAGGGCAGACGGGAGGCGCTCCTGCCTGTTACTCCAGCGCTTCAAATTGTTTTTTTTTTTAAGGCAGTGAGAGTGGTGGGCCTGGGCGGCAGAAGAATGGAGCTGGTAGGTGGGGAGGGACTCAGATGGGAGAAGGGTGTGGGGCTCTCAGGTGGGGGAAGGGTGGGGTGGGGAGGGGGTTCTCAAATGGGAAGGAGACTGAGGTGGGAGGGGTTCATGGATGGGAGAAGCAGAAGGGGGTGGGGAGGGGGTTCTTGGATACTTGAAGGGGACGGGTGGGGAAGGGACTGGGGTTTTTGGATGGGAGAGACTGGGGAGGGGGTTCTTGGATGGGAGAAGGGGACGGGTGGGGAGAGGACTGGGGTTCTTGAATGGGAGAAGGGGACTGAGGTGGGGAGGGGGTTCAAGGATGGGAGAAGGGGATGGGAGGGGTTCTTGGATACTTGAAGGGGACGGGTGGGGAGGGGACTGGGGTTTTTGGATGGGAGAGACTGGGGAGGGGTTCTCGGATGGGAGAAGGGGATGGGTGGGGAGAGGACTGGGGTTCTTGAATGGGAGAAGGGGATTGAGGTGGGGAGGGGGTTCAAGGATGGGAGAAGGGGATGGGGAAGGGGGTTCTTGGATGCTTGAAGGGGATGGGTGGGGAGGGGACTGGGGTTTTTGGATGGGAGAGACTGGGGAGGGGGTTCTCGGATGGGAGAAGGGGACGGGTGGGGAGAGGACTGGGGTTCTTGAATGGGAGAAGGGGACGGGTGGGGAGGGGACTGGGGTTCTTGGATGGGAGAAGGGGACTGGGTCTGAGAAGGGGCAATATGGGAAAATGGGGGCCATGCCTGGGGCTGGTGGGAAAATGGGGTATGCGTGGGTCAGGTGGGAGAATGGTTCTGAAAAGGGGGGCCCTAATACAAGGCATGTGGATGAAGGGGGCTGAAAAGGAGGTTAGGTGGGATAAGAGGCTGGAGACTGAAAAGGGGCAGGGGCTGAAACGGGGGACTGGGGGCTGAAAAGGGGACAGGGAGAAGCAGGGGCTGAAGCAGGGGACTGGTGGGATAGTGGGGCTGGAACTGGGGGCTGAAAAAAAGGGGCGGAGAGAGGGGCAGATCCTGGATGGGGGAGCAAGAGGGAGGGCAAACCCTGGATGGATGGGAGAGGGAGGGCAAATGGTGGATTGAAGGAGCAGAGAGAAAGGGCAGACAGTGGATGGAAGGGATAGAAAGGGCAGACAGTGAATGGATGGGGGAGAGAGAGAGGGCGGGCAGATGGTGGATGGAAGGGGCAGAGATAGAGAGCAGATGTGGATGGAAGGGGCAGGAAGAGAGGGCAGACATTGGATGGAGGGGACAGCAGAGAGGACAGACACTGGATGGCAGAGAGAGACCGAAGACAGATGCTGGATGGAAGGAAGACAGTGAAAAGATGAGGAAAGCAGAAACCAGAGACAACAAACTGTAAATAAAATATATATTTAAATTTTTTTTTGCTTTAGGATAAAGTAGTATTGTAGATATGTTAATAAATGTTTATAATAGAACATGCAAACAAGGTAATCTTTTTATTGGACTAATTTTTTAATACATTTTGGCTAACTTTCGGAGAACAAAACCCCCTTCCTCAGGTCAGGATAGGATACTGTAACAATACTATACTGTATTGACCTGAGGAAGGATGTTTTGGCCTCTGAAAGTTAAATATATTAGTTCAATAAAATGGTATTTTATTTTCTATATTTGTTTTATTTCTATTTGTTAATTTGTAAAGTGGTGATTGGTATTTGTTAGTTTTTTTCAAATTTACATCTGCTGTCTTTATATTTTGCACAGTACTAGGGGACAGTTTCTGTTTCTGTGGTGTTGCATTGTATGCAGAGTCTGGCATCTTGGGCTTTCATTTTATTTTTTGTCTAAATAGAAAGTTTATGATTACTTATTCTATAGTGGATTAGGGTGTATCTGTGTTTGTGAAAAAGACATGGCTTTCAGTTGGCACTGACTGCAGGATCGACAAGCCCTGGAGCTCGGAGGGAGGGGTGACGGGCCCTGGAGCTAGGGTGGGGGCGGAGTTAGGGTGGGGGCGGGGCTAGGGTGGGGCCCCATCAAATTGGTCTGCATAGGGCCCCGCACTTGCTAAGACCGGCCCTGAGGGACATATCAGAGGCTGTTCTGCACATGCGTCACTTCACAGGTCTCTCCCGAGCCACCCAGCGATTCTCCTCTTTCCCCTGCCCCCCCCTCCAGCCACCCAGTGATTCTCCTCTCTCCCCTACTCCCCTGATTACCTCCGTCGAAGCGGCCGTGTCATTGAAAGCCCTGCCCGTCTCCAGCCTTCCCTTCGAGTTCGTTCCCTCAGAGTCCCGCCTTCTGATGTCATTTCCTCTTTAGAGAGGGCGGGACTCTGAGGGAACGAACTCGAAGGGAAGGCTAGAGACGGGCAGGGCTTTCAATAACGCGGCCGCTTCAACAGAGGTAATCAGGGGAGTGAGGAGAATCGCTGGGTGGCTGGAGGGGGGGGCAGGGGAGCGAGGAGAATCACACACTTTCTCTCTCACAGACACACTTGCACCCAGTCTCACTCTCTGTCACACACACACACTCGCACATTCACTCTCTCACACACAGTCACTCTCACACACACTCTCTCAAACATACACACTCTGAGGAAAACTTTGCTAGCACCCGTTTCATTTGTGTCAGAAATGGGCCTTTTTTTACTAGTATTCTATAAACTGCGCCTAAATCTAGGCACAGTTAACAGAATACTCCTAGATGTAAATATTTTCTGTGTCAGTTTTTTTAGGTGCCATATATAGAATATAGTCCTAACTGGGTAGAGCCTCCATACCCATTCCCCACCCGTGAGACACCTGATCCTAAAAATATTAGAAAAAAATGAACATGTGATTAGCACATTCTGACTGGTAAATTACCACAATACACTTCATTATATTTTGTGGTACTCTTTTTTTTTTTTTTTTTTTTTTTCCTGAATTAAGCATGCATTAGTGCTTAACGTGGTGGCCCTTTTTCTAAGGCGCGTAGGTGCCTACGCGTGTCCAACACATGCCAAATTGGAACTATCGCTCTGCTACCGTGTGTCCTGGATAGTAATTCCATTTTTGACTCTCGCCCAAAACACACGGTAGAAAATATTTTCCATTTTCTACCACTTGGTGCTTACTAGGCGGTAATCAGCAGTTTATGCACACTGGACGCTTACTGCATGGTTAGCGCATGAGACCTTACCGCTAAGTCAATGGGTGGCAGTAAAGTCTCAAGCTGAAAATGGACACACATTGCTTTTAATTTTACTGCATGTCCATTTTTGGCCACAAAACATAGTAACATAGTAAATGACAGCAGACAAAGACCTCAATGTCTATTTTCCAAGCACGCTGAAAAATTGACCTGCGCACATCCAAAACATTCATCTGCACCAGCACAGGCCGCTTTTAGGTGCACCTTAGTAAAAGGGCCACATGATTTGGTAAAATGGCCACTTAAATGGGTAACTTATCCATTTGAAGTTAGAACCCTACATTCATCCCACCGGTTTAGGACCATAATTACTGGTGTTACAAAGTAGTTCATGTTAACTTAGTTAATGTGTGTTCTTTCATCAAACATCCCATTTTGTGCAGTGGGACCTTACATCTAATGACACATGTTAACTACATTAATGGACAAACCCCCCACTAGCTCAGTTTAGTAGCTACAGCCCTTATCCTGGCAGACTGGCTGAAAATCTGCTTAAACATATCCTGATATCTGTATGTGGCAGCTACTAAATATCAACCACACATAATTTAAAAAGGGAGTAATACTGAGGAGTAATGCAATGGACCTTGAGAAGCCACAATAGTCTCAGGTCTCCAAAGCCAGAGAGTCTGTATCTAGCCATTATTTTAAAGTTGACCCGATGTTGAAAAACCTGACATGCAATTTGACTCCCTGTTCAGAAAAATGGTTTACATAAAAACGATAACCTGTGATAAATGGTCTTTTCTTCTCCGGTGTCCTCTCTATGTTGCACCCAAATGCCTTTGTTAAATTCTTCCTCTTGCAGGTCACACTGTTCCTTGATATGATGGATCTTTCTCCTTTTTATTGCAGAGGGGCACAGATCCCCTAGGAGCTGATCTTTGTAAAGAAATATCTTGAATGCTAGTTGGTAAAAGATGGCGCCTTGAACATTTGGCAAGGCCCACACTGGAAAAGGACAATGGGCTGATTTTGACTCTTCCTCTGAAGGTCATATAGCACTTTGTGTTCTCGTCAATATGACACAGCATGCCAAACAACGTATTTATTTTGTGTGCTTGTCAGTTGTGTTCTACCAGCTCTGAAATGATAAAATATTGTGGAGTGTGCAGCGGCTGGTTTCCTTTAGGGACTTGCTCTGCTTTGTTTTATAGTGTCATCTCTACCTAGCAACTGCTTCATATTTACAACTGGCAACTGAAATGTCGACAAGAATGTATTGCAAACCTTAGGTTTTTGCATATACATAAGTAATGCCATACTGGGAAAAGACCAAAGGCCCATCAAGCCCAGCATCCTGTCCCCGACAGCGGCCAATCCATGTCAAGGGCACCTTTATAATTTTTTTGCAGTTTGTATTTTTTTTTTTTTTGTGCTCTACGTAATTTTGATAAAGTGTTTGTCTTAAAACTACCCCCGATGTACACAAGTGGTCACAACATTATATCTTGGAAACAAATCAACAAAATAAAATTCTACCCTCAATCAGAAAAGCCTTAATACTATCTATAGATTGGATTAACATATTTGCTAAGTAACTCAGGGACCCTTTTACTAAAATGCATTAAAAATGGGTTTAGCAGTTTTAATTAATATGGGACGTCCTGTGTGCTAAGCCCATTTGTAGCACAGCTGTATGGACTTTTTCTTTTTGATTTTTGCAGGTCCTGTGCTAATTTGTCTATTAACTTGCCAAATCTACAAAACATTAATGCAGGAGCACATAATACCTCCTAGTTAGAAGGTGCTAGTTGCTCCCACATTGTGGGGGTCTTTTACTAAGCAACGGTAAACCCAATGTGGGCGTACCGCTCACTATTCCGGAACTACCACCGGGCTTCCACAGGAACCCGGCAGTAGTTCCTACACTCATTTCCAGTGCTATAAAAATATTTACTATTTTTGTAGCGCCAGTGTTTACCTGATGGTACAGTTCTGTGCACTGCCTGGTTACCACTGGGTTAGCGCAGGAGCGCAGGTAAGGGCTCCCCCCCTGAAATGGCCCTGCGGTAAGTGGTTCACTTACCGCAGGGCCATTAAAAAAAAAAAAAGACAGCCTTTTACCTGCTGTGGTTAAAGGGGACCTCAGCACACATCACAAATACATGCTGACGCTAGTGCAGTCCCCTTTTACCGCAGCTTAGTAAAAGGAGCCCTTTCTGAATTAATTAGGAAGCACATGCTAATCATAACATGCTGCCTGAATAACGCTTTCACACTCATTCTCCACTCATGGCACACCCCCTCCAAAAATATTTTTGAAAAATAAATAGCGCACGCTTAGTGCATGGGAAATGGCAAATTACAGCAAAATGCTTTTGCTAATTTTATATGGGCAAGTACCTAAATATATGTCATCATTAAGTACAGTGCATAGGAAGAGCTGTGCTATTAGTTCAAGGCGTTACTTGACTCTCCAATTTCCTTCCCCTCAGGGAACAAACTACCGTTGAATATACGTGCTGAAACTAGTTTTTTTAACATTTTACGGAAATTTGAATACTTGATTGATCTAGGATATGCCCTATTCTTAACTATAAACTGCTCTGATCTAAATTCTTTAGTATGTGCTGCGGCCTATAAATGTTACCTGTAATTTAAAAGGGCCCTCAATTTGGACTTATACCCAAAGAGGTTTTAGGGGGTAATTCTATATAGGGTGCCCTAAGTTAGGTGGCAATAAGTAACCCAACTGTAGGAAGGCTAACAGTAGTTGAGAGCCAAAATAGGGGTAAACTGCAGGTATGCACGTAAGTGCACTTAGCTGGTATTCTATAACTGGGAGCAGGGGCAGCCCAAGGCAATCTGTCACCTGAGGCGAGGGCTGAGATGCCATCTGAAATGAGGGCTATGATGGCCCCTCCCCCCAGTCATTGTCTGGCATCTCCCTCCTTCCTTCTTTAACCCCTTTCCCAGAGCCTACTTTTATCTTCCAAAAAGTGGCAGTGATTTCCATAGGCTGCACTGGCCTCTTCTTTCTGCAGCCCGCCTCTGAATAAACAGGAAGTTATGTCAGAGGCGGGCCGCAGTAGAGAGAAGAGGCCGGTGCTGGCGGCAGGGCAGCCAATGGGAATGGCTGCTGCCGCCAACTTTTAATAAACAAAAGTAGGATCGGGAAAGGGGATTGAAGAAGGAAGGGGGGGGGGGAAGATGCCAGATCACAGCTGGTGTGGGGGGATATGCTGCTCCTGGAACAGTGCCTACTGAGGCCCCCACCTCAGGTGTCCTAATGGTTGGGCCACCACTGGGAACCTAAGTAGCCTTGTGTGTAACTGCAAAAGGGGCGTTCCCATGGGAGAAGGATGGGTACCTTTATAGAATACTCCCATGCATGTGCACAACTGCAGCATTTAGGCATGCCCATTTACACCAGCCATAGACATGGCATAAGTGGTCATGTTTCAACTTGAGCGCCTAAATGTCAACTTACATTAGTACTCTGACCGATTAGAATACTAGCTGAGTGCCCTACATTTAGGCACCTAAGTTTGAACATGCTTTATTGAATTTGACCCCTTTGGGCTAGATTCTATATATGACACCCAAAAATTCAGCACAGAAAGGAAGCACTATTTTAGAAACCACCCATAAAGTTAGGTGTAGTTTACAGAATAGTGCTTACATCTATCTTTAGGTGCGACCATTTGCACTAACTGAAACATGACGCAAATGTGCGCACCTACATTAGGCACATATCCCCATTATTCTATAACATTGATTAATTTTAGGAACACCCCCATTATGCCCATGACCCTCTCATTTCTGTGCCCCCTGTTTTAGATTGTGCATAAATTTTGGACGTGGATCCTGCACCTAAATTTACACATGGAAATGCAAAATAAATCTAATTAGTGTGAGTAATTACTTGTTAAAAAGCCAATTATTAGGTCATTATCCAATTAAATTCCATGTGCAAATTGAGCACAATTTTTGACAAGTTTTATAGAATTAGGATGTTTATGTGTACATATTAGACTTGACTCAGGTGTACATGGCTTCCTTTTGCTGCCAACTGTGGGATGGCAACAAAAGTTAAGCCTGGCAAATGGTTTATTAAATCAATTTTTGCAGGTAAAAAAATGTTTTACTCAAGTGATGGCTATTCTGCAGTGATGTGGGCAAGCGTAGATATATTTATACTATGGTACCAAGCTACCTAGCTCTGAAAGGGTACTGTTTGCTAGTCCTGGTTTTGAACTTGCATCCTGAAAGCATGTGCCATTTGTTGCCCCTGATTCTACCTATTGAAATCGGTGCTTCAGGTTCCATGATGCATCAAGACAGAGTTGGCAGAAATCTAGGAGGAGGCTACAGTCTCTCTTTTGGAATGAGGTCATGGAAGCTCTGGTGCTCTGCAAAAGCAGCTCTGATTTTTCTGGAGGCAATGTAAAGCAACCAAGGAATAGCTCACAGAGAAACATGTCATGCCAGATACTCTTATCTTGTCAGCTTGAAGTTGATATAGCAAGTCCCTGGCCACAGGACTTGGCTATGGTAGATATCACAGCAAAGAAAGAAACACAGCCTGAAAATGTCACCTGTTCATCAATAGCAACCTTAGCCAGAGCAGCAGAATTGCATTTCTCTTGTTAACACCAATTCTATAAGCTCTGTACCTGTGAGGCAGGCTTATAATAACTGCTAGTCGCACCCAACCCTAAGCCAATTACCCCATCCACTTGCAGCTGTTTTAAGGGCAGGAACATTAGAACTGTCTTTCATCTTCGGCTAACACAGACCTTCCATATAATTATCTAGCATGAGATCTGAAACCACCGGGGCCTTTTTAAAAAGCTGCGGCAAAAATGCCCTTACGTGGGTCTTTCTTGCGCACTAAGGCCGCTTTTTGCTGCAGCTGGAAAATGGCCAGTTTTCTATTTTCGGCATTAGTGATCATGTGCTAATGTTGCCTTTATCGCCACCTGTTTTGTAGGTGGTAAGGGCTCACTTGCTAATCATACGCTAATCAGCCTGTGGCAATGTGGCTGCGCTAAGTGATTAGCACAGATACATCCCCTCATCCAAAAAAATAAGCTATATTTTTTAATGCGTGTGTAGCACACGCACATTGGATTTTCCCGCAGGATGCCTCTGTGCACCCCGCGGTAAACCCATTTAAGCTGCAGTAAGCACACATTAGTGCTTATCACAGCTTGGTAAAAGGGACCTTATCTCTTAAACAGGGGATTTATATAGAATTTATATCTGGCTCATAGGTATATGTGAGGACAGCTGAAGGAGGATGTCAAGAAGTCTTTAATATAACAGCTAAAAAAAGCTGTTAAAGACTTCTTGACATCCTCCTTCAGCTGTCCTTTCTTTTTTGTTCTATTGCCTTCGTTGCACGTGAGGGTTTTCCTCCTCCTTTTTGTTTTCATAGGTATATGTAACATTCATTTGTATACTATAGGTTGAAGTATAAATTTACCCTGATAAATCTGATAGTGCTTGTTGGCATTCAGTCTAATCTTGGTATAAAGATGAGCGTCATAAGAATACATGGTAACTGGATCAACCTTCCTGTTTCATACACTGTACTTTAAAACAAGCTCCTCCAGAAAATATCTGGTTTGCTTCTCAGCTTACACCCTAACACCCATTTTGTTTTATTCTGAGAACTAAATAGAATTTTCTGTGTCACAGCTAGTGCACAATCCAGTTCGTCTGATTGTCTGGATCTAGTTAAGGTAACCAGCAAGCATAAATACATTTAGAAAGTCTTTTGAAAAGGAAAAGTCTGTGGAATTTTATAGTTGACTCTCCTTTTGTCATTTAGAATTAGTTCACAACTGTGTGTGTGTGTATATGTGTGTGTTTTTCAGGTCTAGATTATTTCAAAATACAGAATCTGTTCTGAACATGTGAGGCTCTTGGTACTGTTGACAACAGACACATTTTGGTTATTTTGGAAATGAGTATGGATATAGTATATCTTCTTTTACATGTGGAAACTCACAGTTCTGTAGATGGGATCATCTTGGTTGCCATTAAGCTTGGGGATACGGATTGATCATAATACAATGAAAGAAATAACAACATAGTAATTTACAATTACAGTCTGAATATGGCATATGAATAAGATCCTCTTCACATAAAATCAGCACTCATAAGAAAACTTGACAGAAGAATTCTGCATCATGTGTCTACAATCTTTGGATTAGAATCCATAAATCATAGGAGACATTTTTCCTTTCTGAAGCATTAGGAGCAATTGTTATAGAACATAGTCCTAATTCATATGATGGCTCTTAACTAGAGATTACTAGTTAAAGGGAAGTATTTAATTTCACCGGAAAGTTCTTTCCTTCTGTCTGAGGCCTCTGCTTTCCTTTCTCTCTTGAGTTTCTGGAATGAATAGATTCATTCCTCCAACAAACTATCAGACATTCAAGTTGGTAAGGGGTCTTCTCCTCATCTTTTGCCTAATGTCTTAACACTAATAGAATTCCTTTCTCTGCAAGATATTTACAGCACACTTATCACAAATTACTGCAATTTTCCACTTCTCACGAGTTATACCATATCCAGAATTTCTTATGGGTGCCCAGGTACCTTCTGGGTAACCCCTCTGACTGGCTCTTTCTTCTCTCTTTGCTTCTTCTCTAAGGTTTCCTGGCTTTCTCCACCAGTTTCAATCTTCCTCACACCACATGAAGTACCTCACTTGCAGGCTACCACCTTCTTTAGGTGTTTGTAACTAGGGTAGCAAGCAGTAGGCTTAAGTAATCGCCAGCCTCCACTGACTTTGGAAATCTGCCGCCCAGTTCTCAGCTTGGCAGAGATGGAATAAAGAGACTTCCCCTCCAAACCACTGTCATATATACCCTCTGGAAGGTCTCCTAGGTCTTTCATTGAGTCTCCTTAAAGGAAATACTACTAAAATTTCCTGGGCATTTATAGTTTTATATTGATGCCAGGGCCAGTGGTACCCATGACTGTTGGTTGCAGTATCTCAAAGATATTACGGAATTAGAAAAGGTTCAAAGAAGAGCAACCAAAATCATAAAGGGGGTGGGACTCCTCACATATGAGGAAAGGCTAAAGAGGCTAGGGCTCTTCATCTTGGAAAAGAGACAGATGAGGGGAGATATGATTGAGGTCTACAAAATCCTGAGGGGTGTAGAACAAGTATAAGTGAATTGTTTATTTTATTTTATTTTTTACTTTTTCAAAATGTACAAATACTAGGCGACACTCAATGAAGTTACATGGAAACACTTTTAAAACAAGTAGGAGAAAATAATTTTCCACTCAACAAATAGTTAAGCTCTGGAGCTCTATGCTAGAGGACATAGTAACAGTGGTTAGCGTATCAGGGTTTAAAAAAGGGTTGGACAAGTTCCTGGCAGAAAAGTCCATAGTCTGGTATTGAGACAGACGTGGGAAAGCCACTGTTTGCCCTGGGATTGGTAGCTTGGAATGTTTCTGCTATTTGAGTTTCTGTAGGCTACTTGTGACCTGGCTTAGCCACTGTTTGGAAACAGGATACTGGGCAATATGGACCATTGGTCTGACCCAGTATGGCTACTCTTATGTTCTAACCTTTTGAAAATGACCTCCTTTGTAATCAATACACATCAATTGATTTTACTTAAAAATGTCTACCATTTTCTATTTCTCTGGTGCTTCTTCATATTTATCCAGAATAAATACATATGTAACTGCACATTGTTATTTAAACATTACATTTTTGTTTCACAGTTGTCATAATAGTGTTATGACAATTAACCATCTTGATCTGGTTAATTGACCAATAAATTTGGGTTAATTTACTAAAGTGAAGGTTATTTCCCTAGAAATGGGTTAATGTTGAATATCATGCAATTGAAGACTGAAAAATAAATTAGTTTAAAAATAGGTATCACAAGGTGCCAAAGTACTAGGATGGAGTGCTGATCTGACTGTTTGGAAAGGCTAAGCATGTAAATTATTGTCCTGTGCCTGTAGGACATACTTCTAAACTGAAATTAGGTGTTTTGGTTAATGAATAACTGGCCTTAACTCATGCAATTTCTAGGTTCAAGTTCAAATTAAGGTGTTTAGCAGAACAGGGGTAAACTTTTGGTTTAATCTTTAGTAAATAATTTTATATTGCATGGGGGGGGGGGGGGGGGGAGGTATGGAATTCAAGGTTGCATGATTGAAAACAATTTTTCTGGAATATGTACCATAGTATTTACCTCAGACTGTTAATAGGCCAAAATGTGTACTGCATACTCGAATGTACTGACCTCATCTGCATTATTTAAAAGTAAATTATAGAGTCAAGTTCTTAGTCATTTGAAATTCATTATAGTCTGATGACTGGCAGCTGACCTGAAAGAGGTGCTGACAGTGTTCCACAACTCAGCAAGCCAGTAAGCTTGATAGTCTAAGCAGAGAGGCCCCAAGAGTGAATGAATTACCCTTGAAAACTTAAGAGTCTGCATGGGATGAAGTCTTCTACTTGGGCATTTTAAAGGAAGCTTGTACTATTGATTTTTTTTTTAACATTTGTTTAGTAGGTAAGTGGAAGATATAAATTCCTTGTTTTTTTTTAAAGCATTCGGGTTACTCAAAGCGATGAAAATTTCCATTATGTGTAGTATAAACTGTCCCCCTGAGCCAATAACAAGAAAGCTGGGGGCCCTTTACGTGTCTAAGCGCCAATCCTACTCATTTGCTGGTGGGTAGCAGGGGCGTCATCATGGACGGGCCCAGGCCCGCCCATCCAACATCCTGCTGCTGTTGCTGCCTTTTCTCCCGTGGCTCCTCCGGGTCTGGGAAGCAGCGTTGCCTGCCTGCCTTTTAAAATAATTTGTCTCCCCAGGCTCCGCTGCATTTACTTCTTCGCCTGTTGCAAAGCGCTCCCCTTTGCCCCTTCCATCTGGCCCTACGTATCCACTACAGGAAGTGGATCAGAGAGGGCCGGATGGACGCGGCAAAGGGGAGCGGAGCTGCCTGTGTGAACGGCAGTGCTTTGCAACAGGCGAAGAAGTGAATGCAGCGGAGCCTGGGGAGACAAATTATTTTAAAAGGCAGGCATGCAGGCAATGCTGCTGAACGCTGCTTCCCGCCACGCTGGTGACTGGCGCAGGGATGAGACTTCTCAAGCCTTGGGCTCCAGAAGATTCTTCAGCTGGCAGGGCCCGGAGATCCCTGCCAGCCCAGATAGTTATCTTTATGGGAGGGGGATGGACAGAGAGGAAATATGTGGGTCATGCCCACCCAAAAATTGAGGTCTGGCTACGCTACTGGTGGGTAGAGAATGACACGGGGACAAAGTTTGTCTCCGTCCCCACCCCATCCCTGCAGGTTCTGTCTCCGTTCCTGCCCCCTCCCCGTGGGCTCTGTCCTCATCTGCAGAAGCCTCAAACACTTATGATTTTATATTTAAATCTGTTTATTAAAATATAAAAAGGAACAATATGCTGTGCAACTGTTGTGTATAAATTACAAATAGAGAACAATAATAACAATGAGCAGCTATAATAACCCCACCACCACCCTCTACCCTTCCAACCCTAACAATAGGTGATTTCTACTACACCAAGGAATCCCAATTCACAGTTAAACTGTCCAGGGGTTTAAAATACAACCCGTTCTATATGCCCTAGAGGGGGAAAATATGCCCTATAAAGCACTGTTATGGTTTTTAAATCTGTGGATAAATAAGAAATCAACAATCTCAGGATTCAATCTAGCTCTCCTGTCTTACACAGACCTTCCTGGAATAGAAGCTGTCTTCTTAGAAGATGTGCTGGTAGCAGGATGTACAGGATCTCCCATGCAAATTTTGCTAGTTGTGGCCAGTATGTTTGCTTGTTTTTCCAAAAAATCTAAATATCTTTGTAGGCATCACTTAAACATAAATAACAGTCCAGTTCATTAACAGGCTTCAAAGTAGAAAATGACACGGGACAAAGTTTGTCCCCGCAAGCTCTGTCCCCATCCACGCGGTTACTGCAGTTCCCCGTCTCCATGTCATTCTCTACTGGTGGGTAGGGGGTGTGGAGAGGATAATTGAATCATGGTAGCTGAGGTGCGTTCTGCGTGGGGAAAATTGTACTTATCAGGTACCAGCTGAAGACAGGTGGAGGGGTCAGGCAGCTTTTCAAGAGACTGGAGAAATGATAGAATAGAAATCCAGCAGTAGGGTGTGGGCAGGTCCTGTGGACTCATTCTCTTTGGGAGGATGGACTGCCAATTTTGAGTCAGGAGAGGGTCTGTGAGCAGCACAATGGCAGCAGAGATCATGGGGTATATTACCACAGTACACAGTGCTGACAAAAACACACTTTTCTAGTGATATAAGTTGCTATGTGGGGACTCAGGGCCTTCTATTTAGCTTTTATCAGGGTCAAGTCATAAGAACATAAGAATAGCCATACTGGGTCAGACCAGTGGCCTATCTAGCCCAGAATCCTGTTTCCAACAATGGCCAAGCCAGGTGGAGTTCAGGCTGGATGGAAAAAGACATGAGGTGATCAGGTGGGGGAGGGAGTACAGTGATATAAAGGGATGGTGTGTGATGATGGTGTATGTTTACTGATCAGATGATCTAAAACTGAATAGTTTGGGAAATGGTTAGGATATGAGTAAAGTGCTGGGATTAGTGGCATGCCCAGTTAAATTCTTAGAAACAGAGTGAAGGAGTAGTAGTCTAGTTGTTAGAGCAATGGATCACCACTTTTCCTATTGATGCTTCTTGTGACCTTGGGCCAGATCCACTAACAAGCTAATGCAATTTAACACATGCTTTTTAGCACAGACCTCATTGTCAGTGAGGTTGATTTATTAATAACTGGTATAGATTACAGTAATGTGTTATCAGATTAACATATTTTAGTTTGCATTTATCACAGACTAGGAAAAAATGCCCGTTTCTGAGCGGAATGAAATGGGCGCTAGCAAGGGACCCCCTCCCTCCATCCCTCGAAGCTACTTGCCTTGTTCGCTGTGGGCCGTTTCGGCCCTCGAGTGTCAATAGCTCCACCCTCGACGTCATGACGTTATGACACGTCATGACGTTTTGACGCAAGGGCGGTGCACACACTCCAGGGCACACCGGATATCTCGGGTGCCTCAACTTCCGTGGAGGCTTCAGAACGTTGGGGTTGCCTTTTATATATATAGATTAGTAAATGTATCCTTAGATTGTAGACCCTATGGGACCTGAACATAGCTCACTTTGAGCTCAAATTTTAAAGGTGGTTACGTAAATCCAAGTCTTAAAGCAGGCAACCTCAGAACTGAGTCAGTCTGAATCTGGAAACTATGCCCATCTCAAACTTACCAAGTTGGTTTGCAGGTCGGCATAGGTCAGATTGATGATAATGGACAGTACAGTGAGGATAAATATAAACACAAGTAAAATTTAAATAATTGGATGGTATGACATATTAGACTTGTTTGCTAAACCTTAAAGAAGGTTGGTTTTATAACATATAAGTTATTGTGTAAAACGGGTTATTTTCTATTTATGCCTGATACTGGAGTTTCCTTATTACATGTCTCACCATGCAAGGGTGGGAAACTTGTATGTAGAGGGCTGCATGTATGTAGTCATGGGCTACAACATAATGTAATATCAGAACCAAAAATGCACACATGCATAGACTCCATAGACCACCTGTGATAAATAAGTAACATTTAACTAGAAACAATATAAAGAAACTGTTAGAGTGGCTGTTTCTGAAAATATGTGTGAAATACAGTATTTAAAATTGCAAAACTCGGATTAAATTATGTTTTCTGGGGCTAATTGGTCCAAGATGGTGCCTGAGGCTGACGTGTGTTCCTGCCGCTCCTGAACACCACTGCCTCTTGGTGTATCGGAACTTTTCTGGGCCCCGTTATGGGTAAAAGAAAGGGGAAGCCCTCCAAACTTACCTCCTCGAGTCGGACGGAGACTTCCGCGATGCGCCAGGGGACTCTTGACGCAATGATCCTGCGGACACCGGGACCTTCGACGAGCGCTTCGATGAATCCGGCAAGAGAACCGGAACATAGTATTGAGGGAGCCTCTTTGAGTCCTCCCTCTCATGCAGCTCCTCCGAGACCCGGGGCGGAATGAGGACGCCGGAGGAACAACGCCATAGGACGTCCGAACCCGGAACGTCCGTGGTGGTTGGTGTAGGAGGCCCCGTCGCTACCTCATCTCCAGCGGAGACATCGGACCAGCAGGGGTTGATTCAACAAGCTTTCCCCCTTCTCGTCAACACGCAGGGGACGCCTTCAGTTGGTCCTGGAGATATGTTTAAACCAGCTGTTGTGACCGTCGATAATCTGTGGGATGCTACACAGGGCCTAAACGCTACCTTGAAAAAAGCGATAACAATGACACATGTAGACACATGTAGAGCCACTCAAGAAACTTTTTCAACTAGGCTCGGAGCTCATGACACTAAACTGGAGGCCTTGGAAACTGAGGTACAAACTTTGAAAAATGTTTCTTCGCTATTCTCCAAAGAAAAACTGATTCAATTTAGGAAAATCGAGTATTTAGAAAAACAGCTTTGTAGAAATCACTTAAGAATATTGAATTTTCCTAAGTCACCTTTATTTTCACCTTTGGAGATATTTAAAAAATATTTGAAGGAGATATTGCTTATTCCGCAGGAGAATTTCCCACCTATCACTAGGATACAATATATTGCTGGTGTTAGAGATGGGAGAACTCCTGCACAGGTTAATTTAACTGAATTTCTTCAAGATTCCCTTGATATAATTACAGAGAGAACCACCATGCTAGTGACATTTGCCTTCGAGATGGACCGAAATAATGTGTTCAAGTTATATTTCCGTCATATAAATGAAGATTTCTTAGGAGCAAAGGTACAAATTTTCCCGGACTTATCCAGAGATACGCAAAAGCGGAGAAAAGCATTTTTACAGCTTAAATCTAGATTGTTAGCTATAGGAGGAACTTTTCTGCTTAAGTATCCCTGTCGATGTGCTGTGGTTTTTAATTCCCAAAATTATGTGTTCTTTGAACCTGAGAAACTTCTTGAATTTGTTACTAGTAAGGAAGAGTGAATTAGTCCCTGTATACTGTACTATGCACCGGCTGCGTTCTAAGAAGAAGCCTTCAGCCTCTGATATTTCTTAATTTCCATCCTTTTTTTAATTTTATTTAATTTCCTTGATCTTGGACAAAAATTGTTGTGGACTTAGAATTGTATAACTATTTCTTTATTAATATTGTAATCATATGACTGTTTTCTTATTTTCCAAATGTATGTATAAGCATGAATGAAAAATGAAAATTCATAAATAAAAAATTTAAAAAAATATATGTTTTCTGTATATACTTCCCATGGTCTCGTGGGCTGCAGCTTGCCCCCACCCCTGGTGTAAAGGATGAAAAAAGTGAGGGGAGTGCAGAGGTTAAGTCAGGCCTATTGTGGACCAGTTAGAAAACTCATGCTTTAGGGAGGCCATTTCAATTTCATTAATCAAACCATGATTCTCTGCAATTAGTGCCTTTAAGAACTTCAACTCTTTCGTGGTCCTGATAATGAAGGTGACAGCAAACAGGAAGAAACTCTACGTTGACCAAACCAAGTAACACAAATAAAGTGTCTCTTAAGCACCATTCCCTGAGGTGACTTCGTCCTTTGGTCAGCCTCTTCTCCTGGTAAGGGAGGTTTCATTTTCCTTGCCATCAGCCAGTTTCTGTGGTGATGGAGGGGCCTGTTTGAAGCTTTTGAGATCACATAGCCTTACAAAAGCCTTTTATATTTTACTTGCTTTAATGGCCATGACAATGATCTCTTGGCACAAGTATATGAAAGAGACAGCACTTTTACCTTCAGGGTTATATTGAAGATATTTTGCCTGTCGGCAAGATCTGTTGTACCCATAGACCACATTTTTAAACCAATAATGTGGGCAACTGTGATGAAGCCTGACTGAACATTTTCCATAGGGTTTATCTATAGGATTTCTTTTATCAGTAAATGCATGGTATATATAACAATTAGCACTGAAATTTACAAAGTGGAAATAAGTTCAACAGATAAATCATCTGCTTGAAATGTTCATACTTGTGTGTTTATATTCAGTGCAGTTAAAGTATAGGAGTGTGAATTTAAAAGCACTCTTGGACAGTGTAATATATATTAGTATATAAATTTACATCTTAAAAGCTTGAATTGATTTGGTATAGTTACTTAGTATATCACTTAATACAATGAAGTTTTAAAGTGGCTTACAAAATGCCAGGCATTTGAATACTGGCACAAAAATTGAAGTAACCTGAAGTTAGAAAGCCCAGAAACATTGCTTGATGATTGCAATGATACATCTTGTGTTGGCCTTCTCGATCGTACGATGACTGTTATGAATGTTTTTGTTTTTTTCCACATAGAAATGAAAAGATATTTTCCCCAAAGAAATACCAGTTAACACCAACCATTATTGCAGAAAAGGAATTGTATATGTTGATCTATCTAAACTTGTGGGAAACCAGTCATGAAAAATCTCAACTAAGCAGATTAGCTGAACCAGTTGCTCTTTATTTCATATTGATAGTATACTAGCTGATCTGACTAAAGAATCATGGTTCAAAAAGATATAAATAGGATGGAATCAGTTCAGAGGGCGGCTACAAATTGATCAGTTGTCTCTGTCATAAAACTTATGGGGATAGCCGCATTGAGCCTGCCATGAGTGGGAAAGCGCGGGGTACAAATGTAACAAAAAAAAAATGTATACTCTGGAAGAAAGGCGCAAGAGAGGGGATATGATAGAGATGTTTAAAAATCTCTATGGCATTAATGTTCAGGAAGTGAGCCTTTTTCAAATGAAGGAAAACTCTGGATTGAGAGGGCATAGGATGAAGTTAAGAGGTATTAGGCTCAGGAGTAATCCAAGGAAACACTTTTTTTATGGAAATGGTGATGGATTTGTGGAATAGCCTCCTGGTAGAGGTGGTAGAGACAAAGACTGAGTCTGAATTCAAGAAAACGCGGGTCAGGCTCATGGGATCTCATAGGGAGAGGAAGAGATAATGGATGCTGCGAATGGGCAGACTGGATGGGCCATTTGACCTTTATCTGCTGTCATGTGTCTGTTTTTATGAAAGCTGGTCAAACATGTTAAATTATCTCACTAACAAACTGCGGGCCCTGTTTACTAAAGTGTGCTATCATTTTTAGTATGTGCTAAAAATTAGCACACGCTAACCATGTAGATGCCCATAGGAATATTGTGGACATGTACATGGTAAGCGCACGCTAATACTTAGCGCGTACTAAAAACGCTAAGGCCTCTCTAGTGCGGCTTAGTAAACAGGGCGTTTGAAGAGATGCTTTAAATCTTTTTTTTTTGGGGGGGGGGTATTTAAATGGGCTAACCTGGCAACCACAGTACTTTGTCAGCAAGGAAACACAGTCAATCCCTCAGCCAACCTCCTGAAAAATTGAACCTCTTCACTTGTCATTCAAATGTTAATATCTCACTCTGGGTAATTTAATAAGCAGTTGCCAAGACACGTATGAACAGGACATTTCTCCAGCCAAGTGACTGCATTTGAGTATCCAGTTGAAAGACGCCAACAAATTACATGGAGTGTTTTTTTCCCTCCTAATTATACAACAACGTGAGCAGTAAGGTAACTTTCCCAAAGGGAGAAAAGCTCATCTACACAAGTAAATCCTTCTTGCATATAGCTCAACAAAACAAATCAAAGAGCATAAAATCAGGGAGACAGAGATTCAAGATGTTGCTGGATGGTTTATCGGGGATGAGACCATTTTTTTTCTTTCACTGGACTCATCAGCAATAAATGACAGGTAGTGGAATGGAAGCCATAAGAATACACAGCGGAAGGTACGTGAGATGTGAAAGGCACAATTCTGCTAGCTTGCAATCCACTGAAATGTTATATTTATTGTATATGCAGCATGCTGTTTTTGAGAGTTCCTTAAAGTGTTTTGGAGATCTTTTTCTGATTTAATCATGAAATGGAAAGATGTTTCATTAACACCCTGCACCCACTTGCTACACTGATTTATGAAGTTTTCATTTGCTATCATGTTTCTACTTCCTCTTTTTGTAATGCCAGCTGTGTTAATCCCTTCATAGTACCAGTGGTTTTCTTGTAGTTTGCTTAACTCTTTTGTGCAGTATATGGCACAGGCATTTATCAATATTTTCTTTGCAGAATAAAATATTTTTACATAAAAATATGTGTTGCATGCTTGCCCACATTGCTTCCTGTTGCTCCTATCCAGCCATTGTCACATCTCATTCTCCATCTCCAGAGAATGAAATAGGCTGAAAGATGTTTCCTGTTGAATTATCCATTGATGAGGTTTGGCCTCCACTGGGATCTAAATATTAATGCAGTGTCATGAAGTCTGAGATCTGTCTCCACTTTGGTGACTCTGAAAATGAAAGTACATAATTAATCATAATTGCCTCTTCTATGGACATGTAATCAGGATTAAACACCTGGTTTTAAGGTGAGAGAAGTGTGCATAAATGGATGAGGAAGATGGAGATGGGAAATATTGAGAGTAAAAGGCCCTGGGATTTTTATGCAGGAAGAGAATTGAAAAATTCTTCAGGGAACATAGTAATTAGAAAATATTCTGTCCCTCACTCCCCCCTCCCCAAACATATCCCCATCCATCCTAATTGAAAAACAAGGATGTGAGGAGCTCAGGAAGTTTTGAACTAGTATCAGGCTGATGTGGTGTGGAAATGAGCTGTTTTACTTAAAGTGAAATAAAGCATAAACTAAAAACATAGAGGGGCATAATCGAACGCAAACGCCCATCTCCATGGGCGTCTATGTCCGAGAACGGGTATGTGAAGGGGCGGGACAGACCGTATTTTCGAAAAAAATGGCTGCCCATCTTTTTTTTCCGATAATACGGTTTGTGACTGGCAAATGCATCGGAGTTGTGCGGAGTTGAGCTAGGCGGTTTCGTTTTTCAGCGATAATGGAAACTGAAGGCGCCCAGCTCAAAAACGAACAAATCCAAGGCATTTGGTCGTGGGCGGGGCCAGGATTCGTAGTGTACTGGTCCCCCTCACATGCCAGGACACCAACCGGGCACTCTAGGGGGCACTTGTAACAAGTAAAAAAAAAAAAAAAAAGTCAAATACCTCCCAAGTCCATAGCTCCCTTCCTTTGGGTGCTGAGCCCCTCAAATCCCCCCAAAACCCACTGCCCACAACTCTACACCATTACCATAGCCCTTATGGCTGAAGGGGGGCACCTACATGTGGGTACAGTGGGTTTGGGGGGCGGTTTGGAGGTCTCCCATTTACTACCACAAGTGTAATAGGTAGGGGGGTGGGCCTGGGTCCACCTGCTTGAAGTCCACTGCACCCACTAACAACTGCTCCAGGGACCTGCATACTGCTGTGATGGAGCTGGGTATGGCATTTGAGGCTGGCATACAGACTGGAAAACAAAGTTGTTAAAGTTGTTTTTTTTTTTGGTAGGAGGGGGTTAGTGATCACTGGGGGAGTCAGGGTGGTGATCCCCGATTCCCTCCGGTTGTCATCTGGTCATTTAGGGCACTTTTGTGGGACTTGTTCGTGAAAGAAAGGGTCCAAAAAAGTGACCTAAATTCTCGCTAAAATTGGCCATTTTTTCGATTATCGGCTGAAGGCGCCCATCTCTGCTCGGCCGATAAACACGCCCCAGTCCCGCCTTCACCACGCCTCTGACACGCCCCCGTCAACTTTGTTCATTCCCGCAATGGAGTGCTGTTGAAGACGCCCAAAATCAGCTTTCGATTATACCGATTTGGGCGCCTTTGCGAGATGGACGTCTATCTCCCAATTTGGGTAAAAATCTGTGCGCCCATCACTTTCAAAAATAAGGCTGATAGGCACCTAGTATAAGAGCCATCCCAGCCCCAATCATGACCTTCTCCATCACCCTTCTACTCCCACCTTCGCTGCTGCTTCCAAGACCAGCAGCAGCCACAAAAGAATATAAGAGCCACAGTTTACAGCCTGTATAAGCACATCTGCTGGTTCTTTTGGTTCCACCCTCGTCCGATGGCATTCCCTCTTCCGGAGAGCAAAGAGTACAAATGGCTGAGTCGGCAATTGCGTGTATAAAGAATGCAGCTCTGTGGCTGATCCCAGAAAGTTGAAGCCACTGGAATGCCAGGGTAGCAAGGGTGTAAGAAACAGATGATGCTGGGGAGGGGGGAAGAAGAGAGAAAAGATGCTGAATGGAAGGAAGGGGGAGAAAGAGAAGGGTGTATGTTGGATGGAAGTGGGGAGTGGAGATAGGAAAGATGATGGACAGAAGGGAACAGAGATTGTGGAAACATTGGGTGGAAGGAGGCAGAGAGAGAGGAAACGGTGAATAGAAGTGGGAGAGAGAGGGGAGATGTTGGATAGAAGGGAGAGAGAGGGGAAACATTATGTTTGAGGGGAAGAGGGGAGATAACGATGGAAGTGGAGAGAGGGGAGAAGCTGAATGGAATTGGAGAAAGAGAGAGAGTACAGATGAGAGGAAAAGGAGAGAAGGGAGGTGCTGGATGGAAGGGGAAGGAGAGAGGGGAATGCTGGATTGAGGGAGGAGAGGGGGAGACACTGGAGGGAAGGAGAGAGAGAGGAGATACTGGGTGGAAGATGGGAGAGAGAGGGGAGAAGCTGAGTGGAAGAAAGAAATGCGGAGATGATGGATAGAAGTAGAGGGAGAGAGAGGCGGTGATGCTGGATGGAAGTGGGGGGAGAGAAATGTGGAGATGCTGGATGGAAGTGGAGGGAGAGAGATGCGGTAATGCTCGATGGAAATGAAGGAGAGAGAGAGGGGAGATACTGGATGGACGGGGGGAAAGAGTGAGTTAGTGAAGGACTGGGGAATATGAGGAAGGGAAATGGGAGGGCTGAGGTGAGAGAAAAGAGATGGAAATCAGTAAAAAGAAGGAAACTGAATACTGTCTAGTAAGAATGAATGAAGAGGGAGAAAAATAAATGGAAGAGTGCCGAGAGGAAAGAATCAATTATAGAGATGGATGTAGTGGAGGAGAAGAAGAAGAAGACAGGAGGAGAAACAAAAATGACAAATGGACATAAAACCGTGACATGAGAGTTAAGAGAAGATAGGAGAATGCAGAAAGTAGAGATTGTACCAACACGACTAGAAAATTTAAATATCCAGACCACAAAGCTAGAAAAATAATTTTATTTTTAATTTTGGATAAAGTAATGTAGTAGTCATGTTATTTTATTCTAATAAATAGAAATAACATAAAAATGGAAAATAAGGAGATGCCTTAGTGGACCAACTTAATACATTATTTTTAGTAGCTGTTAGAGGCCAAAACTTCCTTCCACTGGTCAGGATAGTATACTATAACAGCAGCATACTGTCCTGATCTGAAGAAGGAGATTTTGGGCACAGAAAGCTAACTGAAAAATGTATTACATTAGTTTAATATTAGGAGGGGCAGAGTGTCACTGTTTTCTCTTTTTTTCTAGTGTTGCATTGTATGCAGAATCTGGCTTCTTTAGGGGTTCAGTTTAATTTCAGATATTTTTAAAACCGTAATAGGGTATTAAGAATATGGGTTTAAGAAAATTTGATTTTAATACTTTATATTTGACTGTACATCCAAGTCATGCCTAGTTTATATTACTGTACTATGTCTTGAACCTTTGAGGTATTGATGGAATGTAAGTATTTTTGTCTATGCATTTTTTAGTTTGTGGTTACTTATTCTATACTCGGTGAGGGTCTATCTGTGTTCTGCATGTGTGAAATAGACCAGATAATCTCTTAGCATTGAATGTATGTGCAGAACTGATCTATTCTAATCTGGCTTGTTTAGTTTTCCCAATAAGTTTATGTTAAGTAAGACTTTTCCAGAGGCCCTCGGGGTGGGAGGGGGGTCCCTGCTAGTGGGCTGGATTGGTGGGATGTCCCTGGGTGGGAGACAGCCCAGCCTGAGGGGGAGTGGTGTTTGGAGTTTCAGTTTAATAAAAGGAATTGTGGTGAGGTACAAGAGGTCTTTTGGTGCCTTTACCCCCGCCAGGACCCTCGGGAACACTGGGGGATCTTGGAATTAAGGAATAAATACAAGCTGACTAAAGGAGCAATTGCTGCCCCTTTAAATGGTAACTGGAGAGGGTGTGAGAGCTTCAAGTGGACAAGGGGAGTCTAGCCTGGAAGCGGGACCAGGACAGAGGATACCCTGTAAGGTACACTGCTGGAAGAAGGACAGCCTGAAGGGTCTGTCCCTGAAGGTGGATTGGAGTCAGGAGTAATAAAGCCGCTTTGGATTTATTGCTGACACAAAAGGATGGGTGAAAGGACAGGAGGTGGTATAAATATGTACAGCAGATATCCTGTCTGATGGGTGAGGAGAGAGCCAAGAGCATTGCTAATGATTTTGAAAGGGACTGTTAAATATGAGAAGAGTTGTCATGTTTATTTGCTAGTTGCGGCAGTTAATGTTGCATTCTTTAAAACTCCCAGAGTGCAGTGTTATCATTGGCAAGAGATTGAGAGACTTTAGACTTTAAGTACTCCCAATATCCCAGATCTCTGTTCCGGACCATTTACCTACTCCCAGCTCGACTGCAAGTGATATGGGATTTGAATGCTGTGTGAGAGTGATCGCCTATGACACCATGAAGAGAGAGAGAGAGAGAATAAATTGTATTTTTTCCCTGTGACCCAGGTTGGGACTGGAGCTAGCCCAAAAAGGGGCGAGACCCGGATTACACTAGGTATGCTCTTGTTGTGTGACTCCTGGAAATTAGTGTTATGGTATGGTAAAATTGCTCTACAGGTCTTGAATGACATTCGTAGTGTTCTATATCACTTCACAATATGTACACTTCTGGATTTTGGTGAGTTAAATTCAGGTACAATAGTTATTTTCCCGTCTCTGGAGGGTTTACAGTCTTAAGTTTGTACCTGAGGCAGTGGAGGGTTAAGTGACCTGTCAAAGATCTCCAGGAACATCAGTGGAATTTGAACCCTGGCTTCCATGGTTTTCAGCTTGTTGCTCAAACCATTAAGTACAGCTAACACAGATAAAACAAACATTTTTGATAACAGTAAACTGAAGGCCAGCAGATTTTGAAGTCTGTTAGCCATTTGGCATCCTACAAAACACTGATCGACAAACCATTTTATGGTTGCCAGTAACCACAGCATTTCTGTTACAATGCTGCTGAACACCACTGTTCACATAACCAAAAAGAAGATGCTGGACTGGGGAGCTAGGACTGACTGGGGGCCAAGTGTTAAAGTACATGCATATATTTCTAGAATACTGAAAAACACTGTTCTGTGCAATATATTGTATTATTTTGGTATGTATTACTTTGATGTTTCTGGCATATAATTCCCTGGAATATATTCAATATGCATATTACCATCAGTAACAGAGGTACTAGGGGGTAGACGACTCATGTATATATACCAGAGACACTGCTCTGTTCAAAAATGCCCCTATTGTCCCTTTACTGCTGAGGTAGGTGTTACTACCTCACCCTGATTTTCACTTGCCCCTTTATGCTCCATTCCCAGAACACAGCAGCTAGGCTCGTATATGGAAAAACAAAATATGAGAGAGCCAAACCCCTAATGGAAAAACGACACTGGCTTCCACCTAAAGAACGTATCTCATTCAAGGTATGTTCTCTAGTTCATAAAATCATTCACGGAAATGCCCCAGCCTACATATCAGATCTGGTAGACCTGCCACCCAGGAACACTAAAAGATCATCCCGAACATTCCTCAATCTTCACTTCCCCAGCTGTAAAGGCCTAAAATACAAACTTAACGCATGCGTCAAACTTTTCTTACCTGAGTACACAGATATGGAACGCATTGCTGCGCAACTTAAAACTACCTACGAACTAAATATCTTTCGCAAATCACTGAAGACCCAGCTATTCAACAAAGCATACCAATTAGATCAGCAATTATAAATGTAACACACCCTCACTTTACCTATTATCAGTACTGTTTTTGATATACCTGTGTGTAAGAATCCCAACTATGATATTTCCTATGATATCTCCACCTTACCCATCATCAATATTGTTTTCTACTTATACCTTCAGTTTAAATTTTGATTATGATATCATCTATGTAATACTATCTGCTACTCCCAATCTAACTGTTATTCGATTATATCATCTATGTAACTCTGTTTTCCCAATCTAACTGTGATTCACAATTTAACTGTTATCCCCAATCTACTATCTACCAATAACAATACATTGTAAGCCACATTGAGCCTGCAAAAAGGTGGGACAATGTGGGATACAAATGTAATAAATAAATAAATAAATTCCACCCCACCCTAGCCACACCTTAGCCTCACCCTCTCCAGAGCTACAATATTCACTATGCACTGTATATTGTAGCTCAAATTATATGCTTCTTAAAATAACTTAACGGGCTCTAATGAAGTGATTCTTTAGGTTGCATTCTAATGAGATGCAAAACTAGAATGCAACTTGTAGTGAACGCTGGGTACATACTGTACCATGAGTCATAGTATGGCCATAAAATAATGGTAAAATAAATCCAGCCAAAAGATAGGTTCGTTTACTGTGCCCGGAGCATAGTCTTACAAGTTGGGCCAACTCCTCCCCCTCACAAATCACACTGCCCACCGTCAATCACATCTTTCCCCTCTAATCGCATTACCCACCACCCAACCCAGACCAAACTCTCCCCACCCCCATCATATCCGCCCACTTTCTAAAAGACCCCCTTCTACCATTATCTGGAGTCTATCAACCCTGTACCTGGTGGCTCAATGATCTGAGTGCAGGAGTAATCCCTATAAATGGAAATATGTCGTCTAGTGAGAGTAAACTGAGACAGCATCAACAAGACAAGAGCACTTGGGGTTTCTCCTACTCTGGGACCACTGGACCACCAGTTATAGGACCTTTAGGCCCAGATGATGATGGGGATTCCTTTTGAGGGTAGGGTGAAGGTGGAGGGCGTGTGAGTGAAAAGGATGGGAGGAGTATGGTTGGGGATGGGTGGATTTTGATTGGGAGAGGGAGAAACAATACCTTTAAGCACTGGCCTGGAAGCACTGGGCTGCTGCTTTGAGGCCTGATGTTTTCTGGGCCACTGGAGTAATGCTGCTTGGTAAGCCCTCGTGCAAATTTAGAAGCAGCTACAAAGTGAAAAATCCAAGAGCCAAAAATCCAGGCTTCTTGCGTAATCTTCTTTCGTCAAAATTGAGTATAATCACAACTAAAGGCCCCTTTTACAAAGCGGCGGTATATATACCACTGCTTTTCCATCCATCAAATCGGGACTACCACCGGGCTACCACAGGAGTCCTATGGTAGTTCTCACCCCCCAGCGCATGCCGTTTCCAGCATGACAAAAAAATTTTTATTTAATGCCGGGGCTTACATGGCAGTAGGTGGACAGTGCTACGTGCTGCCTGGTTACCGCCAGGTTAGCATGGGAGCCCTTACCGTCACCTAAATAGATGGTGGTAAGGGCTCCCCCTGGCAATGGCCACATGCCAATCCCTGTGATTAACGCAGGGCCATTTCTTTTTTTTTTTTTTTTTTACTGAAGACAACCTTTTACCCGATGCAGTAAAAGGAGGCCTCGGCGTGCAGCAAATTCATGTGCTGATGCCACCACAGGCTCTCTTGTATTGCAGCTTGGTAAAAGGGAGCCTAAACATGCTGGGAATCCATTTTAAAAAGCTGCAAGATTTCCATAAAAAGTGATACCCAACAAGCTCCTAATGGATAGGTGTTAAGGTTCCTTGAACCACCATTATATTTGATTTATTTGGCAGCACAGTCAAGAACTTTGAAGAATGGGGCAGTCGGATTAAAAGCCTTCTGTAGTCAGAAGAATACCTACCGTACCTGAAAGTAACTCATCTTGAGCTACTACCAAATAAAGCTTGAACTAATGGGACATTTTCTTCTTCCCAAATGTCAGTCCCCATGCACCTCTTTCCTGCCTGCCATGTGACAATCTGTTGCCACAAATGTATGGCTTTAACTTTTTCTTTATTTTCTGTTTTTCAATATTCTGTGTTAATGACTAACACAAAATAAGTTTTCACCTAAACCCAAAGGCAAAGAAGCATAAGAAAAAAAACATGAAAAATAAAGGGGGGGAGGGGTGAAGGCCTACAACATAAATCAACACAAGTCATCAAGTGTTTGAGTTCCAAGTCCATTAATCAAAGGAAACATTTTAATCAAGTTAAAGTCCATTATGTGGTAGGAAGTCTTCAAGCACAGCCCTAACTCAGGCAGCTAATAAGACTCCTAAGTAGGTCCTGAGTCTAACACTGGGTTAGTTCAATAGAATGGGCCACTGGGGTCATAGCCAGAACATCTTTTGTGTCCCATTAGCAATATTTGACTCAGCGGCTTGAAGAAATTGTTTTACTTTTTCCCCAGCTTTTTTTTCCTGATTTTTTTCAGTGTACTTTTGAAGTCGTGAAAATTCAGTTACAGTTTTCATTAGTGCAGAAAGAACCTTATCCAGCTCAAATATCACTAAGCAATTAATCTCAAATTAAAATTAACAGGGCATGGCAATACAAATTCAGTAATTGAAAGCAAAGGCTGGGGTTCTTTGCTGATCCCTCTATTGAGCTGGTTTTAACAATATAGCAGAAGATGTACACCAGGGCATGCTGTGGCAATGGCTTGATCCAGGCCTTCATCACCTCAGTGCTCCTCTTTCTCTCGTGATATGCAGTTCTCCTGTAGCACTTTTAACATTTCTTTCCGGTGCCAGTGGAGCCGCGATGACCCCAGTTCCCGGTGTGCTTAATGGAGTGTTCACAGGGGAGCCTCATACAGGCACAATTTGCTTATTCAGGTTTAACGAGATTTCCAGCTCAGAAGCGGTTATTAGTCCACCAGTCTCCAGTGTCAGCAATAGGCATACCAGTAGCTGTTACTGGTTGAGCTCCTGGGTACATTACAGGCCTTTCCATATGTCCCAGAGAAAGAGGGAGCCCGGACTCGGAAAGAAGGAAGGCCGGACTGTGGAACGCCTGAAGTGGTGCCGATCTTCCTTGCGGTGAGAGGGGGAACTGTTGCTGCATCCTCCCCGTTTGTGGTACATCTTTAGGAGGACAAGGTGGAGTGATGTCCTTGTCTTCCAGCAAGGAGGCTGCTTCTAGTGGTCTGGGAGAGTTGAAGAAACTAGCTGTGCTGACCATGGAGTCCTTGTGGGATGCCATTCAAGGTTTGAATTTTTCCCTTCAATTAATTTCTAACTCCTTTCGGGGTAATGTTTTGTTATTGAAAGAAGACTTTAGGACTTTATCTCAGGATTTGGAACATCAGTCCACTAAAAAGTTGGTGTGCTGGAAGGAGAGGTTAATAAATTGCAGAATTTTTCAACAGTGACTGGCTCGTAAACTAGAATATCTGGACAATCATGATAGGAGGAACAACTTGAGATTATTTAATTTTCCTAAATCACCATTAATTTTGGCATTGGATATGCTAAACAAATATTTCCTTGAGCTCTTGGGACTTCCAGCTGAGGACTGCCTATCCATAGTTAGAGCCAAATATCTATCAGGAATTTCAAGAAGCTTCACTGAATTCTTGGAAAATTCTCTGGAGTTTATAACTGAGCGTACTAGATTATTGGTGATTTTTGCCCTGCAACCAGATAGAAATAGTATTTTTATCAGTATTTTTGTCATATGAATGCAGTCTTTTTGGGCTCAAAAGTTCACATTTTTCCTGATTTGGATAGAGATATGCAGAAAAGAAAACAGGAATTCTTGGACTTGCATCCTAGAGTTCTCTCCCTGGGTGGTTCCTTTGTATTAAAATTTTCCTGTAGATGCTTCGTATCTTTAAATGTTATTAATTATGTTTTTTAAAATCATTATAAGCTGTTTGAATTTATTTCTGTTAAAGAAGGTGAAAGAAATGCTTCCCAAAACTTCCTGAGCCAAGATACAAGGAAATATACCAAACAGGAAAAATACAAGATTAATTACCAAGGCAAAGAAAGAGGATAAGCAGATACAGCCAGTCTAACAGCATATCTCTAACTAGCAGGAACATTCAGTGGCTCTTTTACAAAGGCATGCCAAAAAGTGGCCTCCACGTCTGAGGAAAAAGCTTTTTTTTGGGGGGGGGGGGGGGGGGGGGGGGGGGGGAGGGGGGAGAGGGGAGCAGGAAATGGATGTGTGTCAAAATAAAAACCAGCATATCCATTTTTGGCCTGAGACCTTACCACCACTCATTGATTTAGTAGTAAGGTCTCATGTGTTACAGATTCAGAATTACCGCCCAGGGCATGCGGTAGCCTGGTGGTAATTCTGATTTGGTACGTACTGGATGCGTGTAGGCCCTTACATGTCTTTGTAAAAGGGCCCCATAGATTCTAGGTACATCCCTGATCCACCCATGACCCATGGCTGCACCCCTTTTTAGAGCCACAAGTAACATTTATGCACAGATCTGCGCAACTGAAAATGAACAACTAAATTTCAATTAAGGACAATTACAGTCTTATTTTTGAAAGAGAAGGGCGCCTATCTTTCGACACAAATCGGGAGATGGGCGTCCTTCTCCCAGGGTGGCCAAATCAGCATAATCGAAAGCCAATTTTGGGCGTCCTCAACTGCTTTCCGTTGTGGGGATGACCAAAGTTCCTGGGGGTGTGTCAGAAGCGTAGGGAGGGTGGGACTGGGGTGTGCCTCGGCCAATAATGGAAAAAAGAAGAGTGGCTCTGACGAGCACTTAGGCAACTTTACTTAGTCCATTCTTTTGTTACGACCAAGCCTCAAAAAGGTGCCGAACTGACCAGATGACCACCGGAGGGAATCGGGGATTACCTCCCCTTACTCCCCCAGTGGTCACCAACCCCCTTCCACCCTAAAAAAAAAACCTTCTAAAATATTTTTTGTTAGCCTCTATGCCAGCCTCAAATTTCATACCCAGCTCCATGACAGCAGTATGCAGGTTCCTTGGAGCAGTTTTAGTGGGTGCAGTGCACTTCAGGCAGGCGGACCCAGGCCCATGCCCATTTGTGGTGGTAAATGTGAGCCCTTCAAAACCCACCGGAAATCTACTGTATCCACAAGTAGGTGCTCCCTTCACCCCTTAGGGCTATGGTAGTGGTGTACAGTTGTGGGGAATGGGTTTTGGGGGAGGTTGGGGGGGCTCAGCACCCAAGGTAAGGGAGCTATGCACCTGGGAGCAATTTCTGAAGTCCACTGCAGTGCCCCATAGGGTGCCCGGTTGGTGTTCTGGCATGTCAGGGGGACCAGTGCACTACAAATGCTGGCTCCTCCCATGACCAAATGGCTTGGATTTGGTTGTTTCTGAGATGGGCGTCCTCGCTTTCCATTATCACCGAAAATCGGGGTCGACCTACATTTCGTGATTTGGGCATCCCCGACCGCATTATCGAAACAAAAGATTTTGTTTCGATAATATGGGTTTCCCCACCCCTTCGCCGGGACATCCTGCGAGGACGTCCTCAGGAAAACTTAGGTGCCCCTTTCCATTATGCCCCTCTGTGTCAATAATTGATTAGCATACAATTATCAGTGCTAATTGGCTCTTTATTCAATGAAATTATACACGTAAATTGGTTATGTGCCTAAATTTGCACGCACAATTTTAAGTGCCATTTATAGAATTTCAGGGTTGTTCTGCCAAAGATTAAGTGGTATATCACATTTTAATAAACATAAGCATAATTTCAAGGAGGCTTGGAGAAACCGAGAAAAGTACATGTCTTTGTCCTCATCAATGACCAGCCCCAGTCCTCAGAGATCATTAAATGCTTTTGAAAAGAAACAGGTCTTCAAAGCAATGTTACATTTTGATAGAGATCGCTCAGGACAAATGTACCTTGGCATTCAGTTCCAAAGTAAAGGGAGCAGAATGTAGAAAACAGATTCTCTGGTGGACATCCATTTCACTCTGAATGGTAGAGGGATGGCAAGGAGTCTGTGTTGGCTGGAGAACATTTGTCTTGGAGAGGGAAGGGGATCAGGTGCAGGAAGACCGACCTGCATGACCTTATAGGCGATAAGTAAAATCTTAAACATTATCTTGTTGGTAGCCAGTGGTAGATTAGGAAATGGGGACTGACATGATCATAGTAAGCAGAATGGTGAAGAAGTTGGATGGCCTTGTTTTGAGCCAGCTGATAAATTTGTGGGAAAAGAAAACAAAAACTGAAAACAAAAGAGCCTAGCTCATAGATCATACCATTGAAACTTCCCATTATTTGTCTTTACTCTGTACTGGATTTTATTGACTTCTGGATTAATTATAACCCCTGGATCTTTTGCCACAGTGTTACTCTTGCTGCCTAGGCAGGCACTCCACACTTTATATTTGCACATTTCAGCTATCCTTCCAAAGTGTAGTACCGTGCATTTTTATTTCTATACTTTGTTTTTCAACTTGTCAAGATCACAGAATTCTAATCCTATCATCTAGGATGTTTGCAGCTACTGCCGAGCTGGTGCTGTCTGTGGATTTTATAGTTTTGTTTTCTCTGGCATTTTCTAAATCATTAATAAAAAATCCTATGTGAGTGATGGTGTGTGATGACTGGGGCTATCTTGACCCTGGATGGTGTCAATTCTGTCTATATAACATCCCCAGCATTGTCCAAGTTTAAGTATTGCAAGGATGTGAATGAAATTTACAGTGAGCCAGCAGGACAGTCACATGCAATAAGCAATAGCTTGTTTCCTCTATGTATGTCTTATCATGTGAGGCAGCATAAGATGCATTACTGAACTCTATATTCAGGCTCATATCTCTAAGGCATGCTGTTTGTTTAGAATGCTGTCCACGTTTTTCCATTCACCTACTGGTGTCCAAAAGTATTACGAGACTGGAAGGTTTCCAGTTATTAGAGTGAGCAGATGGCCCTAGTGTATGTGTGGGGATATGTTTTGGTTGGGGGCACAGCAAAATGCAGAGTCCTGAAGGTGCAGATAGTATAGCTGGACAATATTGGGAAAGTGAGGTTAATGGGGGACTGCAAATCAGAGGAAGACTATGGATCCCCCAACTGCTGAAAATAAAATAGAGGTCCTACAAGCGGTGGCACATTGAAACAGAAGTAGAGAGGGTGCTGTCCTGATCAGGCCCTTGATACCTGCCTGCTTTTTTTGTGCTTCGACAGAATTAGACTGAGCTGGGGATGTAGCCTGTCTACCGTGGTGTGAGGAAGTTCATGAGATATTGAGAATGGTACAGCCATACACTGTGTTGCATTGGCTTCCTGTCAAGGATCGTATCACATTTAAAAATCTTCTCCCTAGTACACACAATTCTCTATTGTGAAGTCCCTGACTACATGATTGGACCTAATCAACCTGCCACCGAGGAATGCATTAAGACTATCTCGTTCATACCTTAACCTTCATTATCCAACCTGCAACGGGCTTAAGTATAAATCCACATATGCTTCATCTTTCTCCTTCATCAGCTCACAATTATGGAATTCCTTGCCAAAAGTTATAAAAACCATTCACAACCATCTAAATTTCAGAAAATCTCTAAAGACTGTTATTTGGAAAAGCTTACCCCCAAGAACTCAACATGTGTCTCCACTACTTGATTCATAACAATATAATGACAATTTTGGACACATCCACCCTTCCCTTCTCTCCCCTGATTTCCCTGTTCCTTTGGTTTCTTCCCCATTTTCTCCTTTATTTCTTATGTAGTTTACATGATGTATTAGCTTAATTCACTGCATTGGCGTCCGCCTTTGCAGTGTGATGTAAGCCACATTGGGCCTGACACAGTTGGGAAAATGTGGGGTATAAATAAGATAAATAAATAAATATGCTTTGAAGGAGGCAATATATCTGTGTAGTACTTATAAAGGCAGTGTGTTTTTTCTATCAAAAAAGGTGCCGGTGCTCAAATGCTAGGCCACCCTTCAGGAGTGGGGTGATCACTGAGGGTCCCACCACATAATAGTCAGGCCCCCTGCAACCAGTCACAGAATCAATGACAAGACAGAATTGGTGTGTAGAGCCTGAGCTCTATCATTAAAACTTGGGTTCCATGGGTCAGTTTTAGCAGACAATGGAAAGGGTGTCATTACTCAGTACCCCCAAGTACCCCCTCAAAAAAAAAAAGCCCTGTATAAAGGTAGGACATGAAAGGGAGGAGAGCAGTAACCTGTATGGAAATTGAGCAGTGCCTAACTGTCTGATGTATTTAGAGAAAGAGAGCTTATGTGGGCATGAATCATTACTGGAGACAGAAAATGCTACTTAATACTACCAAGGTGATGGTTCTGAGTATACAATGCATAGCTGCTTTTGGGAATGTATGCTTATATATACATGTATGTCAATGTGTTTTATGCAAGTATAACTAAGGGGCCCTTTTACTAAGCAGCGGTAAGTGCACTGCAGGTTTACTATGCGCCAGTCTGGAGCTACAACCGGCCCAGTGTGGGCATTGGCAGTAGTTCCATTCCCCAGAGCATGGCATTTCTGGCGCTTGTGGAAATGTGCATAAGTACATAAGCATTGCAACACTGGGACAGACCAAAGGTCCATCAAACCCAGCATCCTGTTTCCAACAGTGGCCAATCCAGGTCACAAATATCTGGCAAGATCCCGAAAAAGTTCAATACATTTTATGCTGCTTATCCAGAAATAGCAGTGGATTTTCCCCAAGTCAATTTAATGATGGTCTATGGACTTTTCCTTTAGGAAGCCATCCAGACCTTTTTAAAACACTGCTAAGCTAACCTTCTTTACCACATTCTCTGGCAACAAATTCCAGAGTTTAATTACACGTTGAGTGCAGTAAAAGTTTCTCCAATTCGTATTAAATTTACTACTTTGTAGCTTCATCGCATGCCCCCTAGTCCTAATATTTTTGTAAAGAGTAAATAAATGATTCCCGTCTGCCCTTTCCACTCCACTCATTATTTTATAGACCTCTATCATATCTCCCCTCAGCTGTCTTTTCTCCAAGCTGAAGAGCCCTAGACGCTTCAGCCTTTCCTCATAGGGAAGTCATCTCATCCCCTTTATCATTTTCTTTGCCCTTCTCTGTACCTTTTCTAATTCCACTATATCTTTTTTGAGATACGGCGACCAGAATTGAACACAATATTTGAGGTCCGGTCGCACCATGGACCGATACAAAGGCATTATAACATCCTCACTTTTGTTTTCCATTCCTTTCCTAATAATACCTAACATTCTATTTGCTTTCTTAGCCGCCATAGCACACTGAGCAGAGGGTTCCAACGTATCATCAGCAACGACGCAGAGATCCCTTTCTTGGTCGGTGACTCCTAATGTGGAACCTTGCATTACGTAGCTATAGTTCGGGTTCCTCTTTCCCATGTGCATCACTTTGCAGTTGCTCACATTAAACATCATCTGCCATTTAGACGCCCAGTCTCATAAGGTCCTCTTGTAAATTTTCACAATCCTCTCGCAATTTAACAACTTTGAATAACTTTGTGTCATCAGCAAATTTAATTACCTCACTAGTTACTCCCATCTCTAGATCATTTATAAATATGTTAAAAAGCCGCAGTCCCAGCACAGACCCCTGGGGAACCCCACTATCTACCCTTCTCCATTGAGAATGCTGACCATTTAACCCTGCTCTCTGTTTTCTATCCTTTAGCCAGTTTTTAATCCACAATAGGACACTATCTCCTATCCCATGACTCTCCAATTTCTTCTGGAGTCTTTCAAGAGGTACTTTGTCAAATGCTTTTTGAAAATCCACGTACACAATAACGACTTACGAACTAACCAACTTCCGAAAACTACTGAAGACCCATCTCTTTAAAAAAGCATACCACAAAGATCAACAAATGTAAACATACACTACTCCTCCACAGATATTCAGAACTGCCTTATAATATCTGCTTGTTATACTACTATCCTGTTATACCATTATCATGTTACCATGATTCTTCTGTAAACTAAATGTCTATCTTTCTATTATATCTTCACCATTTATGATGTATTGTAAGCCACATTGAGCTTGCAAAAAGGTGGGAAAATGTGGGATACAAATGCAATAAATAAATAAATAAACCGGCTTGCCTTTATCCACATATTTGTTCACCGCTTCAAAGAACTACTACTACTTATCATTTCTATAGTGCTACTAGACGTACGCAGCGCTGTACACTTGAACATGAAGAGACAGTCCCTGCTCGACAGAGCTTACAAACTAATTAGGACAGACAAACAGGACAAACAAGAGATAAGGGAATATTAAAGTGAGGATGAATTGTAATAGATTGGTGAGACAAGATTTCCCTTGACTAAATCCATGTTGGCTTAGTCTCATTAATCCATGCTCAAAAAATATTTCCACAGGGGGTTACCCAGCAGTAATCGGGCAGCACCACACTACCCTGGTTAGCATGGGAGCCTTTACCGCCACCTCAATGGGTGGCGGTAAGTTCTCTCCTCCGCATGGCCACATGGTAAGAGCAATCTTACTTCATGGCCATGTCTTTTTTTTTTTGGCCTTTGTACCTGCTGCGGTTAAATTCATGCACCTCCGCTAAATTCATGCACCTTCGCTAGCGCAAAGCCATTTTTACCACAGGCCTAATGTATTGTTTGCATGTATGTGAGAGAGAGAAATGGAAAGTAGGGATGCATTTGGACTGTTGTTCTAATGAAGGCAGGTATTCCACTAGCTGTGCATATGAGCATGTATGCATTGCCCTCTCGGTATCTGTATGCTCAGTAATTGGAGACGTGACATAGAGGGGCATAATCGAAAGTGGGCGCCCATCTCCGTGGGCGGCCATGCAAATTGGCGGGACAAACTGTATTTTCAAAAAAAGATGGGCGCCCATCTTTTTTCGACAATACGGCTTGTGCGGGGCAAATGCCTAGGATTTGGGCGTTTTTGAGCTGGGCGCTATCGGTTTTCAGCGATAATGGAAATCAAAGGCGCCCAGCTCAAAAACGAACAAATCCAAGGCATTCGGTCGTGGGAGGGGCCAGGATTCGTAGTGCACTGGTCCCCCTCACATGCCAGGACACCAACTGGGCACCCTAGGAGGCACTTTTACAAATTAAAAAAAAAAACAATTTAAAATAGCTCCCAGGTGTATAGCACCCTTCCCTTGTGTGCTAAGCCCCCCAAATCCCCCCCCCAAACCCACTGCCTACAAGCCTACACCATTACCATAGCTCTAAGGGGTGCAGGGGGGGCACCTACATGTGGGTACAGTGGGTTTGGTTTTTTTTTTTTGGAGGGCTCAACATTAACCAGCACAAGTGGAACAGGTAGGGGGGTGATGGGCCTGGGTCCGCCTGCCTGACGTCCACTGCACCCACTAACAACTGCTCCACGGGACCTGCATACTGCTGTCAGGGAGCTGGGTATGACATTTGAGGCTCGCATACAGGCTGCCAAAAAACAGCCTTTTTTGTGGTGGGAGGGGGTAAGTGACTACTGGGGGAGTCGGGGGAGGTGATCCCCGATTCCCTCCGGTGGTCATCTGGCCAGTTGGGGCACGTTTTGGGGGCTTGGGTCGTGAAAAAAAAGGGTCCAGCAAAAGCGACCCAAATTCTTGCTTCTGCCACCCTTTTTTTTTCAATTATCGGCCTAAGGCGCCCATCTCTCCTCGGCCTATAAACACGCCCCAGTCCCGCCTTCACCACGCCTCTGGCACGCCCCCGTCAACTTTGTTCATTCCCACGAGGGAGTGCAGTTGAAGACGCCCAAAATTGGCTTTCGATTATACCGATTTGGGCGCTTTTGCGAGATGGGCGCCCATCTCCCGATTTGGGTCGAAATATGTGCGCCCATCACTTTCGAAAATAAGGCTGATAGGGGTCCTAGGTATACACCCATGCTTCCAGCTGGGAAAGGTGTGACTACATCCCTGTGCAACTGGTTGGAGAGTATTTTAGACTGGGAACTTACCCCTTGTTGATACTTTTTACCCTGTCTAACGGGAGAAACTGTGTTGTGATATCAAATGAATGACGTGTATTGTTGATCTTCACTGTTCAGAGGTGCTGAAGTCTATGTAGTAGCAAGAGTTGGCAGCAATTACAATTAGCTATAGTAGAGCTTGGAGACATCTTGCCACTGCAGTTTAATTTCATTCACACCCTCATAATGCTAAGTGTTGTGACTGTGCTGCTAAAAGCAATTATTGCCTGCATAGCATTCCTGACTAATAAACAGAATTTACTGTATAATTTCCCTCATTTACAGCCATCTGGCTCCAGGTCTGCTTAATTGACTTAGAACACAGTGACAATGTCAGCAGCAAGCATTGTTTGACAACTGAAATTACTAACCAGGCGTTTTCTTCCTAAAAATAATAATACAAAAAAAAACAGTAGAAGACTGTTCATCATTTGTTCAACCATGCTGTACAATGTTTTGCAAAAAAATAAATTTACTAACAAATGTTCAGATTTGTTTTCCACCTGTAAATACTTGAGCTGGGCCCATTATTATGTGTCAGAGCCATTGTAAAAGGAAATAGATCTAGAACAGAATTTATTTATTGGCATCTTTTGCTTTGTGTATCAGTCCCATCTGACTTGTTTGTTACTACCACGCTTCAGGAAGATTTTAAGACTTTTGCAGAGATAAACTGGGATCTTCTTTGCCATGTCCGGCCTTCGGTTGAATAGCCAGTTTATGTAGCTCTGGTTAAGTCAATATGCAGAACTTAACAAGCCATGGGTTGCCACATAAAGATAGGACTGCATTTTATGAGGTCCTATTTACGTGGTTACCTTGGCCGATTAAGTGCTGAATATTGGCAATTAATTGGCCAAGTGCCAACTCTGCTCCTGGAATGGCCCCAAAATATTGGGCTTTCACTTATGCACGAACTGTTCATGTTCAGTGGTGATAACCAGTTTAGTGCCGCTGAAAATTAGCAGATAGCTCCGAACAAGAGATTTAACCAATCAGCGGCCGTTTCTGGCTGGTTAAATCGTTTTGAAGATCGACCAGTTGAAAAATAAATCTGTCTTTCTTTGAACAGCATAATTTTTTTGTAAACACCCACATAAAACAACTTTTTGATGTTATTTGACTTAGAGGCATATTTTCAAAGCACTTTGGGAGGCTAAGTTCCATAGGTTTCTATGGAACTTTGGGAGGCTAAGTGCTTTGAAAATAAGCCTCATGGTCACTGTGGCCAAAGACGACTATACACTTCAAATGACAACAGGAAGAAAGAAATGTAGAAAAAAAACAACTTTATTGTATGATGCCCGACACGGCACCGTGCTTCGGCAAAGTGCCAGCCTCAAGGGCCTTGATATAAATGTGTGTAGACTTGAACGTTTTGAGCACTTGCTGTCTTTATAAAGACGCTCAGAGCAAAAGAGGAACGCAAAAACAGTGATCGTTGTAAACCAGGATACACAGCAAGTGCTCAAAATTTTCAAGTCTATTTTCTTTTCACCATTTGAGTGTTCACTTCTTTTGTTTTTTGTATCCTTTCGCCTGAAATACAACATAAGGCTGATATCATTATGCATGCACTGTTTTTAGTTTTTGTACAAATAGGCGCTGTCTCTCTCTCTCTCTCCCTCTCTCTTCCCCCCCTCCCTCTCTCTACTGAGGCAGATATTTTATGCTAGGTTTGATAACCGTGGGGTTATTCACAAAGCCTATGGCCACTATTCCAGCACTAACACTAATGGTTTTTGTACTGACTTGTTATCTTGAGGTTATTCTGTTTATATACAGTGGTGGAAATAAGTATTTGATCCCTTGCTGATTTTGTAAGTTTGCCCACTGACAAAGACATGAGCAGCCCATAATTGAAGGGTAGGTTATTGGTAACAGTGAGAGATAGCACATCACAAATTAAATCCGGAAAATCACATTGTGGAAAGTATATGAATTTATTTGCATTCTGCAGAGGGAAATAAGTATTCAATCCCTCTGGCAAACAAGACCTAATGCTTGGTGGCAAAACCCTTGTTGGCAAGCACAGCGGTCAGACGTCTTCTGTAGTTGATGATGAGGTTTGCACACATGTCAGGAGGAATTTTGGTCCACTCCTCTTTGCAGATCATCTCTAAATCATTAAGAGTTCTGGGCTGTCGCTTGGCAACTCGCAGCTTCAGCTCCCTCCATAAGTTTTCAATGGGATTAAGGTCTGGTGACTGGCTAGGCCACTCCATGACCCTAATGTGCTTCTTCCTGAGCCACTCCTTTGTTGCCTTGGCTGTATGTTTTGGGTCATTGTCGTGCTGGAAGACCCAGCCACGACCCATTTTTAAGGCCCTGGCGGAGGGAAGGAGGTTGTCACTCAGAATTGTACGGTACATGGCCCCATCCATTCTCCCATTGATGCGGTGAAGTAGTCCTGTGCCCTTAGCAGAGAAACACCCCCAAAACATAACATTTCCACCTCCATGCTTGACAGTGGGGACGGTGTTCTTTGGGTCATAGGCAGCATTTCTCTTCCTCCAAACACGGCGAGTTGAGTTCATGCCAAAGAGCTCAATTTTTGTCTCATCTGACCACAGCACCTTCTCCCAATCACTCTCGGCATCATCCAGGTGTTCACTGGCAAACTTCAGACGGGCCGTCACATGTGCCTTCCGGAGCAGGGGGACCTTGCGGGCACTGCAGGATTGCAATCCGTTATGTCGTAATGTGTTACCAATGGTTTTCGTGGTGACAGTGGTCCCAGCTGCCTTGAGATCATTGACAAGTTCCCCCCTTGTAGTTGTAGGCTGATTTCTAACCTTCCTCATGATCAAGGATACCCCACGAGGTGAGATTTTGCGTGGAGCCCCAGATCTTTGTCGATTGACAGTCATTTTGTACTTCTTCCATTTTCTTACTATGGCACCAACAGTTGTCTCCTTCTCGCCCAGCGTCTTACTGATGGTTTTGTAGCCCATTCCAGCCTTGTGCAGGTGTATGATCTTGTCCCTGACATCCTTAGACAGCTCCTTGCTCTTGGCCATTTTGTAGAGGTTAGAGTCTGACTGATTCACTGAGTCTGTGGACAGGTGTCTTTCAAACAGGTGACCATTGCCGACAGCTGTCTGTCATGCAGGTAACGAGTTGATTTGGAGCATCTACCTGGTCTGTAGGGGCCAGATCTCTTACTGGTTGGTGGGGGATCAAATACTTATTTCCCTCTGCAGAATGCAAATAAATTCATATACTTTCCACAATGTGATTTTCCGGATTTAATTTGTGATGTGCTATCTCTCACTGTTACCAATAACCTACCCTTCAATTATGGGCTGCTCATGTCTTTGTCAGTGGGCAAACTTACAAAATCAGCAAGGGATCAAATACTTATTTCCACCACTGTATATATATACACACATACAAATGCTTACAATTGATCTAGCATTGATTGATTATTTTGATTTATCCAGGTCCCTTTTTGTTGCTTGGAATACAACTGTTAACTATTGCAGTAGACTTTATAGGTAGGCAATAGACCAAGTATGTTATTATTGTAGCATAATCTTTTATTAGAAATATTTGTTACCAGTGGAAGCAGTGAATGCAAATAGAGCTCATCCATATTCATTGAGGAAATCCTGAAAACTAGGCTGAGTTGTGGACCCTTGAGGACCAGATTTGAGGATCTCTGGTTTTATGGTGTATAAATAATTTTATAGATGACAATAGTGTGGAAGTTTACATCAGAAAATGACAAGATATGGTTACAGAAGACTGAAGGAACACATTGAATCCTTGAATCGTGGGAAATGTTTCTTTTTTTATTTTTTATCCTTCAGGCCATGCAAAGCAGAGATAAGACAGATTACAATAGAGAGCTACTAATGTAAACCTAATGTAACACTGGCAGCTCCTACTGGTTTCACTTGATTTCTAATATTTAATAAGAGAAATATCCAACTTGTTGTCTTTGGCCTTTGCTGTGTTTTTCTTTTTAAATTCAGATTAGTTTCAATTTATGTAGCATTCAAATTATGATTCGGAGAAAATTGGAACAAATTGCCTTTAATTAACATTGAGATTTTCTTAATGTGTGGTTCATTAATATAAACCAGTATCTGTTTTTTTTTTTTTAATAACTTTATTGTGTCATTGTGTCTAGTGTGAGGAAGAAACCTGTTTATATTTTCTTCTGATGCTAGAAAATGTAGGGCCTCTCTTACCAAGCTGCAGTAAAAGGGGCCCTGTGGTGGCGTCAGCACATGGGTTTGTTCAGTGCTGAGACCACCTTTTACCCCTGTCCAGTAAAAGGAAAATTCAGGCTGGGACAGGAAATGGCCATACAGTAAGTAAAACACTTGCCGCATGATCATTTCCTGGTAGAGCCCTTAAAATATGTACCTGTATATAATATGTAAACTGATTTGATTGTAACCCTTTCCCTTTCCTTTCTGTTTCTATTTAGGAGGTGGTAGAGGCTCCGGCAGTAACAGGGCAGCACATGATGCTGCCTGATTACCGCTAGATGCTCCCCCCCCCCCCCCCCCCCCCCCCGGCTGCTTGCTCTAAAAACTAAATATTTGCAGGATGAAAATGGAATGCAGTGAGGGCTGGAACTACCATGGTAGAGCCAGGTCACCATGTTCCATTGCCATGGTAGCCCCACTGTGCAATTTTAAAATCTATCTGGATAATGTGATTCAGCACCTCCTGTAAGCTGGCTGTGATAAGGTTGGACCTTCCACCATCTTTGTCCATATTATGTGTTTGGATTTTGCTCACACCTTTCTCATTAGTAGATCAAGGTAAGTTACATTCAGTTATGCTAGGTATTTCTCTGTCACTGGCAGGCTTCCAATATATGTTTACATTTGAGGCAATGGAGTGTTAAGTGACTGGTCCAAGAGCAGCTACAGGATTTGTGTTAGCTACAAATTTTAAGTTCAATCACAGGAGGACTAACCCTGGTATACAGCATCAGCTCATCCACTCAGGCATATTTGCTGATTCACTGTTTATTTGGAATTTCATAGAGCTGTAGCAGTAGAGAATCCAAGAGATGAAAATACGGTAGATTTGCAGTATCGTAAACAATTTTAGAGGCTGTACTCAAAGGACGGGCACACGCTAATATCTTTTTTGTCAAAGCTCCAAACTTTCAAAATTGAATTCCTTTGTGAAGACAATGTATGTCCTGATGCATTGTGAAGGAAAATTACAGGTTTTAGCAACTACATTATGGTTGGTTTCTGAATAATTTTGGCATCTAATAATTTAATGTGTCTGGGTTCCATTGTGTGGGTTAAGTTGAGAATACTGTGCTTTTAATCTCCTCTTTTTCTCCATTGCCATTATTGCTCTCACAGCTCTTTACTACATTCAGTCTTTGCAAATAGGTCTTTTGGATGAGTACCTTATAGCAGTAAAAGCAAAACTTGACAATTTTTTTAATAGAATATTTGAAGTATATAGTAAAATATAGAATTAAAGATAATGAACAAGTTACCTGTTTTTCTTTAACCAGTTATTCTGAAAAGTAATCAGGCCTTTTGAAAATATCTGGTTGAAGTTAACTGGATATATCTGGTAAACTTTAGGACTTTTTATGATCAGGTTTAACCAGATCATTTTAACTGATAGCACTGGATATCTGCATTAAATTTTAACCGTGTCGAATATATCTGGTCACTCCCATGCTTAATGCTTCTATGACTACTCTCTGCTCACTCTCCTCCCCTTCAGAGAAAAATTTCAGAAACATGCAATAATGTGTGGTTTTAACATGTGTTAACAGGCAAATGGAAACACAATCCCTTAACGTGTTTGGGCAGTATCATGTGTTAATCACGTATTAGTACTGTACTTGATTTCCAGGTGTTTTATTTATGCAGAAAAATTATTGAGCTGGAACAAGTTTGAAACTTGAGAGCAGTAGCATCAATCATGGCGGACTTGGCTACAGGTCATTTTGTGATAAGTTTTAACAGATAATTTTAAATGGATGGTATTGAATATCTGTGCTATCTGTTTAACTTTTACCTATGCCCCAGAATGTATCTTGCTTAACTGGTCAAATCTGAACAAGAAAGTGAGTTGTCAAGATAAAATTTAACTAGCAAGTATGCCCTAATATTGAAAATGAGTCATCTTGGGGGTGATTGTGTCTGATGACCTTAAAGTTTCCAAACAGATGGAAAAAGTGACGGTCGTAGCCAGGAGGATGCTTGGGTGCATAAGGAGAGGGATGACCAGCAGGAACAAAGAGATGATAGTGCCCTTGTATACGTTGCTGTTGAGGCCCCATTTAGAGTACTGTGTGCAATTCTGGAGACTGCACCTACAGAAGGATATACACAGGATGGAGTCGGTCCAGAGGGCGGCTACAAAATTGATAAGTGGTCTTGGACATAAAACATATAGGGACAGGCTCAGGAACCTCAACATGTATGTGCTGGAAGAGAGGCGGGAGAGAGGGGATATGATAGATGTTGAAATACCTCAGTGGCGTTAATGTACAGGAGGTGAGCCTTTTCCAAATGAAGGAAACCTCTGGAATGAGAGGGCATAAGATGAAGTTAAGAGGAAATAGACTTAGGAGGAATCTGAGAAAATACTCTTTCACAGAAAGGGTGGACAGTGCGTGGAATGGCCTTCCGGTGGAGGTTGTGAAAATGAGGACAATGTCAGAATTTAATAAAGCATGGGACAAGCATGTGGGATCCCTTAGGAAATTGGAAGAGTTAATGGTTACGGAAGATGGACAGACTGGATGGGCCATTTGGCCTTTATCTGCTGTCATGTTTCTATCTTTTATAAACATGTTAAATTAAATCACTTTATTTAAAAGCTCCTGTATTGGCTGGCTTCATAATTACCATCAGGATATGAGCATAGTGTTTATGTTTATTAAAAAAACTTGATGGATTGCCAATCTTGGCCAAGTCAAAATTGAACCATGTACATAGTTAAAAATATAAAGAAACAGGAAAATGAACTCCAGGAAATGAAAGGACAGGCACAATCATTCAAGAAGATAGAATGTGTTTTCACACGTGGCTAAATCCAACATTCAACCAGTATGCTCAGCAATGTTACTGATGCCCCCTGTCCAATGCTCCAGCATCCACAAACGTCAGATGGAAAAAATGGGTTTTCAAGCTAGTTCTAAATTGCTTGTATGAGGCCTCTGATCTAGTTGAGGGGCCCTTTTACTAAGTGGTGGTAAGCCCACCGTGGGCTTACTGTATGCCAAACAGGAACTACTGCTGGGCTACCACAGCAGCCCAGCAGTAGTCCCCACCCCCAGCGCGTGCCACTTCCGGTGCTATACAAATATTTTCTATTTTTGTAGCACCGGTGTTTACCCGGCGGTAATCGGCAGAGCCACTTGCTGCTTGGCTACTGCTGGGTTAGCACAGGAGCCCTTACCGCTACCTCAATGGGTGGCGTTAAGTGCTCTCCTTGAAGTGGCCACACAGTAAGTGGTTCACATACCGCACGGCCGTTTCTTTTCGAAAAAAGAGACAACATTTTACCTGCTGAGGTAAAAGGGGGCTTCAGCATGTATCAAAAATACGTGCTGAAGCCAGCGCAGGCCCCCTTTTACCGCAGCTTAGTAAATGGACCCCTGGGGAGAGGTAGATTGTTCCATAAACTAGGTGCCAAAAAGAAATAAGCACTGTGTCTAGTTGATTCCAACTGGGCCCTATTAGGGTGACAAGACTGATCCCTAAGAGACTCTACTGTGTAATGGATAGGAAGATGTTTGAAAGAACAACCATGGAGAAATGAACTGAACCAACCAAACACCTTACCTATAATACCCATATCTACCAATCTTCTGAGCAAGATGGAATGGGTTTTCCAAGTCAGAAGCAGCAGAAAGATCTAATTTGACCAGGAGAGCAATATATCCACTGTCTAATGAAGTTTGCTGAGTAGAGAAGTTAGAATTGTTTGTGTACTATGACCTGATCTAAAACCTGACATGTGAATGAAGAACCTGTGACAAAGCTTTTCAGTGAATTTTGATAGAAAAGGTAAAGTGGAAACTGGCTGGTAGTTGTTAGGATCCAAGGGGTCAATTTTAATAATGGTCATACAGCAGCAGGTTTCTGGAAATTAGGGAGAGACCCATGTGTTAGGCTATGTGAGATTAATTGGTATGCAAATGGGAGAAGTTCCAGATTTGGCACCCTCAGCCAGTCTGGTGGAAGAGGGTCCATTACTGACAGAGCTCTATTTACTGCAATTAGTTTCTAAAATTGTGTAAAGGAAGGTGTATTAAAATTGGCCCAAGAATAAAATAAGGGAAGTAAGGAGGATTTTGGATTTAACTCGCACCTTTTTCAGTTGTAGCCCAACGTGAGTTAAATTCAGGTACAGTAGGTATTTCCTTGTCCCCAGAGGGCTTATAATCTATCTTTGTACCTGAGGCAATGAAGGGTTAAGTGGCACACCCATGATCACAAGAAGCTGCATTGGAATTTTAACTGAGCTTCTTTGGTTCTCATTCCCCTTCTCTAACCTTTCAGCTACTCCCCCACTCTTCAGAAAATGCTGTCTCTGATCTTTTGCCAACAATACTGGGAGATAGGATATTGATAAGAAACAAGGGGGTTGAAAGGGAGGTGAGTTGTATATTAGTACATATTTTATTGTTTTAGATTTATAAGCCACTTCATAGTAATATAGCAGATAAAGACCAGAATGGCCTACCTAGTGAAGAGTTTGGTTTGCAAATGCCATTCCAAGGGGTACTCCCAAATCATGCCATTCCACAAATTAAAAGCAATGATCTCCATTTAAAGTCTGGAAGAGTGGCATGCATTAATAGTTGTATACAACACAATACTGAGCAACCTAGCAAAGACAGGCAGTGGCACAGAGAAACACATAGCCATCAATGAATGCACACATCTACATCGTAATGAATTTAAATAAATCAGTGAAGATGCTATCTTTTGCTGGCAGGTCCAGGTCTTATTGATAGCTACAGTTCTCAACACCACCTATAGTCTGTTTCTGTTTGTTTAGCGGGAGGGGGCGGTCTACCACATTAGCCATCCACACAGTCAATGTAAGCACCAACTTTGCTTATAGAATATTAGTTTAACAGGATAGATATGTTTAGGCATGAGCCACTTAAGTGACAGTGACACATGTGTAACTGTGCACCTCGCCCATGCTCTGCCTAGACACCATCCCTGTATTTGTCCACCTGCAGTGTACTCGCTATCGAAGATATTGGGAAAGATCCGTCCCTCCTCCAGGGGTTTTCAGGACCTCGCTGCCTCCTTTGCGACTTCGGCTATGGGCCAAGCTTCATGCCCAGCCCCCCATAGCCCACTGTAATCCACAGGGTACGCCTTAGGGTGACCAACAACTCCAAAAGCAAATCAGTCAGTTTTTATTTCCTTGGTGCGCACAGTCCAGCAGTTCATAACAAAGACAGGAACCAAAAACACAACCCCCCACTGTTTCCCTTTTCAAAGGACTCAGCACAGCAGGGTAAAAAGCAAGATAAGCCCCACTGCTTCCAGCACTCAGTTTGTTCCCCCTTAAGCAGTCCTACAGCCCAGCGCTCCCCCCCCCCCCTCTCTGGAGAGTGGCTGCTGGCTGCAGAAAACAAACACAAACCACTGCTACATGTCTTCTCCCAGTGCAGTGGCAAACAGTTAAAAAAAAACAAAAAAAAACCTCTTCCTTTTACTTTGAGTAGTTCACACAGGGGAAAACAATAATCCCTCCCCAAAACAGCACACTTTTCACTCTGAGTAGTTCAATAGCACACAGTTCAAAAACAGCCTGAACTCTATGGGAAGATATAAGGGCCCCACCCTTTCTGGGTCACACTTTCATTATCACTGACCCTACTCCCGCATGCCCCTTCTTCTTTCCCCTTTCAGCCCAGCTGCCATACCAAGAAGACACCTGCTTTCTCAGCTTTCTTCCCAGTGACTGAGCCCATACTGCTATGTCCATCGGCTCCTCCAGGCTCTCCCCTCTCTCTCTCTCTCTCTCTCTCTCCAGCCTCTTGCCACTCCATGGGTTCCTCGTCCCACCCACTTTTCAGCTGTTCCTCCTTCTCCTGATTGCCCCCTGGGGATAACTCCCTGGCCTTGTCAAGGTGTTCCCCTGGAGGCTGCTGAGGAGGATAGTTACTGTACCAGGGTTTTCCCCGGGGCTGCTGGGTATTGTAGTTTTTCTCCATCCTCCATTTTCTCGTGGGGGGAAACCCTTCTCTTTTCTCTCTCTGGGGAAGTAGCAAGGGCAAGGCTCTGTGCTGTCTCCCTTTTCTCTTGACTCTCCTCACTTCTTCCTCTTCCACTTCCATTTTATCCACCCCCTCGTCCTCGTCTTCACAATTTACACATAGATACAGAATAGCACTTAGGTAGAATATTGGCATATATGGGTTCATGCCTCAGGGGCCCTTTTACTAAGCTGTGTAAGGGTCTATGCACACCCAACACACGCCAAAATGTAGATACTGCCCTGCCACTGTGTGGCTCGTGCAGTAATTTCAATTTTGGCACGTGTTCAATATACGCATCTGAAAAATTTATTTCCGGATACGCATATCGGACACGCATCAAGTGGCATTTGACGCACATAGGTCATTACTGCATGGTTACCATGTGAGATGGCTGGCGGTAAGGTCTCAGACCCAAAATGGAGATTGCCAATTTTTATTTTGCCGCACGTCCATTTTCGGCAAACACTTTAAAAAGGCCATTTTTTTACAGGCACTGTGAAAAATTGACCTGCGCACACCTAAAACCCATGCCTACACTACCACAGGCCGTTTTTCAGCACACCTTAGTAAAAGGACCCCTTAGTATTCTGCTTTATAGAATTACCTTCATAGCACTATGCATGCCTCTCAGGTAGTTTCTGGGAAGTACCAGCACTATCCCTCAAATTCTATAAATGGTGCCTAAAGTTAGGCACCCAGTTTAAAGCCCATTTATAGAATAGGGTGAGTTACGTGCATAACATAATTAGCATATGTCTGTTACAAAGCACAAACCAAAAATGAACTTAAGTTAACCACTGCATGAGAGAATAGCTGTGCTGAAATCAGGTTGTCAGAGCCCTTAACCAATGGCTTCATGCTGTAGGTAAATAAAATCAGTACACACATCTGCTCAGCCTCTTTAATGTACTCGTAGGAATACCCAAGTGTGACTTAATTAATATTGCAGCTTATGTGACCTTGACCCCAGCTGGACATTACTGTGAGGGGAAACAGTGCATAAGCCTCATGTTTATTCATTGCTGGAGGCTGCAGACAGCTGATAATTACTGCAAGCAGAACAAATGATGCTAGAAGTCAGTGAGAATCGCCTCCCAGAATTAATGCTTAAACATAAAACAAATAAACATCCGAAGCACTTGAAGTTCTTTTTTTTTTTTTTTGTCATCCTTGCATGGAAGGAGACAATAAAAGTTATCTGCTGTTTCCTGTCCTCTAAACTGAAGAATCTCTTTGAGTAGCTGAGTGACAAGCAATCTGGCCTATCCATATGACCATATTGCTTCCCTCCCTTAATTAGCCTGGTCCTCACTGTGCTGATGAGGAAACAGATGCACTGAATTGAAAATTACCTTCATCTAGCCTCTGAACAAAAGAGACACGTGGCACTTAATTGTCTCATTTAATCTCAGGCAATTCTAAGCAGGCGAAGTGGAAATGGGTTTTAAAAGTGGCACTTTCTGCAAATATTTTTTCCTTTGTACATAATCCCAGAACTTTGCAAACAAGTTTATTTATTGCAGCTTAGTAGCACCACATAGTCTGGCTTTATTTTTATATAAGAAGGAAACTGAATGACATGGAAATCAAAGAGATGTTTATAACTGAGTATGAGACTTAACAGGTTCATTTCTACAGTAGACCACTGAAGTCTATATTTTTTTTCTATGGTCTACACAACTTTGACTCCTTTAAGTAATAAATTATTATGGGGCTCTTCGTGTTATAGAACTCTGTGCACAGTTTTTTGTAAGTTTAACAACTAATTCAGGGGCCCTTTTACTAAGCCACGTTGGCGCCTATGTGTATCCAATGTGCTCCAAATTGGAGTTACCACTCGGTTACCACGTGGCTCTTGCGGTAATTTCAATCTTGGTATGTGTCCATTACGAGCGTCCGAAAAATGTTTTTTTTATTTTCTGACGTACGTAGATCATTATTGCCTGGTTACCGCGTGAGACCTTACCACTAGGTCAATGGCTTGCAGTAAGGTCTCAGACCCAAAATGGCCGTGCGGCAATTTTAATTTTGCAACACGTCCATTTTCGGCAAAAAGTTTTAAAAAGGCATTTTTTTGAAGATACGCTGAAAAATAATTCTGCGCATGCCCAAAACACATGTCTACACTACCACAGGCCATTTTTCAGCACACCTTAGTAAAAGGACCCCGCAGCACATTGAATCAGGCCCACTAGATGAGGTGCACAGCTGCTTAGGGATGTGCTCCCTATTGTCTTGGTGGTAAGTTCATATAATTCTGCTTAGCCTGGGTGACAGTGAGGGGCATAATCGAACGCAAACGCCTATCTCCATGGGCGTTTATCTCCGAGAACGGGTCCGTAAAGGGGTGGGCCGAACCGTATTTTCGAAAAAATGGACGTTTTTGAGCTGGGAGTTTTTTTTTTTTTTTTTAGCGATAATGGAAACTAAAAACGCCCAGCTCAAAAACATCCTAATCCGAGCCATTTGGTCGTGGGAGGGGCCAGGATTGGTAGTACACTAGCTCCCTGATATGCCAGGACACCAACTGGGCACCCTAGATCAGGGCGGTGGACTTCAGAAAAAGCTCCCACATGCATAGCTCCCTTACCACGGGTGCTGAGCTCCCAACCCCAACCCCCTCCCCCAAAACCCACTACCCACAAATGTACAACACTACCATAGCTCTTAGGGGTGAAGGGGGCACCTACATGTGGGTACAGTGGGTTTTGGAGGCCTCCCATTTACCAGCACATGTGTTGCAGGTGGGGGGGGGGGATGGGCCTGGGTCCACCTGGCTCAAGTGCACTGTGGTACCCACTAAAAGTGCTCCAGGGACCTGCATACACGCAGGCCTCTAGGACTTGTTGCTGCTGTATAACATTGGCACACCAGTTGACACCTGAAGACTAATCTCTCCGAAAACATCCTTTATTGGAATAAGCACGTTTACTCACAGTTAACTGCAGAGGTTGTGCCCCACTGGCAATGAATCTCCCTGGTACTGAGCTTAGCAGTAGGTCAGAGCTGGCAGAATGGTGTACAATGCCCTCTTTCAGCCACATTCAAGGTAAGAATTAAGTTGTCTAACGTGGCTAACACAGGAAAGGGAACTAAAACTGGCTTACAAAAATGGCCACTACCACATGGACTACAGGAAACAAAACAGGGCACACTCTGACCCAGTAGGCAGGGGGAAAAGCACCATAGGAGAAGAGCCTACCAACTGCCAACATTGTGAGACTGTAACACAAGCTAATGAAATCACGGAGCCCAATACCCTACACCCACCACAATGCAATGCTGATGTGACCCTGTAGTGCACCCGAGAGCCACATCTGACCCAGGGAAAGGCTGTGACAGGATCGAACACATTCTGCTGTCATGGAGGTGGGTACGGAATTTGAGGCTGGCATACAGACTGGGAAAAAAGTTTTTAAAGTGGGGTTTTTTTTTGGTGGGAGGAGGTTAGTGACCACTGGGGGAGTCCTGGGAGGTCATCCCCGATTCCCTCCAGTGGTCATCTGGGCAGTTGGGACACTTTTTTGGGACTTGTTCGTGAAAAAATAGGGTAGAAAAAAAAGTGACCCAAAATCGCGGTAAAAACGCCTTTTTTTTCGATCATCAGCTACAGACGCCCATCTCTCCTCGGCTGATAACCACGCCCCAGTCCCGCCTCTGATGCCTCCAACATGCCCCCATCAACTTTATTCGTTCCCGCGACGGAGTGCAGTTGGAAACGCCCAAAATCGGCTTTCGATTATACCGATTTGGGCGCCTTTGCGAGAAAAACGCCCATCTCCCGATTTGGGTCGAAATATAGGCGTTTTCTCTTTCGATTATAAGCTGGAGTGTTTCCTTTAAAGATGCAGAGTCTTACAGGCAAAACCATTTGGATCAGTATAAAACCATAATTATTATTTTACTTATTTTGTATTTTATTTGTTATATTTGTATCCCACATTTTCCCACCTATTTGCAGGCTCAATGTGGCTTACATAGTACCGTAAAGGCGTTCGCCAATTCCGGTATGAGCAAATACAGTAATGTTGTGGTAGAATAAGGTTCATGTGTGCAGACACATTAGGGAATCGTAGAGAGGAAGAACAGGAGCAAACTCTGTGGGCGCTGGGGGAGCTTGAGCACTCCCAATATTGAGAAAATTCCTTGTATTGTGTCTAGGGAGGATTTATTTCCACTGGGCTTAGCACTCCAAATAATATGAAAAAGTTGGCTCCTATGTCTGTAATAAGCTTACCTATGCTCTTTTTAAAGAACAGGTCGAACAATGCTTGGTAGGAAATGTGGACACCATTTACTGAATCTGGTCCATATGCCTTCTCAAATAAACATGTTTTAAGTGCAGAGTGAAATTTCATGAGTGATTGCTCCATATGTAATTCCAACAGGAGTGTATCCAAAGGAAGGGTGCAGTGCAGAAGAATGCACTGTGTCAGGTTAATTCAAGACAAGCATGGCATGGAGATGGTAAATGCAGACGGCCATTGTGCAAGGAACGAAGAGTCCTTCTAGGGGATATGGAGAGAAATGAAAGAAGAGAGATACTGAGGTTGTCCAGAAAATATTTTATAAGTAACAGTTAAAAATTTGTGATGAATACCTGATTGTATTTGGAGCCAGTGGTAAGACGTAAGACTTAATAATGGGCGTCTCGGTGTTTACTGCCAGGTGATTTCTTCTGTGAGCTAAAAACGCTACCGCAGTTTAGTAAAAGACCCCCTTAGTAAGTTATTTCACCAAAGAACCTCCACTGAAACTTGCCTTTTTTTACCTCACTTTTGCACCACAGCAAAAGTTGTAGACTTCTGTTCAGCATGTACTACCTCAACCTTTCTGCCAAACAGCTGGACTTACCCCACCTTAGTATTCAGAATTTCATTGGAAACATCTTAAATTGAATACTGTCTACAACTAGCAGCTAATGTAAATCTACTAACATTAGGATACTTTAGTTCAGACCCTCCCAATGTCATTCTTGATGACACATCCTGTGGTTACAGTAGGCTCTAAATTCTGCTCACAGCAATTATAGCAGCATTAAGATTTTCTCTCTTCTGTGTCCTGCTGACTACCTGTAATGGTTTCATTGGTCTCCAGGGGTCCATGGATCACAAGTTGGGAGCAACTGCCCTAAATCTTCCCAACTAGGCATACCAAGTGTACCTTTCACTTTTCCACTATCCCAATAAGGGGCTAGCAATATGTTGCAACTTCCTAGAAAGTTCTCTAACAACAGAATACAATTAGGGAAATATTTTTTCTTCTTCTGCCTAACAGCTGTAATACATCTCCTGCTGACAATATGCCACTTCCCCTGTCTTACATTCTCCATTTTTTAAAGACCTCCTCTTTCAACCTTTTCTTTCCAAAAACTCTTGTGAAAACCAAGCTCTTTTCCTGCGTAATCCATAATCCTGTATAGCAGAAATCTCATCCATGACCCTTATAGTACCCTGGTCTCAATTCTCTACTGTCAATTGTCCATTTTTTGTAACTACAACGGAACCTCCTGCATCTTCTTGTTATATAGAGACTCTGTAGAACTCTTCATCCTCTCTTGATTCTTCCTCATCTATCTTTCAAGTGTATAAGTAGAAAAATAAACAGAAAATGATCTGCCCATGGATACTCCATTGTATACACACCAGATTCAGCTGTACTCCATTCCTCTGGGCTGATAAATTAAGTGGATATCATCTGCTAACAGATTAAGATTACTGAAAGTTATTTTCCTTTTATAGAAAATGTAAGGATATTATAAACACCAGCCTCAAGCTGGTGTTATAAAACTGGTATTATTTTCTCTGTGATGTGTTCTCAGCTTATCATAGTTTAATGAATAGCCCCAAAAAGCAAATTTTAATAATTTTTCCCATATTAGCATGCAAATAGAATTTCTTGAGATATTTCAAAAGGTAGCAAACTATTCCTTTGATTTGGCTGTTTCATTAGCTCATTTTTTAGACAACAAAGTTATTGCAGAGATAAAATTGGGTTTGCCACACAATGGTCTTTATTTTTAGAAACATACACACATAAAAGCCAAAATTTACATGTGGATATATCCCATACAATTCTAAATATTTGATTTCAGAAAGCCACTGTTTACATGTGGAGATTCACTTCACAGAGAGATTTCAAAGAAGGTGTGGTTTGGAAGTAGCTTGGATGGGACTAAAATCTAAAGGAAATGCATGTTTATTTGGAACAGTGTCCGTAATTGACTTCATACCAGCTCCAAGGCATACATAGGTCTTTAAAAAAAAAAAAAAAAAGGTTTGTTGTGGCTAGGGCTTTAAACGAGGGAATGTGGGAGTCATTCTCTTTCATCACCCCATGTAGTTTATTTCCATCACCAAAATGAACTCAAATTGAGATAGTGGCCTCGCTACTGAATTGGTGGCACTCACTGGATCTGCTGTATAGTGTGAGGAGGTCAGTGACCACTGGGGGATTAAAGGGGTGGTCATGCCTTAATCCCCTCCAGTGGTCTGCTGGTCAGTTAGGGCATCTTTTGTGACTTAGTCATGATTGAAGCAGGTCCAGATAAAAACATATCCCAATTTTTGCTGTAGATGTAGTTCCATTAACCCTGAAAAATGTCCAAGCTCACCCAAAATATGCCCCCAACACACCCCCTTGTGATCTAGATGAACTGTGAAGAAAACTTTCTCAAGTCCGAGTTGAAAATCGCAGCTTGGACGTTTCTAGTGAAAACCATCCATCTGGCACTTTGTGTTGCTTTTGAGACATTTTTTTTAAATGAGCACAACAATAGTTTTGTTGGTATGAGAATCTAAGCAGAGTATTCAGTCAAATATAAAAGTACAAGGATGCTTTTAATATATCCCCTTTTCTATTTTAGGGGTGCCTCCCCTCAGTCTTCACTCCCAATTCAAATTTGCTAGGAAGAGTGCATTTTTCTATCTTGTACCCTATCTATAGTATGACCTCCCACTTTCTCTTTGTGGTGAATTGTCCTACCTGAGATTCAAATCAGCCCTGAAAATGTATTTCTTTGCAAAGGCTTTTCCTGGTACAATAATGTCCTCCACGGTGATGGCGTGACTGTAGAAGCAAGTAGCCTGTACCTTCATCTCTTATGATTCTTCTCTCTCCCTTTATGTTGGTTTCTCTGTCTTTTGAAATATTGTAGCTCCTTTCTTATTCATGCATTGGATTGTTAACCACTTTGATTGTTTTTTCAAAAGAGCAGTATATCAAGAAACTATTAAACGTAAACATATTTTCTGAAGGCTGTAGTACCTTCTTTACAGTTTGCTTTAAGGCTAGTTTCAGATTCTGTATCTATAAGAAATGAAACTTAATAAAATATTGTATAGTGCAAGCAGCACCCCTCCCCCCCCAACACACATGCCAAAAGTATTTTTTTGTTTGTTTTTTTGTTACATTTGTACCCCGCGCTTTCCCACTCATGGCAGGCTCAATGCGGCAGGCAATGGAGGGTTAAGTGACTTGCCCAAAGTCACAAGGAGCTGCCTGTGCCTGGAATTGAACTCAGTTCCTCAGTTCTGCAGGACCAAAGTCCACCACCCTAACCACTAGGCCAATCGGTTCAGGCACAGTTATCACCATGGCTCATATCTTTAATTATTTTCTCTCTCATCCTCCACTCTTTCCTCATCATTCTACCCTGCTCACCCCTCTCTTTTTTTTTTTTTTCTTATATTCCTCTTCCACCTATTCTCACCTTCTTCTCTCTCAACTTCTCCTTGTCCTCACTAATTTCAACTCCTGTCTTTCCATCCAACCACCTTAGCCCCTTCCAGTGCATACCATTTTGAAAAGGTGAGGCAGAAGGGAGGCGGTGCTCCTACCTCCAACTCTAGAGATATGTGGACGGGAGCGGAAGGGGGTCACTAGACCACCATGGAGATTTTTGATAGGAGAGGGGGCTTGAGAGGGGTGTCCACTGGACCACCATGGATTTTTGCTTGGGGGGGTGGGGCATTGGGGTCAGGGTCCACTGGATCACCAGGGAGATTTTCTGGAAATCTGGAGGGGAGAGGGGTCACTAGACCACCACAGAGTTTTTTGAGTTGTATGAGGGGCTCGAGAGGAGGTCTGCTGGACTCCGGTGCACCCCCTCTTGAGCCCCCCATAACTTGAAAAACTCTGTGGTGGTCTACTGTCAATTTCATTTGACAGCAGTGTCAATTGTGATTGATAGCTTTGAGTCACAGTGACAGCTGCACAAAGGGGGATCCGTACATCTCATTTGCATTCCAGACTTTTTATGCATGAGTCGCTGTTTGCGACTTGGTAAATTCTCCCACATCAGCTATTTAATGTATTTAACGGCTACCTTTGTGTTTCTGGCCCTGAGAGTCTTTTAGACCATTCCAGAAAGCTCTAGAAAACTCTGTCCATTTGGAGATCCTTTCACTAAAATGCAGTTAGATTTTGCAGTTAACATTTGATAACAATCAAAATTTGTGTGGTAACTGCAAACCCTCCGCATTAACTGCTGGTGGCATTTCCCACATTTTATCACTCAGTTAACAAAGAAAAGTTCATTACCTTGCATTAACAAATGGATAAATAATTGATATAGGGGGCCTTTTTACTAAGCGGCAGTACCGCTCATTAAACCGGAAGTACCACCGGGCTACTGCAGCAGCCCAGCGGTAGTTCCCACCCCCACCCCCAGCGCATGCCATTTCCAGCGCCCGTGTTTACCCGGCGGTAATCACTGCCCAGTTACTGCCATGTTAGCGCAGGAGCCTTTACTCAATGGGTGGCGGTAAGTGCTCCCCCGAAATGGCCACATGGCAAGTGCTTAACTTGCCGCACAGCCATTTTCTTTTAATAAAAAAAACAGTGCTGCAGCAGGGGGCCTCAGCGCTTGTCAAAAAACATGTGCTGACACCAGCGCAGGCCCCCTTTAGCCACAGCTAAGTAAAAGTGTAACATGGTGTCAAAATTATTGAGCAGTATGTCCGTTGATTGTGCTGAATCAGATACAAATATATATAGCAATACAAAAATACAGCTTTAAAAATATATTTGAAACTGCAGCAGAAACTGGCTTTCAGTTCAAGCCCCTCTTCCCCCTCCCTTTGTGAACACTTAACAGAGACAAAAGGGCACTGCTTCACAGAGATATACTAAGGTGGGTACCTGAAGGCTCACCAACATCAAAACACAATTGCAGACAGAGGGTCTGGGAAGGCGTAACTCCAGCTATTGACAACAAAGAACTCAGAGGAAAACCATAAACAAAACATTTGCCTGTCATCAGAGGTATACCTGCCCCCTCCCATCAGCTATCAGACATGAAGACGCCAAGACATGTGCAGAAAGGAAAGACTTATAATGTGATCATGTGAACAGACTACAACAGTGGCGTAGCCAGACTGCCAATTTTGGGTGGGCCTGAACCCAAAGTGGGTGGGCACAAAATTTTCTCTCTACCCCCCCCCCCCCCCCCCCCCCCCCCCAGCAAAATGTAGTCACACTCAGATGCATTTGTCACACAGGGTAAAGTGCTGCTTTTCAGTGCATCAGATTTCAGACAATTTATTTAATAGCCTAACACCCTTTTCAATGAGCTTTCAGAGGCCAAAACCTCCTGCCTCAGGTCAGTATAATGCTGTTACGGTATCCTCTCCTGACCTAAGGAAGGAAGTATTGGTCTCTGAAACTTTATTAACACCATATTACTTTATCCTAAATTAAAAATAAAATTATTTTCTTTACCTTTGTTGTATGGCCATTTACTTTTTCTCATTGTGTTGCTCCCAGTCTCTAGATTCTGCTTTCCTTTGTTTTCGCTTAACTCTTCTGCCAGGGTTTCCTGGCCATTTGTCATTTTTCTCTCCTTTTTCTTTGCTTTCTTCAATATTTTTCTGCCTCTCTCTGTGTCCAGATTTAATTCATTCTTACTATCCATTCTTTAATTTCCTTCATCTACAGTGGGGGAAATAAGTATTTGATCCCTTGCTGATTTTGTAAGTTTGCCCACTGACAAAGACATGAGCAGCCCATAATTGAAGGGTAGGTTATTGGTAACAGTGAGAGATAGCACATCACAAATTAAATCCGGAAAATCACATTGTGGAAAGTATATGAATTTATTTGCATTCTGCAGAGGGAAATAAGTATTTGATCCCTCTGGCAAACAAGACCTAATACTTGGTGGCAAAACCCTTGTTGGCAAGCACAGCGGTCAGACGTCTTCTGTAGTTGATGATGAGGTTTGCACACATGTCAGGAGGAATTTTGGTCCACTCCTCTTTGCAGATCATCTCTAAATCATTAAGAGTTCTGGGCTGTCGCTTGGCAACTCGCAGCTTCAGCTCCCTCCATAAGTTTTCAATGGGATTAAGGTCTGGTGACTGGCTAGGCCACTCCATGACCCTAATGTGCTTCTTCCTGAGCCACTCCTTTGTTGCCTTGGCTGTATGTTTTGGGTCATTGTCGTGCTGGAAGACCCAACCACGACCCATTTTTAAGGCCCTGGCGGAGGGAAGGAGGTTGTCACTCAGAATTGTACGGTACATGGCCCCATCCATTCTCCCATTGATGCGGTGAAGTAGTCCTGTGCCCTTAGCAGAGAAACACCCCCAAAACATAACATTTCCACCTCCATGCTTGACAGTGGGGACGGTGTTCTTTGGGTCATAGGCAGCATTTCTCTTCCTCCAAACACGGCGAGTTGAGTTCATGCCAAAGAGCTCAATTTTTGTCTCATCTGACCACAGCACCTTCTCCCAATCACTCTCGGCATCATCCAGGTGTTCACTGGCAAACTTCAGACGGGCCGTCACATGTGCCTTCCAGAGCAGGGGGACCTTGCGGGCACTGCAGGATTGCAATCCGTTATGTCGTAATGTGTTACCAATGGTTTTCGTGGTGACAGTGGTCCCAGCTGCCTTGAGATCATTGACAAGTTCCCCCCTTGTAGTTGTAGGCTGATTTCTAACCTTCCTCATGATCAAGGATACCCCACGAGGTGAGATTTTGCGTGGAGCCCCAGATCTTTGTCGATTGACAGTCATTTTGTACTTCTTCCATTTTCTTACTATGGCACCAACAGTTGTCTCCTTCTCGCCCAGCGTCTTACTGATGGTTTTGTAGCCCATTCCAGCCTTGTGCAGGTGTATGATCTTGTCCCTGACATCCTTAGACAGCTCCTTGCTCTTGGCCATTTTGTAGAGGTTAGAGTCTGACTGATTCACTGAGTCTGTGGACAGGTGTCTTTCATACAGGTGACCATTGCCGACAGCTGTCTGTCATGCAGGTAACGAGTTGATTTGGAGCATCTACCTGGTCTGTAGGGGCCAGATCTCTTACTGGTTGGTGGGGGATCAAATACTTATTTCCCTCTGCAGAATGCAAATAAATTCATATACTTTCCACAATGTGATTTTCCGGATTTAATTTGTGATGTGCTATCTCTCACTGTTACCAATAACCTACCCTTCAATTATGGGCTGCTCATGTCTTTGTCAGTGGGCAAACTTACAAAATCAGCAAGGGATCAAATACTTATTTCCCCCACTGTACTTATGGCTTTTCATCTTTTTCTCACCCTTGTTCTCCCCATGCCCCTTCCTCTTATTCTCCAATCTTTCACTACTCCCCCTTTCCATGCAGCCTCTCCTCTTTCTCTCCCCATCCTTCCAGTGTCTCCCCTCTCTCTCCCCATCCTTCCAATAGTCTCCCCTCTTTCTTTCTGCATCCTTCCATCCAGTGTCACCTCTTTCTCCCTACCCTTCCATCCAGCGTCTTCCCTCTTTCTCTCCCCATCCTTCCATTTTCCCTCTTTCTCTGCCATCCTCCCATCTGTTTTCCCTCTTTCTCTCGCCATCCTTCCATTTTCCCCCTTTCTCTGCCATCCTCCCATCTGTTTCCCTCTTTCTCTCCCCATCCTTCCGTTTTCCCTCTTTCTCTGCCATCCTGTCATCTGTTTTCCCTCTTTCTCTCCCCATCCTTCCATTTTCCCTCTTTCTCTGCCATCCTCCCATCTGTTTTCCCTCTTTCTCTCCCCATCCTTCCGTTCCCCTCTTTCTCTGCCATCCTGCCATCTGTTTTCCCTCTTTCTCTCTCCATCCTTCCGTTTTCCCTCTTTCTCTGCCATCCTGCCATCTGTTTTCCCTCTTTCTCTCTCCATCCTTCCGTTTTCCCCCTTTCTCTGCCATCCTCCCATCTGTTTTCCCTCTTTCTCTCCCCATCCTGCCATCTGTTTTCCCTCTTTCTCTCCCCATCCTTCCGTTTCCCCTCTTTCTCTGCCATCCTCCCATCTGTTTCCCTCTTTCTCTCCCCATCCTTTCATTTTCCCTCTTTCTCCCCATCCTGCCATCTGTTTTCCCTCTTTCTCTCCCCATCCTTCCGTTTCCCCTCTTTCTCTGCCATCCTCCCATCTGTTTTCCCTCTTTCTCTCCCCATCCTTCTGTTTTCCCTCTTTCTCTGCCATCCTCCCATCTGTTTTCCCTCTTTCTTTCCCCACCCTTCCTTTTTCCCTCTTTCTTTCCCCACCCTTCCTTTTTCCCTCTTTCTCCCCATCCTGCCATCCATTTTCCCTCTCCCATTCAGGCCCACCAGCCCCAGCTCCCATTTCCGGCCACTGCTGCTTTTCCTGATGAGCAGCAGGGCCGGCGTTACAAAAAGAAGAAGCGCTCAGCTGACTGAGCTGATCGCCAACGCGTCGCTAACCCGACGAGAAAAAATGTTTAAAAAAAAACGCGGCACTGCAGGCAGGCAGCCTCGAAGCATTGGCTGCTGGCTCTGCAGGCTCCTTCCGTCTCTTACGTCACTGCCCCTGCTTCGCTACAGGGGCAGTGATGTAAGAGACGGGAGGAGCCTGCAGAGCCAGCAGCCAATGCTTCGAGGCTGCCTGCAGTGCCGCGTTTTTTTAAAAACATTTTTTTCTCGTCCTTAGCGACGCGTTGGCGCTCAGTTCAGTCAGCTGAGCGCTTCTTCTTTTTGTAGCGCCGGCCACTGCTGCTCATCAGGAAAAGCAGCAGTGGCCGGCAATGGGAGCTGGCGCTGGCGCTGGGCGGGCCTGGACTGAAATTGGGTGGGCCTGGGCCCACCCAGGCCCACCCGTAGCTACGCCCCTGGACTACAATAACCATAATGCCTTGCAAAATATCTAGTGCAAACCAGGAAGCAAATGATCCAGGACATGCACCCACCATGCTTCTCTGCTAACTATAAAAAGCCTGGAAATAGCCCAGCCAGCCTCTTGGGACCTGCTTCTTCTTGGGATCTGCTGCTCTGGAAACCTGTAGCCCACCTGCCTGCTGTGAGGACCTGCCTCTGCCTCATGGCTCTTCACTGGACTACAGCATGCTCTACAACAAAGACTGTTCTGCAAGTTATAACTTTTGATCTAGATTTGTTACCCTGCTTGCACAGATTCTCTGTAAGATCTCTTAAGACTCATCTCTCGCTACAACACTAATAGCTAAAATTGTAACTTAATAAACCCTTTTGAATCTAAATATATAGTGTTCCTGTTCTTTCTTAAACCTGGCAATGCAGGTTAATGTAATCCATTAAATATACTTAATTTCTTTTATTCTTGCAATTGTAAATCATTCTTACCTTATAGGTAAGTGGTGGAGAAATATTAGCGAGTGCTCTAGAACTCTTTCCCCCAAGATAAATCACTTCTTGTAACAAAAGGACCCTGTAGGTAGCTATATCTATTCAGGAAGTGTTACTATGCCACTTTATCTGCACATCACCTGTAAGGCGCATTCTACTACTACTACTACTTAACATTTCTAGAGCGCTACTAGGGTTACGCAGCGCTGTACAAATTAATAACTAAGGACGGTCCCTGCTCAGAAGAGCTTACAATCTAAAGGACGAAATGTCAAGTTGGGGTAGTCTAGATTTCCTGAGTCGAGGTGTTGTGATTAGGTGCCCATTTCCCCATCTTCTACATTAGGAAGTTAATGTCATAATTAGTATACTCTTACTGTCAGTGTGGTGTTACCAGGTGAATGCTTTTGAGATTTTTAGTAGTGTAAAACTTAGGAGCAGTGGAAAACCTTTTTGGTTGGAAGGGCCAAACAAGCCAATCTTCAGCCCCTCCCTCAATTCTCTAGTTGCTGATGCTGTGTTGGGAAAAATATTGGTGGTGTCGTGGAACCAGTGACCCACCCTATTCCATTGACTATAGTAAAACTAACTCACTTGTTAACATATTAACAACTAGTATTGCTTAGTAAATAGACTCTCTGGTCCATAAGTGTGACTATTACACGGCTGTTTTCAGAAAACAGTTGTTAATGCAACTTTGCTTAGAGAACATGAATAACCCATGGTCTCATTATTCTTCTGGTTTTCTTGGGGGGGGGGGGGGATGTTTACAAATGGGCTGGATTTGACACACTATGACTGTGATGAATCTCACTTGTAAGGCAGGGCATGTGGACTATTTATTAAGATTTATTTACCCCTTTTGTGATTTCATTCTTTTAAATTTGCTGCTAACACTGTAGAAGTTTTATCGTGCAAAAGAGAGCTTCCTTATGGGTATCCTAATGATGCTTTTTCTCATGACTTACTTACAGTTCTGGCATCACCCTCAGTTTGGTTTTACATTGTTGTAATCCAATGTTTTTTTTCCATGTTAAAAAAACAGTGGGTATCAATAGATTCATAGACTGCAAAATATGTGCAGAAAGGCAATGAGTTAATTTAGCTAGTGAATTTTAATTACCAGACAAAAAAAAATACACAGGTGGATAGTTGAAAGTGACATATATCAGAGTGTATGTGAATGGTAAATGAGTGGTTGCTTACATTTCCTCTGACAATTGCTTTCACTGTAACTGAGTAAGATCTTCTATTTGCCCTCGTTTCTCTTGTGAACTGTGCAGGTGGTTCATTCTCAGAGTGAAAATTCCAGTACATGGTCTGCTAGTATGGAAACACTTTGTTGGGTAATGGAAAAATGACAGTGGCCATTAGAAAATAATATACTTTGGAGAATGTCAATGATTTTAGATGTCTCGGTATTGAAATCTGTATTCCCTAGGACAAGATGGAGTGATCTTTTATAGTACAGTTAAAAACTATTAAATAACTCAATTTAGGTTTCAGGCAGTTTGGGGGATTTTTTTCAAAAAAACTTTTACTTACACATATTTAAGAGTCGGCTGAGCAGGTAAAGATACTGGGATAAAGTATTCTCATGGAGACCGATATTCAGCCGGCGGGAGGCAGCCCATGTAAGTCCCACAGTGGGAGCTGACCCCAAATATTCAATGTTGGGCCATTTCCAGTGACTGGCTTTGAATATCCAGTTTAATTTTTGGCCACTGGAACTTAACTGGTTAAATCGATATTCAGCGCTAACCTATTAAGTTTCTAGAGGTTAAAGATAGGACTGCTATTTACATGGTCCTATTTAATCGCTTAACCCAGCGATGAACATTGGCATTATCTAGCTATACCGCACTAACCACAAATATTCAGCAGACATAACTGGCTATTCCCGCTGGATATTAGCGGTTAGTCAGCTAAACTCTGTTTAACTGGCCAGGAGCATTTCCTGACTGGTTAAAAAGCGATGAATATCAGGGGGAATGATCCTTATTTGGATAGTCAATTACTTATCCAGCTAAAGAGTAAACAGGGGGAATTTGAAGAATTATTTAATGTTACACACAGGGGCTCATTTTCAAAGCACTTAAACTTACAAAGTTTCATAGGTTTACCCAACAAAATTTATGGGCCCTGTTTACTAAAGCACACTAGTGTTTTTAGCTTGTGCTAACTCTAGAGACACCCATATATTCCTTTGGGTGGCTTGTACACGTGAGGATCACTTGGTTACTTGTCTGACTCGTGTAAATATGGCAGACCTCACGTGTCACCTAGATAAGATTTTAGACAGTGCTGGAGAGGAGCTGGCTGTCTTGGTACACGTGAGAACCAATGATAGAGGAAAATGTGGGAGGGTGGTTCTGGGAGCCAAATTTAGGCTGGAAGCACTTCTGAAAATGTCACCCTGGAGGTTTTGGATTTTAGCTTTCAACCTCAGTTCCATGTGCAGGGCCCAGGAGGCAGGCAGAGCTCCAAATGAGGCAATGGTGCAGGGGGGAGGGATTTAGATTTGTTAGGAAATGGGCAACATTCTGGAGAAGGGGGAGCCTATTCTGAAAGGATGTACTCCACCTTAACTTGGGTGGAACCAGGTTTCTGGCACTAACATTTAAAAATAATGTAGAGCAGCTTATAAATTAGAACTGGGGGAGGGGAGAGGGAGGGAAGCTGGCAGTCGCTCAGGAGTGCATGGTTCAGAGTAAGGTGTCCTTGAAGGATGTTATTATAACAGGAAAGAGAAAGTGAATGCCAACAATGAGATCAACACAGGTGAAAGAAAGCTAGGAGTGTTTAAGGGTAGAAGAGATCAAAGGTTGCAAATTATCACTGTCAACTTCTAAGAAGCTTGCAGATGCAAGTTGAAAACACACTTTTTAAAATGTCTGTATACAACTGCTAGAAGCCTTAAAAACAAGATGAAGATTTAAGAGATCTACATATACCAGAGATGGTTTTGAAGGGCAATGATGCAGAGGAACTGAAAGAAATCTCAGTGAACCTGGAAGACCCAAATTGATAAAAGACTAGTAAATCACCTGGACCGGATGATATATACCCAAGTGTACTGAAAAAAATTCAAATATGAAATTGCAGATCTGCTTTTAGGAATCTGTAACCTGTTGTTAAAATTGTCCATAGTACCTGAAGATTAGAGAGTGGCCAATGTAATGCCTGTTTTTCAAAATAGATCCAAGGGTGAAATTACAGACCGGTATGCCTAATGTCAGTGTTGGGCAAAATAGTGGAAAGTATTATAAAGAATAAAATCACTGAACACATAGACAAACATAGTTTAACAGGACAGAGTCAACATGGATTCAGCAAAGGAAGTCTTGGCCTCGCCAATTTGCTCCATTTCTTTGAATGCATGAATAAACATGCGGATAAAGGTGAGCCGGTTGATGTAATGTATCTAGATTTTCAGAAAGCATTTGACAATGTCCATCATGAGAGACTCGAGAGAAAATTAAAAACCCATGGGATAGCAGACAATGGGCTCCTTTTACAAAGCTGTGCCAGCGATTCCACTGCAGCAAATGCATGAAGCCTATTCGATTCCTATGGGCTTCCTTGCATTTGAATGCTGGAATCACTAGCATGGCTTTGTGAAAGCCCATAGGAATTGATTAGGCTTCATGCATTTGCTGTACTGGAATTGCTAGTGAGGCTTTGTAAAAGGAACCCAATGTTCTGTTGTGGATTAGGAATTGGTTAATGGATAGAAAACACAGGGTAGGGTTAAATGGACAATTCTTTCAGTGAAGGAGGGTGAATAATAGAGTGCCCCAGGGATCTGTACTGGGACAGGTGCTGTTTACCATATTTGTTAATGATGTGAAAATGGGAATGACAAGTGAGGTGATTAAATTTGCAGGTGACACAAAAAACTATTCAATGTTGTTAAAACATATGCGGATTGTGAAAAATTGCAGGAAGACCTTAGGAAGTTGGAAGACTGGGCATCCAAATGACAGATGAGATTTAATGTGGACAAAAGTGATGCAAATTGAGAAGAATAATCCAAATCATAGTTATTTGATTCTAGGTGCACCCAAGAAAAGATCTAGGTGTCATTGTGGACAGTATGCTGAAATCTTCTGCCCAGTGTGTGGCGACAGCCAAAAAAGCACAGAATGCTAGGAATTATTAGGAAAAAGAAAATAAGACAAGGAATATTATAATGCCTCTGTATCGCTTCATGGTGCAACCACACCTTGTGTATTCTATGCAATTCTGGTCACCATATCGTAAAAATGATATAGCAGAATTAGAAAAGGTTTAAAGAAGGGTGAGCAAAATGATTAAGGGGATGAAACTTCTCTCATATGAGGAAAGACCATGCTAAAAGTATCAACCCAAAGGTAATGAGGTGGATCCCCAATTTCCAGACTCACACAATATGCAAAAAAAACAGAAGGTCAGAGGCCTGTGTGACACTTTAAATTTTTTTTTCGTGTAAAAATTTTTTATGTATTAAAAAAAACACTACTGGAAACTTTTATAAACTACCAATTAGAGACAAAAGGAAAAAACAAAACAGGAAGAAAAGCACCATACCATCTTCGTAGCTTCTGTTATTCAACTGTCAGGAAAATTATGTGGAAATGTACTTGGAAACAAAATATACTTCCTTATAAACAGCTGAGACAAACTGTATTGAAACCAAGGCCTACATCACAGAAGGGCAGACTTCACTTATGATAATGTTTTCCTGTGCATGTTTACAGGCTACCCACGCAATTTTGCAGACTCCATTTGGCAACCTTCTATATCACTACACGTTATAACTTTCAATTCAACTGTTTTAATGAATTTGTTTTTCCTAGTGGTTAGATCCTGGGGAACTGAGTTCAATTCCCACTGCAGCTCCTTGTGACTCTGGGCAAGTCACTTAACCCTCCATTTCCCCTGCTACAAAATAAGTACCTGAATATATGTAAACCGCTTTGAATGTATTTGCAAAAAAACCTCAGAAAGGCAGTATATCAAGTCCCATTTCCCTTATATATTTTTCTTACTTTCCCTCTAGGACTAAAACTTCTCCTAACTTTCACCAATAAGGAGCTAAGACACTCCCATTTCCTCTGGTTACTGACGTAATCCTAAAGCTCACTGAAGGGTGCCTTTCTGCATGGCAACCAGTGAGATCATCAGTTTTTCATACTTTACATTGGAGGAACATGATGGAATTTTCAATGCACAAATTCTGTGCCAAATCCCACATGAGCAAAAAAAAAAAAAAAAAAGGTATAAGAACTAATCATCCAGAATGATGGTGCGATTGTTAATGTTCTATATGTAGACATGTATGCATATAGGAGTGTCCTTTTATTGTCAATGCTTGTTCTCCAAAGAGATTGAGTGTGGAACTATCAAACACCTTTATTCAGTGATGGAAAAATCCCAGGTGCACGGTTGCCTTGGTGACTAACATTTGCCTTGGTGGTACCTCCTGCTGCTCTGGTAGTCAGGCTGCTGGGCAGTTATCATACTACAGAGAACAGAAGCCACCACCATATTGGGCATAATATTGAAAATAAACTAAGGGAAAGGGATTGAAAGGAGAGAGGAAGAGGGAATAAATGAGACTGGGGAAGAGAAGAAAGAGTGTCGAAAGTAGAGAAGGATAAGAAAGTGTTCAGGGAAAAGGCTAGGGAAAAGGAAAGAGGCCAGAGAAAGAAGATGGGAAAGACATTACAGGAGAAAGAAGACACCACAACAATACTGGAGGTAAAAATAAGATACAGGGAGCAGACAAAAGAAAAAGAAATTCCATAAGACAGCCTCTCCCAGCACAGCTCAGGACCCAGTATCCTCTGGAGATTCCGCAGGGATCATCAAATTCCATGGGTGGATTTTGCAGGCCTTGCCAGAACTGTAAGTCTCAGGCCAGAAGCCTTGCTCTGAGGTGGTGTTACCAGGTTTTCACCAGGGCGTGCATATGAATATGCAGCTTTCATGAAGATGAGTATATGGTTAAAGCCTTCTTATTTATGTGAAGGATTTCAATTATGCTTTGAAGTGTTTAAGCCTATCGTTTGGATCAGAGAAAATATCATGGTATTATATAGTTTGGATATGTATGACATTTTTCTTTTGGCTGTAATTTCAGGCACCATCTTCTTTAGCTTAGTTTGCATTAACATGATGAAGGGAATGCTACTCTTGAAAGCTAGTTGTAGATAAATAGGAATGATCGTCAACTTGTTTGTTCTTTGTTGATCTTTGTTTCCTTGTAAGTGTATGAGCACAACACTTTTGTCTGTATTCAGAATGGAATTATCTCGTTTCAGTATTTTAACTATATTGAATTTCAATAGTAGAGTAAGCTGTTGTGTGTGTGTGTGTTTGGTAAAAATCAAGTTAATAAATTTCCTATATTTAGATTGGCATAAGTGAGATTTGTGTTTTTAGTGTGTTCAATAACGGATAATGGTGTTGTGAGATGAAGGAGTATTAAGCTTTTCCCCTGATGCAGCAGTAGTGAAATGGAGGCCTTTGTAGTGATTCAGGTTTACAGATAAGTGCACTACTTCATATTATAAATTTGGAAGTCGGTGAAAGCCAGTAAAAGTTTCTAATTACAAAAGGAGTCTTCTTTACCCGTGATGATAACTCATAACTCAAAGCTTTACCACCAAGTAGTGGCAAAGATCTATGAAAGTTCTGAGGTATTTTTCTTTTATGATTTGTTTAGCTTCATTATTTTGGCAAAATGAGTGAATTTCACCAGACTATGGGGCTCATTTTTGAAAGGGAAAAACGTTCTAAAAAGTGTCATAAAACATCATTTGGAAGGACTTCTTCTCAAAATGTCCAAATCGGTATTTTCAAAACCTGTTTTGCAGATGGCTGTCTATGCATTTCATCTGCAGTGCATCCAAAAAACAAGGGGGTGTATTGGGGGGCATTTCAAATGTGGTATTAGGGCAGGCTTAGAGCGTGCCTAACACTTGGATGTTTTACAACCATAATGGAACAAAAACAAATTGTCTAGGGCAAAAACATCAATGTTTTGATCTAGACCTGTTTTTCTAATGAATAAGACAAAAAGGTGCCCTAACTGACCAGATGACCACTGGAGGAATTCAGTGATGACTCTCCTTTACTCATTCATTGGTCACTAACCCCTCCTACCTACCAAAAATGTGAATAAAAATAATACTCACCGGCCTCTATGACAGCCTCAAATGTTATAGCCAGGTCTATTAGAACAGCATGCAGCCCCCCGGAGTGTAGGGTGGGTGCAATGCACTGTTGACAGGTGGACTCAGGCCCATACTTCCCCTTACCTGTTGGTGGAAACTGTGAGCCCCCAAAACCCACTGTACCCGGGTATAGAAGTCCCCTTCATCCATAGGGGCTATTGTAGTGGTGTATAGTTGGGGGTATTGGGTTTTTGGTGGGTTTTGGAGGGCTCAGCAGACCAAATAAAGGAGCAACACTGAGATGTGTACCTGAGAGCATTTATATGAAGTCTACAGCAGTATCCTCTAGGGTGCCCCATTGCTTTCCTGGGATGTCTGGGAGACAAGTCTGGCAGAAATGATAGCCCCTCTTACATCCCAATGGCTTGATTTTTCTCAGATTTTTCACATGAGCTTTATTTATTTATTTTGGAAATGGCCTGAAAAGATAAACACATAGAGCACGAAACCTTATTACAAATGATATTTTTGAAAATAAAAGGATAGACATTTTGCTTTTTCGAAAATGGTTACATTTGCTATTCGGATTTGGGACGTTTAGTGCAAAACATCCAAAGTTGACTTAAGCATCATATCAAAAATGCCCCTTTATATAACTTTGTAAATCTAAGTGCTTTGAAAATACACCTCAACATCATTAACCAGAATTTTAAAATGTTAATGTGGAGTGGCAGTTCTCAGACTTTCAAATCAGAACATATCTGATATTCTACTCGTATCTAAGAATAGGATCTGCTCATGTAGAGCCTGTTCTAAAATACATGGAAAAATTAACATTTATATGCTGATGACGTGCTGCATGAACATCCATTTTAGAAAAATAGACATCTAAAATATCAGTGGATCAACACAGGAACATAAAATGTCTCTGTGGCAGCATATGAATGTCTATTATGAAATAGCAATGAATTCATAAATAGGCTCTATCTCAAATAAATATGTTTCATAAACCCAGTGTGAACATCAAAGCTAAGCAAGAACCAATGAGCTTACCTATGCCACTAAATACAGAGAAAGCTTTAGAGAGAATCTTTTGGAAAGGACCTCAGTGGGGAATTCTGGTAGAAACAATTTCTGTTGTCCTCCAAAACAAAATTCCCCAATATTGTCATTGGTCCATTTTTTTTTCATTACTATGTCTCAAAATTACTCAGTCACTTCATGTGCTGGAACATAAATGGTTATGTCAGCCATTTTAGAAACAAAGATATCTGTTTCTCCCAAAGCTATCACAGATCTCAGTATCCCTTACCAATTTTAGGGTCCTGATTACTAAGCAGCGTTATAGGCACGTTAATGTTTTTAACGTGCGTTAACCATGTACACGCATTAACCATGTACGTGCCTACAATATCCCTATAGGTGCCTACATGGTTAGTGCGTGCGCTAAGTATAGGCACACTAAAAACACACAGCTTAGTAAACAGGGCCCTTAGATTTCAAGCAGGGAAGGTGAACATCAATCACTTATGGCTGAAGGAGGTGGCCTCTCCTAATCCTTCCAGTGCAGAGTTTCTCAATAGGAGCTTTTTTCTGAAACCCGGATGTCCAGTGTAGCAAGTATATCGCCAAACATCCATCTGTTTGAAATAGATGTTAATTCAAAGAAATTTCAATTTTTGGGTTGGGCCCAAACGCACTGAAATCACGCTCCCTCGCCATTTGGACTTAACTTCAGTTTTAGATGTCTGTGCATGGTAAACATCTAAATGCTGGTTTATAGATGTCTAAAATGTGAGTGGTGCTTCTAAAATAAGCACCCTAGTATGTCTGTATTTTGATAATTATATATTTTTGGAAAGTGATAAAAGCGTAATGACGGCAGTCCACAAATATGTGACATGAAATAAAAGTGTATGTATGAAACTTTTTGAGATATATTATTAAATCAATCTTTTGGGACAACTTAAAAATAATAATTAAACATTTCAAAACTCTCCTGAAAGAATATAATTTCAGGAACAGAAGTAGAATGGTGGTTATTTTCAGAATCCAGGGGTTACTGATAGCACTTCATGCATAACTAATCCTTGACACATCATTCTAGCTAACTAAATTGAGGAGCTGTTTCAGTATTCCACTGCCTTAGGTGTTGACTGCTGATAGACAAGTATTTATGTTCATGCTACACCACTGGGTCATAGCAGAGTGGAAAATTAATTGTTCTACATTAGACAAGGACTGAATGCCAATTTCCCATTTCTCTTTGTTTTAGAATATTTAGTCAAGGCAATTGAGCTTAAATATAAAGTTTCCTTGCATCTTTGATGGAACCGTAATTGAGTAATAGAAAGTAGGTCCAAATTAAACACCTTCTGAACTGAGCTGTACGGCTAATTGAATGAATTTGCTCAGAAGGACACACAATAATTAGTTTGTGTCTGCTAAGTTTCTAGTGTGGGAATAGTTGTAGTAGATGGTTTATAACTACCTTTTTATTTGCAAAGTAAAAAGTTAAACACAAAGAGGCAGTTGTATAAAGTGCTACCTAGAGGTAGGCCGTCACTTAGCCACATCAAAGGTGCCATTACTTAGCAGGTAGCGCTTGTGTGCTGTGCACTAGGCACTACTCCAGTGGTTCTCAAACCTGGTCCTGGAGGCACCCAGCCAGACAGGTTTTCAGGATATCTACAATGAATATTCATGAGAGAGATTTGCAAGCACTGCCTCCACTGCACTACTCTATAAGTTAGCAGCTAACTGCAAAGGGAGCATGCATATGGGTGGATCATGGGCATGTCTTTCGGTTATGCTCATAGTTTATTTTAATAAGACCTGGTTTGTGTGTTGAACAATGGAGGCTGACAGTTGAGGCTGGCTAAGACCAGTCAGAAAAAGATACATTGCTATGTAATCCCTCGGGAGTCCTTTTACTAAGGTGCGCCAAAATATGGGCCATACTAGTGTAGGTGCGTGTTTTAGATGTGCGCAGATCCGTTTTCCAGCACACCTGTAAAAAAGGCCTTTTTGGCGCACATCCATTTAGGGTCTGAGACCTTACCGCCAGCCATTGACTTAGCGGTAAGGTCTCATGCGTTAACTACGCGGTAATCATCTAAGCATGTAGAATGACGATTACCGTCCAGTTTCTGTCGCATGCCAGAAAGTAAAAATTATTTTCTGGCACGCATAGTGGACGTGCATCAAAAATGAAATTACTTCAAGGGTGGTAACTTCAATTTGGCGCATGCAGTGCCCACACGGCTTAGTAAAAGGACCCCTTAGTGTTTTACTAGGGGGAACAGTTCAGTCATGCAAATTATTGAACTTATTGTGAGAAAAGGGGTCACTAACAGTGAATATTTGTTTATAGCAGCTAAAGGGAAAAGATCAGAGCATGTTTAAAGAAAGACACATGGGCCAGATTCTATATATGGCGCCTAAAAAAATCCATGCGGAACTAAGAATATTGTAGAAGATTTAGGTGCAGTTTATAGAATACACGCAGTCAATACTGTAGCGCTTAAATCTGCGTGCGCACATTTACGCCAATAAAAACCTGATATAAATTTGCATGCATAGATTTAGATGCACTGACCTGTATTCTGTAATTACGCGTGGAAATTTTGGAACGGCAACAAAACACCCATAAACATGCCCCTTTTAAACTACGCATGTTTATTTTGGACTGTGCGCCTTTCAATTTAGGCACAGTTCTTTATAGAATTTGCTTAGCGAATTCCACGCATAAATTGTAATTGCCAATTAGTGCTCATTATTGCTTGTGTTGTTAAAAATGCTGATTTGTCTTGTTACTCTAATTAAGTCATGCGTGTATTCCACGCAGAAATCCAGGTGCCATATATAGAATCTGCTCCATATTGTGCAAGGGAAACAGAGGCATTTTTGGTGAGAAGGAAAACACCTCACCCTGCTACCTAGAAAGTGGGATTGAATTGGCCCTAGAAGAGCTGTTGGGTTATTAGTAATGGGCTGATGAATGGATTGATAGGTTGGTGTATAGGGAAAAGAGACTGGATTTTTATTAGAACAGGATATAGTTGAAAAGAAAGCCAGGAGTAAGGATAGCAGGGCTTTTTCTGCTCTTCTCTCTTTGTCTGAGAGAGAAGAGGAGGAGGTTACCTTCATGTTGCATAAGGCTGTAGTTACAGGGTTTGGCCAAGAGACGGCTGGAATTCAAGAGGAACTAGGATATAGGGAAATTTCTCCGTGTTTGAGAGGAGAGGTTTTCCTTACTACTGAGCAAGGCTGCAGTTATAGGAATCTGCTAAAAGAGGGGTGAGGATAAAAAGAAGTTAATATAGAGTGATTCCTTTGTTCTGAGAAACCTGTCAGTACATATCAGATGACAGAGGGCTGAAATCTTAATAGAGACAAGTTCAGAGTAGTATGTGTTTGGATTTTCCGCAGGACGATAATCCTATGCAAAGCAAAAATGGAGTAGCTGAGCAAGAAGGGAAATGGAAATGGAACTTGATATATACTGTCTTTCTGTGGTTTTTGCAACTGTGTTCAAAGCAGTTTACATAGTATATACAGGTACTTAGTTGTATCTGGGCCAATGGAGGTTTAAGGAGTCTTTTATTAAGGTGAGCTGGCATTTTTAGTGCATGTTAAAAACGGGCTCGTGCTAAACACTAAAGATGCCAATATATTCCTATGGGCATCTTTAGCGTTTAGTGTGCGCCTATTTTTAACGCACGCTAAAAACACCAGCGCCTAAGTAAAAGACCCCCTAATTGACTTGTCCAGAGTCACAAGGAGCTGCAGTAGGAATTGAACCCAGTTCCCCAGTATCAAAGTCCACTGCACTAACTACTAGGCTACCCTTCAGCAGGCCTTTGTATAGTTCAAGCCTGAATGCAACAGAAAATCTACAGTGTTTTAATGAGCTTGAGATATTCTACCAAGAAGAATGGGAAAACAAACTATACCATTTTGCTGAGCAAAGTTGATATATGTCTATCCTAACATGGCTCACGGTTGTGGTTGGCATTACTGACTGCATAAGCACACTTAAATATCAGCTTGCATTAAGGAAATGCATTTTAAGTTCTCCAAGAAAACCTTACCAGGTATAGGTGGTTATTTTAGAAACCTTATTCATAGTCTGACATACATAAACCATCATTTAGGCACGCATATGATGCTATCCACATTCATCTTTGTTAAATGGATGCTCTTGCCTCACTTGAATTCCTGCATGTATTTTAGGCAACACATTATGGGGTGAATTCTCTATGTGGTGTTGAAGAAATTGGTGCCGAGGAAAGCGCTATTATATAAGCTATGTTTAAAGTTAGAAGCAGTTTACAGAATAGTGCTTACACCTGGGAATCACTCCTAAATTCAGTTGCGGCCATTTGTACCAACTGAAATGTGGTGCAAATGTACGCGCCTAAATTAGGCACGTATCTCCCCATATTCTATAACAGCACACATAAATGTTAGGAACGCCTCTGTTCCACCCATGACCATTCCATTTCCGCAGCCCCTTTTTATACTCGTGTAAAATTTAGGCACGCACCTAAATCTACAAGTATATATTCCAATTAAATCTAATCAGTGCGAATAATTGTTTGTCAATTATTGGTGCTAACAAGCTCATTATTTAACTAAATTGTGCATCCAAATTTGCATGGGCAATTTGTGGTGACTTTTATAGAATTAGGGGTTCTATATCTGCAGATCCTTTTCTGAAACACTTGTAGGACTTGACACATCTCGACCTGGACATCTCAATTCTTTTTTCTACATTCTTTCTAAAATGAGACATAATAAAGAAAACAACTTAAAGGAAATGCCTGCTGCCTACTATATATAGTATTAATTTACCAAACAGATGGACTGTCTGTATACTATGATGCTCCATTAATTTTTTGAGTACTAAAATTAGCCTGTTCTTTGTGGATATCATTATCGCAGGCAAAGCATCCAACTGATCCCGTCTTGCAGAATGAGAATCCTACTTGGCATGAAAGCCATTTATTATGATTGAAACAAAGGACCACGATCTGCTTTGTGATAGAGACTAAAAGTGGAACTGGTTACTGAAACTTTGGCTGTTAAATATCAAAACTCCTTGTGAAAAAAACATATATAATCAGTTCACCAGGTCAAGAGCATAATTTTGGCATCTTAAAAATCCACTTCAGATTCTTAGACAAAAACAGCAGAGGTATTATTGCATAGTCTAGAAAAGTCTGCTACATGTCTTGTGTATGCTGTATTCTACACTACAAGGAATACCACGGCCTGAGGAGAACAGAGAAGACCGTGACAAAGATGGACTCTGAGGAGACAAAATAAGCTGCCAGACCAAGCACCAGTATCTGTCTCTCAAAGGAAGAGATTCATTCTACACATAGTTTAAGTGAGTAGGTAAACATTTATTAACAGTGCAAGGGAAGGTGTGTGATAAAGGGTCAGAGAAATTGTTACAGTAAGTGATTAACAGTTCTCCCACCACTTCCCCATTCCTTTCCTCAATTGCCAAAGTTTCCCCTTATGTGCAATTTAGGATAAATCAGAAAACACTTTTTTAGATCATAAGTATTGCCATTTAGCAAAATGTTCATCATGTCCAGTATCCTGTTTCCAGCATTCAGGTCACAAGTACCTGAAGGATCCCATAAAAATAAGCTTCCGTTCTGCTTTCTTCAAACCTACTTTAATAAAAGTTTATAGACTTTTCCTCTATGAACCTGTACAAACCTTTTTTTTTTAAACCCAACTACCCTAACTGCTTTTACCTCATCCTCCAACAATGAATTGCAGAGATCAGCTACATGTTGAGTGAAAAAAATATTTTCTCCAGTTTGTTGTAAAATGTAACTGATGAACTTTTTTCACACTTGATTATTTCTTGCTGGGGTGAGTTTTACAGAAGTAGACAGTGAAGTGTGAGACTGAAGACACAGCAAATGGTAAAAAAAATTGTCTCATACACATGGGACCTTGAGGCTAACCCCCCCTTCCCCATAGAACACAGAGTAAAGAACTCAGTAGCTGTAACTTCATAAAAATCCCAGAGTCTGGTGCACTCATAAGGCTGAGGGTTACACAAGATTAATTACAAAGTGTATTGCGAAAGAAGGACCACTTACAGTACTCGTGTATTTTGCCTCTGATAGCTGGGTTTAATTTAGTCATTGTCACCTTTCCCTCAGTTACAGCTTTCTGTCCTATAACAGGGCCCTGCATAGTAAAGAACCCACACAGAGCCAGTTTGCTTTACCTTTTCATTTCATTTTATATTGTACTGTACTGTGACTTATACATGCAGTTATATGTGCAAATACCTAACCCCTTCTGAATTTTTCATTGCACAATCGTGCCTGTTGGTTCTGCAAAAAAAAAACTAAAACCAAAACACAGAGACTCACAAACATTTCCACCCACAATTCAATAATGAAGTTGGGAGTAGTCCACCATTTTCAGGAAGAATTTGAAACTGTAAGGAATGAACGGTTAAAATACTTACAAGAGTGCCATATACCATACACCACTAGGTCTCAAATGTGGAGGATTGAGAAAGATGGTACTGGAGCCATGCTTTATGGATAGACCTTTGCGATATGACCCAACTTGGCCATGTTTCAGCAATTACCCACATCAAAGGTCATAGATGATTTAAATAACAGAACTGAGGGGAAATAAAGCCTGCAACAAAACTGCACGTATAAATGAAAAGTTCTGATCTATAGAACCAACTCTATACGCATATAAGCAAAACACTTCAAAAATAAATCCACTTGTGAACAGGCAGGCCACAAAGTTGAACTCTAAGTACGTATACAGTTGACTTCTATACATCAGAACTTTCCATTTATAAAGCATGGCTCCTGTGGCTTCTTTCCTACTCCTGGTTCTCTCTGCTTTTTTCTTCTCTAAGGGGCTCTTTTACAAAGGTGCGTAAGGGCCTACGCGCATCCAGCACACACCAAATCGGCATTACCGCCCGGCTACCATGTGCCCTGAATTTGGTGCACGCTGAAAACACGCAGGAAAAAATATTTTCAATTTTCTACCACGGGGTGCCTACCCGGTTGTAAATGGCAGTTGGCATGCACTGAATGCTTACCGCCTGGGTAGTGCATGAGACCTTACCGCTAGGTCAATGGTTGGTGCTAAAGTCTCAGGCCAAAAATGGAGGCACGCTGGTTTCAATTTTAGTGCATGCCCATTTTCCACCCCTTTTAAAAAGGCCCTTTTTCATAGACACACTAAAAATTGGCCCAGCGTGTGCCCAAAAGACGCGTTTGCACTACCGCAGGCCACTTTTTACCACGGCTTAGTAAAAGGGCCCCTTTGTGTTCTGTGGAGTGTTTCTTCATGTTTCTGGTTAGCTAGGTTTCAGCAATCACTGATAATATCTGAATTGAACTGAGTCTGACTGCTTCCTTCTCTGACAGTGTTATTCAAGGGATAAGGAGTGATGCCCATGGTCTCTATGTACTTATACCTGTATAAACAACACTATGAATTGATGGAAAGGAACAGTCAAAACATCTACTGGTGATTCAGCTGACCTTATTTTAAATTTTAAATTTATAAATAATACAGGTGACGCCTCACGAAGCCCCCGGCTACACAATTTGAAAGCTCACAGGGGCTGGGCTGCTTCATCATAGGCAGTCACCTATACAAATTATTCTTTAATACTTTTCTTTTCTTTTACTTGTCCTTTGCTTATAAATTATCACTTTACAAAACACTTAGCGTCACCTGTATTATTTATAAATTTAAAATTTAAAATAAGGTCAGCTGAATCACCAGTAGATGTTTTGACTGTTCCTTTCCATCAATTCATAGTGTTGTTCAAACAGAAAAATTGGAGGGATTTACCTTCATTCTATGTATTAATTGTTGCTTATACCTGTATAACCATGTGTGAATTATTTTTCCATTGGGAAATGAGATGGGTTTTAGAGATTTAGCAACTTACCTTTGCAAATTCAAATGCATGGTGAGTTACAGACTTGGGTAGGTTAGTAAGTCACTTACCTAAGAACATAAGTATTGCCATACTGGGACAGACTGAAGGTCCATGAAGCCCAGCATCCTGTTTCCAACAGTGTCTAATCCAGGTTACAAGTACCTGACAAAGATCCCAAAACAGTACCTAGAGGGCTTACAGCCTAAATCAGTATCTGAGGCAATGGAAGATGCCATAGGTTGCCCAAGATCAGTAATGTATTTTTAGGGTTAATTTATCCATCCCAATATGGTGGTTCACCAACCAATACCTAGGAAGAACTAAATCACCCAAGGCTGCATCAGTTAGGAGTTTAATTAGATGCCTTATTTCTTACCAAGTATTTGTACAATTAGCAGATCAGTGATATCTCACTGGGAGTACAGAACATTGCTATACAATAGTACTGCTATATCTGAGACTCCAAAGAATATATAAGCAATCAAGTACTTTTATTTATTATTTTCCAAGTATATGTACAATCAATTGCTTATGGGAGTACAGTACCACAGCTACACATAGGCGTTCTCTGGGTCTGAGTCTCTTATGTTTTATTTAGGGTCTTTTTCACCCTCACCCCAAATTACTTCTAAAGCCAATTTGCAGATATAAAAGACTCAAGGCTACTTTTGAGAAAGCAATAGGATTACTTGCCAATACAGATACAATTGGTTGGTTTCTCATGAGAGAGCAGCCCTGCTTGCACAAAGGTACTGGCTGTGACTGTCTCTCCATTGAAGTAGGAAGTACAATCACTTATATACGTTCATTAGCATAACAGGTCATACATAGGTAATCTGACAATAATCCCATTTATTGGATATATGCTAATATAGTGGTTAACACTGATTGGTTATGGTAATGAGTTGGTTAGTACTTACTGGAAAAGCTAATAATAGACTAGCTCTTCCTGGAAGACTAAGCCATCTTCCTGAGTAGTTATCGTGTTCTGTTTTTCACTAAAACATCTGTGACCACCATGTTGCTAAACGATGTTTCTCTGTTTTTCCACTTACGCCCGTTCCTCATTCTGCTGCATGAAAATGTCACAACAGGTTGCGAGTTCTGCAGTCACACTGAAGTTCAGGTTAGAGTCATGGGCCTGTAAGGTTTTCTCTCATTTTAGATCCTGAATCAAAGTCAGGCGTTGAATCAAAGCTCTTAGCTATGATGATAATATACAGTAAGAAAAGTGGGATTTGAATTCTGGCTTGCCTGATTCTCAGTCCACTACTCATCAGTTGTTGTTGTTTTTTCTTTTCCAAACTTCCCAATGATTTGCCATTTTCTATGTGGTCAGACCATTAAAGTCCGTGTAGCATTGCACTTTTGTCCCAACACTTCCACAGAATTCTCTTCATAGTAGCTTCCAAATGTACTTTTCACATTTCTTAGCTCATGTTCCTACATTAAATTTATCTGTGCAGCACACTTGTTTGCAGGATTAATCTAGTCCAAGCAAAAGTCTGTAGTGCAATTTATCTTCTGTAATTCAATCCAAAAAGGATTCAATATATTTCAGCATTAAGAGTACTGATGTACTTACGAAGTGGGAAGGTGCTGCAATTTGTTTTGGTGTGTTGCCAAATTCCAGAAAGAGTTATGAGAAAACAGTTTACTCAGATAATTATACTTTGTCAAACTTTCCTCTGTACTCCATAACTTGTATCAGAATAGAAATATGCAAATTAGTTACAGCTGAGTAGATGACAGCTGGGACATATTCAAAGTCAGAGTATTAGGGTTGTGTGGGGTTTCAACTCTGGAGAGGTGTTTGGGGGGGGGGGTTCTTGAGTGGGGGGGGGGGGGCAGAAGTCTAGGGGACCCTCATCTTGTGGCAAGGGAGCATTGGGCCACTATTTTGTGTCCTGGTGCTCCCAGGCTGCTGAAGTTAACGCTGCTTGAGAGGTGGCTTGCAAGTAGCGTTATTTCTCTAAGGCACAGGGTTCAACAATCTGTGGTACCGGGATCTCACAGGTTGCTGAATCCCATAGGAAATCAAGGTGCGGTAAAAGGCAAACCTTTACCACACCTTTAATGAATCCTCCCCTAGTGTCTTTTAATGTGGGATTTTCCTTCTGGCTAAACCCATTTTTAACATGGCCCAAAAACAGGGCTTTTATCTTTGTTTTTGTTTTTTTGCAAGTTCTTTGCTAATTTTTCTATTGGCGCACGAGATCCACAAAAATATTAATTCGAGAGCACTTACTTCCTCCTATTTAGGAGATGCTAAGTGCTATTCTAAAAATGATGCTCAGAGTTGAGTGCCATTTATAGAATTGCATTTGGCACCAGGATCTGCACCAAATTTTAGGCATGAAGATTCATACCAGGTCCTGGTGCAAATTTTTGTACCTAAATTATGTGCAGGTCTCCCTTAATCTATAAAACTGTTCTTAAATTCCAGGAATGCCCCTGATCCACTCATGCCCCTTTCATGGCTGCACCCCCTTTTTTTGGATCCATGCTTAAAATTTACGTGCGTATTCCAGCACTTAAATTTGCAATGCAAATTTTAATTTAATGCCAATTAGCGCCAATATTGACATTGGCTTGTGCGTGAAAATTGGGTGCACACCCACATTTCCATGCATACTTTTGAGCGTCATATAGAGAATTGGGCCGCACACGCTTTTACATTAAGTCTACATTATTTAGTTAGCACACACTAATCAGAACATGCTGACTGAATAACACTTCCACGCCCATTCCCTGCTCATGACACACCTCCTCCCAAAAATAGCGCACGATTCTTGTGCACTGACAGGCTAATTACTGCAAAGTGGTTTAATGCGTTTTTCAGTAAAACTTCTTTTTCCCAAACACGCATTAGCACTTAATGCAGTTTAATAAAAGAGCCCCACAGTTAGTTGTAGATTTGCATAGCCATATTGATATAGCTATATAAATCTACATATACACAAATATATCTAGCTATATAAGTATTTGTATGAATGTAGGCTATATAGCTGTGCATATAAAACTATGTACAATAAATCTACATCTAACTATATCTAGCTTTGATCCCAATCTAACACAGTTCTCAATAGGAGTGGAGTCACAATAGTTACAACTATAACGACAGAAAACAAAGTGACATTGTGGAAAAGACATGTTGGCTGATATTAGGCACAGGAGGCAGGTTGGCTAAGTCCCACGATCAGTGCTGAGCACGGATATTCAATGCTGGGCCATTTCCGGTGACTGGCATTGAATATCTGTTTGTTTGTTTTTTTGTGGCTTGTTTAAAATTAACCAGCCCAGTCGATATTCAGTGCTGGCTGGTTAAGTTTATAGCGACCAAAGATAGGCCTGCTCTTTGGGCGACAATGTGCTCAATATTTACGGCTAGCCGGTTATATTGCGTGATATAGCCAGTTAGCCATTATGAACTAGATTCTATTTATGGCGCCTAAACAATCGGCACAAAAAAAAGCTACCGCCTAAGTGTATTCTATAAACCGTGCAGAGATTTAGGTGTAGTTAATAGAATACGACTAGCGGGTTTATAGAACATGCCTTATGGCCATACTTGTACCTTACTCTAGGCACATCCATTTATGCCAAGTAAAACTTGGTGTAAGTACCAGTGCCTAAGTTAGGTATGGAGCAGGTGTATTCTTTAATCCTGCATGTAAATTTTTGGAATGCCCACAACCCACCCATTCCACACCTATTGCCACCTCCCCTTTTTGGAAGCATTCATGAAAATTTACACGCACAACTTTATAGAATACGCTTAGTTGTGTGTGTAAATTCTAATAATGCCAATTAGTGTCAATATTTACTTAAGTGGCAATTATTGTTGCTGATTGGCTTGTTAACTAATTAAGTTGCACGCACAAATTCAGAATATGACCAGATTTGTGCACGCAATTTGTCTTGCTGTATAGAATTTGGGGGTATGCAGTGCACTAAACCCCAGATTCTGTGTAGCACACCTAGAGATACACGGCAAAATCGACGCAGATTCTATAACCATGCACGTAACTTAACAAGCTTAACAAGCTAATGAGCACTGATAATAGTACATAAGCAATAATGAGCACTAATTGGCACAGATTAGAATTTAGTTGCACAACTCGCTAAGCGTATTCTATAATGGTATGCGCCAAACTTATAACGTACACAGGCAAAAAGGGTCATGATTTTTAGATTGTAAGCTCTTTTGAGCAGGGACTGTCTCTCTCTACGTTGTATGTTCAGCGCTGCGTGCATCTGGTAGCGCTATACAAATAATAATAATAATGATTATGGGCGGGGAAATGGGTGTTTCGTGGGCATTCTGAAGTTTATGCACCTAGTTATAGAATATGGCCCAGTGCGCCTACATCTATGTGTAAATGAATCTGCATAGGTTTAGGGGCTGAAATGTCAACTAAGCATATTCTATAATTGGCAACTAAATATAGGCGCTGATTGTAGAATACACTAAGGGGCCCTTTTACCAAGCTGCATTGGTGCTTATGCATGCACAACCCATGTCAATTTGGAACTACCACGTGACCCAGGCGGTAATTTCATTTTTTTACATGTCCGCTATGCGCGCCAGAAAATATATTTTATTTTCCGGTGCATGGCACTAGCCAGGCAGTAATCGGCATTGTACGTGCATAGATGATTACTGCGCACTTAATTTGTGAGACCTTACTGCTAAGTGAATGGGTGGCGGTAAGGTCTCAGACCCAAAATGGCTGTGCGCCAATTTTTATTTTGTCACATGTCCATTTATGGCCAAAAAAAGGCATTTTTTACAGGCTCAGTGAAAAATTGATTTGTGCATGCACAAAACATGCGCCTATACTAGCGCAGGCCATTTTTCAGTGAACCTTAGTAAAAGGACCCCTTAGTCAGCACTGATTTTTTTTAGGCGCCATATATAGAATCTTCCCCTAAGCATTAATATTCATCAGAGATAATCAGCTATCTTGCACTGAATATTAGTGCTTAGCCAGTTTAGTGGTATTTAACCGTGCATGAGCCATTCCTGGCCGATTAAATAGTGCTGAATATCAGCCGGATGATATTTCAATAAGGAAAACAACATAGATGGGCAGGAAGAGATGAACTACAGGCTCATGGATAGTCAAATTTTTAGGAACAATTAAATAACTGCAAACTAAGCAAAAATTTGAAACTAAAGATTTTTTCTAAATATAAAAGCTGAAAGTTTGTCTTAGGATTTTTCTACCTTTCACATACACACAAATAAAGAACTGCAAGTAACGCTGTATGAGGAATGACAAAAGAATGGATGTGATGGATTAGGAATTTCACTAGGGGTGCAAAATTTAGCTATTGTTCAAAATTGCTTAGCAGCGGTTGTGCCAGGTTGCTCAGTTGATTGATGAACCTTGAGCAGCATTTCTTTATCTGAGCATATACTGATGTCTGTTCATATATAGTTTTCATTATCATGATAAATTGAAGCAAACACTATCCAGACAATAACTAACACTATTCTGATGAACTCCCTCTAGTGAGAGACATCAGTACTGAGGAAACACAAGTAATCATCTTTTGAGAACTTTAGTGAGATTGTAGAGAGTCAGGTTTGCGCTTTCAGTATAGATTTTACCAGATATCTCTAACTAAGAGATTTTAACACCCAGCAGAGCCCTAGGGAGCAGAAGTGTAATAAAAATAAATCATAACAGCACTGTGGTGAGTGCAACAGATATGCACCACCAATTTTAAAGAACTGATGTTTTAAATTAAAAAGTAATTTTATCATTTTAGTTTGAGAATGGTGGGTAAAGTCCAGCCAACTCTGCCTTATTTGATTCATTTCACAGTGTCATGCATTGCAGTTGATCCCTGGCTTCCTTTCTTTCTACTTAACAATTAGGCAGCCTCTCTACTTCTTCCAATCTCTCTTTTTTAACTCTTTGCTTCTAGCACCTGTCTGGGGAGGTTAATGCCTGCATCTGGTACCATTTCCATGCAGCTAGAAAATTTTAGATTTATGTAATTTTCACCTGTCATTTCCAGGAATGTTCATTTTGTTTGTCCCCCCCCCCCCCTCCACTTATGTCGTCAGGGGATCATTGTTGTTATTAGTGCATGCTCTTCTGAAAGATTGTGGATGATTCCTAAAAGGGGAGATTCAGGAAATGGTGCCCACATTTGGATGCTGAAAATAATTAGCACGGAGAGTTATTCTATAAAGGGGGGGGGGGGTGCTGAAGCGTGGACCTTGCGACTAACTTTGGGCACCTTATTTACACCTGCTGCCAGCACCCAAGTTGGGCACAGATCCCAATAATTCTGTAAGACTGCATGCATCTTTAGGGAATGCCACTGACCCACCCATGTCCCTCCTATGACCACACCCTTTTTGAGTTGCAAGCTGTAGAATTTGCACACCAATCTGTATAGAATAACGCTTAGTAAGATGAAGATGCGAATGCAAATCTAAAATGTTGCTAATTAAAACCAGTAATTGATTGTTAGTACCCAATTATTGGTGCTGATTGGCTCGTTAGCCAATTTAGTTGTGAAGGCAACTCAGGATCATGTTGAAATTTTGAGCTCCTAAATTTTGGTGCACTTTATAGAATCTGGGAGAAAGAGTGTGCACTGTTTCTTGATATTGGTTATATGCACAATGGTTCATGTATTCATACGTTATTGGGGAACACTGCACACTCGTTTGGAAAGAGTGCATAGTCTTTGCATATAGTGCATGCTGTTTCAACAGTGCATGCTGTTTCAGAAGAGCACATATTATTGACAGCAAATGAAAAAAAAATTCAAAAAAAATTTTTCTGCTCATTTTCATTTGCCTATGACATGAAATGACATAGGATATGTTGTCTGACATTTTAAATATTGTTTCAAATGAATGAACATTCCTAATAGTTTCCAGTGTTTCACCTTGGTGTACCCTACCTGAACCTTTATGACCTCTGTTCTAGACATTGATATCCATTGAAAAATGTTTGCATGATTAGAGCTTTGATATATATTTTTAATAATAGCATACCCACCTTTCATCTGATTTTATATAGGTTGCCCAAAGTTGGGTGCAGGGCAGATGCACATACAAATTAATGAGTTAACGTTAACAGTCAATAGTTGAATTTAATTGGTGGTATTTTGGATTTGCGTGTGCATCTGGCCTAGTCACTTTTCTGTAACATTGCTGCGTTCTCGAGGGCCTTGACATTCTGTCAGGTCCTTGAGGCAGGACTGGAGTTCGTGAACCCTTGGGCAACTGCCGAGGAGCGGCAGTGGCAGGCAAGACCACCTCGGGACTGGAAACACAGAAGAGCAGTACTGGAACTCTGGACGGGAGTAGTACAAGGCAGGCAACTAGAACAGCTGAGACCGGAACAGCTTCACCTGCACCTAGCCACCATTCCTCCGGAGTTGAGCTCTGAAGTGCAGGCGGCCGGCAGGACTTGCAGGATAAGGCAGGAACTGAAGATCCAGAGGACCCACCCTCGGTCTGGGATACACGAGGGCGACAGGGCATGGAACTAGACTCAGACAGTGTACTGCAGCACAGCCACTAGCAAGACCCAGAAGAGAGACCAAGGAACACAAGGCGTACAGAAGCTAGCAGGAGCAAGGACTAGGGCAGCAACACACTAGGCAGAACGGGGATCCGGGAATACCCAGGGTAAACCCTCTAGCTAGGTGGAGACAGGATACAGGAATAATCACCCAGGAAAACACACTAGCCAGACAGATACAGGATTCAGGATATACCCTCAGGATATACAAGCAGGGTAGGCACCACAGCAAACAGAGTAACCAGGAAGAACAGGCCAAGGGTCTGAAGGCACAGCCGTTCCACACACTGACTGGGGAACCCACAAAGGCTGAGGCTTCGCATACAGACAGAAAACAAACCCGGACAAAGGCTTCACCCCAACCCAGGGTAAGCCAGGAACAGAGGCTTCACCCCAACACAGGGTAAGCCTGGAGCAGAGGCTTCACCCCAAACACAGGGTAAGCCAGAAACAGAGGCTTCACCCCAAACACAGGGTAAGCCAGGAAGGACCCGCAGTCCACAGACAGACAGTGGCAGGGAAGACCCCCCCACGGAAGGACAACAGAGACACAGACACAGAAAGAGACTGGGCTGGGACCCAGAGAGAGGCTAAGCAGTAGTGCAGCAGACACTTACTAACCTGACCTGGCCTAAGAGCATAACACTTATGCAAAGGCCCTGACTGTAAGCACAGCACTTCCTTATGAAGGCTCTCACTGATGAGTCACCAGCAGCAGGACAGAAGCAGGAAGTACACTGACCCCAAAGAGAGGCTTGACACACATAGGAATTGAGCCCACAGGAAAGACAAGCAGGAGCCATCTTGGAAACTGGCACAGAGCCAGTGGCAGCCATCTTAGATGCTGGCTCCCTAGAGAGGCATAGCCCACACAGGTGAGGTCTAGTGAAGCAATCAGGTTAATGCTGGAAGCAGCCAGCACACCAGGACAGGTGCATTCTTGTATCCCACTATTATCCAAAAACAAGTTTTGGTTCAAAGTGGCTTACAATTTACATTTTGTGGAGTTACAATAGTGTTGTGCAATATGGAGAGGGCATCTGTAGTTTGCGTGGTTATTCATAGAGTGTTTGAAGAGAGAGATTTGAAGAGGAAAAGGTAGTGGTAGCTTTTGTGTTCAGTTGTAGAGTTTTGGTGATATTTATTTATATAGTTTTTGAAAAGGTAGATTTGAAAGGAAGGCGGCAATAGCTTTGTGAGTAGCTGCAGAATTTTTTGAAGAGGTAGGTTTTCATTTCTTTTCTGAATTGGAAGAGATTTGTTATGCTTCTTATGGTTTTTGGTATCGAGTTCCACCATTTGGAACCTAGTTAGCTGAATCCTACTGTGTAGATGGTTTGTAGATTGTGTTTTTGCAGCTGGGTAAGATGTAGGAGTAGGTAGTTTCTGTTTTCTGGACTGGCATTTCTTGAGGATAGTTCAATCATGTTAAGCATATATTCGGATGCCATTCCGAATAATATCTTTAAGATTAGGGTGCTCGCTTTGAAAAATATTCTTGCATTGACTGGTAGCCAAAGTAGTGTTTCAAACAGTGGGGTTGCTCTTTCTTATTTCAATTTCTTGAAAAACAGTTTTGTTGCAGTGTTTCGGACTGTTTGCAACAATTTTAGAGTGTTTTCCTTGCACCCTACGTGTCCTGCATTGCAGTAGTATCATTGATTAGACCAGTATCCAGAAAGATTGTCTATGGAAATAGTCTCTTATTCTCAGTTTCCATAGTGTTTTGAAGCATTTTGATGTTACTGCTGATATTTGATTGTCCAGTGTTAGATGTTTGTCAAGAATGATTCCTAGTATTTTAAGTTGTGCTTCAATGTGGTATGTTTGTTTGTTGATTGTGAATTTTTGGTAGGATGTAGAGTTGTGTGGGCTGGATAGTACTAGGAATTTTGTTTTATCTCTGTTCAGTTTGAGTTTGAAAGTTCTTGCCCATTCTTCCATGAAGTCCAATCCTTTTTTTATTTTGTCCTATATGCTTGTGATATTGTTTTGGAAAGATATGAAGAAGGTGACATCTGCATATATAAATCAGTTGAAACCCATTAATTCCAGTTTTTTTCTGAGTGGTGCCATCATTACATTGAACAGTATTGGTGATATTGGCGATCCATGTGGTACCCTGCATTCAGAGATCCATGAGGTTGATGATGTTCTCTCCTCTAGAGTATGATTTATGTAGATTTACAGTGATGTTTTTCATAACCCAAAATGTCTTAAATAAAACTATTAAACAATATACCACAAAAAAGAAAGAAAGAGAAACAGACATAATAATAAAATACCAATACATAACAATTAGTTCCAAAGCACAAATAACTATTTAAGAAAACTTCAAAACATGCCTTGAATTTTCATTGATTATGCTGCCTCAGTCTGCCTTTTTCTCTGTTGTAAATGTTAATGTTACCATTCTTAACTCCTCTGTAATAACATCTGCAAAATACTGAGCTGAACTGGCCCAGAGTAGATTCCTGAGGTGGTTCATTAATCATTCTTCTTTTGGTGCAGGCTCTGTATTACAATCCTGTGCTTTTAGGAATGTAGATATTCTTGGAAATAATTAATTCCTTCTCTTATGTTTACTGAGCCACACATACATTTGGCAAAACCATATTGAGGGATTTGCCTGGATAATTAAGCAGTTATACAAGTAAATTCCATGGGCTAAATATTTGCCTTCCTTTCAGCCATGGGGGAAAGGAGGAGGAAGAAGAGCCTGTGAATATTTACTGATTCACAGGCCACATGTTGACTGACACTACAAATTCAGAGGGTGGAGGAGCAGACCTGTTTCTGTGACCCTACCACTGATGATGGGGTCCTGGCCTAAAGTTTGGGAACTACTGTTTTGACAAGCCAATTCCTTCACATTGCTTTAACAAAAAAAAATAAATCTATGGACTGAAAAGCAGAAGATAAATCTAAAAATATAAATAAAAAGAAACCTGAAGAGATGAGTCAATATTGATCTCATCCTACAGAGCATGTAAAATATGAGTTTCCATGCTGTGTTCATAAGAACATAAGAATAGCCATACTGAGTCAGACCGATGGTCCATCTAACCCAGTATCCTGCATCCAACAGTGGACATTCCAGATCACAAGTACCTGGCAAGATCCCAAAGAGTAGCAAGATACCATGCTACCAATCCCCGGGATAAGTAGTGGATTTCCCCATATCTATCTTAATTGCAGATTATGGATTTTTCCTCCAGGAACTTGTCCACTTCCTCTGGCAACAAATTCCAGAGCTTAACTATTTGTTGAGTGAAAACATTTTTTTCTTTTATTTGTTTTAAAAATATTACCATGTAACTTTATTGAGTGTTTTCTAGTCTTAGTACTTTTCGAAAGAATAAACAATCTATTCGTGTTTACCCTTTCTACTCCGCTCAAATGTTTGCAGACCTCTGTCATATCCCTCAGCGTCCTCTTTTCCAAGCTGAAGAGCCCTAACCTCATATGGGAGGAGTTTCTTCCCCTTAATTATTTTGGTCACCCTTCATTGAACGTTTTCTAATTCTGCTATACCTTTTTTGAGATATGGCAACTAGAATTGCACACAATACTCAAGATGAGGTCACTTCTTGGAGCAATAAAGAGGCATTATAATATTCTTTGGATTATTGTCTATCTTTCCTAATAATTCCTAGCACATACTGCCTTCAGTACAGAAGGCAATTTGTGCAGTGTCCAGTTTATCGATGTGTTCAATAAGCACATTTAATTGAAAAAATACCAAACAGTCCTTAATCTTTGACAAAACTGGTAAATTTGAAATTGGCCGATAGTTGTCCAGCTTAGTGGATCTGCTAGAGTAGTACTAGGAATGTGAAATGACATGGGAAATGTCAGTGATAGGAAAAAGCACAAAGGGCTAGATTTTATATATCACACCTAAAATATACACGCAGAAAAAATATGCCAAGACGTATTTGATAAAGTACGCCTAGATTTGTGTGTACTTTATAGAATACACCTAAATTTCGGTGTGATTTATAGAATACGCCGAGCAGTCGTCCACATGACTACATTTAGTTGTGGGCATTTACAATGCACATAAATTTTAGATGTTCATAACCCACCTATTCCACACCCATGGCCACTTCCCCTTTTCAGCTATGCACATTAGAATTTATTCACTTCACTTTACAGAATACGCTTAGAAAGGTGTGCTTATAAATTCTAATTAATACTAATTAGTGTCAATAATTGCTTGTTTGTAATTATTAGTGCTGATAGACTTGTTAACTAATTAAGTAGCACACAGGTCCCGAATGTGACTAGATTTGTGCACACATCTTAAGTCGCGCTGTATAGAATCCAGGGCAAAATGTTGGCTTTTCTGTGTCATTAACAGTTAACACTGTTCTGAAAGACAGTGCACACTATTTGCAAAGAGAATACACTCTTTTGGAAGAATGCATACTCTTTCCAGATAGTGTGCATGTCTGAACCATTGCACATGTGCACATTATCAGGAAAGAGTGCACACTCTTGGTGAAAATCGCACCCTCTTTGCAAATGGTTCAAAATCTTTGTGAAAAGTGTGTACTTTTTCTGAAAGAGTGTGTGCTTTGTCAGAAATTGCTCTCATAAGGAGACTCCACAGGTTTGATTAGGGGTTAATAACATTGACTGAGCCAGCCAGAAAGATAATGGTTGAATGAATAGTATAGGATGGGTTGGGGTGATGGGAGAGCGTGTTTGAGTAAGGGGGGTGGCAAGAGGATGCGGGAATGTGAGGAAAGGGTTAAAAGGCAGGATATAGCAGGTTAGCAACAAGTGTAGGAGGAGTCTAATTGGTTGAATAGGAGTGTTGGTATTGGTGGTGGGCATGGAAACGGCTTGTTAAACATAAGTGTATTATGGCAGGTTGAATCATTAACGGGTGGGTAAGAGCAGGTGAGAGTGGCTGAGGTAGTTAGGAAATTTTGTCCTGTCCCCGCCAACCCCTGGTTTCGGGTGTTTTTTTCTGTCATGGCTTATTATTGTTTTTTGTCTGATGGGGGTTTGCGTTGTGTTTTGTGGGTTAGGTTGTGGTTTTGGGAGTCTTGGTTTTTGGGTAATGGGGGTGGGGGTCTGTCGCAGCATTTGTAGTGGGCCTGATATGTGGGGATAAACAGGCATCAGATGCGGTTAATGCAATGTTTATTTGATGGATAAGAGTAACTCGTGGGTAGAACCACCATGAGTGAAATGTGGCTTGATGGCACTGTGTGTCACATGGACTGAAGGGGGGGGGGGATTTTGGACAAATGAAGGGAGCAAGTTTTGTTACCGAATGGCTCCGAATTGTTTTAAAACTGCTCTGGGGATGCCAGCATTGTACTGGAAGAATAAATTGTACTGGTTGAAGGGTTAAAGTAAAATAAATACATTATTTGTTAATAATGCTGCGGCCAAATTTAATGCCAGTAAAATGAGTAATAGTATTGTTTAATAGAAGTTAAGGTTGTATGTACGATAAAGTGTATGGCTGTGTGCGAATGTCAATGTTATGAAAAAATATCCAAAAAACCAGGCTAAAACAAAAATTCCAATTAATGACATGGGAAATGACATGACCTGAAAATATTGGGGCGGCACATTCCTATGAACAACACAGTTGTGCTGGTAACATTTCTCTGTATGACTATTAACTAATGACTCACTTTTAAAATAATAGAACTTCATTAAAAGAAGGAAGCCTTTTAGGTCCATTTATTCTACCCAAGAAAAAAAAGAACAAATCCAATCTAAAATAACTTCTAGTCAGAGGACAACCTATCCTCTAAAAGGCTTAAATCAATAGGCTCCTGCCTTTTTTAACCATTACTTTTCCCCTCCTTATTGATTGCCTGAAGATCCACAGGGCTTCAAAAAGTGCCAAAAAAGAAAACCTCACAGCATGATCTGATTAGAGAACAGGTTGCTTAGCATTGACTCTCAAACCAAATGTCTCCTACATACCTAAATTTCTAAAAACCAGGTCAAGGGAGTGGGACCATTAACCAAGTGAGCTATGTCTGAATCCATTAAACCCTTACAAAAGCCCTGAACCTTTGGGTTATGTACCTCATCAATGTGTAAAAAAAAAAAAAAAATCCGCAGCCAACAATTGGATACCAAAACTGTAAAATTCTTTCACATAAAATCAACAACTAGGACCTAAAAAGCTCCTAGGATATTTGGGGAGTAAGTACATGAACATTAACCCCATTCTAAATTCAGACTGTGAACAGAATTTAAATAGTCTACAAACCTACTGGATGAGATATCTCAACCTGGTCCCATGCCCAGGATTTCCTAACAATGATAGCCACACCCCACCCCTCTAATATAAACACAAATTAAAAATGATCACATAATCCTGAAGGCATTACCATAAAGTCATACCCCAGAATCCTCCTGAAATACAGGTATCTGTAAGTAGCCTATAGTGGAGCATGAAGCCAAAGTTTCCTATTTAGATTTAGATTGATGGTGCCAATTTTCATGATGAGGTGTCCCTTTGAAATTTATTTGTAAAGAGTATGGCAACATTAAGTTCAGATAGTCTTCTGGAAGATTGAAATGATCTCCTGCTGGCTTTTAGATGTTGATTTTCTATGTCATATTTGAGTTCATTTATTTGTTGTTAAGAATGGACCTCTTTTGTCCTATGTAAAGAGCAGAAGGATACTCTTGGGATTTTATAGTTTATATTACACCGATGAAGAGCAGGTGAATGAGACCCAGATTTTGTTGTCAGTGTTGTTTGAATATCTATTTCTCCTTCCGTAGTTTTATTTTGCTCTTGGTTGGCCACTGTAATCAGAGGTCTCATTATTTTACTTCTACATATTGGAAGAAATTCATTACAATTTTTAATGAATTAATTCAGCCACTTTTGAACTTCTAGTAACATCCATGTTTCCTAACCTTCACAATTAATCAGCCCAGTATTCTTCTCTTAGCAGACAGATGACTAATGAATGAGCACAATGGGATTTATATACAGCAAATTTGGTCTTTTTTATGTTTGAAGAGGGAGCTTAGTTTTGTTTTAATCAACTGTGGCAGATTTCTGTTGCTTCCATCCATCAGTAATTCAAATGACCCATTTTTCTAATCAAATATATTGTTATAGAAATATGGTGAAAATATTACCCAGAAAACTTCTTTAAAGCATCATAAGATAATTCATTTCAAATAAGACTGACTAAGAAAATAAACTACCAAATATAATGGTCAGCAGTTAACATGTGTTTAATTTTACTTTAGCATTCCAGTAGAAGTTGTGTTGGATATTGGTCCTACGTCATAATTACGTAGGTGCTGTACTGCTACTTCAAGACACAAGATGCAAGTTGAAGATTAACACAGCTTTGAAGGAATTCCCGTAAATTAGAAGACTTCTTCACAGTTATGACTTTGTTATGCTGGGCTACATTTTTACACCACCCTCACTGATCACAGTCCAAACCAGAGTAGTTTAAAAAATACAATATTAATAGAAAAGTAATGCATTTTTAAGAGCACCTTGTCTCAGGACAGTCAAAGAGGTGTCTCTAACTCCCATGCACCCCCAGCATATTTATTTTTTCTGTTTCTCCTCCTGCCTTCACTCAGTGCATATACACTCTTCAAGGGAATAGGTTCTCTTTGAGGGGAAGGGACTTCCTTTCAAGATCCAGGCATAGATTTTCTGTTTCACCACAAATACTCAGAGACTGATACTGTGGTGCTCCATCTAACTTTGTGATGACTTGTGTAAAACAAATACTTCCCTGAGCATTGGGTAAACACTGTATACACATTATACATTTGCTTCATCTGTTTCTGCAATCTCTGTCGTGAGTCACCTCTGTTGGGTTAGTAGTTTTCCCAGTCCTGGGCAAACCTATTCTCTTCTTAATGAACTTCATGGGTCTCATCCCTCCACTGTAGTATCCTCTTGTACACAGATTTTCTCTACATGAGAATCTTTTTACCCACAATACTTCCTTTTGAATTTAAGCTCCTGGTTGGTGCTTCTCTCTCACTCCAGGGCCAGATTAAGGCCAACTAGTGCCCTAAGCACAGCCTAACAATGGTGCTCCTCAGTCCTTCCATTATGCAACTGACAAAATATTGACTCAATATGTGCTGAGAAATATCATTATTGTATGAAACAAAACATTATGTATATTTATTATTATTATTTGCTACATTTGTATCCCACATTTTCCCACCTTTTGCAGGCTCAATGTGGCTTACATATAACCGTTAACGGTGTTAGCCGATTACGGTTTGAACAGATACATAGTATGAATGAATACAAAGTGATATTGGGGTATAATGAGGTACATGTATGGTAGGAAACAGTTGGGGGAACTTAGAGAGGGAAAGGGGGAAGAAGAGTCAGGTAATGTCTGTTGCAGTCTTTGGTTATGTTGTGTCACAAGTGACCAGTATTTTTATGTTTTTTATGCTCTTCTGAACGGGTCTGTCTTTAGTGCTTTCCAAAAATTTAGGTGGTCGAGCGTAGTTTTTACTGCTTTTGGCAATGCGTTCCATAGTTGTTCGCTTAGGTAGGAAAAGCTGGTTGCATTGGTGGATTTGTATTTGAGTCCTTTGCTGCTTGGGTAGTGGAGGTTTAGATATGACCGTGCAGATTTTGTGGAGTTTCTGGTTGGCAGGTTGTTGAGGTCTGTCATGTATCCCGGTGCCTCGCCGTCAATTATTTTGTGAACCGTCGTGCAGATTTTGAAAGTGATGCGTTCTTTGATTGGTAGCCAGTGAAATTTTTCTCTGAGTGGTTTGGCGCTGTCAAAACATGTTTTTACAAATATAAGCCTGGCTGCTGTATTTTGGGTGGTCTGAAGTTTCTTTATGATTTGATCCTTGCATCCCGCATAGATTCCATTACAGCAATCTGCGTGGCTTAATACCATGGACTATACCAGGTTACGAAATATTTCCCTCAGGAAGAATGATTTTACGTGTTTGAGTTTCCACATTGAGAGAACCATTTTGTTTATGGTGGATTTCGCTTGGGTCTCTAGTGATAGGTTACGGTCGATTGTTACTCCGAGAATTTTCACTCTGAGAATTTTCAGGCTATCTGAGACAGGGAGGTTGTATCCTGGGGTGTTAATGTTTGTGGGTTTGTATCCTGAGGTCATAGGCACCCGGTAGAAGAGGCTTGGAGAGGCTAAGCCTCCCCCCTGCTGCAGCAGAATGGATCAGCTGTGGAGTCCAGCTGCTCTGAGGGGATTAAATTGTTGATTTACCTCCATCCTCACAGCAGGAGCTGCAGTGAAAGCCCTCTAGCAGTTGTAGAAATTGGTTTATGGTTTGTTTACCTTACTGCTGGGAGAGCAGGGGAGGTTGGCTGGAGGTGTCTTGGGTTGCCAGGGAGATATTTAACGAGGATGACTTCCTGACCTGCACTGAGGACAGATAGCAGCAGAACGGATACTGGGCTAGCATGATCAGAAAAGTCACCAACAAAGGTAGAAAAGATCATTTTATTTTCATTATAGTGTTTGGAATATGTCCACTTTGAGAATCAGGTGCTCAACATTAAAAGTTTATATTTATTTACTTATTTATGGCATTTTATCCCACATTAAACATGAATTAGGGTGTTTTGTGTCTCTACATGAGAATGGTGATGATATGATCCCTTGTTTCATATTGTTGACAGTCTGCATTTTCCGTATGGGTGGTATATTGGTGTATTAGGTCTGCCCAGTGTAATATTTATGGTACAGTAAGGTTCTGAGTGTGTTTTTGGACAACGTTGTGCATAGTGTTGTGCAGTTGAGCGATTGTGGTTAGAATATGCTTTGAGCAACCACTTTATTCTTTGACATATGATACCTATCTATTATCTAAATTTAATAAAAGGTATTAATTGTGACTTTTTTATTTATTTATTTTTTCTGCGTGTTATCAGACAATTATGGATTTAAGCTCCAGCCCTGGCCCCACCCCTAACCCCGCTCCCTATATCCTCCCTAAACAGTTGGGCCACTGACCGCCTATGCCTGAGGTGTTGATCTTTGTGGTTTTGTATGTATTGTATTGGGATGAGATGATGAGACAGTGTGTTTTTTGTATGAAACAAAACATGTATATTTATAATGAATAGAAAAACACTGAAATTCATGTTAGATAATAGGTGTGGCAGACAGCAGTGAGTTAAGGGCATGTGTCACGGACTGTCACGGAGTCCGGAGTAGTGAGCCCTTGGGCCACTGCCAGTGACCGGCAGCAGCAGGTGAACCACCCAAACAAGAAGCGAGGCTGAACACAGACAAGCTGGTACAAGCAGGACCGGAACTGAAGCGGTAGATGAGCAGGGTTGGAATAAGCAGGACTGGAGCTGGATTCTGGAACGGGCTTGGCTTGGCTGGAACCGGATTCTGGAATGGGCTTGGCTTGACTGGAACCGGATTCTGGAATGGGCTTGGCTGGAACCGGATTCTGGATTCTCAAACAGGATTCAGGATTCTCAAACAGGCTTGGCTGGAGCAGGATTCAGGATTCTCAAACAGGATTCATTATTCTCAAACAGGCTTGGCTGGAATGGAAGCTTGAAAGCAGACAGGGAGAAACTAAAGCTGAAGACAAACAGGGCAGACACAAGCAGGATTAGAACTGAAGCTGAAGGCTTGCAGGACTGGAACAAGCAGGGTTGGAGTAGAAGTTGAAGCCTGGCAAGACAAGAACTGGCAGGGCTGGAACTGCAACAAACACACACAAACGAAAACTCATCTGAAGACCTCTGTTGCAAACAGTGGCGTAGCTAAGGGTGGGCTTGGGTGGACCCAGGCCCACCCACTTTGGGTTCAGGCCCACCCAGTTGCAGTATACCTATGATGTGGCTGGCAGGGATCCCCAAGCCCCACCAGTCAAAAACTCCCAACAAGTGTCCCTCCTGCATACCTTGTAAGTAGCAGATCTTCGCCTGCAGTGAGCAGTGACATACATACTGCTCACACCGGCCCCACAGCCTTCCCTCTGATGTGTTTCTGCCTAGGCGGAAACAGGAAGCTGCATCAGAGGGAAGTGTGTGGGGCCAACATGAGCAGTGTGTATTAGTTGCTGCTCGCTGCTGGTGAAAATCTGCTATTTAAAAGGTATACGGGAAAGGGGTGATGTTTGAGAGACCATGTGGCATGCAGGAGAGAGAAGGAGAGACCAAATCACCTGTGGAATGGGGCGAGGTTCTTCTGCCCACCCATCTTGGGCCCAAGCCCACCCAAAATTGGGTGTCTGGCTATGCCCCTGGTTGCAAAGGCAAGCCTGAAAGCTCCCAGGTGCTTAATAAAGGCAATTACAGATGAGGTCACTAGTAAGAGTGAGGCTTGGCAGCAAAAACACCACAGCAAGGCTTGGCAGCAGGAACACCAGGGCGAGGCTTGGTTGCAAGAGCACCAAAGTGAGGATTGGCTGCAGGAACCCCAAAGCAAGTCTGGAATGCTGGAACATCAGAATAGGACTGGAATGAACTCTGGAACATGTTTGGGAAACAGGAAGAAGACAGTCCACAGCAGCCATAAGACCTGGTCACCAGGAGGCAAAGAGAGTGTAGGCATGGGATACAGTCACAACCGTGACAGTATGATAGCTAGGGGGAAAAACTCTGTGATGCCTCTCTTCCCTTGGTGCCCTAAACACATGCTTATTTTGCTTAGGGGTCCTTTTACAAAGCCACGGTAAAAAGTGGCTTTCGGTAGTGTGGGCACATCTTTTTGGCGCACGCTGGGCCACTTTTTACCGTGGCTTGGAAAAAGATCACTTTTTAATGGGCCAGGAAATCTTCATGCACAAAAATTAAAACTAGTGCACACCTATTTACGGCCTGAGCCATTGCCATCAGCCATTGACCTAGCAGTAAGGGCTCGCACGCTACCCATGAAGCATACGCCAGTGGCCGCACTGCCGATTACCACTGGGAACACCCCCTGTGGTAGAAAATAGAAAAATATTTTCTATTGCACAAAACAAGTCCCAACAGTAAATCTAACACATGTTTAAGACCAAATAGCTTGCTGTGAAGATCCAACACATTATCTTAAACTGAATTCTCAAATGGCAGATGACATTTAATGGCAGAGTTAGCGCAAAGTGATTCATGTAGGAAAGAGGAACCACATGATTTAAGGTTCCACATTAGGAGTCACCACCCTGAAAAATGATTTAGGTGTCATCGCTGATGGTATATGAAAATCCTCTGCTCAGTCTGCAGCAATGGCTAAGAAAGCAAATAGAATATTGGAAATTATTAGGAAAGGAATAGAAAACAAAACTGAAAATATTATAATGCCTTTATATCACTCCGTGGTGCTATTTGTGACCTGGATTGGCCACTGTTGGAAACACAGGATATTGGGCTTGATGAACCTTCAGTCTGTCCCAGTATGGCAATGCTTATGTTCTTAACTCCACAGATAATAAATGGAGGGTAACATATTCCCAAGTTGTCTTCCCCAAGTAGCCATGCGATAGGAAAGGACTGTCATTTGCATCAACATGAGAAATATCAGTGATCTATCCCATTTCATTGCATGTCATTAAAACCCAAAAAGGAGCAGGAAAAAAACATGAAAATTTCTTGTGCATTCACAAACCATCATGCATGCATGAACACTGTGCATGTGCATGCTATCAGGAAAAGAGTGTGCACTATTTCCCTTTTTCCAAATAGTGCACCTTCTTTCAAAAGAGTATGCACTGAACAACTTTACTTGTAGAATGAAAAAATTGGCCATCAAAATATCAAGAGAAACACTCATGGAAATGACACAGGAAACAACATGAAATGAAAAATTTCTGACTGCCCATTCCTACTTTGCAGCCATATTTTGAACCAAGAATTATCTCCCCCAAACTACTGAAATACAGTCACAAATCTCTCCAACATACACACTTATAAATAAAACAACAACAAAAACCTAAGTTCACCCTTTCCATGTCATATACCTCCTATGTATGAATGTGGAGGAGTGGCCTAGTGGTTAGAGCACCAGGCTTGCAATCCAGAGGTGGCTGGTTCCTTGTGATCTTGGGCAAGTCACCTAACCCTCCATTGCCTCAGGTACAAACTTAGATTGTCAGCCCTCCAGGGACAGAGAAATATCCAGTGTACCTGAATGTAACTCACTTTGAGCTACTACTGAAAGGTGTGAGCAAAATCTAAATAAATAATAATAATTCTATAAAAGCCCTAAAAATTGCATGCACAAATTTGGGTATGTACCCAATGCATGTGCAGCTTAATTGAATAACAAGCCAATAATTGGCTTTTTAAAAGGCACTTATTGTTGCTAATTGAAATCAATTAACATGTGTGTAAATTTAGGCATGTGATCGCCTAAAGTTTAGATGCACCCCAGAAAAGGGAGTGCAGAAATGGGAGGGCCATGGGTGTTTCAGGGCAGAGTGTGGGCATGGATTCCAGTTACATGTGCAATTATAGAATAAGGGGCTTCTGTGTGTAAAAATCTTTTTGTCGGCATTTGTACCATATTTTAATTGGTGGAAATGGATGTGCCTAAATTCCACTTAAGTGCTATGTAGAATAGCACTTAAGCGTTTTTTAGTTGGTGCCAATTTTTGAGCCACTATTTATAGAATTCACCCATAATATACAATCCCCCAACCCAAACTCATCACAAAATTCTCAACCAGGCAACATTATTAAAATTCATCGGGGGGGGGGGGGATCTTTTACTAAACCTTAGCTCGAGTTATATGCAGCAGGACCCATTTTATTCCTATGGGCACTGCTGCAGAAAACTCGAGCTATGTTTTAGTAAAAGACACCCTCACTTTGTTGAAAGGGTTGCTCAAAGGTATTTATTTGCTGACATGCTAGAATGTTTATTCACCCAGATAATATGCCTACAATGGACCTGTTTACTAAAGTGCAGTAAATTTTAACTCTTACTATTTTATTTATTTAGATTTTGCTCACACCTTTTTCAGTAGAAACTCAAGGTGTTACATCCAGGTACACTGGATATTTCTCTGTCCCAGGAAGGCTCACAATCTAAATTTGTACTTGAGGCAATGGAGGGTTAAGTGACTTGTCCAAGATTACAAGGAGCAGCAGTGGGATTTGAACCAGTCACCTCTGGATTGCAAGACCTGTGCTCTAACCACTAGGCTACTCCTCCACTACTATGCGTTAAGGGGAAGATCCTATATATGGTGCCTACAACGATCCATTTGGAAAACAGTGCCGACTAAGCGTATTTTATAAGCAGTGCCTAGATTTAGGCGCAGTATATAGAAAATGCTTAGTTGATATTACAGTGACTAAAACAACATGCCTCCATTTATACCAATGAAAACGTGGTGTAAATCATGGCACATAGCTTTATGTGCACTGGGCCATATTCTGTAACTGTGTGCATAAATTTCAGAATGCCCATGGAATGCCCATTTCCCCAACCATAACCATGCTCCTTTTTGCCTGCGTGCATTAGAAGTTAGGCGCAGTGCATTATAGAATACGCTTGGGGAGTTGTGTGCATACATTCTCATTATTGCCAATTAATGTTCATTATTGCTTAAGTGCTGTTATCAACACTGCTTAGCTTGTTAAGCCAATTAACTTACATGCGCTGTTACAGAATACCAGAATATGCTTGGATTTCAGCGCGGATCTCTAGGCGCATTATATAGAACCTGGGGGTAAGTGTAAAGCCTAGGCAGTAATTAATGGAGACATAGCCATAGCCATCATTTGCCCTTGCAGTCAACACACGTTAGATATTTGTTTGTTATTTATGTATTAGTATTTATTTACTGCCTTTTTGAAGGAATTTACTCAAGGTGGTGTACAGACATTTGCCGCATTTTAGGCATATTTTCCAGTAACATGGTTGTAGCCGTGCTGTTGGCAGTATGCTCAGAAGGTGGTACTGCAACAACACTCCCACTCCCTTAAACCACTCCCAACCCTTTGCCCTCCCCAACATATTAATGAACATCCTTCTGCCCTCTGGAGTCCCTCAGATTCCCTAAAACCCTTCTGTAAGTGTCCCTCCAAAGCACCCCTTCCTCCTGATCCCCCCCCCCCTCCAACTTTGAACAGGAGTCTCTAGTGTCTACGAGGAGCAGCAGCAATCCACAATCATTCCTGCCTCATTGACAGCCTAAGATCAAAATGGCACTTCTGACCCCTAGTGGTAGTCTTGCTGTCCTACTGTTAGGGGGTCAAGCTGACAAACAGAGGGGCCCTTTTACAGTGAGGCAGTAAGCCCAACGTGGGCTTACTGCTTGCTCTTCCGGGATTACTGCCAGCCCTACGCGGCCGCTGACGGTAGTCCCGCCCTAAGCGTGCGCTATTTCTAAGGGAAAAAGAAAACCCACGGAAATGGCTTGCACGGCAATAACCCGTCGGTACTCAGGCATCGCCACATGCTGCCCGGTTACCGACGGGTTAGCGCGGGAGCCCTTACTGCCACCACAATGGGTGGCGGTAAGGGCTCCCTGCCACATGGCCATGCGGTAAGAGTTCTCTCACCGCATGGCCATGTGTGCTTGGGGGCTTTTTTACCCAGTGTAGTAAAAAGGGCCCTGGCGCATGGGAAAAATGGCCCCTGCCACTAGTTCAGGGTGCTTTTTCCCGCAGCTTGGTAAAAGGACGCCAAAGGCTGTCATGCCAGAATGGCCACAGTTACCATGCTTGTACATTAACCGCATGCACTAGTTCATAACTCTAACTGCTCAGCACACTTCAATATGCAGGGCCCTATGTCTGAACTACCGCAAACATAAAGAACCATGGTTTGCTATGATAATCCTACAATCTCCAATTCAGTATGGACTAAATATTGTGGGGGGTTTTCTCTTCTATTGAGTAAAATAATTAAAGATAGTGCACTTTAGTAAATCTGGTCCCAGATGTGTTATTATATTGTTGGTGCTATTTTTGTTAGCGCGAGCTATTGCTGTTAACACACACCATTAGTAAATAGGTACCACTGCTTAAGTGGGATCTGTGGTGAATAATAACGCATGTTAGTACACGGTGTCTGTTAGCATATCTAGCCCCATATACACATATGTATACATATGCAGATAGTTACTGCTTCTTAAGTTTATACATCTTTTAAACTACAGTGCTAGAAGACTTCTCCTTGCATTCTTGAGTTCTCTACTCAGTCAATGACTTTCTATATGGGTTTTGGCATTTCACTTTATCTTTGTGCCTCAGCCTCTCCAGATATAACTAGGTAATTCAATAAGGAAAGTACTATTGTTTTTATTCTGTTGTTGAAGATTGTAAATCATCTTCCCCCTGTCCACCGTCCTCCTCCTCCCCTCCTATCCCCTGAGGTAGATGCAAGCTTATGCCTGGTTTGTTTGCCCAATTGACCTGCAGCTTTTCTTTGCAATCTTGACAACTGACAATTTTATGTAGATAATACTGTGCTAGTATTAGTCCCTGCTGTTCCTACATCTGTAAAGTAGCAAGAACTATGAACCTTCCTATGTCTTACATCTTAAGGCATTGTGATGCATTGTCCTTGACAATTGAGCACAGACTCATGGGACAGAACTTGAGCAATTCTGATGTTTTGCAGTGGCAGTCGAAGAGAAAATGTGCAGGAGCCATAGAGAGCAGCTGTGTCTGATCCACAGTCCCTCAGGCAAGTTCAAGACCTGGCACTGAATCTGGAATGGCAGTGCTTTAAATAAAGTTTTGACATCTGGTGCTATTAGTTGAGTTTCATTCCTCATTAAGGGGCCCTTTTACAAAGACGCATTAGGCTCTACGCGCGTGCAGCTTGCGCCAAAATGAAACTACCACCAGGCTAACGCGCCGCCCCTGGTGTAAGTTCAGATTTGCCACGCGACCATAATGCCTGGATGATTTATTTATTTCTGCCCACGTGTGGTGTTTCCAATGGTAATTGAGAGTTGGCGTGCGCTGACCGGTTACCATACGTGTAACGTCTTAGCCCTTACTGCTAGATCAATGGGTGGCGTTAAGGGCTCAGGCTAGTTTTATGCATGCTCTGGTTTAAATTTTAATGTATGTCCTTTTCCGTCCCATTAAAAAAATGCCCTTTTTTTGCAGACGTAGTAAAAACTGGCCCGGTGCCCAGGGAGCTTTTATTTTGAAAATACTATTAGAATTTTAATCTTATATGATTAATAACTACTACTACTACTACTTTTTATCATTTCTATAGCGCTACTAGACGTACTCAGCGCTGTACACTTGAACATGAAGAGACAGTCTCTGCTCGACAGAGCTTACAATCTAATTAGGACAGACAAACAGGTCAAACAAGAGGTAAGGGAATATTAAAGTGAGGATGATAAAATAAGGGTTCTGAACAAGTGAATAAGGGTTAGGAGTTAAAAGCAGCATCAAAAAGGTGGGCTTTTAGCTTAGATTTTGAGACGGCCAGAAATGGAGCTTGACGTACTGGCTCAGGAAGGCATATGGTGCAGCAAGATAAAAGGAATGGAGTCTGGAGTTAGCAGTGGAGGAGAAGGGTGCAGATAAGAGAGATGAGCGTGGCCAAGAAACATTCTGTTCGTTTTTCTATATTTTTCAATTGTTGGATTCATTTCACTCATTTGTTTTAATAAAATAAAAACAATCAACATGCATTAGAACTTATTTTACATGTGCAAATCCCAGTTGTATCCAGATAGATCCATACATGTATTTGTTTTTCTATATTTATATACCACCTAGACCTAATTTTCTTTTTCAGGTACTGATATTATCCCTAATGGGCTCACAATCTAGTATTATATTCTACCTGGGGCAATGGAGGGCTAAGTGACTTGCCCAGACTCACATGAAGCTGCAGAGGGAACTGAACCCAGTTCCCCATGAATTCAACCCCCTACTGACGTGCAGCAGTGGGAATCGAACCCGGTTCCCAATGTCCGCAACCTGCTACGCTAACCATTAGGCCACTCTTCCACACATATACAACCCATTTGCATGCATGTTTTTAGGCATTCAAACCGAATGCAAGCTAATGAATATATACCTCTGATAACATTTCAGTATTTTCTCCTTCTTCCCATTATTACATGCCTACATTCCCAGCCCAGCTGTGATCTCGCAGTGAAATGGACCATGTTAAATAATCTGAAAGGAAAGATTGAATATCACAGGGCAGGCAATGTGCAAGAAAGGTCCTAGAAACAATTCTTTATTTGTTAAGTTGGACTACATTTCAGCCTTCCCTTGATGCATTTCTGATTTCATCACCTCTCCACCACATCCACAGTTAAATAGCTTAATGCATTCTAATAGCGTTGTCATGTCAACTAAGCAGACATAAAAGACATGCAAGCTGCAATAGGTTCAGAGAATTAACATATCCTTGTACATATCTCCCCATGGGCTCAAAAACGACTGTCTTAAAACATCACCAGGCATTTGGGTATGACTTCAGACGTCATGATCATCAGTAACCACTACAAGTTATAATCACAATAGACAAATGACATTTTTCTGTGTGAATTAATAAAATGCATGATGATTCTCATTTGCAGTACAGCAAATCTGGTTTTTCTTGATATTTTTTTGCCTGTATAGTACAGTGGTTTGCAATATTACTTCCCTAACACTTTTGAACATGCTTTTGAAGGATCTAATTGTACTGCTTAATGGTGGTAGCAGGATATCAGCTTTGTCTGTTTTAATTTGGAAGAGGTCTTTATCCTTAATATGATCTTTACTTTAATATGATGTGCTGTAATATGTTCAGGTTTTTCAATTAGTTTCTAACTGACATCTTAGGACTTGGGCTTGCTGAAAAGTATTATTGGACAATTTCAGCCATATCTTGGCAGATTAACGAGTTGAAGGCACATGAATTAAGAAAATATACTAATTTGAATCTCATATTATGCCAGCACTGAAAGAAAGCTCATTTTCCTTTTTCCAGTCTGTGGGCAGAAATTGTCAGTCAAGGTAAAGCTCTTTGGACCTGTGCTGTGCATTGGTTTCATGCAGTGTCCTTTACTAGCATATTTTCCCCCCAGAAAGTAAAATGCTAACTGACTAGCTCAGAGAAACCAAATTTTGCATTAGCTGTTTACTTATTGAACTGAAAATAGGAAAGTTCTCTTTGAAGTATATATGAATCAACAGTATCAGCTTTTTTTTTTCTTAATTTGCTAAAGTTCATTTTTTTTTCTACCATACCAGGAGGACCTTTCAGAGGGCAAAACAGTTTTGACATTTTCTGGTTTTATTATTATTATTATTATTTTAATGTAGAATCTTGGATGTGCAGGGTAGGAGCTAGTACTGGGATTTTGCCCATATATTTTGGTACAAGAAACTTCTATATCATTGTGACTTACTGTAATATTTCTGGATCTTCCAAGGAAGGGCATCCTGGCCGTTATTGCTGGAGACATGAGATTTCAGGTGGCTCAGAAAATGTGGTAAATCTTGAAAATTCTAAGTTGACCACAATTAGAGGGATGGTAACGTATAAAAACAACCTATTAAAAGGTCTCATCATTTTATAGGATTTTACAAATCTTTTTCAGTTTTGGCTAGTCTCGGTATCCTGCAAGGCTTCGTCTCTCAGTTAATGAAGTTTGAAATTTAATAATTACCCATGGACAGTAGCAGCATTTCCCCATTTGTTGATCTGGCTAGAAAATAGAGAATTAAAACTCCCCCTGTGGCTAAATATATTTGTAGGCCCTCCTTTTCCAGCACTTTCTCTGCTTTTTTTCAACAAAATTCTTGACTCCCCCCTTATTTTAAACAATAAAACATAAATGATGTAAAAGTCTTGTTGTCCTATTCTGCTCATCAAACTAAAAGCACAGACTTGAAGCTCAGATGAATGCCCAAGGGCCGCTGTTCTCAGCATCTGTTGGCAAAGAACAAGATTGGTGCACAAGCCAGCATTAATGATACTGAGCACAGGGATAACAAATCACAGAGTTAAGAAACTAACCAAAGTACCAACTACCTCATCAGTCTCGATTACTCCTATTGTAGCCTTTAACAGAATCAACCGACAAAACAACAATCTCACAAAGTGAAAAGGGAAAATGAATTTTAAAGCGTGAATGACTACTTCTTGAAAAAGAGGAGGCATTTCACTTCATGGAAGCTTTAGTTGTGAGCACTTAATCAATGGTGAAAGGCTGGTGTAAATGCATGTGTCTAACTGCTATCGGTTACATGTGTAACTGACAAGATTCTGTAAGCTTAGCACGTAAGTGCTGGGCGTGTCTCTGACCCACCCATGCCCCTTCCACATCCACACCCCCTTGCTGTTGTACATTAAAGGAGTTACATGCTAAGGTTATAGAATACTGACTAAGGGCAGTTACGTACATAACAGAAAATTAGATTGTATGGTATGACTCCAAATATCCGGACTATCCTCTGCATGTGGGTGGTCCGGGTAATCATAAATCTGGATTATTGGGTATATTTAGTTTTTGAAGAGCACACAATCAGAGCATCATATGTTGAACATTAGTTTTATTTTCAAAATAAGTGTGAAAAAATTATAAACTACACTACAGTACTGTATTTGTAGTATATACAATACTGTATTTAAAAAGGGAAATACACTGTAAAAGTATTTAAAAGTACAGTGCAGTATACATATAAAGTAGCGCATATGAGTTTATCTTGTTGGGTAGACTGGTTGGACTGTACAGGTCTTTTTCTGCCGTCACCTACTGTGTTACTATCCAGCTTGTTTTCGAAAGAGAAGGGCACCCATCTTCCGACACAAATCGGGAGATGGGCAGTCTTCTCTCAGGGCCGGCCAAATCGGCATAATCGAAAGCCGATTTTGGCTGGCCTCACCTGCTTTCCGTCGCAGGGATGGCAAAAGTTCAAGGGGGCGTGTTGGTAGTGTCCCGAAGGCGGGACGGGGCATGGTTAAGAGATAGCCGTCCTCTGCCGATAATAGAAAAAAGAAGGGCGGCCCTGACGAGCATTTGACCAACTTTGTTACCTTTTTCTTTACGACCAAGCCTTGAAAAGGTGCCTGAACTGACCAGATGACCACCGGAGGGAATCGGGGATCACCTCCCCTTACCCCCTCAGTGGTCACCAACCCCCTCCCACCCCCCAAAAAATAAATAAACATTTTTTTGCCAGCGTCTATGCCAGCCTCAAATGTCATACCCAGCTCCATCACAGCAGTATGCAGGTCCCTGGAGCAGATTTTAGAGAGTACTGCAGTGCACTTAGGCAGGCGGACCCAGGTCCATCCCCCCCCCCCCCCCCACCTGTTACACTTGTGGTGGTAAATGGGAACCCTCCAAAACCCATCCAAAACCCACTATACCCACATCTAGGTGCCCCCCCCCCCGTTACCCTTTAAGGGCAATGGTAGTGTTGTACAGTTGTGGGTAGTGGGTTTTGGGGGGCTCAGCACCCAAGGTAGGAGCTATGCACCTGGGAGCAATTTGTGAAGTCTACTGCAGTGCCCCCTAGGGTGCCTGGTTGGTGTCCTGGCATGTGAGGGGAACCAGTGCACTACAAATGCTGGCTCCTCCCACGACCAAATGGCTTGGATTTGGCTGGTTTTGAGATGGCTGCCCTTAGTTTCCATTACAGGCGAAAACCAATGTCGGCAATCTCTAAGGGCGGCCCAAATGTTGAGATTTGGCCATCCCCGACCGTATTATCGAAACGAAAGATGGCCGCCCATCTTGTTTTGATAATACGGTCGTGTACGCTCCTTTACAGGGCTGCCCCTAGAGATGGGCGCCCTTATAGATGTGCGTCCCCGTTCGATTATGCCCCTCCACGTTACTATGTTAGCATTTGTTGTATATATGCTACTGTATTTCTATATAAAAATGAAGTACACTAATACAGTATTTAAAAGTACAGTTATACATACACTACCATATTTCTGTTTAAAAAAGGAAGTAATTCTTAATTGCTTGAAGGCCAATTTTCGTTTTTCTGCTGCAAGATCTAGTCTTTTAAGACAAAGGAGCTGAATTGTACTGCTTTTCCAGCCAAGCCATTGCTGTATTTAAACATGCAAAGGCTTCTGCATGTGTCAGTCCCTCATTGGCGTTAACCTGGTGATCACCAGTTTCTGATTCGTCATGTTCCTTGTCCTTTACTGATTCCATAATTTAATCTTCTCTTTTGATCTGATACTCTGGATCATTTGCATCACCGAATATCCTTTTGCTGGCATTCTAAACATCACAATCAGAGTAACCAGTAGACGATCTTTGGCAGTGTTCTTACGGACATCATCTTCTTCTTCTCCCTTTCCATATCTTTCTGATTTGTTTAAAATTATGGTCCATGCATTTTTCAGGGTTTGGTTTTTAGCCAGTCATGTATCAGCAACCATGTTGGAACAATCTTTTATGTTCAATTCTCTTATGAATTGGATCATGCCACATTCATTTTCTATGTGGAAACAGTTAGATGCTATTCTGTAACAGGGCACATAAGTGTAGTTCCACACAGATCTGCCATTTTTGTTCCATTTCAGTGTCTTCTTTTCTGAACCAAAAAACAGCTCAGAAATAGCACATACGCTAGGCACCATATATAGAATACCCTAGATAATGCTCTTGCCTCTGTTACAGATATATGCCTGCAAGATTGATTAAAAGAAAGATGGATTTTTAGTCTGATCATCATAAAGAAAAGCTGAGTGGTTTATCTTGTAATTTCAAATATATAATAAATGCCAGGATTTATAAAAACTCATTTCAGACTGCTTCCCTTTTCAAAATTATTTTCATAATTTGTATTTATTATGTTTTCATTCTGAGAAGTATTTTGTTATTTGAAGACCTTTATAAAGTTCAGTTATTCCACAACTAGTTCAAGTGTACATCATTGTTTATGATTTTGAGGTGATGGTTTACTTGGAGCAAGAAGTAGGGTCACCCTTTTGATGATTGCTTAATATTCATGCTTTCCATTCTGTGAAGTATTAACAAGACTTCTCCAGACAGAAGGGACTCTCATTTTTATTCACATTGGGGCCCTTTTACTAAGGTGCGCCTAAAAGTGGTCTGTGCTGGTGTAGGTGCATGTTTTGGACGCGGGCAGGTCAATGTTTCAGTGCACCTAGAAAAAAAATGGGGGGGGGGGGGGTTGTGGCCAAAAATGGACCTGCAGCAAAATTAAAACAAGCGTTCGTCCATTTTCGGCCTGAGACTTTACTGCCATCCATTGACTTAGTAGCAAGGTCTCACTTGCTAACCAGGTGGTAAGTGGCCAGTGCACATAAACTGACAATTACCTCTGGGTAAGCGCCATGCAGTAGAAAATATTTTCTACTGCGTGTTTTGGACACATGTCAAAAATGGAACTACCACCCAGGGCATGCGGTAGCCAGGTGGTAGTTTCAATTTGGTGCGTGTTGGATGGGACCAGGAGACTACATTATACTTAATCCAAGGCCTTCAGGTTTGGAAGAAGTATGAGAATCAGTTTCCCCCAACTGCTACTGTAGGCCCAATCACTTCCCCAGATGTTAAACTCCTACCCCTGCTGAATAGGATGTCAGCTGATGTTCCTCATACAGAGTATACTTCACTTTGGGTGTTGAACTAAATGGCCTTATACTTCAGCTCCCGGATATTGCGATGGGGGGCAACCGATGGTTGAAGAAATTACAAGATATTACATTGGGTACTACTCTGTCAGTTGGCGACATGAAAGCGTCACCGATATATTCACTCAAGCGGGCTATGCCAAATTTGTTACTGACAACCAGTATGATGGCAACCCCTTGACAGAGATTCAAACCAGATTGTTTCAGGAGATCCGGACCATGTATCCGGCCCTCAAAGATTTCTCTGTTATCACCTCCCAACGGTGGGAAGCGGGCTCTGAGCTTATTGAGACCTACTTACTCAGACTGCAAGAACTCTTCAAAGAAGAGACGGAGGAAAAATTTGACTCCGATAATGCTCTTCCGGTGTTCTACCATTTACTTAAAGGAACCCTACCTTCAGAGATCAGAAATAAATTAGAGAACACTGTTGGTCTCCAACTGGAAAAATGGCCAAAAATTCGGGAACATATTTTACATCATTGCAGAAGGCTTCTTAAAAGCAAGCAAGATGAAGTTCAAAATCGTAAGACCATACGCACTAATCTGGATGTGTTGCAGACAGAGGACCTTAAAGACAAAAGGGCCTCTAAGAGCTCTGGCACTGATCCCAATACCTCCGAGACCCCTCCCCCTGTTATAGTCATGTATGCTGATCAACGCTACGACTATAACACTCGAAACCAGGGCCCACGGCCCTACCACTCAGATCGCAGAACTGACTACCCTGAAGAACGAGGTCGCCGATCTCAACCTCAGAGAGGTCCCCCATGGGGACCCACCTGACACTAATAGACGACCCAGAGACTACCGTTCTCGGCCTAGTCCTGATCGCCATCCAGATGTCCAGTGTTATCGGTGTGACCACTACGGTCATTACGCAGCTCAATGTTCACAACCATCACGAAATAGACCTAGAAATCAAGTCTGCCAAAATCCTCCCGATCGCCAGTCATTTCCTTTGTGGAACCCGGACCAACGCCGCCCACAGTGACTAGGCGTGGTCCGTTCTACAGCAGGCCTGGATGATCCAATGATCACCCTTCTTATCTGTGATGTCCCTGTCCCCTTTTTAATTGACACAGGCGCTTCTCGCTCTGTGCTGGCCCACGTCCCGCATAAACTGCAGAAACTTCTCAAAGTTTCTCCAGACAACATTACCACCACCGGTTTTGATGGTATCCCAACGGACACACCACTGCTTGAGCCTTTGCCCATCAAATATGCCGATCTACAGCTTTCGGCTCCATTTTTGTATGCTCCACAATGTCCTGCCAATTTTCTGGGGAGAGATCTGTTGACATTGTTTCACTTTGAAATTCATTTTGATCCTTCCCCTAATGAAAATACTTTACTCATGATGGCTGTCACCTCTATGGTTGAGAAACAAATAGAGGTTGCATTAAATGACTTATCTGGCTTTCTTTGGGCCACACCCGAGAAACCCTATGGTGAGGTTACAGGCCCTCCCCATCGTATCCAGCTCCTACCGGGCTGCACAGGCCCTAAAATAGCCCAATACCCGCTGAAGCCCGAAGTTATTGCTGGAGCCCAGGAACAAATTGATTCCTTACTACAGCAAGGCATTATTGAGAAATGCAATTCACCATACATCACCTACATGCCTTAGTAAAAGGGCCCCATTGTTTGTTTGAAATGTGCATTGGGGTTTTACTTTGATTCTCTAGTTTTTCTCTTTCATCGATATTGCTTTATTTGCATTTCCTTCACACTATTCCTTGTCCTAAATTGTTTTCTCTTCAATGCAGTACAAATTGAAATAATGTATAGGTGGTAAGACCTAAAAAGTGATCTCAGCATGTTTAAGCATTCAAGTTCATTACTGGAAATGTAGACTTCTGAATAAATAGTTCTTATGTTGCTCAGCATATAGCAGAGAGATGTTCTGGCAAGCAGGTATTCCTTAGCTCTTCATTGGATATTGAGAGAAACATACAGAACTTGGATGAGGTAAAATGATGGCATGACCTGTACATTCCATTCCACAATCATCAAAGAGAAACGAACAGGCTGCATTGAGATAGCCAAGACTGGTAAAAAGAAAAGTAGCTTGACTGCGATAACATGTGAGCTATTACTCACAGAGCTCTACTTTTCTTCTTTTATTTTTTAGATTTTCTGGTTTGATTTGCTGCTTTACAGCATGGTAAATGGTACAATGCAAATTGATTTTCTATTGTATGTTTCAACTTGCATGAATTTGTAGTTTCACATGACAACCTGTTGATAGAATGATAAAGGTACGTGTCTACTTCTTGAAGTTGATTATAAGTGGCTTTACACCTGCTTAGAATAATTCATGTATTATTTGCAAGAGTTTTCACACTTTTTTTAAAACACAAATAGAAGCAGTTAAAGGAGTCATTTTGTTGAAAATATTAGGGGCCATTTATTTATTAAGATTTATTTACCGCCTTTTTGAAGGAATTCACTCAAGGCAGTGTACAGTAAGAATAGATCAAACATGAGCAATAGGCAATTACAGCAGTAAAAATATTCAAATAACAATACAAAGTATGGCATAGTATACTACTTACAATGTCAATACAATACTTAATAGAACATTTTCATTGATAGTGAAGGATAAAGTAAAGAGAATAGGAAGAGTTTGAAAATAAGGTGACTGATTTAAAGAAAGTTGTACATGAGGCCAGAGAGATGGTTATATATTATCTCAGCTAGAGTAGGAATGGATGAACATGTCTTGCTGCAGTATGTGCAGCCCAAGTCACTCCTTGTGTGTGAGTGAGACTAACAAGTTAGTTACTTCTTCCATTAAAGGCCTGGTTGAAGAGCCAAGCTTTCACCTGCTTCCTGAAGTAGAGATAGTCTTGTGTTAAGTGGAGCCTTTCAGGCAACACATTCCAGAGTGTGGGGGCTACTCCGGAAAAGGGTCACTTGCGGGTATCGCATTGTGTAATATATCTTTTGGAGAGGGTGTGGCTAGTGATAGTCCTTGAGAGCATAGCGCCGAGAGGGGGGGCAGGGGAGAAAAATTCACCGGGCCCAGGCCTCCAAGGGGGGTCCGGCGCCGCAGTCCCACCTGCCCTCTGTTGTGGACCATCTGCCACCGTGCGGGGCCCCCTGCATTGAAATCACAGCGCCTCTCACCTCCGCATGAAAGCGCTGCAGGCAGCAGGGCAGCAGATCGCCTCCTTTCGGCCCTCCTTCCCTCCCTGTGTCCCACCCTCACCTGACGCAAATTCCGTGAGGGTGGGACACAAGGAGGGAAGGAGGGCCGAAGGGAGGCGATCTGCTGCCCTGCTGCCTGCAGCGCTTTCATACAGAGGTGAGAGGCGCTGTGATTTCAATGCAGGGGGCCCCGCCCAGTGGCAGACGGAGGGGGGCTGGTGGAGGGGGTGAGCAGCGGTCAAGACCTCGGGGGGGGGGGGAGCTGAAGTGGCGACCTTGGTGGCCTTGCCCCGGGCCCAGCCCAGTCTCTCGACGACCCTGCTTGAGTGGACCTTAGTGTCCTTGGCGGTGTGTAGAGTATCATCCTATTCTTCAGGTATTCAGCGCCATTTCCTTTAAGGGTCTTGAAGATCAGACATAGAGTTTTAAATTTAGCCCCGTATTGTTCTGGTAACCAATGAAGGTTTTGCAAAAATGGTGTGATGTGGTCACGCCATTTGCAACCTTCTATGAGTCTTGTTGCTGCATTCTAAATCAACTGGAGCTGGTGCAGGTCCTTTGTAGTCAGACCATTGTATAGTGCATTGCAGTAATCCAGTCTTGATGTTATCATGGCATGCACAACTGGGATAACATTTACCTTCTCGATGTAAGGAGAGAGGCAGTGTAGCTGTCTCAAATAGTAGAAGCAGGTCTTGAAGGTTGCTTGGATTTGGGGAGTCAGAGTAAGTGTTGAATCTAACTGTATTCCAAGGTTCCTGACTTGTGATTTGAGGGGGAGTTCGTACTTCCCAACAGGGATTTTAATGTCCGGTATGTATCCACTTGTGGTAGGGACCCAGAGAAGCTCAGTTTTACTTGGGTTCAGGCAAAGTTTGTTGTGTTTAGTCCATAGGCGGTCGGTGGCCCAACTGTTTGGGGAGGCTAAAGGGTGTGTGGTTAGGGGTGGGACCAGGGGTGGAGCTTAAATCCATAATTGTCTGATAACACACAGAAAAAAAAAAATAAAAATAAGTCACAATTAATACCTTTTATTAAATTTAGATATTAGATATGTATCATATGTCAAAGAATAAAGTGGTTGCTCAAAGCATATACTAACCACAATCGCTCAACTGCAAAACACTATGCACAACTTTGTGCAAAAACACACTCAGAACCTTACTGTACCATAAATATTACACTGGGCAGAACCTAATATACCACCCATACGGAAAATGCAGACCGTCAACAATATGAAACAAGGGATCATAATATCACAATTCTCATGTACAGCCACAAAACACCGTAATTCGTGTTTCATGTGGGATAAAATGCCATAAATAAGTAAATAAATATAAACTTTTAATGTTGAGCACCTGATTCTCAAAATTGACATATTCCAAACACTAAAAAATGATTTTTTCTACCTTTGTTGTCTGGTGACTTTGTTTTTCTGATCATGCTGGCCCAGTATCTGATTCTGCTGCTATCGTTTCCAGGGCTTCCTTTCCATTTATTTCTTTAATTTCCGCCTTTCTTCTTCATTTCTTGTCCTACATCTGTAAGTAAAAGCTGGGTCCTCCGCAGACTTGACTTGTCCAGTGGATCCAGCTTCTGCCTATTTTCTTCATCCGTGTGCAGTATTTCTACTCTCTTCCTTTTTCCTCATCTCATCTCCTTCCTCACTCTTCTCTCCCCCTCCATCCATGTCCAGCATTTCTTCTCTCTCACTTCTCTCTCCTCCATCCATGTCCAGCAACCCTCCTCTCCATCCACCCTCCCCTCCCCCCTGCACTCCCTGCCCACCAGCAACTCTTCTCTCCCCTGCCCCCCTCCAGCCATCAGTAGCTTTCGCTTTCTCCCCCTGCCCTCCCATCCACCCATGTCCAGCAACCCTGCTCTCCCCTCCATCCATCCATGTGCAGCAGCCTTCCTCTCCCCCCTGCCCTCCCTGCCCACCAGCGACTCCTCTCTCCCCTGCCCCCCTCCAGCCATCCATAGCTTTCGCTTCCCCCCCCCCCCCGGGGTCCTCCTGTCTCTTCCGTCCACTCTCACCCATCCACATGGTCACTCCAGCCTGAGGTGTTCTCCCTCCAACGCCGGCGAGTCACATAGCCAGCCTTAATCTGCCTGCGTCGGAGCCTTTCCCTCAGATGCGTCCCGCCTCCTGTAATGCAACTTCCTGTCTTACGCAGAGGTGGGACCCATCTGAGGGAGAGGCTCCGACGCAGGCAGATTAAGGCTGGCTATGTGAATCGCCGGCATCGGAGGGAGAACGCATCAGGCCGGAGTGACCAGCGGATGGGTGAGAGCGGGGGGGGGGGGTGCAAGACTCATGCAGGAGGGGGAAGAAGGCAGAGACTGGTCACTAAAATCTGTTTGGGGGAGCGACTGCTCCCCCTGCGCCCCACCTAGTAGCCAAGGGAAGTCCACAATTGGGCTGGCTTCCCCAAGTCTCTTATACGGGGCGCCTATGGTTTAGCCCATTCTTGATGTTAGACAGGTAATCAGTTTATTCAAGACTGTATGCAAGTCAGGTTCAATGGGTATGAGTAGCTGCACATTATCTGCACATCATTATACTAAAATGTACTAAGAAGTGGGCTTAGTGCACTTTAATGTAGGACTTTCCCACATGCTAAGCCCATTTTTAGCACTTCCCTAAAATAAGGACTTTTTTCTTTCATCTCTTTGTAGGCCCAGTGCTAATTTCTCGATTGGCATGCAAGACCTAAAGAAATATTAATGTGGGTGCACTTACTGCTGCCTATTTAGGAAGTGCTATGTGCTCCCACCTTACCTGCACGTTAACCAGTTAGGGCTTATTCTATAAAAGTTATGCTCCTAAATTTGCACTCCTAAAATTTATGCTCCTAAATTATGAGCACATTCTATGTTCCAAATAGATTATGAGCGTAAATTATTCTTATAAAGTAGGAGCATACTCTGTTTAGAATAAGGCCCTTTGGGCCCCTTTTACCAAGGTGCGGCAAAAGGGGGCCAGTGCTGGCATCAGCGCGTGCTTTAAACGTGAGCCGATGCACCCTTTTACCACAGCTGGAAATGGCCGCGCAGCAAGTAAAGCACTTGCCATGCGGCCATTTCAGAGGGGAGCCCTTACCGGAAATGACAGCATGCTAGGGGTGGGAAGTACCGCTGGGCTGCTGCAGTAGCCCGGTGGTATTTCCTGTATAGCGAGCGGTAAGCCCACGTTTGGCTTACCGCTGCTAAGTAAAAGGAACCCTTAGCACACTAATGCGAATGTGTTAGCTAGACAAAGCTTCCACGCTCCCTCCTGAAAAAAAATAACAATACAAAATAATAAATAGTGCATGTTGACAGGCAAATTGCCGCAAAACATTTTAACACATTTTGCAGTAAGCCATTTTTCCTGCGTTAAGTATCATTCTCAGGGATCCTTTTACTAAGCAACTTCCCATGTGCCGTAATGAACTACCGTAGGGTACGCTCAGGTGCCCTGCAGTAGGTTAACTTATATGTATATATGTGGGGACTACATTCAACAAATATTACATAAGATGTCCTAAACATTCATTATTCATCTGTCTTTCATCCTAAATGCAACGGGGGAAAAACCCCTTTCATTTAGAATTGTTTTTGGAAATTTTTCTTAATAGAAATTTTTTTTAAAAAGGGGACCATCAGATATGGTAGCAACTCACACCATAGGGAACAAACAGTTCCTTTCTCAGTCTGGTCAAAGAAAATGGTTGTGGTGCAGAATCTTCATTAGATCACCCTTCAAAGTCCTTTTTTTTTTTTTTTTTTGAAACAATATATCTCATGCTGCTTTAATCGTAAACCTTTTAATCTTCTTTTTAGCAAAAAATATATTCTCTTTTGCAGTTTACTATATCTCTTAATGTGCAGATTAACTAGCACTTATCTTCAAACATGGCAGCAATTTCAATTCACAGGAGAACCTCCGCCGACATGGCCAGGTTTCGCAAAACTTCCTCAGGGAAGAGGCTCTCGTTGCATCGCACGTGGCCGCCAGTAGGTCAAGCATCTGCACATGCATCTCCAGTACTAAAAAATACTTTTTTTTTAGCACTGGGGTGGGGGCGTGTTTGAGGGACAGAGAGTAGGTGTGCCTAGCGCTAATAAGTTAGCACAGCTTCATTGCCATAAGCCAACTAATTCACACATGGTTAGCGTGGGAGCACTTTCCACCTACAAAATAGGTGTCGGTAAGGGCTCATGCGGTAATCACCATGCGCTAATTTGGAACAGCACCTGGCCATTAATAGAAAACATGGAAATGCGACCATTATACAGCCTCGCTAAATTTGGCCTCAGTGCATGGGGAAGGCAATACACTAATCATAGCGCATGGCCCCTTTTAGCACAGCTTAGTAAAAGATCCCCTTACTGTCTTTTCTAGTTTTATTTCTGCTGAATCTTTCCACTAGCTGCCTGTGCTTCTCTTCTAATAATAATAAGAATTATGTTACAAAATGTTTCCCTATAATAAGCCGTATGTTATAAAATATATGTAAGGTATAGGTGCTTTTAGATATGGATATAGTTGCATATCAAAATTATAACAAGGAACATGCCAAAGTCAAACAAATAACACTTTCAGTTGCATATCATCATTTGTCAGTAATATTATGTAACCAATACAACATATGCACTTGTAATTGCTAAACAGTAACATCATTAAAATGTAATTAGGGACATTTATGCAGTACCAATGCATATATAATGCCTGTCTGCAAAAACCAGAGTAAATAGATCAGAGAACTAAGGGGTCCTTTTACTAAGGTGCACCGAAAAATGGACTGTGCTGTTGTAGGCATGTGTATTGGATCTGCATAGGTCAGTTTTTCAGTGCGCCTGCAAAAAAGGCCCTTTTTTGACCAAAAATGGATGGGTGGCAAAATAAAAATTGGTGTGCATCCATTTTGGCCCTGAGACCTTACCGTCACCCATTGACTTAGCGGTAAGGTCGCATGCATGAACCGGGCGGTAATCATCAGTACGCATACACTGCCGATTACTCCTCGATTAGTGCCACACAGTAGAAAATAAAAACTATTTTCTGCCGTGTGTATTGGACGCAGATAAAAAATTAAATTACTGCCCTGGGTACGTGGTAACTGGGCAGTAGTTCCAAACTTTAGTGCATTTAACGCACATAGGCGCATATGCATCTTAGTAAAAGGTCCCCTAAAGTCATGTTAGTAACAAGGGCTTCCTGGTCTGTGTATTGCTGCTGTGTCCTTTGCTTTCTTCCACACTTCCTTGTGAGTTAGTGTCACCTGCATTTCTTCTACAGTTCTCAAATTAAGGGGCCCTTTTACTATGCTGCAGCAAAAACTGGCCTTATCACACCCATGTACAGGTTATTTTCACATGCTAATGCCATCTTTGCTGCGGCAGTAAAATGATCGATTTTTCCATTTTTTGTGTATTGATAGTCAAGCACTGTTGCAATTAGCATACAGCCATTAAAAAGAAATGACCATTTGAGCACTTACTGACACCTATTTTGTAGGCAATAAGGACTCACAGGATCGTCCAGTGCTAACCGGTTAGCATGCAGTAATGTAGCTGCGCTAACTGCTTAGCCTAGGAATGCTCACGCTCCGCCCCATGACATTCCCCCTCCAAGAAAAAATAAAAAATATTTTGTAGTGCATGGTTAGCGCACTGATTTGGCTCTTACTGCAGGATGCCTGAGCATGTGTATACCATTTTAAGCTGCGTTAAGTATGTGGTAGTGCTTAAGAGTGGAGGAGTAGCCTAGTGGTTAGTGCAGAGGATTTTGATCCTGGGGAACTGGGTTCAATTCCCACTGCAGCTCTTTCTGACTCTCAGCAATCACTTAACCCTCCATTGCCCCAGGTACAAAATAAGTACCTATATATAGTATGTAAACCGCTTTGATTGTAACCACAAAAAGGCAATATATCACATCCCATTCCCTTTCTTCTTATGGGAAGTTAATCTATGCATCAACCCTCATTCAGGGGTCCTTTTTCTAAGCTGTGGCCAGCGTGTAGTTTTTGATGCGTGCTGTGGCCCCCTTTTACTGCAGTGGGTAAAAGGCTGTCTCTTTGTTTAAAAAAAAAGTGGCTATACGGTAAGTGAAACTGAGCAGGAGTAGAAGATGGCCAACAGACACTCCAACACAGGAAATGGTGCTTAAAGGATGCTTTATTCACTACTTGGACAGAAGGATGTGACACGGTCAGTGTATCGGCGGTGTCAAACACCTGCCTCAGGAGTCACATTGATGTTCTAAAAAACATATACATACATATCATACATCAATATCATATACATATATCAAAAAACCCACATATTTAATTTAAAAATGCTGCACATAAGAACCTCATGTAAAATATAAATAAATAATGCATAAAAAAATAAATCAAAAATAGCATGGAGTAAAAACCATGGGTCCTTCTGTCCAAGTAATGAATACAGCATCGTCTAAGCACTATTTCCTGTGTTGGAGTGTCTATTGGCCATCCTGTACTCCTGTTTGGTTGTACGGTAAATGAATCACTTACCGCACGGCCATTTTTTTTGGGGGGGGGGGGGCAGGGAGCACTTACCACCACCCATTGAGGTGGGCAGTAAGGGCTCCCACACAAACCCGGCAATAACTGGGCAGCGCATGGCACTGCACAATTACTGCCAGGTAAGCACCGGCACTACAAATATAGAAAATATTTTTGTAGTACCGGAAATGGTGCGCTCTGAGGTGGGAACTAGCACCGGGCTCCAGTGGTAGCTCCAGATTGGTGCACGGCAAGCCCATTGCTGCATGCAAACCCTTTAATAAAAGGGCTTCTAAATAACAAAAAAATAGTGACCTTGTATCCCTTCCAATCCAGCATTATGACCTTTTATTTCAGTTTGTTCTTTCTTAGAAAACAAACGAACTTGGCCTTGTGAATAATTTATAAACTTGTGCATCTCTTCTGTAGGTTTAGTATTCAGAAGACTGCTACTGTGACAAGAGTATCTAATACACTGGAAAATGAACTTGTGTTATTGATCAAAGGCGTTGTAAATTTGCTTCCTTCTATTATTACATTACATTGGCAAATTTGTGAGCTTGCCTACTATACCATTGGCATTGATGCAATATATATGAGTTTTAAAAATCTGGCATTTAATGTGCATTGGACATTACAAGATAAACTACTCAGCTTTTTTTTGTGATGATCAGACTACAAATCCATCTTCCTTCTTTCTTTTAATCAATCAATCAAAATTTGTTGGCAGCCATCTATAACAGAGGCAAGAGATAAGCAGTTTCTTAATACCGGGGCTCCACAGGGCTCGTCCCTGTCAGCGGTTTTATTTAATATGTATTTGCTTCCTTTGTGTCGCTTATTGTGATCCTTAGGAATTTCATTTATTATTTATGCAAATGACATTAAGGGGTCTGTTTACGAAGCAGCGCTAGCGGCCGTCCAAAGTGAATGCCCATTTCTGCACTAGCTCATGGACAGCCGCTAGTGCTGCTTAGTAAACTGGAGCGTAAGTTTTTTTTTTTTTTTTTTTCTATCACTGATGAGGACCATTCCAGCAGTGGTGCCCTGACTGCAAAGCATCTTTGAGAGCCTACTATCTTGGTTCACCGAAAATCGGTTGCAATTGAGTGTTGCCAAAACCGGATTGTTGTTGGTTACCTTAGATGAGGATTTGAAATTTCCTGATGTTATTTTATTGTCAGGGGCTGCAGTGAAGGTATCTCTTAAGTATTTCAGTGCCGATGTTTTTAGGCGCCATATATAGAATCTACCCCTAAATACCAAGCAACTAAACATTTTTAAAGGCCTGGGAAATAAAGAGGTCTTAAACTTACTTTGAACTTTAGGAAGGAAGATTCAAGGTGTAGATACGTTAAAATAGAATTTTAAGGTAGTGGTGTCAAGTACTTGCATTGTCTTAATCAAGATCATTCAGGTTCAGACTTTGAGGGCCATAAACAGATCACATTTTCAGGATATCCCTAATATGCATATGAGAGGTTTCCGTGTCTACTACCTCCATTGTATGCAAATATCTCTCATGCCTATTAGGAGTGTACTGAAAATCTGGCCTGTTTGTGGCCCTCAAAAACTGAACTTTAGAGCAACACATGTACTTTTACCCTTACACAAGCTGGATCATTTTCTAGTCGCCTGTTTCCATGGTTAAAACTTGATTTGAATATTACTTTCATTAAAATAGCATTGAAAATGCCTCCTGCTCTGTATTCAGAAGTGTCACATTTGCACAAAGGGAATGCTATACATGTTTGTACCATTTGACAGAGCCATTCAGAGCTGTAGAAAGCAAAATTATTTAGGGTTGATTGCAATTATTTAACCAAAAATAGAACAGTCATCAGCTGTGACATATCAGGTCTTAATATTCTAAACTTGTGCTGATATAATGTATACCAGCATCATGGATCTGACCGAAACTTCTTGGACCACTGATGTATCTTGTGGAAGAATAATTTTTCATAGTGCTGAGTATATGAAAATTTTACTGCAGACAGTTATGACATCCAGAAGACAAAGGCTTAAGGCAATATATGAATGTTTGAAGCTATTTTGAGAGAACTTGTCTAAGGCCACTGCAAGAAGCAAACCACAGGTGAGAAATATTTTGTTTTAGGTAAGAAAACTGAAAAAGCCATTAACTTGGGTAAATTTTTCTCACAGTGGCTAAAAAGTATACTTAGGGTACACAATGGACAGAATTCAGTAAATGGCGCTGAAAAATAGTAAATAGTAACATAGTAGACGATGGCAGATAAAGACCTGTACGGTCTATCCAGTCTGCCCAACAAGACAAACTCATTACTTAAGGTATGATAATATACTTCATATGTATACCTGATCTTGATTTGTCCTTGCCATTTTCAGGGCATAGACTGTAGAAATCTGCCCGGCACTGGCCTTTGTCTAAATTTCTGAAGTTGTTGAAGTCCCTGAAAAGTTCCACTGCAGCCCATCCAAATCTATTCAGCCACAATCATGGCACAGACTGTAGAAATCTTGCCCAGCACTGGCTTGCTTCTCAATTAGTGGTGTTCCTTCCTAATCTCCACTATGCTTCTTTGGATCCATTCCTTCCAAACAGGATTCCTTTGTGTTTATGCCACGCATTTTTGAATTGCGTTACCGTTTGCATCTCCACTCCCCCCCCCCCCCCCCCCCCCACAGAAGGAAATTCCAGGCACCTATTACCCTGTCAGTGGAAAAAATACTTCCTGAAGGGAAAAATCAGTGCTCAGCATTATTCTGTAAGGGGCGCTCCAGGATGAGCACCCTTTCTAGCATAGCGCCTAATGGGAATTCCTGCACCTAACTGCGCATGAGAACTTACGCCAGCTGAAACCTGGTATAAATCCTGGCATCGGTCTCCAGAATTTTATAACACTGTACACATCTTTTGAGAATGCTGCTGACCCTCCAGTGCTCCTCCCATGGTGATGCCCCACACTATGGGATTTGGACACCCTGGCTTATAAAATAGTGCACATCTAAATTTGCATGCAACCCCTAATTGGTACCAATTAACATCAATAAATTATCTAATTATTGTTAATTGGCTCAATAATCAATTAGGCTACATGCATTTCTCTGGATCGTGTCCAAATTTTGACATAGATATTTGGGTGCTTTTATAGAGTCTGGGGGAATATGCACAATTTTATCTTCATTAAAAAGAAAAGGGATGAGTATTAGTAGGTTTTTGGCTCATTAGCATGCCTTAAATTTAATGAATGTTAATCATGAATTAACATATGTTAAGTTGATTAACGTATCTTGAAAAGTTATACCATATGTTAACATATTTTTTCTTAAAGCAAATGTGTGAAGCAAATTAAAAAAAATCTAATAGGGAGAAAAGTCCAAAAACAACCCCGATTTTTTTTTTTTATGAATGCGCAGTCCCTGAAGAGGTATTGCCAGAGTTTTGCCACCATTTATTAAATTAGGAGGTGCCAGGTCAGTGCTTCCCAATCTTTTTGTGGCTGTGACCCCACGATTGCAGACAAATCACCACCTTGGGTGAATCTCTTCATAAAAGCAGTTAATAAATCCCAATAAATAAAGAATAAATAAAATTGTGTGACCCCCCTGGAGGAGCAGAATGATGCACCTATGGAGAACATACCTAGGCTGTGACACCCAAAGGCAGGTTTTCTGACCTCATTTGGGGTCTCAACCCACAGTTTTGGAAGCTCTGTACTAGGTGCTCCCACATTAACTCTGTGCTATCCAGTTAGCACATGCTAATCATAAAACGCTAGCTGGATAACTTGGGAAAACTACTCCTCCCCATCCTAAAACACTAGTTGAATATCTTGGGAAAACGTCCCTCCTAAAAATATTTGGACACGGGTTAGTGCACACAAACACTTTAAACCATTCTGCAGCAGCCTGGAGTGGAGGAGTAGCCTAGTGGTTAGTGCAGCAGACTTTGATCCTGGGAAACAGGGTTTAATTCCCACTGCAGCTCCTTGTGACTCAGGGCAAGTCACTTAACCCTCCATCGCTCCAGCGGTACAAAAAAGTAACTGTATATACTATGTAAACCGCTTTGAATGCAAAAACCATAGAAAGGCAGTATATCAAGTCCCATTCCTATCAGTATGTATAACCATTTGTTAAGGGCTTAATACTCTTTAGTAAAAAGGCCCCTCAGGAATATAAGTTTTCAGCTGAAACATTCATCTAAATTTATAAGCCTGAATGTTCTGCTCTTAAATTGAGGCCTGCTTCTCATTTCCCAAGATTTAGCAGCCTAATTTAGGTACCTAGTGCTAAGAAACAGCTCCTAACTCCTTTTTTTTTCTCTCACTCTAAATCTGCCCCTTGCCCTACCCAGTTTTTAGGATGCTTAGTTTCATTTAGTGAAACCAGGAGCATAAATTTAGGTACTCAGCCCTAGTAAATTTCCAGAGAGGCCAATTTAGGAGCCTAAGAGGGGAAGTTATCAATATGGGCTCCCATTAAGATGGGTAATTTAACCACTAGTTGTGTTACTTTAGCGTAGGGTCATTTTATGCAATGAGACACTGTGCTAAAATAACCCGACCAGCAGCATAGTCACGGGGGTGGGGGGGGGGGGGGGCTTGGTGGCCTGGGCCCCTTCACCTTCAGCTTGGGACCTCTCTGTTTTCATGGCAGGTGGAGATGTCAAACCTCGCTAGCAGAAGATGTCTTCTGCCTGAGTCCTTCCTGCAGCAGCAGTTAATTCAGCCGGTGCGCTTTTCGGCCACTAATGCCGGCTCTCTTGCGCATGCTCAATTTAGGTCTAACTGAGAATGTGCGGGAAAGTTGACATTAACAGGGCTTGACATCCCCGCCAGAAAAGGTAATATTTTATTGCAATGGGTGGTGGGTCACCATGGCCATGGCTGTGGGGGGGGGGGGGGGGGGGGGGAAGGGGAGGGGGAGAGAATATCAGGAACCCACAAACATGGACTTCTTGCTTTGCCTCTGAACCTGACTTGTGGCAAAATAACCTGACTTAACAGTAACCCACATTGATAACTCCCACCCCTAATTCTCACAGGGGCCCTTTTACTAAGCCGCATACGCGTCTACACATGCCCAACGTGTGCCAAAATGGAGTTCTAGCCTGGCTACCCCGTGGCTCTTGCGGTAATTTCATTTTTGGTGCATGTCCGATACGCGCGGCTGAAAAATAATAATTTTTTGAGATGCGCATATTGGACATGCACCAAGTGCCATTTGATACATGTAGGTCATTACCGCCCGGTTACCATGTGAGTCTTTACTGTTAGTTCAGTGGCTTGCAGTAAGAACTCGTACCCAAAATGGACACGTGGCAATTTTCATTTTGCCGCATGCCCATTTTCGGCAAAACTTTAAAAAAGGCATTTTTTACAGGTGCACTGAAAAATGATTCGGCACGCGCCCAAAACACGCGTCCACACTACCGCAGGCCATTTTTCAACGTGCCTTTGTAAAAAGGGCCCCCACAGTTAGGAACAACCAGTGAACCCTTGGCAAAGGACCTTGCTGCTATGAGGACCATTTTCCAATGTTTTGTAAAATGACTGAGGAGAGCATTACAGTGGATGGGGGGTTTTAAGGAAAATTTGATTTCAGTGTAATGGCATTTTAATGATGAATTGTTCCTTGCCATGGGCTTTTTTGTAGTAGTGTCTACTAAATGAAATGAAATGAGAATACGGCAAGGCAGTTTGTGAACATTTTATGAACAGAGATACAAATTTTATCATGGAGATTTAGAAAGAAATTTATGAGTAAACCATGTCTGCAGTGTTGCCCAGGCAAACCATATATTTTCTGTTTAGGGATAAAGGGAAAAGGAATTTGGATTTAGCTCACACAATTTTTCAGTAATTCAAGGCAAGTTGCATTCAGGTACAGGAGGTATTTTCCTGTTCCTAGAAGCTTAAAATCCGTAACAGTGCAACTATTTTAGGCATCAAGATGGTGCCTGTTTGGAGCTTGTTAGAGAAAGGAAAGTATGCCCCTATTGTCTTTAAAGACTGCTAGTGTAGCAGGGTAAATATATGGTTATATTTTAGATGTGACCACTTAACTCGCCATAGAGCTGATGCAAATGCTCGCACCTAGATTGCCAAGAAATGTGGGTATTATTTGCATAACTTTCTGCCTCCGCTAAGACTCTGCTTGTGTTTATGCCCACCTTCAAACTACAAGCCTCTTCTTTTAGGCACCAGGTTATAGTATACATTGCCAGAATACTGGCATGTATGTATGTATATGTATCTCCTTTATTTATTACTAGCCGTTAAGCCCTGCTCTCTCCCCTGGCCTCACCCCGTCCACCGATTTCCCCCCCACCCCCCCATATCCAGCAACCCTCCTCGTTCCCTTGGCCTCCCCCCTCCCCCTATTTCCAGCAACCATCCTCTCTACCCTGCTCTCACCCCATGTCCAGAAACCATGCCCTCTCCCCCCTCCGTACCGGGCCCCCTGCACTGACCTGACAGCGCCTCTCACACGGAGGTGAGAGGCGCTGTCAGGTCAGTGCAGGGGGCCCGATAACGGAGGGGGGCGGGAGCGGCGGCGTGGATGGGGTGGAGGGTGGAGGTTGGTTTGCACGATGTTGGTTTCCAGGCAGCAGCGGTGGCGACCGACAGTTCGACTCCGTTTCCCTCTCTGTTCCGCCCTCTGACGTTATGACGTCTTGACGCGAGGACGGGACAGAGAGGGAAGTCTGTACTGCACATTTGCAGGTGAGTCGGTCACTTGCCGTTTATATGTTTGATCATTTATTTACCGCCTTTTTGAAGGAATTCACTCAAGGCGGTACAGTAAGAATAGATAAAATATGAGCAACTGGCAATTACAGCTGTAAAATATTCAAATAACACTACAAAGTATGGCATGGTATACTACTTGTAAGACTCCTCTAAGAAGTTTGAAAATATCTAACATCAGTTTGCGGGTGTTTTTTGGGAGAATATTTAAAGATTCCAACACGGGAATCAGTATATCTAAATTGCTCAAGTTGGAACCTCAAGTCTCCAAATAGGAAAATAATTATATATCAAGATCAATCTCTATGCTCTATGGAGTGCATTATTATCATAGGTTCCAATCAGGAGGAAAAGGGAAAAAAAACATCCACCGTAAAAACTCATCATAGATGGTGTACTACTTACAATGTCAACACAATACGCAATAGAACATTATAATCATTGGCACCCCGTATAAGAGGCTTGGGGGGAGGCTAAGCCTCCCCAGCCCAGTTGTGACCTTCGCCACCTGCCTCCCGCCCCCCCCCCCTCCGAAATTTAAAACTTGATGCCTGCTCGGGGTTAAGGGAAGGTGGCGTCGGCAGCGACAGCACGTCAGCACCAGTGAAACGCGTGCTGGCTCGGCGCGCCATCATCTTCCCTTTGTTCTGTCTCTCAAGCGCTGGTCCCGCCCTTGAGAGACAGAACGAAGGGAAGCTGAAGGCGCGCTGAGCCAGCACGCGTTTCACTGGTGCTGACGTGCTGTGTTGCTGCCGACGCCGCCTTCCCTTAACCTCGAGCAGGTATCAAGTTTTAAATTTCGGAGGGGGGGGGGCGGGAACTGGACCTGGTGCTCGGTGGGAGGGAGGGAAGGAGGCAGGCCTGATGCTGGGTGGGTGGGAAGGAGGAAGGCCTGATGCTGGGTGGGAGGGAGGAAGGAAGGAAGGCAGGCAGGCCTGATGCTGGGTGGGGTGCCTGGCGCTTGATGTTGGGTGGGTGGGAGGGAGGGAGGGTGCCTGCCTGCCTGCCTGATGCTAGGTGGGAGGGGTGCCTGGTGCTAGGTGGGTGGGAGGAAGGGGTGCTTGATGCTGGGTGACAATTATGGGTTTAAGCTCTGCCCCCAACCCCGCCCCCTTTAGCCTCCCCAAACAGTTGGGCCACCGACCGCCTATGATTATAATTGATAGTGAAGGGTAAGGCAAAGTTGTAACATATAGATAGGTAACAAAGTAGGAAGAGTTAGAAAGTAAGGTGACAGATTTAAAGAAAGTTGCACATGAGGTCAGAGAGATGGTTAAATATTATCTCAGGTAGGATAGGAGTGGATAAACATGTCCTGCTGCAGTATGAGCAGCCCAAGTCACTCCTTGTGTGTGTGAGTGAGACTAACAAGTTAGTTACTTCTTCCATTAAAAGCCTGGTTGAAGACTAAGCTTGCACCTGCTTTCTGAAGTAGAGATAGTCTTGTGTTAAGCGGCGCCTTTCAGGCAGTGCATTCCAGAGTGTGGGGGCTACTCTGGAGAAGGGTCGCTTGTGGGTATCACATCGTGTAATGTCTTTTGGAGAGGGTGTGGTTAGTGAAAGTCCTTGGGAGGATCTTAGTATCCTTGGCGGTGTGTGGAGGATCATCCTATTCTTCAGGTACTCGGGACATTTCCTTTCAGGGCCTTGAAGATCAGACATAGAGTTTTAAATTTGGCCCTGTATGGTACTGGTAGCCAATGAAAGTTTTGCAAAAATGGTGTGATGTGGTCACGTCACGTGCAACCTTCTATGAATCTTGCTGCTGCAAGACTTTATGTATACATGTCAGTATTCTGGTCATTCACACATGTTCGTGGTGTCTAAAAATAGGCACACTGTTACCTGCTAAATTTGTCCCTGAGGTAATGAGGGATTTAAGAGGGGAAGTTAATAACATGGGCTACTGTTAAGGTGGGTTATTTTAGCACAAGGTCCCATTTTTATGCGATGAGAGCTTGTGCTAAAATAACCCAACTTAATGATAGCCCACATTGATAACTTATCCCCTAACCCTCGGATTCTATATCTTGTGCCTAGTGTTCCACGCTGAAATCCAGGCATATTGTACAACTATCCATGTAACATAATTGGCTTAACAAGCTAATCAGTGTTGATAGCAGGTCTTAGTGAGCAATAATGAGCACTAATTGGCAATAATTAGAATGCAGTATCTTTTTCAATGCTTTCCAAAAATACTAGGACTAGGGGGCATGCGATGAAACTACAGTGTAGTAAATTTAAAGCAAACTGGAGAAAATGTTTCTTTACCCAACGCATACTTAAACTCTGGAATTCATTGCCGGAGAATGTGGTGAGGCGTTTAAAAAGGGGTTAGACGGTTTCCTAAAAAACAAGTCCATAAACCACTACTAAATGGACTTGGGAAAAATCCACAATTCCAGGAATAACATGTATAGAATGTTTGTACGTTTGGAAAGCTCGCCAGGTGCCCTTGGCCTGGATTGGCCGCTGTCGTGGACAGGATGCTGGGCTCGATGGACCCTTGGTCTTTTCCCAGTGTGGCATTACTTAAAAACATTAAAGAAGAATCCACAGAAATGTCTTCAGAAGCTCTGATAGAAGAGGACATTTATGTAGAGCCTTCTTTAATGTTTTTTGCATTAAAAATATACTACTATGGAGATTTTTTCATCTAGTTGTCATCAATAGACTCCTGAGGAAGACCACACGCCAACACAGTCTTTTTATCAATAAATCTTCTTTAAAATAGTAAGGTTGTCCCTCTCATTTCTGGAGTCCACAGTCGATTTTCCACTTGTTTTCTGCTGTTGCTGTATCCTGTGGGATTTCAGAATTCTCCAGTGGATTTCTACTGGACTTAAGTGACTTACCCAAGATTACAAGGAGTAGCAGTGGGATTTGAACCAGGCTTCCCCAGTTCACAACTTGGTGCTCTAACCGTTAGGCTACTTCTCCATTCTTGGGAAGGTATCTACAGACTAAAGCAGAACAAATTGATGAACACAGTGGACCCAGTCCTGGATTAACCTTTGAGCAATATAAGCACAGGGTTAGGACCCCAAGAGAGGGGGCACCATAGAGTCCCCCCCCCCCCCCCCCTAGCCTTCTGCTACACCCATTATCCAACAGGAATTTTGGTGTTTTCCTAATCATCATAAACATATATGATGTTTTGATTTGTACAATATTGATATTTCTCAGCACTTATTGAGTCTTAGAGCTTCTTTTACTAAGCCAGCTCGGCAAATGCACTGAAGCCCATTCGATTCCTATGGACTTATGTTTTGTCATTTAAGCAGTGGAAAGGCCGAGGGGCACCATTGTTGGGCCATGCTTGGGCCCTGAGTGGACCTGCTCTAAATCATTGCATTAGGACTTTTATCAGCCACAAGAAAAGGAAATATACGTATCTGACAAGAATAAAATGCACTGTCAGACTGAAGGCTAGATTTACTAATATGTTCTATTGTGCCTTTTCATCAAGCTGCAGTAAAATGGGCCCTATGCTATTGGCAGCATGTGTTTTTGTTGTTCGACGAGGCCCCTTTTACCACAGAGGGTCAAAAGGCTGATAAAAAGAAATGGTTGTGTGGTAAGTTCACACTTACTACATGGACATTTTGGGAGGCGGGGACACTTAGCACCACCCATTGAGGTACGCCAACCCTTTAGTAAAAGGGCCCCTTAGTTGTTAGTGTACATACATTCTCAGCAACTATGTCATATTAATGTGTGGTAACAACCTTTGGTCCATGTTAGCATGGTTGCCATCACCAAAATGATTTTGCTGTTTCTGTAGGTTAACATTTACTGTTAACATGTGGTAACCGCTAAAATAGCAAACTGTGGAGACCTTTTACAAAGCTGTGGCAAGCACTAATGTGCATATACGACAGCAATAAACGGTGTACCGCGGGGCACACCAAGATGTCCTTTGGTAATTTTGATGTGTACATACTACCCATGCCTTAAAAAAATGTTTTTTTAAAATTTTTGGTGCAGGGGCATGTCTTGGGGGCAGAGAGCAGGCAAGTTCTGTGCTAATCGGTTAGCACAGCTATATTGCCGCATGCTAACTGGGTGTCATTGTAGATAATACGCTGAAATCTTCTGCTCAGTATGAGGCAGCAGCCAACAAAGCAAACAGGATGCTAGGAATTATTAGGAAAGGGATGGTGAATAAGACATAATGCCTATGTATTGTTCCATGGTGCGTCTGCACCTTGAGTATTGCGTTCAGTTCTGGTCACCATATCTCAAAAAAGATATAGCGGAATTAGAAAAGGTTCAAAGAAGAGCGACTAAATTGATAAAGGGGATGGGACTCCTCTCGTATCAGGAAAGGCTAAAGAGGTTGGAGTTCTTCAGCTTGGAAAAGAGACGGATGAGGGGAGATATGATTGAGGTCTACAAAATCCTGAGTGGTGTAGAATGAGTAGAAGTAAATCGATTTTTTACTTGTTCCAAAAGTACAAAGACTAGGACACTCAAGGAAGTTACATGGAAATACTTTTAAAACAAACAGGAGGAAATATTTTTTCACTCAACGAATAGTTAGGCTCTGGAACTCTTTGCTGGAGGATGTGGTAACAGCGGTTAGTTTATCTGGCTTTAAAAAAGGTTTGGACAAATTCCTGGAGGAAATTTCCATAGTGTGCTATTGAGATAGGGATATGTAGTATGGAGTGTTGCAATGATTTGGGTTTCTGCCAGGTACTTTTGAACTGGCTTAGCCACTGTTTGGAAAAAAGGATAAGTACATAAGTAATGCCACACTGGGAAAAGACCAAGAGTCCATCAAGCCCAGCATCCTGTCCACGACAGCGGCCAATCAAGGCCAAGGGCACCTGGCAAGCTTCCCAAACGTAGAAACATTCTATACATGTTATTCCTGGATTTGTGGATTTTTCCCAAGCCCATTTAGTAGTGGTTTATGGACTTGTTCTTTAGGAAACCGTCTAACCCCTTTTTAAACTCTGCTAAGCTAACCGCCTTCACCACATTCTCCGGCAACGAATTCCAGAGTTTAATTATGTGTTGGGTGAAGAAAGATTTTCTCCGATTTGTTTTAAATTTACTACACTGTAGTTTCATCGCATGCCCCCTAGTCCTAGTATTTTTGGAAAGCGTGAACAGACACTTCACATCCACCTGTTCCACTCCACTCAATATTTTATATACCTCTATCATGTCTCCCCTCAGCTGTCTCTTCTCCAAGCTGAAAAGCCCTAGCCTCCTTAGTCTTTCTTCATAGGGAAGTCGTCCCATCCCCGCTATCATTTTAGTCGCCCTTTGCTGCACCTTTTCCAATTCTACTATATCTTTCTTGAGATGCGGCGACCAGAATTGAACACAATACTCAAGGTGCGGTCACACCATGGAGCGATACAACAGCATTATAACATCCTCACACCTGTTTTCCATACCTTTCCTAATAATACCCAGCATTCTATTAGCTTTCCTAGCTGCAGCAGCACACTGAGCAGAAGGTTTCAGCGTATTATTGACGACGACACCCAGATCCCTTTCTTGGTCCGTAACTCCTAACGTGGAACCTTCCATGACGTAGCTATAATTCGGGTTCTTTTTCCCCACATGCATCACCTTGCACTTGCTCACATTAAACGTCATGTGCCATTTAGCTGCCTAGTCTCCCAGTCTTGTAAGGTCCTTCTGTAATTTTTCACAATCCTGTCGCGAGTAAACGACTTTGAATAACTTTGTGTCATCAGCAAATTTAATTACCTCGCTTGTTACTCCCATCTCTAAATCATTTATAAATATATTAAAAAGCAGCGGTCCTAGCACAGACCTCTGAGGAACCCCACTAACTACCCTTCTCCATTACGAATACTGCCCATTTAACCCCACTCGTTTCCTATCCTTCAACCAGTTTTTAATCCACAATAGGACATATCCTCCTATCCCATGACCCTCCAATTTCTTCTGTAGTCTTTCATGAGGCACCTTGTCAAACGCCTTTTGAAAATCCAGATACACGATATCAACTGGCTCCCCTTTGTCCACATGTTTGTTTACTCCTTCAAAGAATTGAAGTAAATTGGTCAGGCAAGATTTCCCCACACATTGGGCTAGATGGACCATTGGTCTGACCCAGTATGGCTACTCTTATGTTCTAGCTGATTAGCACAGGCAAAGCACGTGAGTCCCTATTGCCTGCAAAATAGATGGCAGTAGGGGCTCACAAATTAATATAAGCCATTACTGAAAATGTCAGAAAATCAGCCTTTAGCAGTAAACATGGCCTTAGCATGCCAGAATGATCTATGCAAGGGTATGCTAAGGCCCCTTTTTACCGCTGTTTGGTAAAATGACCCCTTTTTTTTTTACATTTGTACCCCGCGCTTTCCCACTCATGGCAGGCTCAGTGCGGCTTACATGGGGCAATGGAGGGTTAAGTGACTTGTCCAGAGTCACAAAGGAGCTGCTTGTGCCTGAAGTGGAATCGAACTCAGTTCCTCAGTTCCCTAGGACCAAAGTCCACCACCCTAACCACTAGGCCACTCTGGTAAATAGGCCCTTAATGAACTTTCACACTTTAAAAATGTGACAGTTTGCATTTTTTTTTTTTAAGGACCAGAACAATTGCTGATAACTGGAAGCTTGTATCAGTGTTTTTTCAAAATTTGTTTGCTACCAGGCAAAGATAATTGGACAGAAGGTTAGAACTGGTTTATACTCTGTTTTGTCAGGCTGAGGATGTTGCTTGATATTATATTTGTCAAAACTGTAAAACTACAAATTAAAAAGAAAGATAATTGGTTGAATCCAAAAATGATTGTGGAGTTTATCATAATTTTCCCTGTTTCTATCATTCTGTTATGCTCGGATCCCTCAGCCTTCCAGTTCACAGAACTACTACTGAAACACTGGTCCAGACTCCAGGTTCACCTTTCTACTGGTTTGCGGGCATCAAACTAGAGGCAGTTCTGCTGTGAATACTGTCATTCAGTGGCAAGGTTATGGGATAAATTGGGTTCATTTGCTTGTACATATGACAGGATTATTCTCAAGAGCAGATTACATGCAAATCACTAATAAACCATTGTTATACAGTCTTTGAAGTTATTCCATCTTGAGAGGCAAAGCATAAAGGAAACTAGAGCACTCAACATTTTTTCTTGCTCAGCTCTAGTTGCTCAAGACTGGTAAATCATGTAAGTTACAACAGCTGATTTTTCTTGTATATTTCTATTTATCAGTTTGTATACCTGCTACATCCAGTGTTTACTTTGTTTCAATGTAAGTAGTTATGATCATTACAATTTATAATACTGTTTCTACATTTCCTTGTTTTTACTGTATTCTTTACCATTTAAGATGCTTTCTTTTACTATGAAAGCCGCACTGGACCTGCTGTATGTGGGAAAGGGTGGGGTACAAATGTAATAAATAAATAAGTTACATAAAACATGCTTGAAACAATGCATCAGGCAAAATGTGATAGTTCCTCATAAACATTAAAGAATTAGAACTGAATGTGTTGCATTCTGAACAGCTCATTCTAATTATCTCATAAAATGATGAAACAGGGACAGTTTTCCTATTGGTAGCTAATACATTTTAAATGTGCTTTCTTGTATGTTCCCCTTGTAGAACCAATTTTAGTGGATTTCACAGCAAGGAAATGTTACATTTAGAGGCACATCTTGCTTTGCTCTTCAAAGCATATCTTTGCACAGTAGGGTCGTATAAGCAAAAAAGTTTGTTTAGATGTTGCTTTGTTTAATTTCAGTTGCAAGTCATTTCCCTCTTCATTTTGGTGTGCACTAAAACTATTTCAGCATAATTTTATAAAGGTGTTTTCATGTCTATATGCCATAAAATTACCCTGTGCATAGTTGACAAAAATGCACACACTGGTATGTGACTCAGGAGTAGGCTTGTTCAGGGGTTGTTAGGGTGGAGTCATGTTTTATGCATGTTCTTTATAAAATACACATATACATCAGCTCCCAACCTCTTGCTTAGCAACGCACATGCGTTTTGAGGTCTACAGAAAAATTGTTAGCTGTACCGTCACTCCACAAGGACAGGCGGAATGATTATACAGTAGATTTTTGATCTTTTCTGTTGCCAGTCCTCAGGACTTATGTAGTGTGACTTCTTTTTTTTTTTTTTTTGCATTTTCAGAAAGCATATCTATTTAATCAAGTGTTTTAGTTATTCTTTTAAGTGTTTTGAAGATAATTTTGGCTTATTTCTTATACTTCTAGTACTACTACTTATCATTTCTATAGCGCTACTAGACATATGCAGCGCTGTACACTTGAACATGAAGAGACAGTCCCTACTTGACAGAGCTTACAATCTAATTAGGACAGACAAACAGGACAAACATGCCCGTATTAATTTCATTTTATTATCTGTTGTCCTCTGATTGTGTATGTTATTTTGTAAGCCACCTAGAATTGCTTAGATAGAGCAGGTTATAAATGCTCTAAATGTATGTGGCTTCATCAGTGCCACAATTTTGTCTGCTTTTTGAAGACTATTTCATAGATACATGGAGCCTCAATTTACAGAGAATGTAGCGATTGGAATTGAGATGTCCAAGTTGGGATGTGCTCAGCTCTAGTAATAATTTAGAAAAGAATCTACCAACACAGAACCTTTTCCAAAATACCTGCAGAGTATATGCATAAGCAACAGAAGCAGCCATTTTACAAATATATGTGTTAAAAAAAAGAACAGCACAAATATGGCTGCATTTCTATGGAGTTATCAGCTCTTACACATGGAAGTGGCAATTTCACAATATGTATATATAAGTGACACCACTTCCATATACACATTCTGCGAAGATAGATAAAATATTTTTTATAGAAAGCCGGATAAAAAGGCGCCCGACAGGGCTGCTTCGGGGGGTGATACTTATACCTGCGGATTCAGCAGCTGATCTCCAAGTATTTGCCTTTGATGGAAGTTTGCTAGTCTATGAATAAGGGGCTCAATGAGCTTGTACTGATCTTGAATTGGAGCAGGTGCTTTGAAGGCTGCCTCCACAGTATTCCAGCCTTAGCTGACCCAGGGAGCAGAAAGGGTATTGAACTGAGGTCCTCTGAGATTCAGTTTTGCAATATTGACCCTAAGCTTCCCATCAGACCTTGAAGCAACAAGTAATGCACACGTTTCTTCCTCACAGTGAGCTTCAGATGTTATGGCCAGTCTTATTAGAGCAGCATGCAGGATCCTGGAGTAGCCTGGTGGTCAGCCAACTGGACATAGGGGTATGCCTACTAAAGGTTGTTATGACTTAAAGCTCCAGAGATGACAGTGACAGTATTTCCATTTGTCAGGAACAAAGCTGTTCAATATACTGACTTCTCATTAGTTTATATTTAGATGTGAGATGCAGGCATCTTGCTGAACATGTTGGCCTTTTGATAAGGCTCATTGATTACATTGGACTATTGATGGGCATGTTACTTGGCTATATTTGTAGGTCACCGCCAGTCATTGATTCAACCCTGTAAATCAAATTAGTTTATAATAATTCAGAGTTAATTCAGGAGAATACTTTTTTGGATGGTCCAAACAAACCAACCACTCTCTGACCCTACCCAAAACATTCTATTTACTTTTTTTCTGTTGGTCAAATATCAATCTGCCTATCGTCCTAGTGGTCCATCATAATTCCACAGCCTATAGTGAGGGAAAGGCTTCAACATTTCATCTATTGTTCTGTATGAGACAAGAAATGGGGAGGGGGGAGGGGATAGATAGGAAACTGAGAACAGGAGCATCTTCTCAAGGTTAGACAATGACAGAAATGGCAGTGGTAGAGTTATATCATCTAGTAAAATATTATGCAGCTCTGTATTCTGTCAGAGGACCACAGGGACCACAAGGTTATCAAGTATTTACCAGTTTGGTCATGTTCAAACAGTTAAAACCTAATCAGCTCACAGCTCATGTAACACCTGATTCTGCAGCTGACCGACTTGCATTCATTCTTACCACATTCCTTAAGTGCTGCCAAGAAACGTGATGTCCTTGTGAGCAGAACAATTTGAGAACAGGGTCGTCATGTGGCCCCAGTTCTGTGGGGCTTGGTTAATAGTTCTGTTTTTTTCTTAACTCCCCTCACCATTTATACTCTGGTATGCACTCCACCACCTCTCAGTTTGAACAGCTGTAAGATCTACCAACTTATATTAGATGTAAGATTTTACAAATTGCAGAGTTTTGTCAACATATATGTTGTGATCATTAAGCTGAGGTGCTACCACTTAAGTGGATCCTACAATAAGATTAAAAATAATAATATCAAAAGACCAGTTAAAAACATAACAAAGTACCCTGTAGCAGAACCGTTGTATTCTAATGCAATTTATGTTTTATAGTTAATGCTTAGCCATAATCTATGATGTGCCAAATTTTGCCTTGTGAATGTAGATATAATTACAGTTGTGCATTCTGATTTAGAAGTTTCACAGATTGTATACAGAGGAAATACAAACTAGGTTCTAAGGCTGCTGCAGGAAATTGTAAGCAAAATCTCATAATAGCTCTTAATAAACCAAGAGCTTAATTCCGCTGGGTACAATATTATTGTACAATACAGTATAATGTGATGTATGGCTCTGTATCAATACATTAACCTTCTTGCTGGCTTTTGCTGTAGCTGTATAAATGTGTGAAGCTGATATGGTTGAATTGAGCAGGTACATGAGATAGCACTGCATATTGGACAGTTCTTGGCACTGTCCTACCCTGTGACAAACTACCTCACTACCTTGAAATCCTTACCCTCGCCTTTCATTTGCAAATGATGAAACAAGTGGTTTGTTTTTAACAGAAGCCCTATTAACCACCTCCTCCTGTTTGCACTGTAATGATAGTGACCTGGTAGTGATTTACTACTCTGACTCCTGTCATAAATAGCAGATCATTTGTGCTGCTAATTATACTCATTTCCATATCAATAATGCATGCAGAGCTACACAATGTAAGAGATGGTGAAGTCAATAATGCTTTTCAAGGGATTTAATGCATACAATAAAGTTTTTGTAAAGATCTAGAACATTTCTACCTGCAGACATAATGGGGGGTAATTTTCAAACACTCTACACTGGAATAAAGATTGTTTGTACTTTTTTACTTCTGACTTGTATACCATATCTCAGAGTATACTGCATGCACTTTCTGTCTGGTAATAAATAGAAATAAAACTGAAATAAAACAAAAGAAAAGAAAATACCTTTTTCAAGGACTAACAATACATTTTTTATTAGCTTTTGAAGGTAATACCTTCTTGTTCAGATCAAAAATAAACAAATGTTACTTTCAGGCTTATTTTTGAAAGAGAAGGGCGTCCATCTTCCGACACAAATCGGGAGATGGGCGTCCTTCTTCAGGGTTGCCCAAATCGGCATAATCGAAAGCTGATTTTGGGCACCTTCAAATGCTTTCCGTCGCAGGGACGAGCAAAGTTCCTGGGAGCATGTCAGAGGCGTAGCGAAGGCAGGACTAGGGCGTGCTTAACAGATGGGCGTCCTCGGCCGATAATGGAAAAAAGAAGGGCGTCCCTGACGAACACTTGGCCGACTTGGTCCATTTTTTTTTTCATGGCCAAGCCTCAAAAAAGGTGCCTGAACTGACCAGATGACCACCAGAGGGAATCGTGGATGACCTCCCCTTACTCCCCCAGTGGTCACCAACCCCCTCCCACCCTAAAAAAACTTAAAAAAATGTTTTTTTTGCCAGCCTCTATGTCAACCTCGTCATACCCAGCTCCCTGAATGCAGGTCCCTGGAGCAATTTTAGTGCGTGCAGTGCATTTCAGCCAGGCGGACCCAGGCCCATTTATCCCCCCCCACCTGTTACACTTGTGGTGGTAAATGTGAGCCCTTCAAAACCCACAGGAAACCCACTGTACCCACATGTAGGTGCGCCCCTTCAGCCCTTAGGGCTATGGTAGTGTTGTACAGTTGTGGGAAGTGAGTTTTTGGAGGGGTTGGGGGGCTCAGCACCCAAGATAAGGGAGCAATGCACCTGGGAGTAATTTGTGAAGTCCACTGCAGTGCCTCCTAGGGGGCCCGGTTGGTTTCCTGGCATGTGAGGGGGACCAGTGCACTACGAATGCTGGCTCCTCCCATGACCAAATGCCTTGGATTTGGTCATTTCTGAGATGGGCATCCTCGGTTTCCATTATCGCCGAAAATGGGGGACAACCATTTCTAAGGACGACCTAAATGTTGGGATTTGGGCGTCCCCGACTGTATTATCGAAACGAAAGATGGATGCCCATCTTGTTTCAATAATACGGGTTTCCTCGCCTCTTCACCGGACATCCTTAGAGATGGGTGCCCTTAGAGATGGTCGTCCCCATTCGATTATGCCCCTCCATGTCACCTTCTGATCACCCATCCATTTCTCCCAGTTTCTCACCCTCTACCTTTCCCCTTGAGACACTCATTGAAATGCTTTTATATTTCATTTATATAGTCTGATATTTGCCAACATTTGTTCATTTCTAAACTGAAGAAGAAGGTACATAAGTGTTGCCATACTGGGACATATTGAAAGTCCTTTAAGCCCAGTATCCTGTTCCCAACAGTGGCCAGTCTAGGTCACAAGTACCTGGCAAGATCCTAGAACAGTGAAACAGACTTTATGCTGCTTATACTGAGTGGTATATTAAGTGCAAAATAAACTTGAAACTTGATTTTCTTAAGTCCATTTAATAATGCTTTATGGGCTTTTCTTTTAGCAAAGTATCCAAACCTTTTTTAAACCCTGCTAAGCTATCTGCATTTACCACATTCTCTGGCAATGAATTCCAGAGTTTAATTACATATTGAGTGAATTTTCTCCAGTTTGTTTTAAATTTACTACTTAGTAGCTTCTTTGTATGCCTCCTAATCCTAGTATTTTTGGAAAGAGTAAACAAGTGATTCATGTATACCAAAGGTATTGCCTTCGAAAGTGAACAAAAATGTATTGTTAGTCCAATAAAAAGGTATCATCTTATGTTCTTTTTGTTGTTTTGTTTTATTTCTATATATTACCTTTAAAAGTGGACTAACAGGCAACCCCACCACTTTCCATCTGAAAATTGCTGTTGGGGCAAAGTGCACACATTCACTTGCAACTCGTTTTTTTCTGTGAACTAAATTTTTCTTGAAAAGTATACAGGCAGATTTGAAAATGCATTTTATATAGGTACAACTCCTCCATTGACCTATTCCTTACTCTTCTCCTCCACAGTAGCAATTCTCAGTGGGAGTAATATGTAAATCATGTTTTACATGGAAAATGGATCTTATAAAAGTCCACAGGTGTATACGTGCTGGAGATCTGCACAGATAATATTTGTGGTTCAGATTTGGAGTTTCTCCCATGTTTAAATGTTTGTGCTTCATTTCTAATTTTAATAAAAATTGTTATGTGCACATTTTAACATTTTAATGTGCATTAATTCAGTAACTCGCAAACCTGTCCAGGAGGTCCACCAGCCACTTGGATTTGCAGAATATTCCTAATAAATATGCATGATACAGATTTGCATGCATGCATGCCATGTGCATTATGTGCAAACCTCTCTTATGCATATTCATTAGGGATATCTTGAAAACCCGATTGGCTGCTGGTCCCCCAGGACAGGTTTGAGAATCACCGCATTAATTGATTTAAAACATGTGAAATTATTTTCTCTTTGCTTTGATTTACTCTATTTCTCTTCTTGGTGCCAAAATGCCATTATAGAGCACTAGTGTAAGTTTGCATTGGCACATCTAAAGGTAGGTGCCAACAGTTACACGAAGTCAATGGCACATAACTTATAATATTCTGTAAGTCCAGAGACATGTACATGATCCGTCCATATTCTACCCACATTTATCTCCCCCTCATGCTTACATGCTGAGCAATGTTGGCTTGTATATTACAGAATAGCACCTAAAATTTATGCACGTAACTGCCAATTTGTAGTAATTTATAGGACATTTATAGAATTGTCCTCTAAGTGAATTGTGTGCCTAAATTATAGAATAGCACTCAGCTAACACCTAAGCATTCAAATGTACACTCACTCATAAGTGTAAGGATTCTATAATTGTACCATGCAAAATGGTCATACATTTAGGCACTTAGGGATAGATTCTATATATGCCACCTGAAAAAACTGTGCAGCACAAAATTACACATAGGTGTATTCTCTAAAGTATGCCTACATTTTATAGAACCGGCTTAAAGTTCCGAGCGGCTCGCCACATGACCAAATTTGGTCGCATCCATTTAGGCCACATTTTACTTGGTGTAATCCTAATGCATAAATTAGGTGCAGATCGAGTGTATTCTATAATAATATGCACAGATTTTAGAAACGCCCATGCCCTGCCCATGGCCAAGCCCCCTTTTCAATTATGCGACTCAGAATTTAGGTGCACCACATTATAGAATATGCTTAGGGAGTTCTGCACGTAACACTTAATGCACTCTCAGGTGCACTGAGGCATCCCATGGTAAGCTCCGAAGGTGTGTGTGCAAACCACACACTAGTTTTTCAGAATTTCTCTCAGAGGGGGCGTTTCTGGAGGCAGATAGTGGGGATGACTGCATAAATCAGCGTAGCTACATTACTGCATGCTAACTGGTTAGCACGAGATTCGCATATGAGCCCCTTACTGTCTACAAAATGGGTGGTGGAAAGAGCTCACACACTAATTTTTAATAATGGTCACACGGATAGCAACATAAGCACATGGCCATTCATTTGGAAAGTGAAAAGGAGGCCATTTTCCAGTAGTGACAATCAGCTGGTGTGGGAAAGACCTGCATATGGGCGCGCTAAGGCCATTTTATTCCACAGCTTGGTAAAAGGACCCCTCAATATATACATGGACATAGTATATACCTTATTTTGATTTAATTTGATATATTTTTGTTCTTTTTCTGTGAGTCAGTGTGGCCAATTGGAAGAGAAAAACATAGAATTACAACAGGTGAAATGGAAGGTATCCAGTCATCGTACACATTCTCAAAATGTTTAATATGTACATCAATATAATATATGACTTTTTGATATATTTTGATATACTTTTGCTCCTTTACTGTGAGTCAGTGTGGCCAGCTGGAAAAGAAAAAATAAACTGAATTACAATAGGTGAAATAAAAATGGAAATCCAAATTGTGCTCCATTCAAAAACCAGCATAGATAACTCTATTTACAAAAGCATGTTGGAGCCCCAATTAAGTCATTTCTGCAAGCATATGCACCTCAATTATACAAGAATCCTGAACTGTGTAAATGAAATATTTTGCCTGCAGCAGTTGGGTGATAGGGGTGTTCAGCTGTGTCTCATGGAGATTTACAACACTGCAGAATTTTTTGTTCATTTATGACCTTCACAAACTGGAGTATTCAAATTATCTCCTTGGGCTGTGGATTTACCTTTATCCCAAAGACTATCCACAGATAACATTGTACCTACAATTTGTAGATGATTTAAAGCGTTTACAGCTCCTGTGATCATCATTTTGCAGAAGGGCTTTGAACTCTGTTTGGCAAGTTCCACAAGAAACCTAGGACAGTGCTTAATTATGACAGCTACCTGAATTACTGCTCCCATCATAAGACTTTTGCTTATAAAACCATTGACTTCCAGTCTAAGCATGTGCTACTTTTAAAATTATCAGAGTAAATATTCAGCCTTTCGGGGGTGAGCATTTTTTGACCACCACCACCAGTGTTATTCCCAGATATTCAATGTTGGGCCATGTCTGGACACCAGCATTTATTTATTTATTTAGATTTTGCTCACACCTTTTTCAGTAGTAGCTCAAGGTAACATACATACATAGTAACATAGTAGGTGAGTTACATTCAGGTACTCTGCATATTTCTCTGTCCCAGGAGGGCTCACAATCTAAGTTTGTACCTGAGGCAATGGAGGGTTAAGTGACTTGCCAAAGATCACAAGGAGCAGCAGTGGGATTTGAACCAGCCACCTCTGGAATGCAAGACCGTTGCTCTAACCACTAGGCCACTCCTCCACTCCATTTAATATTCCGTTTATGTGGTGCTGGCTAACACACATGAGGCCCTTTTACTAAGGCACATAGTTGCCTACATGTGTCCAATGTGTGCCTAATTGGAACTGCCACTCGGCTACTGCATGCCCCGGGCGGTAATTCCATTTTTGATGTATGTCCGAAACACACAATAGAAAATATTTTCTATTTTTTACCGCGTGGTATTTACCCGGCAGTAATCGGCAGTGTATGCACGTAGAATGCTTATTACCTGGTTAGCGTGTGAGACCTTACTGATAAGTCAATGAGTGGCGGTAAGGTCTCAGGCTGAAAATGGATCCATGCTGGTTTTAATTTTGCATCACGTCCATTTTCAGCCACAAAAAATGCTGTTTTCCAGGTGCACTGAGAAAATGACCTGCGTGTGTCCAAAACACGCTCCTACACCAACGCAGGCCACTTTTCGATGTGCCTTAATAAAAAGGCCCCACAGCTGGTTAAGACAGTATTCAACTGGCCATGGGTTGTCACATAAAGACAGGACTGTGTTTTATGTGGTCCCATTTATGCAGTTATGTCTGATTAAGTGCTGAATATCATCACCTAACCAGCCAAATTCTGATTCTGCCTCCCCCGCCCCCGAACCCTCCCAAGATAGCTGTTTTCATTTAGGCGATAACTGGTTAAGGGGGTCTTTTACTAAGTTGCGGTAGTGTTTTTAGCTCGCGGTAGAAATCAGCTGGTGGTAATATAGGAATATAATGGGCATCTCAGCATCTACCACCAGCTGATTTCTACCGCGAGCTAAAAACACTACTGCAGCTTAGTAAAAAAGCCCCTAAGTGCTGCGGAAAATTGGCGGATAGTCCCTACAAATGGTTTAACCGGTCAGTTGCCATTTCTGGCTGGTTAAATCATTTTGAATATCGACCAGCTGGTTTTGGTTTTAAGATTCTTTATAGACTGGTGTCTGGGAACTTAACTCATATGATCTCTATTCCTTCTGGAAAACAAACTTTTAGTTCTAGAGAGAATCATTTATTACTTTTCCTTTTATCTAAGGACACCCACTGAACGAAACTGCTTGAAGATTCCTTCCCCTTTTAGGCAGTTCAAACTTACCTGTATCTATCAAAGACCAATCCTCTTATTATCTGGATCGTAAGCAATTAAAAACACATTTATTCCAGAAATACTTGGGCTAAATTTGGTAATTGTATATATAATTATGTACATCAGACGAGGGCAGGACACAGTGAAGGAAGGCCCGAAGGGAGGCGATCTGCCTTTCCAAATGGAGCTGAGGCGCTGCTGATTTTAATGCAGGGGGTCCGGTGGCGGACAGAGCCGAGGGCAGGCAGGTAAGACTGGGGACTGCAGCAGTGTCGGGGGGGGGGGGGGGGTGGCAAGGGCGTCGGCAGGGAGGGATGGCCTTGCCCCAAGCCCAGCTTAGTCTCTCGGCGGCCCTGGGTTAGAGTACTGATCTTCACATCCAGAGGTGCCTGGTTGAAATCCCACTGTTGCTTTTTGTGATTTTGGGCAAGTCACTTAACCCTACATTGCCTCAGGTACTAACTTAGTTTGCGAGCCCTACAAGGACAGGAAAATATCCAGTGTACTTGGATGTAACTCACCTTGAGCTACTACTGAAAAAGGTGTGAGGAAAACACAAATAATTAAAAATAAATAATTAGGAAGTTGTAGTACAGTGATTATACTGTTTGACGGCAGTTTGCAAGGAGGGCCACCAAAAAGATGGAATAATCCAGACATAGACAAACTGAAGAGTACTAAAGTTGTATTCTCTAAGGATCCCTTTTACTAAGCCATGTAGGCGCCTATGTGCGCTGAGTGCACATCAATTTAGAGTTACCGTATGGCCCAGGCGGTGATTTTGTTTTTTTACACACGTCCACTACGCGCACCAGAAAATAATTATTTTCCGGCACTTGGCAGAAACTGGGCGGTAATCACACATAGACCATTATTGCCTGTTTAACATGTGATACCTTATCGCCAAGTTCATGGGTGGCGGTAAGGTATCAGACCCAAATGGACGCGTGCCAATTTTGATTTTGCCGCAAGTCCATTTTCAACAAAAATTTTAAAAAGGCCTTTTTTTTACAGGCACACTGACAAATGGATCTGCGCACGCCCAAAACATGCGCCTACGCTGGCGCAGCCCATTTTTCAGCGCACCTTAGTAAAAGGACCCCTAATAGAATAATATGTAAACGTAATTCAAGCACATATCTAGTAGGCTTCAATTTGATATCAGCAAGTAGCATTTTCCACTTAATAATAATACTAGTAATAATCATAATCACAATGGTTGGTCAAAAGAAAAAGCTCAGGGGTGATGTCATCTTAAGAGATCAGGTATGCAGGAAGGTATGTTTGGTAATGCGAGGAAATTCTTCTTTTTACTAAAAGGATGGCAATGACCTAAAACAGATTTCCAGTAGAAGTAGTAGAAGCCAAAATAGTAGTACGTCACAATGGGCTGATGATCAGAAGCCTCGCGTTGTTCCAAACAGCGCTCTAAATAATAGCACTGGAGCAGCATGGGGCTATAATGCCTCTATGATCAAAGCTAATAGCATGCAAATTTATGTGCACTATTAGCTCTAATCATAGGGGTACTTCTGCAGGAGGATTGTGCAAGGCACAATCCTCCTGCAGAAGTTTGACAGGTCCGGGCTGTCAAAAGCCCAGATCTGTCAGCAGAAGAAGTTTGACAGGTCCGGGATTTTCTCCCAGACCTGTCAAACCTAAGCCCACCCCTCCCCCCCCCCCCCGACACAATCAGATGAACCTCCAGGCCACCCACTCCCAAAGCACAAAAACCCTGGTGATCCAGTGGGGCAGCTAGCTTTCCCCTCCCTCCCCTCCACATCGCACAAAAATGCCCTGGTGGTCCAGTGGGACCGCTATCTATCCACTCCTCCCACCGGCAGCCTACCTCTCCATAGTCACAGTAGTGGGAGGAGGGAGAGACTAGCACTCTCTCCCTCCTCTTTGTGCGCCTTCCCAAAATGGTTGCATCATTCCCTGCCTCTTGCATCATGGGATGCACTGGGAGGAGCTTAACTTCCATATATGGGTTACGCCCTGCCCAGTACATCCCAGGATGCACCAGACAGGGTGGTACACCGCCATTTTGGGAAGGTGCCCAAAGAGGAGGGAGGAACTGTTAGTCCCTTCTTCCTCCAACTATTACTACCACTACTACGGAAAGGTAGGCTGCCTGGAGGGGGCAGATAGATAGCTCTGCCACTGGACCACTAGGGTTTTGTGCTTTGGGGGTGGGGGGCCTGGAAGTCCACCGAACCTGCAGGTCTTGTGTTTTGGAGGGGGTGGGCTTAGGTTTGACAGGTCTGGACCTGTCAAACCTCTTAAGTAGGTCTCCCTTATTCCTCCCTCGCTAGCAAACCCTAACACCAGCTCCGAGCTGGCGTAAGTTTTGCAGCAGTAGCAGCGCCCTTGTTTGGCGTGCTGCCTGCTGATCATGAGGGATGAATGTGGGAGACCGTTGTTTGCATGCATTTGCATGCTGTCAGGCTTCTCATGGACGCAAAGGGTTTGTGAGCCCTTGGACCACTGCTGTGGAGCGGCAGTGGCAGGCAAAACCACCCCCAAACCAGAGGCAAGGCAGAACAGGACTGGAACCCCTGACTGGAGTTGCAGCAGAGGCAAACAAGCTGGGACAGGCAGAGCAGGAACATAGACTTCCCCTGTGCTTGATCTCCGTTCCCCAAAAGTTGAGTCCCTGGGTGCAGGCGGCCGGCAGGACTTACAGGGCAGGAACTGGATACCAACAGGAAACACACAACAGAGTCAGGACTAAAAGCTCCCAGGCAGCCACTAAGACAGAAACACAGACAGGTGAGAGTCAGGACTGAAAGCTGCCAAGCAGCCACTAAAAAGGAGCACAGACACAAGACAAGGAAATGCAGACCAGAAACAAGACTAGGAACTAAGCAATAAAACCAAAGCTAACTACACACAAACAAAATAGAACCAGGCAAGAAACTCAGACTAGAACTGGACTAGGCAGAAGTGCACAGAGCACACTCACATACCAGGGACCTTGGACGATGCAAAGGCAAACACAGAAGTTTCCAGGTAGCTAATAAAGCCCATCAGTAGCTGAAGTTCAACTGCAGGAATCACAAGGCAGCTACAGGTGCTGTTCAGGCACAAACAAGAAAAGCAAGTCTGGCAGCCTGGAAGATCCGGACCGGACTAGGCTGAAGTCTGGAACATGTGACAGTTCATAGCAGCCACCGATTCAGGCCACCAGAGGGCGAGGTGAGCACAGACAAGGAAACAGTCACCACCGTGACACATGCAATTAGTGTTCAGAGCACTAGTATGGTGCTATTGGCCTCTAATGCCCATGTTTGCTTCTGATCATCAGCCCACAAGGTAAGCAGGTATGAAAGACACAAAGTGACCTTGATGGTGGGAGAAGAGGAAGGGAGAATATCACAAATCGAGTTAGAGCTGTTTAGCACAGTGTACAGGCACCCATGGGCTAACTTGGGGATCCTTTTACAAAGGTGTGGTAGCATTTTTAGTGTGTGCTAATGATTAGAAGGTGCTAATTGCTAGAGACGCCCATAGGAATACATGGGCATCTCTAGCATTTAGCACACACTTATTTTTAATACGCACTAAAACTTCTAGCATGCATTTGTAAAAGGACCCCTTGGTGAATCAGGTGGTCATTATTTGACAAATGGTGCCAAAATTGGGCACTCAAATTTGTGTGTGTGATTCTGAAATCTGTGCACAAATTAATTAATGAGCCATTAACAATCAATATTTGATTAACAATCAATTATTGACACTAATTTGGATCCAGGTGCAGATCTTCCTGCTCACAATTCTATAACGATCCACTCCCATATCCTCTTGTGCACAACCCAAAAGGGGATGTGACCATGGGAGGGTCATGGGCATTCCAATGAATTACGCTTAGTGTGTTAGACTTACACCAAGTTTCAGCTGGCATAAATCCTCACGCCCAAAGTTGGGCATGAGATTCCCCACTAGTGCTATTCTATAAAGGTCACTTATCTCAGATCATCCTTTATTGAATAGTGCTGAGAGTTAATTTTTCCCAGTGCCTATTTTTTGGGCACTATTTACTGAATCCAGTCCTATCCTCTGGATTTTATATAGCAAGCCTAGAGATCTTTGCTGAAATCAGCATGGATTCTGTAACAATACGCACAACTTAACAAGCTAATGAGCGCTGATAACAGCACTTAACAAGCAATATTGAGCACTAATTAGCACTGATTACAATTTTGGCGCACAAGTTGCAAAGCATATTCTGTAGTGATGTATGCTGAACTTCTTATGCGCACAAGCAAAAAGGGATGTGGTTATAAGTGGGGAAATAGGCATTTTGTGGGCATTCTGAAATTTACGCGCCTATTTATAAAATATGGCCCAGTGCTCCTAAATCTGCGCGCTATGATTTACGCCACATTTTCGTTGGTGTAAATGGATGCGTGTAGATTTAGGAACTGAAATATCAACTAATCATATTCTATAATTGGCGCCTAAATCTAGGCACTGATTATAGAATACACTTAGCACTGATTTCAGCGCCAATTTTTTTAGGCGCCATATATAAAATCTCCCCCTTTGTGCCTAAGGCAGCCCCACATGGGTTCTATGATGGACCTGTTCTATACATAGAAGAGGGCTATCTTGTCCAGTATTATAAATCTAGCCCCATTCATGTGTACTAACGTTGCTAGAAAAAATTAAGAAACCACTGTTTCTATAATTCTCCTTAGAAAGGCATTCGGTATGTTGACCAGGACATTTTTCTGGATTAGTTGCTTCCTCTGCCTTGTCAGTCTAGCTTTGTTGTAATAACAGTTTATACAGCAGAGATCCTGATATGACAGCCAGGGGAATATGCTATTGGTGTCAAAAGCTGAGTCCATAAATCAATTTTAATGAAGTTTCAGGTTGCTTTCCATTTACAGCAGCTTGGGAAGTTTTGCATTGAAAAAGAAAGCTTGTTATGACCTTTCATCTATAACACCTTTCGCAAATCCAAATTTTCTTATTAGATGTACACAATCTTGATGCAATATTAAAACATGTTTTGTAGCCTTGGGGTTTTGAAGGTTATAATGAAGGTGCAGTGTTTTGACTGAGAAACTGCCAACTGCTGACCAACACCAATATACAGACAAATGTTAAAAGCTGTGACTCATTTTTGCCAAGAACAAGCAAAGAGAAAAAATTTAAATTGCAAAAGCTATAAGAGTATCAGGACTTTTATCTATAGAGAGACATGTGCATTCATTTGAAATGAAAACAGAAGTAGGGGAGGAGCAACAACAACATGGACAAAGGAAACCTTGGAGTCAAAGAATGGCAAATGCCAAGTTTATTGTAAAAAAAATAATAAAACGTGGACCAACAGGTCTGCATAAAACAAATACCCAAAGATAGTGGGAGTTCAGAGGAAGTACTAGATATGAAACTGTGTTTTGCTGTAACCAGGAGTCACAGCAATCTGAAAACAGATGTTCTAATTTGTGCCAATAGTTGCTTGTTAAAAAGCCAATTATTGGCACTAGTTAGCTTGTTATTCAAGTGTGTGCACACGTTAGGTGTAGGACCAAATCTGCGTGTGCAGTTTTTAGCAACTTTTATAGAAGTAGGGGGATATGCGCATTAAGGGCCCCTTTTAACAAGCTGTGGCAAAAAATGGCCAGCACTGGCACATGTTTTACACACGTGTCAAGGCCCCCTTTTGTCGCATCTGCTAAAAGGGACATATCGCCTTTCTGCAGGAAATGGCCATGTGGCAAGTAAAGCATTTGCTGCATGGCCATTTTGGTGTGGGGGGGGGGGGGGGAGCCCTTACTGCCACCGATTGAGGTGGCAGTAAGGGCTCCTGCATTAACCCGGCAGTAACTGGGCGGCGAGCGGCACTGCCTGATTACCGCCAGGGACACTCCAGCGCCGGAAATGATGGCACGCTAGGGGTGGGAAGTACCACCGGGCTGCTGTGGTACCCCAGCGATACTTCCTGTATAGTGAGCAGTAAGCCCGCGTTGGGCTTACTGCCACTTAGTAAAAGGAGCCCTAAGTTTGTAGAATACCTCTTAGCACCCAACCAGCCCATGAATGTTACATTCACACGCATAAGTGCTAGTGTTCTCTAATCTTAGCACACAAATGGTGCTTATATTTAGGTGTTAAGATTATAGAATTAGGGCAAAAATGAACTTCACAGAGATATCTCAGGGGTTCTCAATCCAGTCCTCAGGACACACCCAGCCAGTCAGGTTTTCAGGCTACCCATAATGAATATGTTATATCATTCCCACCTTAGTAATTCCCTTATCCCTTATTTGTCCTGTTTGTCTGTCCTAATTATATTGTAAGGTCTGTCGAGCAGGGACTGTCTCTTTATGTCTTCGTATATCTAGTAGCGCTATAGAAATGATAAGTAGTAGTAGTAATATGCATGAGATAGATTTGCATATAATGATGGCAGTGCATACAAATCAACTCATGCATATTCATTTGGGATATCCTGAAAACCAGAAGGCCTATGTGTGTCTCAAGGACCTGATCTATTTCTATGAAGTGAGCAGTGGTGTTCCTACCTTGTTAGCCACCCAGAGCAGGACACCACTGACTCCACCCCCCCCCCCCCCCCCCCCCACAAAGCTCATCACCAGACCTTTCCTTCCAGCAAGAGGGTACGCGGAGCAGGCAGTAACATTAGAGTAACATGCACCCCATTGCTGCCTGCACCCAGGGTGGACTGTCCCCACTGCCCTGCCTTTGGTACACTATTGGAATTGAGACAAAGAAAAAATCATGTCTGCATTATCTATACATACAGTATAAAATTGATTTATGTACATAAAAATAATTTATGTACATAAAAAATGTATGCATATGTATGAAATAAAACAAAAAACCTAAAACAGGTCTGTATTTAACAGTCACAAATCATTACTGAAAATCCAGGAACATCAGTCTGTAGTACCCCAGCTTCCCTGTTTTTCTTTTGTGGGAGTTAATGCATTTTTGAGTGATCATGTTTATCAAAGCCCACTCCTCAATGAATATCAGATATTTACAGCTACTAATGTGTGTTAATGTTGTTTTAATGCAGGTACCATTTTATGCAAGGGGATCAATTCATTAATAATGATAATTCATAGTACTACCATGTACCGATGCAGTAGCACATATTAGTAACTGTAGCTGTCAGTCAGTTAAGCAAAGGTTGTAACATTTTTACTTAGATATCTTGTTTAGCTAATGTATTAGCTATGAGGGTTGATGTTTCCCTTTAAAGGTTAACAAATGGTCTTGCTGGTTATTCCGTTGAGAATTACAAATATAAAAATAAAATATCCACCATGTTTTTGTTTTTTGCAGGCACGTTTCATGTGGGCTGGAAGTAAAATACTTCCCTTTGTAAAAGTCGATAAATGATGTCAGTGCTAAGCAACCTAGTTGTAAACTTCTCCCATGGCTCAACTGAATAAACACGAAGGCTTTGATCTTGACATTTATTGGCTCCCAGGAGCCATTTATAACCAAGTGCACCTTTCTTGTAACATTAAGTGAGGATTAAAAAGTAGTCTATGTACTAAGCTGTTAGGATTAACTATCCTATAACATGTATTAGTACCCATAATATTTAATGCACAGTAGAGCTGTTAATGGGGTAATTTTATGAACCATTTTCATACATAAAGAGCTAGATTCTATATATTGTGCCTCGATTTCCAAGCAGAAATCAATGTGTATTGTATACAGTGCACTTTAATTTAAGTGTAAGTTACAGAATACGCCGAGTGCTGCTCTGTGCAACTAAACTTAGTCATGGTCAATTACGCCAACTAAAATCTGGTATAAATCATGATACCTTAGGTGCAGCGCGTGTGCATTCTATAACAACCTGGATAGTTTTTTAGAAACGCCCATGACCCTTTCATTGTACTCCCATAGCCACACCCACTTTTCAATTATGTGACTTAGAATTTACGCACGACAACAACAAAACAAGCGGAAGATATCCAGAAGGACCAGACTGAAGCCACAGATGTTGGAAACCAGAATAATTTATTACAACCCAACACGGTCCGTGTTTCGGCCGAAAAGGCCTTCTTCAGGGGTCTTCAGACTGGCTTATACTGGTATTCCTCCAAAAAGGATCTCACAAAAGTAAGACGATCCTGTGAATCTGTAAAGTCTCAAAATCTTTAAGCGGATACTTGCAAACTACGAAGAAATTCAGTGACCGTTACAACTTCCATGTTGAAATGACAAAATCGTTATCTAGGTTCCCTTGATCTCATTGTCCTGAATTCCTATTTTGGTGTTTGGTTGCATGCATTTTTTGATATACTGCAAGGAGGCGATTCTATATATAGCGCCTAAAAATCGGCGCTGAAATCAATGCCTACTAAGCGTATTCTATAATCAGCACCTAGATTGATTATAGAATACATTTAGTTGATATTTTAGCACCTAAATCTGCGAGCATCCATTTACACCAACTAAAACATGGCATAAATCCCGGCACATAGATTTAGGCGCACTGGGTCATATTCTATAACTAGGCACCTGAATTTCAGAATGCCTATGAAATGCCCATTTCCTCACCCATAACCATGCCCCTTTTTGCCTGCGCGTGTTAGAAGTTTGGCGCACATCATTACAGAATACGCTTAGCAAGTTTGCGTCTAAATTCTAATCAGTGCCAATTAGTGTTCATTATTGCTTGTTAAGTGCTGATATCAGTGCTTATTAGCTTGTTAAGCCAATTACGTTACACAGGGCCGTGCCAACACGGTAAGCGAGGTAAGCATGGCAGGAGGGCGCCATCCTCTGGGGGGCACCTCGCCACACCATGCTTACCTCGCCCTCTTCTCCCCAGATCCTTTTCCTTTTTTTTTGTTTAAATTTACCTCTGTCCGGCGGCAGCGTAGCGTTAGTGAGGAGGCGGCGCTCCCCCGCCCCGACGTGTCAGTCTTCCCTTCGCTCAGTTCCGCCTTCTTCTGACATCAGAAATGACATCAGAATAAGGTGGGCCACTGAGCGAAGGGAAGACTGACATGTTGGGGTGGGGGAGCGCCGCCTCCTTCTCACTAACGCTACGCTGCCGCCGGACAGAGGTAAATTTAAACAAAAAAAAAAGGAAAACGATCTGGTGAGAAGAGGGTGGGTAGTGTAGCGATCGTTTTTTGGGGCGGGGCCAACGCAGGGGGGCGCCGAAGACCCTAGGCACGGCCCTGACGTTACACGTGGTGTTATAGAATCCACACCGATTTTGGAGCCTAAATCTAAGCGCACTATATAGAATCAGGGGGTTAATGTACAAAAAAATATTTAATAAAATTAACCCCCAGATGTGTGATACAATATCACATGTTAATACAGCAGATAACATGACCAATGTATTCTCTCTCTCTATTAAAATACGCTGGAGACACCCACAACAGTAAACACAAAGCCCTTGCAGTTAGTTAATTTTGCTATTAATGCATAGTAACTGCAAAATTTAACACTGCTTACCGAAAAAGGGGCCTCAGGTTTGTGCATTTCTTTGTGTGAATTAATAGGTATCATTTTTTATGCACACTTGAAAATATTCCATTTTAAACCATCAGGTGTCTGGTGGTGTAATTATATTCAGCCGTCAAAAGCATTCGTTTGACAGCAAGTAGAACAAAAATACATGTTGCTTAAACATTTGCAGTATCACTAAAGCCAACTTTAATTCTGCTACTAAACGTTTGATGGAATTGTTAGGTGTGAGATAATATGCAGAAAATGAATACAGTATACCTGCAGCTGTATAGAAATAGCAGACAGCATACATAAAGGCTACCAATTCCTTGTTAGGAATATTTTTTGTCAATGTTGGTCCTGAAAAGCTTGTTTAGGAGTCAGAATCTGTCGTCCTATTTTCCAGATCAGACGTCTAAAAATTGATCATGTCATCTGACATTTGAGAAATATGCGAAAATTTCAGGTTCATGTATTAATCCATGGATATGTCTAAAATTTGGCCCAGTTTATAGAATACATGCTTAAGTGGAGAGGTTGCATGTAAATTTAGGCGTGGCCTTTTGCACCAACTTAAATTGTGCAAATTCGCCTGCCTAAATTTATGCACGGAGCACCATTAGTCTACAATTATGCACAACTCAAAACCACACCCCTCATCTGCCCTGAAATGCCCATGACCCTCCCATTTCTGTGCCTCCTTTTTTGGACCGTATGGATCCTGCGTGTGGGAGGAAATAAATAATTCATCCAGGCATTATGGGCACGCACCAAATCTGAAATTAACACCAGGGGGCGCGCTGGCCTGGCAGTAATCTCATTTGGGTGCATGCTGCATGTGCCTAGAGCCTACCACGGCTTAATATAAGGGCCCCTAAATCACAATTTCATCTTAAAGGATGTGAGTTAGTAATTATTTTAATAACTAAGATGCTCTTTTACTAAAATGTGGTAAATCTTTGCATTTACTCCCCCAGATTCTATATTGTACAACTTGAGTTCCGCACGCAAATTTGGTCAAATTCTGTATTTATGCGTGCAACTTAATTAGCTTAACAAGCCAATTGGTGCAAATAATTGAACATAAGCAATTATTGACACTAATTGGCATTAATTAGAATTTACGCGCACAAAATATCTAAGCGTATTCTATAAAGTGATGTAAATTCTAGAGGTGGATCTGAAAAGAGAGCTTGGCCATGGGCAGGTTGTGGACCAGTCATGGGCGTTCCTAGAATTTATACGCACTGTTATAGAATATGCCTGCTGCGTGTGTAACTTAGGTGTCGGCATTTATACCAGGTTTTCATTGGCGCAAGTTACCGTGCCTAATTATATTCTCAGAAAATGAGTGTTTGGCATATTCTATAAACTATGCTTAAATATAGGCACGGTTTCTAGAATACGCCTAGGCGTATTTTTTTTTTACACCAATTTTGTAGGCTTGATTTATAGAATCTAGCCCACTATGGTTTAAGGGAAAAAAATTGACATGTGGTAAGTTTAAAGCCTGTGTGTTGAATGCAGGGTATGAGCTCCTGCAATCTGCTACAGGACCCAGTTTATTCCTATGGGCCCTGCTGCAGATAACATACACTAATCTTTGGTCAAAGACCCTCTTAGCCAGCCACAATGTTAAAAAAAATCCACTGATCGTGGCTGGCTAAATATTGACCAGACAGTTTGTAAAATCTGTATTTATATGTGTAAGTATATGTTTTGTAGGTTGTAGGTTGCAGAATCTCAGCTTATATGTTTAAGTAATGCACTTAGGGGCCTTTTACTCCTTTTACTAAGCTGTGTAGGCACGTACGCACATCCTTTGCACATCAATTTTGAACTACTGCCTGGCTACCGTGTGGCCATGACCCAGCATTAAATTTCTGGGTTTAATTCCCTGGCGGCCAGCAAAACGCTGATTGCCGCTAGCTGAATATCGGCCCTAAGCATTTTTTTTCCTCCCCATGACCATCTAATGGGAAAAAGCCTCAGTGATTCTGGACCTAAGTAACCTTAGTGTGTGGTTAGTACAGTTTGTGTGTGTGTAAATTAGCTTATACACTTGTATACCCACAAGTTTTATAATCGATTTACATGCATAAAAAGGTTTCTGTGCATACAGTTAAAATGAATATGTGAAAAGACATGAAAATCAGGAATTATTTGGAAATGACAAAACACACTTCTTTGTCCATGCACATCCTTATCATGTTTTTATTTCTATAGCATTATGGTGTTCTTGATTTTATGTTTTTTTAAAATACTTTTATGTCTTGTCAATGAGAAATATATATTCTCTACACAGTAATCTACAATGCAGTATCAGACATATTGAGAAAAGATCGTGCTCTGATTCTCTGTCCAGACTTATAGCCAAAGTCATTTTTTAGGGTACATTAATAATCCAAAATGTTCATTGCATTTCAACTGCTGGGTCACCGTATTTCCTGAAGAACTTGCTGCTAGCTGCCCAGAGCCGGTCTGAACTTGAATGCTAATGAAGAATGCTTGGGGTTCCCAATGGGCTTGGAAGCAGTATAGCTAAGTAAAAGTCAATGAGTCGAATAAAAGATCTTAAATCATACTACCGTAATGTTGGCAAATGTCCCTTGAAAGGGAACCATTTCAAAAGGAAAAAAAAGATAGTGATTTCAGAACCATTTCAGAAAGGAATGAAGAGCCATCTTATATGCTAATAAAATCACCTCAAATATGAAAGAATCTTTTTGGGAACATTTTATGTCCAAGAGAAAAAAGAAACTTCCAGTTTGCTTGCTGAAATCCAAGGCAGCAGTGTATGATGAAGAAGATACTGATGCCCACAGAAGAGGAACAGTATTCAATTTTATTCCTCTGCACTCAGCCCTTCAGTCTATGATGTCCACCATCTTTCTCTCTATATTGCAACTGTTCCTGATGTTTTCAAGCATGATCACATAACTCCTTAAAAACCTTCACTAGATTCTATCTTAGAAACTATTGCCCCCACCTGCCTCCTCCCTTTGGCAATAACTTTACTTGATCATGCCATTTTTTTCTGTTGTCTAAATGTTTCATTTTAAGACATTCTCAGTCCACTCCAGTCTCATGTTTGCCTGCTCCATTTCACAGAAAGATCCTTTGCCAAAGTCTCCAGTTTACAACAAAACCCAAGGACCTTTAGTCAGTCCTCATCTGCCTTCAGCTTCCCACTGCTATTGACACTGGTGATCACTACCTACTTCTTGAGGTGTCTCCACTTGGATTTAATGACTTTGTTCTTTCTAGGTTCTCTTCTTACCTCTCCTACTGTTAGTGTGTCATTCTCAGGGCTTTTTTTGAGGGGGTACTTGGGGATACTGAGTACCGGCACCTTTTCCATTGTCTGCTAAAATTGACCCATGGTCCCCAAGTTGTAATGAAAGAGCTCAGGCCGTATACACCAATTCTGCCTTGTTATAGATTCTGTGAGTGGTTGCAGGGGGCCTGGCTATTGTGGGGTGGATCCCTCAGTGATCACCTTCACCCCTGAATGGTGGTCTTGCATTGAGTACCAACACCTTTTCCACTAGAAAAAACACACTGGTCATTCTGTATCTTTCTATATGTCTATCCCACTATCGGTGTACCTCGGGGATGTGTCCTGTACCTTCTCTTCTCTCTATACCCACACTGTTGATACTCTGACCTCCTCACATGGCTTTCAGTGCCACCTGTGTGTTGATGACAAACAGATCTACCGTTCTATACAAGAAATTTTATGAGGAATCCAATCTACAATCTCTGCCTGCTTATCTGAATTTACCACCTTGTCTGCCTCACTGCCATCTTACACTTATTTCCAAGATAGAACTTATGATCTTTCCTCCTAACCAACTCTCCTCTTCCCCCTTTCTCTATTTCTGTGTATAACATTTTCATCCTCTCAATTCCCTCAGCCTATAACCATGGGACCAATTAGAAACCATTGATTTGGGTCAAGAATTAAAATTTTTTTTTTTTGTTACATTTGCACCCCACACTTTCCCACTCATGGCAGGCTCAATGCGGCTTACATATTGTATACAGATACTTATTTGTACCTGGGGCAATGGAGGGTTAAGTGACTTGCCCAGAGTCACAAGGAGCTGCCTGTGCCTGAAGTGGGAATCGAACTCAGTTCCTCAGTTCCCCAGGACCAAAGTCCACCACCCTAACCACTAGGCCACTCCTCCATTAATAATATAACTTCATTGTTTAGTTATTTTGAGGAGTCTGCTCCTAAACAAACATCCAAGAGAGCATTAAAATATGTTTCTTTCTCTAAACCTTCACCAAAATCCATTTGTTTTGTGGTGAACACAGTAACAAAACCCATGTCCACTATTTCACTTCCTGCTTAGACTTCTTCAACCTGTTGCTCACTGGTTCCAGAGCAAACCATCTCTCCTTAATACAATCAGAATTAAGCTGCATGGTTTCACTTTTTCCAGTGTTAATATACCTATATTAGTCCTCTTCTCAAATTGTTACAGTTCAAACTTCTGTTACTCATCTACAACTATCTTAAAAGGGAAATTCTATAACCTAGCTGTTAACATTTATATGCACAAGAGCAATGGACAGACTGACTGGGCTGAAGTTGTTTTAGAGGATACATTCAGGGGCGGTCCTGCCATTAGGCCACCTGAGGCGGGGGCCTCAGGTGGCACGCTCGAGAAGCTGCACTATCCCCTTCCCTCCTCAACCCTTTACCTTCGTTTTTTTTTTTTTGCAAAATGTGGCAGCGGCAGTGATTCTCATAGGCTGCCCTGCCGCTCTGCCACTGGCACTGGCCTCTTCTCCCACTGTGTTTCCTCAAAGGCGGATTGCAGTAGCGAAGAGGCCGGTGCCAGCAGCACTGCGGCAGGGTAGCCTATGGGAATCACTGCCGCTGCTGCCTTTGGGGGGGGGGGGAGGTAAAGATTTGAGGAGGGAAGAGGGGAAGATGCTAGACAGGGTGTTGGGGGCACAGATGTGGGTAGGGGCTGCATTCCATCTCTGCCTCAGGCGGCAGATTGCCTTGGGCTGCCCCTGGATATTTCCAGTGCTATATATGACCCTGGTGTTTCAGGAACTCAATTCAGGATGAGCTTGTGCAATGCCTAATGCAATGGTATACACTGGGGCATCCTGCGATAACTGCCAAATTAGCGTGCACTAACAAATTTAAAAAAATTTTTGTAGGGGTGAAGAGTGGGTGTTCCTTTGCTAAACAGCGCATCTACATTAGTGTGTGCAAACTGGTTAGCACAGGATTACTGCGGGAGCCCTTACCACCTACAAAATGAGCTCCCACCAAGTAATTTCTTTTAATGGCCATATGCTGATGGCAACATTAGCACATGGCCATTAATAAAAAAAAAAAAATAGAAAATTGACCATTTTATGAATGCAGTAAAAGTGGCAGCATGTGGGGAAAACCCCTGCAAGGTTGCACTAAGGCCACTTTTTGCTGCAGCTTAGTAAAAAGACCCCCTTGTCCTGGCAGTTTCCCAGTTAGAAGACTGAACGGAATAAAGAGCAATGAGAGACATTCACTTCAGATCCTGTGTTGAAACTCTTTAGCAAACTGATGTGTGATGCTTAAGCAGTACCTGAGGGAAGAAGAGCACTCACTGTGGGACTTGGAAGTTTAAAGCCGTTATTCTGTATTTTCTTTCAATAAAAAGTCTAAGCCTGCCTATATAAAACTACACAATCTCTTGTGAAAATCCTCCTTTTTGACTGCCCTGAGAGGGGATTCAGTTACAGTAAGAGAGAAAAAATGTTGTTATCAGAGAATACAGATAATTTCCATAAGGGGATCAGCAGGGAACACAAAAAGTGAGATTAGATGGCCCTGTCTGGTTTCTTTTCACATGGTAATTAGATGAAGAATAAACACCAAGAACTAACACATTAACAGCGGGAGGGATAGAAAGAAGGCTAATTCCCTTTTAAAATTCCTAACAAAAATTAAAAAAGATTGGGGAGAAAAGCCACATCCTTATACCAATAGGTATGAGTCAGACTTTCTTCTTCTCTGCATTGATCTGTAATACAAAGAACCTATAGGGCTTTTAAAAATTATTATTATTTTCAGGAAGTGCACTAATGTTGCCATTAGTGCACAAGATCGCCAAATAATTAATGCAGGAGCAATCTCAGCCTATTTCGAAGACGCTAAGTGCCCCCGTCTGCAGTATCCAGTTAGCATTTGCTAATCAGAATGCGCTTGCAGTATAGTGCAGGAAGGACCACTCTCCATCTATGGCATGTCACCTCTACAAAAATATTTTTTAAAAATAGTTAATGCATGCTTCCTAAAAAAACAGGCACAATACTACAAAATGCTTCAAAATGGCTGCCACAACCTCTAGTACTTTGGAAGTACCACGAGGCCATTTTGAAGAGGCTGCCATGACGGACAGGAGTCAGTGAGCATCGCTTCTGCCTATTTCCCCACTAGGCCACCAGGGATTGGGTAGGTAGGATCAGCAGACCGTGGGGGGGGGGGGGGGGGGGGGGGGGGGGGGGGGGGGGGCTTTTGTGATATTCAGAGGGGTGGGAGAAAGGATCACAAGGAGGGCTTTCATGATGTTTGTGGGGATGGAAGACAGGAGGGGAGATCAGATGGAAAGTTTTTGTGATGTTCTGTGGAGGGGGAAGGACAGAAAGGGAATTGGCACACTTCAGGCAGGTACCCAGAAACTATGCACATGCCGGCCAATATTCAGTGTTGGCACCCCCATAACTTAAGGGCCCTTTTACTAAGGTGCGCTGAATAAAGGCCTGCAATAGTGTAGACACGTGTTTTGGGCACGCGCAGAATCATTTTTCAGCACACCTGTAAAAAATGCCTTTTTATGTTTCATTATTTTTTATTAATTTTAAATATAACATCCATCCAAATACAGTACAGAATATAGTAAACTTCCATTCCATTAGAAGAACCATATGATAACAAACATATAACTAGATTACTGTCAAAGTTCAAAAATTCGAAGTAAGTATACAACAGGTATACAAAAATGGAAGTTGTATAAAAAGAAATGATAACTTAAAAGGAAAGACTAGGGACAGAGGGGGAAATTAAGAAAGGGAAGAAAGAGGAAAAAGGGGAATCATAATATTGTGCTCAGATGGCTAACTAGTAGTATTTGATTCCAAATACTGCTGCAATGTGAACCAAACTTTATGACGAGACATCTGGAAATGATCAATCTTGGCCATACAATATTTCTGAATTTGTAAAACATTGTTCCACCAAAAATGCAGATTAAGTTGTAAATTATTCTTCAAGTTGGATAATATATATTTGAGAGTTATTGCTATCAACGTGTCAAAAAGTTTAGAGTCATACCCATCCAAAGAGTGATCCAATGTTACTGACCCAAATATTATCCACTAAAAAATGTCACACATCCATTTTGGGTCTGAGACCTTACTGCCAGCCATTGACCTAGCAGTAAGATCTCACGCAGTATCAAGCTGTAATGGTCTACGCATGTAAAATTACCGGCCGGGCGGTAACTCAGAATTGCTGTGCGTTGGGTACGCGTAAGCGCTTACGCGGCTTCATAAAAGGGCTTCTAAGTGACTAAAGTTAGGACTGCTATTTATGTCCAGTTATTTTCCACTGAATGTAAGCAGTGGGCAACTGACCGTGATTTATAAGGGAAAGGGGAAATGACTTGATAAACCGCCTTTCTGTGGTTTTTGCAACTGCATTCAAAGTGGTTTACATGGTATATACAGGTACTTATTTGTACCTTGGGCAATGGGATGGTTAAGTGACTTGCCTAGAGCCACAAGGAGCTGCAGTGGGAAATGAATCCAGTTTCCCAGGATCAAAGTTCTCCAAGTAGTAGCTTCTCCCACCCACTTAAATCACTTTGAATATCGACCAATCTGTTTTTACCCATTCAGGGCGAGATTCTGTAAATGACATCAAAAATCTAGAAGCATCTGAAAAAAGCGCTTAGTGCTATTCTATATAAGGGAGGTTTTTGCAACTACATTCAAAGCGGTTTACATATATTCAGGTACTTACTTTGTACCAGGGGCAATGGAGGGTTAAGGAGCTGCTGCAGTGGAAATTGAACTCAGTTCCCCAGGATCAAAGTCCACTGCACTAACCACTAGGCTACACCTCCACTTAATGTACCTAAAGTTAGGCATGGTGTACAGAATAGCACATAGGATAGGGGAAAGCTCTTACATTTAGGTGCGGCCATTTACGCCACCAAAAACCTGGTATAAATACCCGCGCCTACATGTAGGTGCATTCCCCTGAATTCTGTAACAACGCACATAAATTTGAGTAACTCCCCTAAACCCACACTCCTCCCATGGCCACACCCCCTTTTCAGCTACAGAGGTTAGAATTTACATGTGCCTCTTTTTAGAGTATGCCTGAAAAGAAGCCTACGTAAATTCCAATTATTACGAGTTAGCGGTAATTGGTTATTATCAGTCAGTTATTAGCACTGGCTCGTCACTCAGTCAAGTAGTGTGTGTAAATAGGGCATACTCCTAATTTAATGCATGCTACTCGCTGCACCTTATATAGAATCCTGGGAATTAATACCAACATGTAACGTAATAATCAGCTGCTTAAATATCTTCAGTTGAAAAGCTTTCTTTGTGCTGTTCTTCAAGAAACGGTATTTGTAACAAGTTGGATTATATTAAAACATTTAGTTGAGATTGCACATTTTAAGGCTGATTTACACACCCACAGTTAGTAACATGGACTAGTGGCCTTTCTTTTTTGCAAAAGTTTGCTATGTATGCAAATGAACACGGTAGCAAACATTTGCCCCCAATTTTTTTATATGCATTCCCAGAGTTTATCCCTTATATGGTATGAAGCCCCACCCAGTGCACCGCAGGATCCACTGGGCAAGACTGGGCGCCACAGTTTTCAAAGCAGCACTGGAAGAGGAGGAAGTGTACTACTCCCTCCTCCAACAAAGGTACGGGAGTGAGGAAGAGGGCCGCTAGACCACCAGGTTGAGGGGCTTGATTTGTGGCCAACTGGGCTTTTATTGGGGATGCAAGGGCGAGGGGGGTTAGGGGGCTGGAGATCATCTGGATTTCCAGCCCCCTGTGAACGCGTGTGAGAGGGGGTCAGGAGCCTGAAGGTCCACCAGGCCTCCAGCTCCTATGTTGCTGGCTTGGGGTGGAGATTCAGTAGGGCACTAGGCCACCAGGGCCTTGCTGTTTGTGGTTTGGTAGTCTTACGGACCTCCAGCCCCTGTGTTTGACAGGTCCGGGCTTTTGAAAGCCTGGACCTGTCAAACAAGTACAGGAGGATGCGCTTAGGTACAATCCTCCCGCACTTTACCCTATGAGCAGAGATAATAACGCACATAAATTGTTCCAGCGCTACTTTTAGAGCGCTGTTTGGAACAGCACGAAGCTTTCGATCATCTGGGCATTAGTGCTGAATTAAGTGTGCCCCATAACCAAACAGTATCTATTGAAAATTCAATATTTTGAACTCCATGAATAAATCACTTAGCTGTGGTGGACTGGAAATGTTAAAACCTTTGATACAAACAATAGCTTTCTCTGAAGTACTACCTACCTTTGGAAATGGAGAGAAAAGATTGCAAAGAACTGAGAATTTCAATAGTTGGCTCAAAGCCTGGTGTCACCAAGAAGGATTTAGGTACATAGGAGGATGGGGCAATACATGGAAAAACAAAAGACTATACTATAACAATGGGCTGCATCTCACTGTGGCAGGAAAAAAAATCCTTGGGGAGAAATTCAGACAATATATTTCTAGGCATTTAAACTAGAAGGCGGGGGTGGCATGTGGAGGCAGTTCACTTCAAGTGGTCACCCCCAGCTAAAGCTAAAGACAAGATGCATCAGTAGAAAAGAAAGCAATGAAAACAACAATCTTAGCAAATCACTTCTTACCAACACAGCAGGAAGTGAGACTAAACAAGAAACTAAACAGAAGATAAAAATTCCACTGAAATGTAGATGGAAAGTGATGACCACAAATGCTCTGTCTAAGCAATAAACTTCATGACCTTCAAGCTCTCATGTTGGAGGCAGACTTGGACGTTGTTGCAATCACGGAGACATGGCTCAATGGTTCCCATGAATGGGATACAAACATACCAGGTTATAAGCTATTTAGGAAGGATAGAGATGGTTGTAAAGGTGGAGGAGTAGCTCTGTATGTGAGAAATTATATCGCAGCGACTAAAATGACAGGGACCTGGGGAAAGGAAGAAGCAATATGGAACACCTTAAAAAGAGATGATAGAACCTCTGTCCACGTGGGTGTTGTCTACAGACCTCCGACACAATCGGAGGAACTAGATAAAGATCTGATCACAGATAATCAAAAGTTGGGGAAAGAAGAGAGAGGTGCTGTTGCTAGGAGATTTCAATCTGCCGGATGTAGATTGGAAGGTTCCATCTGCAGAATCGGAAAGAGGTAGAGAAATCATGGATGCTTTTCAAAGTGCTCTGCTCAGACAAATGGTGAATGAACCCACGAAGGAGGGAGCAACGCTGGATCTGATGCTCACAAATGGGGATAGTGTGTCATATGTCCGAGTGGGTGCCCATCTGGGCAGCAGTGATCATCAAACAGTTTGGTTTGATATGACAGCTGAAGTGGAGGGTGGCCACTCAAAACTCAAAGTCCTGGATTTCAAGCATGCTGACTTTAGTAAAATGGGGGAATACCTGAGGAAGGAGCTGATGGGCTGGGAGGACATACAAGAAGTGGAAGGACAGTGGTCCAGGCTGAAAGAAGCTATAAATATGACCACAAACCTTTATGTAAGGAGAGTAAATAAAAGCAAGAGAAAAAGGAAACCGATATGGTTCTTCAAGCAAGTGGCTGAGAAAATAAAGGCTAAAGAGTTGGTGTTCCTGAAAGATAGAAAAACTCAAGAGGAGGAACACGGAGAGGAATACTGGATGAAACTGAAAGAAGCCAAGAGAGAGATACGTCTAGCGAAAGCACAAGCGGAAGAACAAATGGCTAGAAATGTAAGGAGGGGTGACAAAAATTTCTTCAGGTATATTAGTGAAAGGAGGAAGACTAAAAAGGGAATTGTGAGACTGAAAGATGCTGCAAACCGCTATGTAGATAATGATGAAGAAAAAGCAAATTTGCTAAACAGATACTTCTGTTCTGTTTTCACAGAAGAAAATCCTGGAGAAGGACTATGATTGACTGGCAAAAGTATATATGAGAATGGAGTGGATATAGCACTGTTCACGGAAGAGTGTGTGTTTGAATGACTTGAAAATCTAAAGGTGGACAGTGCCATGGGACCGGATGGGATCCACCCCAGGATATTGAGGGAGCTCAGAGAGGTTCTGGCGGGTCCTCTTAAAGATTTGTTTATTAAATCCTTGGAGACGGGAGAGGTTCCATGGGATTGGAGAAGAGCGGATGTGATCCCTCTTCACAAAAGTGGTGATAGGGAAGAAGCTGGAAACTACAGGCTGGTAAGCCTCACTTCGGTTATTGGAAAAGTAATGAAAGCAATGCTGATGGAAAGGATAGTGGATTTCTCACTTCGGTTATTGGAAAAGTAATGAAAGCAATGCTGAAGGAAAGGATAGTGGATTTCCTGGAAGCCAATAAGTTGCAAGATCTGAGACAACATGGTTTTACCAAAGGTAATTCGTGCCAAAAGAATCTCATTGAATTCCTTGACTGGTTGACCGGAGAATTGAATCATGGACGTGCTATAGACGTAATCTACTTAGATTTCAGCAAAGCTTTTGACACTGTTCCCCACAGGAGGCTCTTGAATAAACTTGACAGGCTGAAGATAGGATCCGACGTGGTGAACTGGATTAGGAACTGGTTGATGGACAGATGCCAGAGGGTGGTGGTTAATGGAATTTGCTTGGATGAGGGAAAGGTGAGTAATGGAGTGCCTCAGGGATCGGTGCTGTGGACGATTCTGTTCAATATATTTGTGAGTGACATTGCCGAAGGTTTAGAAGGTAAAGTTTGCCTTTTTGCGGATGATACCAAGATTTGTAACAGAGTGGACGCCCCGGAGGGAGTGGAAAACATGAAAAAGGATCTGCAGAAGCTAGAAGAATGGTCTAAGGTTTGGCAATTAAAATTCAATGCGAAGAAATGCAAAGTGATGCACTTAGGGAGTAGAAATCCAAGGGAGACATATGTGTTAGGCGGTGAGAGTCTGATATGTACAGACGGGGAGAGGGTTCTTGGGTGATAGTATCTGAGGATCTGAAAGTGACGAAACAGTGTGACAAGGTGGTGGCTGTAGCCAGAAGGTTGCTAGGCTGTATAGAGAGTGATGTGACCAGCAAAAGAAAGGAGGAGTTGATGCCCCTGTATAAGTCATTGGTGAGGCCCCACCTGGAGTATTGTGTTCAGTTTTGGAGACTGGATCTTGCTAAGGATGTAAAAAAAAATTTTAAGTGGTGCAAAGAAAAGCTACAAAAATGGTATGGGATTTGCGTTACAAGACGTATTAGGAGAGACTTGCTGACCTGAACACGTAAACCCTGTAGGAAAGGAGAAACAGGGGTGATATGATACAGACATTCAAATATTTGCAAGGTATTAATCCACAAACGAACCTTTTCCATAGAACTAGAGGACATGAAATGAGATTGAAGGGGGGCAGGATCAAGAAAAATGTCAGGAAGTATTTTTTCACGGAGAGAGTGGTGGATACTTGGAATGCTCTCTCGCGGGAGGTGGTGGAGATGAAAATGGTAACGGAATTCAAAAATGCGTGGGATAAATATAAAGGAATCCTGTTCAGAAGGAATGGATCCTCAGAAGCTTAGTGGAGATTGGGTGGCAGCGCCGGTGGTGGGAGGCGGGGCTGGTGCTAGGCAGACATCTATGGTCTGTACCCTGAAAATGGCAGATACAAATCAAGGTTAGGTATACACATAAAGTAGCACATATGAGTTTATCAGCACATATGAGTTTATCTTGTTGGGCAGACTGGATGGACTGTACAGGTCTTTCTCTGCCATCATCTACTATGTTACTGTGAAACTTTGCTGCCAATGCTGGCATCATATTGATGGCAGTTAGGCATAACCTGCTCATACCCCTCCCATGGCCACACCCCTTTGGAGTTGCACTTTATGAAATGTAGGCATGCATATTCTAGAATAGGGCATAGGGCAGATCCACTCATAACTTCTAATTACTGCTAATTAAGTGCTTGTTAACCCCAATAATTGATTGCTAGCTCCTAATTGACTAGTTAGTTTGCATGCAGATCTGGGATCTGTGCACAAATACAGAATCCAGGGGACACTGCATAAATGGAAGTGGGGCATATATGAGTGGAGCACAGTAACAATGGGTGGAGTTCCTGGCTACCCCTATAATTTAACAGAATAATGTAAGTTAAGTTATGTGCATCCCTTTCTCATTTATGTGACAGCACTTACACTAGTTCTATGGCTGAAGTAATTGCGGGCATAGAAATATAAGGCGTGCTGATGATCAGGTTACGCTAGTGTTCTGTAATGGAATCTGGGCAATCAGATGCCTATATTAGAAAATTAATGGTATAAAAAAAACAAAACTTAAATGGTTGCATGTGTGTTTGCATGTCAAGTGGCACCTATATGGCGACTCCAGCTGTGAAGAACTAAGGCCGTTGCTGAGCAAGCTTCTACGATCTGGGTCCCGTATATGATAATCCAGTTTAGGATGGGCTGGAGAGGGCTTCAATGGAAACTCCAGTAATTTAGAACATGAGGATAGTGCTGGGCAGACTTTTATAGTCTGTGTCCTGCAAATGACAAGATGGATTTGGATAGGCTGGAGTGGGCTTCGACAGCAACTTCAGTAGTTGAAACCTAAGGACTGGGCTGGGTGGACTTCTACAGTCTATGTCCCAGAAATGCCAAAGAGAAACAATGATCAAGTATTTTATATCAGTGGTGTGCTGGAGCTATTGATTCCTCCTATTAAATAAAAACCATTATCTTTTTAAACCTCAACAAGGAACGAACCACTGGCACTGGCAAATAGTGTAAGCTCTCACTCCCGCTGTTGACTTTGCAGCAGCATTTTTAATCATTTACTGCAGGTGTGGACAACTTTGGTCCTCGAGGGCCACAACCCAGTCTGGTTTTCAGGATTTTTCCAATGAATATGCATGAGATCTATTTGCATGCACTGCTTTCATTGTTGCCCACCCCTGATTTGCAGCCTACACAATAAACTCTTGGACATAATAAAATGAATTCTAGTAGTCAATTCTGTTAATGATTAAGTCACGAGCCATGGTTTGCAAGCTATAGGATGTCAATAAGGCTATCATTTCCTAACCTGTTTTGCATAAGAAAAAAATTTCAACAACCAATGAGATCTGGATAAATATGCAAGAAAGGAGCACCATCGCTCAGGGTGGTACACATGGAAGCACTGATTTTACAACTTAACTTGCAAATTCTGGATTTCTGTGAAACTAAAAACCAATTAAGGAGTCAAGTTTTGCTTGTCAAATATTTGGCTTTCTGAAGTGATTTTTAAAGCCAGAGGGAGACACAATTGCCTGCTAACTTATTCCTCAAAACACCAGGTCCCAATGTACAGTTAGCTTACACTTATGTAAGATTCAGAAGAGGTGTAAATGCCAACGGGGAAATGCCCCCCCCCCCCAAGTTGCAGGGCTGGCTACGCCCAGAGAGAGAGAGCCTGTTAACAATTTCCCAGCACACCACTGTTTAACTGTGACTTGATCATAAGCGTGACTGTTGGGCATACTGGGTGAACCTACGCGTGCATATGTACACTATTAAAGTGGACCTTCTTTGTGAAAAGTGTGCATTTCATTGAAAACTAAAAACCTAAAGACATCAGAATGAAAATGTTTTTTTTTCTTGTTTTGAGAGAAAAATGACATGGAAAAAAAAACATGGGATACGTCATTGACATATATTTATTAGGATTCAAATGATTGCACATCCCTAACCAAAACATTTGCCTCCTAATCTAGTTAACTTGGAGCAGTGGGCTAAGAACTAGGGAAATCGGGCAAGTCATTTTCGCCTTCTATTGCCGCTGATGCAACCTAGATTCTGCCAAGGGTGGACTGCTCAAAAGAGTGAGATTTACAGACAGTGTATCTAAGGTATACATTTAGAAAGTTTTGCATGTTGAAAAAAACTTCACAAATGGAAGAAGCAAAATAAAAGGATATTCTCCTTTCTTTTATGCTTTTGAAATTATTATTATTATGTCACTTGTATCCCGCATTATCCCAAAGAGAGTTCAGGTACAATGTGGCTTGCAATCCAGTTATAAGCAGGTACTATCTCTGTCCCTTGAGGGCTCACAATCTTGGTTTTTGTACCTGAGGCAATGGAGGGTTAAGTGACTTATCCAAGGTCACAAGGAGCTACAGTAGGATACCGGGATCAAAGTCCACTGCACTAACCATTAGGCAATTCCTCCACTTTATGCTCACCTTTTGGCACAGCCATCTGCATTGAAATGGTATAGACAGAGCAGAGGCAGTATTAGGACAGCTTTGAAAGAAATTTGCCCAGGTACAGAGATATATGTACTTTCTCGCTGTTCAGTCACGCACACCTGCACATGTAAACATTTTCACTCTTCTGACATACACATGCACAAGTCTCATTCTTTAGACAAACACTCATTTACGTGCATGTATTGTATCTCCTTTCAGGAGGCAGATACACACCTCTCCATATCTCTAGAGGTATGGAATAGTGTAAAATAAAAATATTCCCGCAAACCCTGTCCGTTGCTACAGAATATTACAGCCTTCCCCTCCCCTCAGATCTTTTGAGGCAGTAGTGATCCCTGGTCACTCCTGCTCCAGCAACTCCATTTTCACATTAACACTGTTTCTACCTGTGGTGGTAGCCTTCAACTAGGGCTGGCCTTAGGCAGGTGTGATAGGGGCAGCTGCACTGATTTTCATGCTCTTAGGGGCCTTACACTTAATTGTCAGCATCTCTGTTTCCTTTCCCTTTGCCCCTGGGTCCAGCATCTTGCCGCTCTCTCTATGCCTCTTTCCCACTCCCTCTGATGTAACATCCTGTTTCTGCAAGAGTGAGATGCCACAGGAGGGTTCTTGGATCATCCCTAGCAGCGCAGGTGAATCGTTACTGCTGCCGCCGGCAAGCTGTAGATTCATGGAGAGACACCATTTAAGGTACAGCTGGGGGGGGGGGGGATCAGAAAGAGGGGCCAATGACAGAATGTAGGGGGGGGGGGGGGGTCAGAGAGAGGGGCAGACATTGGACTGTTATGGTGCTGGTGGTGGTTCATTTGAAATCTTAAGTTGGAGAGGGCTACCAAATTTGTCTGCACAGGGCCCCACAATTGCTAAGGATGGCCCTGCCTTGAACCCCAGCTGTGGGTTAGTAGACAGGACTCGATATTTCTGCCAGAAGCAATGGTGGGTTAAAGAACTTGTACATGACCACCAACAGCATCAGTAGGAATTGAACTCCAGCTTCCCTGGTTTCCAGCCCACTGCTGTAACCACTAGACTGCTCCCTGGCTTAATTCAATGCAAAAGGCTGAAGCCTCATGGGGTTTGTAAACCAAATTGTCCACAAATAAGATTGTTTTAATCTGATGGTTTTAATTGGCATCTTTAACTCAGAGAGATGCAGGGATAGAATCTCATGACCCAAGTCTGCAATGAGGTTTCTTGATAGAACTGTATTGTACAGCTCCAGCAAGAGCAGGGATTCAGGGGTCCTTGTGACTCTGGGCAAGTCACTTAACCCTCCATTGCCCCTGGTACAAAATAAGTACCTGAAGATATGTAAACCGCTTTGAATGTAGTTGCAAAACCTCAGAAAGACGGTATATCGTCCCATTTCCCTTTCCCTTCCCTTTTACTAAGGTGCGCCAAAAATGGCCTGCGCTGGGTCCATTTTTCAGCGCACCTGCAAAAAAAGGCCTTTTTTTGGCTGAAAATGGATGTACGGCAAAATAACAATTGGTGCACGTCCATTTTGGGCATGAGACCTTACCGCCACCCATTGACTTTGTGGTAAGGTCTCGTGCGTTAACTGGGCGGTAATCAGCGCGTTTATACTGCCAATTACCGTCCATTAGCACCATATGGTAGAAAATAAAAAATATTTTCTGCCGCGCATATCGGATGCACATAACAAAATGGAATCACCTCCCGGGGCTCACGGTAGCCAGGCGGTAGTTCCAAATTGATGTGCATTGGATACGTATAGGTGCCTTAGTAAAAGGGCCCCTAGTGAGTCGGGGCTGAGCTTCTTTGGCAGGATGTATTTCAGCCAGCGTCAGCAGCTAGGCTTCCTTTTATTTGTCAACTTCAATTTCACTGAAGCTGTTAAGTAACATTTAAAAAGATTGAGGTGTATTTTAAAAGTTGATGTTTCAGAGGTGTTATTCAGCACTTAGAAACTAAAATAGCATGTAATTTTTTTCTTTGTGTATTACTTTAACTTGTGAATTGATATACAATTGTAAACCGCTTTGACTGTACTACAGAAAGACAGTGTATCAAATCACATTATCTGCATCCTTACCCTTGTTGAGGGAGTACTTTAGGTTATGGGTACATTCTAAAAGGATTAACATTTATTTTTATTTTGCTCACACCTTTTTTCAGTAGTAGCTCAAGGTGAGTTACATTCAGGTACACTGGATATTTCTCTGTCCCAGGAGGGCTCACAATCTAAGTTTGTACTTGAGGCAATGGAGGGTTAAGTGACTTGCCCAAGATCACAAGGAGCAGCAGTGGGATTTGAACCGGCCTCCTCTGGATTGCATTACAGGTGCTGTAACCACTAGGCACTCCTCCACTCCCCTCAGATCTAATCATATCTCCTTTCAAAGAAGTTTGTAATAAGCTAAAAAATACTGGGGGATCAATATTCAATGCCACAAGGGGTACAATTCTATAAAATGGCACCAAGAAGTAGGCACCTAGGTAAGAGTCTGTTCTATAAAGTGGAATATATATGTTTAGGGGCAATTGCTTTATGCTCACACATAAATGCAGAAGATACATACATATCTTATAGTATTCTAGGTATCTCAGTAAATGTGTTCTCTGCTTATGCTCTGCCCAGGCTTCACACGTCTCATTCAGACTGCCCATTTAAATGCCCACGTTCCACTTAGAATTGCCCCCCTCCATAAGGGTAATTTTATAACAGGTTGCCTAGGTTGAGAGGGAGGGAAGGCCCATTTTATAAAGACACATAGACGCCTATGGCACTCATTTTCAAAGCAGATGGGCGTTTCAAAATGTCCCCCCAAAAAACCTGCCAAAAATGTCCAAAACCTCGATTTTCGAAAGGCAGCATTTGGATGTCCTACACTGCAGTTTGTCCAAGTAGAAAGGTGGCGGGTCATGGGCACGGGTAGGCCTAAATTTAGGACATCTAACAGCAATAATCAAACAGGAAGAAAATCAGAAAAGATGGGTGTCCTAAGTTTAGACCTGTTTCAGTCACATCTAGTGTATTAAAAGGTGCCCTGATTGCGTAGATTACTACTGGAGGGATTAAGCATGACCCCCATCTTTAATACCCCAGTGAATACTGCCCCCCCCATCCTTGAAAGTGACGCCACAAAGGGAAACTAGGCTCCCTGACAACATCAGGTTATATTGGCATTCTGACAATAGCAGCAAACAGGTCTCAAGGGTAGCCTAGTGGTCAATTCAGTGGTTTCTAAACCAGCAGATCCAGGTTCAAATCCCACCTCAACTCTTTTTTTTTTTTTTTAAACCTTTAAATTGTGAGCCCTCCAGAAACAGAGATATACCTACATGTTTCTGTAGCCTGAGGGCTACTGAGGTGGTGCACATTCAGGTCTAGCAGGTATTTCCCAGCCTCCAGATGGCTTACCATTTAAAATAAGAGTTGCAGTGGAATATGAACCTGGGTGCCCAGGATTAAAGTCCACTGCATAAAGGCTTTGGTTTTAGTGCAGTAGACAGTAACGCAGGCCTGTGCTACTGTCTACAGCGCTGAAAAGCTTGCATTAGCTGCTTAATGCAGGTTAGCAAAAGGGGCCCCTAAGGGAGGAAGTTATCAATGCGGGCTATTGTAAAACTGGATTATTTTGCCTCATGCTATTTTAGCACAGTTTCCCATTTTATGTAATGAGACTTGGTTGCTAATAACCTGGGTAAACAGAAAAATAAACCATTTTAACGGTAGTTCACAATGATAACTTCATTCCTAAATATGTGTTCATCCCTAGCAATTAGCCTGTGGAGCTCATTTTCAAAAGAGAAAAAGTCCAAAAAGTGGCTTAAATCTGCATTCGAGTTTTTTTCTCACAAAAATGTCCAAATTGGTATTTTAAAAACCAATTTTTAGACATTTATCTATGAAGTCCATTGGAAGTGCATTCAAATCGCAAGGGGGCATGTCAGAGGTGTGTTAAGGGCGAGATCTGGGTGTTTCTAACACTTGGACATTTTTCAACTCTAATGGAACAAAACAAAAGTGTCCAGGACTAAAACTAAGACGTTTTGAGCTACACCTGTTTTTATAATGAGCAAGACACAAAAGGTGACCACTGGAGGGAATCGGGGTGAACCCCTAATACTTCCCCAGTTGTCACTGACCCCCTCCCACCCCCCACAAATGTGAATACAAATATGATTTAGCAACCTGTATGACATCCTCATTTGTTTGAGCCAGGTCTATTAGAGCAGCATGCAGGTCCCTGGAGTAGGGTAGTGGTCAGTGCAGTGCACCATGGAGTAGGGGACTCTGGTCCCTATCTCCCTCTATCTGTCATATTTGTGGGGGAAACTGTGAGCCCTCCCAAACTCACCAGAAACCCACAGTACCCACATATAGGTGTCCCCTTCACCCATAAGGGCTATTGTAGTAGTATACAGTTGTGGGCAGTGGGTTTTGGTGGGCTCAGCAGACAAGATAAGGGCATAAAGGTGCGATGTGTACCTGGGAGCATGTTTTTGAAGTCCACTGCAGTGCCCCCTAGGGTGCCCTATTTGTCTCCTGGGATGTCTGAGAGACCAGACTACTAAAAATGCTGACCCCTGCTACATCCCAGTGGCTTGATTTTGTACACTTTTCACTTGGACGTTTTTTTTTCTTTTTAGTGGACCAAAGCTCAAAACCTTGTTAGAAACAGTACTTTCAAAAACAAAAGACAGACATTTTTCTTTTTGAAAATGAACATCTTTTCTATTCAGATTTTTGACATTTTTTTGCAAAACGCCTAAAGTCGGACTTAGACATCATATCGAAAATGCCCCTCCACATGTGCAGACTTTAGGAAATACTCATTGTTAAGGAAATTAACTGGCAAATTTGTGCAGGGTCAAGCACAGGTGTAAATGTCTTTGCATACATTTCGTGGAGTAGTTTTCAATGAGAAATTATTCATGTACTTTTGTTTTGAAAAACCTCTACCATCCATACACGGATGTGTGTATTATTTACTCAGATGCACAGTTCTAAAATGAACCCCACCCCCCATATGTTCAGATGTTAAAATTCACCAAATCTGTAATGCATGCTATATTTATCCTTTCCCAAGATGTAGCAATCTTATATTCAGGTATTCTGTATTACTTTCTCTGTCTTAAAATTAATGGTGTCAGCTATATTCTTTCAAGGAGAGCAAGGGAATATAAAACTAATTATTGGAAACCTGTAACTGAAACTATTGGCCATTAATACAGTTTTCCAGGTTAAATTTCAGCTGAAAAAAAAAACTCAGAATGAGCAAAACAAGGAAAAACAAATTAGAGTACAGTTAGTCTGAAGTCTCATAGTTGCAAAGTAAGTAATATATAACACAGTTGCTGTAGGGGATGCATTTATTTAATCAAATATGGTAAAATGAAAACTGCTGAAGAGAGCAGATGTCCTGAGAATAACCTACTTGGAAACAGCAGATTTTTGTTGATTCTGAATTCAAAACAAGTTAAGGACTATGCTAAGTAAACTCTAATTAGTTCTATAAAATTTGCAGCATAGTATTAAAATTCTTTTAAAAAAAAATACAGTATTACTCAAAGTTTATAGATTAAATAAAAGTCAACCCTGGGAAATTATATTCTATGGTTAACAACTTATTTAACACTTAACCTGTTTCTAAAATTAATGAACCCCCGCCTTAAGCAGATCAATTGGCAAACTATTTCGAACAGAAAATAATTAAAATCAGACTACTACTTCTACTACTACTTAACATTTCTAGAGCGCTACTAGGGTTACGAAGCGCTGTACAAATTAATAACTAAGGACGGTCCCTGCTCAGAAGAGCTTACAATCTAAAGGACAAAATGTCAAGTTGGGGTAGTCTAGATTTCCTGAGTAGAGGTGTTGTGATTAGGTGCCGAAAGCGACATTGAAGAGGTGGGCTTTGAGCAATGATTTGAAGATGGGTAGGGAGGGGGCCTGGTGTATGGGCTCAGGGAGTTTGTTCCAAGCATGGGGTGAGGCGAGGCAGAAAGGGCGCAGCCTAGAGTTGGCGGTGGTGGAGAAGGGTACTGAAAGGAGGGATTTGTCTTGAGAGCGGAGGTTACGGGTTATATAGACTGGAACTATATAGCTCCCCCTCTTTAATTGAGCATTTCCTGAATCAACATGATCAGTCATCCTCTTGCTTGCAAGCAGACAGAACTTGGTCTGGATTTCATTCTTTTTCAGTGGATCAAGTCAAACAGTTATTATGCAAATATGCCAAATCGCAATGTCTGCTTGACATTTGTCCCAACTATCTGTTTAGGTCAGCCCCCACACTGTTTTTTTATTATCTACACTTCTATCTTACCTTGATATCCCTGGGTCTATTTCCTCTAAGAAGTGTCACTATTACCTTGACTCCTAGCCCTAAAAGGTACCAAACAAGCCAAAGCATTGTTTCCAATTACAGACCTGTAGCTCCAATCCCTTTATTAGTCAAGGTCATGGAAGGACTGATCTTGCAACAACTAATGAAATATCTCTAACTCCATTCCATTTTGCACAAATCACAATCTGGATTATACCTTCATATAGCACTGAAACTGTTCAGTCTCTTAGCCAGCTTCAGATGGGAGCTCAGTATTGGTAATAAAATTATAGTACTCCAATTCGAAATATCTAGCACATTTGATACTGTTGACCACGATATTTTCTTAAATATTTTTGACCATTATGGTATTTGTGGTGCTGTCCATGATTGGTTCTCAGGATTTTTGAAATCTAGATCATACCAAGTTAAACAATTAGGCACTATCTCTTCATCCTGGCTTTCTAGTTGTGGAGTACCTTAGGGTTTTCCCTTGTCTCTCATCTTATTTAATATCATGATGATTCCTCATGGTAATCTACTTGAGAGCAGTGGCATAGCTACGGGAGGCCATGAGGGTCTGGGGCCCCCAAATTGTCTCTGGGGCCCCTGGTTTGGCTGGCAGGGTCCCCAACCCCCACCAGCTGAAGCGTTTGTCCCACACTGGTCTCGCCGCATTGCCTACTCTGCTCTTCTCAATCTCATCGTTCACGCTTGTTTTAGTGAAACTGAGCATGCATGACACTTTGCACATGCTCAGTTTCATTAAAATGAGCATGTATGGCACGATTGAGAACAGAGCAGGGCAGGCAATACCAATACCAGCCCGGGACAAACGCTTCAGCTGGTGGGAGTTGTGGATGGGGGTTGGGGACCCTTGCCAGCCAAGGTACCATCATGTGGCAGCAGGAGTGGTGGTGGCGATGGAGAGTGTAACCAGGCGCCTCTCTTGTGCAGCCAAGGATAGAACAATCTCCTCCAGCCACAGGCTCCAGGATTCAATACAGGCTACAGTCGGCTTCAGTCTAGGCTGTTTTATCCAGTGCACCATAAACATTAGTTCAATTCCAACCAGCAGCAGTCCATTCAATTCATCATCATAGTAACTCACAAAGCAGCAGTTATACTTCTATTCTCTTCACCCTCATAATGAGCTCCATATTTTAGGGACTTCTCACACCCAAGGGATTCCCCCTGCAACAGCTTCACTAGTAAGCAGTGGCGTAGCCAGAAGTCAATTTTTGGGTAGGCCAATAGGTTGGATGGGTGGGCACTAGACAGTGGTTTGCTGGTAAATGTTTAACAACAGGCTCTCTCCCCGGTCCACCTCTGCGCCCCCCCCCCTCAAAATTGCAGAGCTGGCTATAGCCGGGGAGAGAGCCTAGGGGGGGGGGGGGGAGGCAATGCATTACTCTCTCCAGGAAAAAAAAAATTAAATGATCCCAGGTTCCAATCTAATTCATGTTTAATGTGGGATAATATGCCATAAATAAGTAAATAAATAAATAAATATAAACTTTTAATGTTGAGCACCTGATTCTCAAAGTGGACATATTCCAAACACTATAATGAAAATAAAATGATTTTTTTTTCTACCTTTGTTGTCTGGTGACTTTGTTTTTCTGCTCATGCTGGCCCAGTATCTGATTCTGCTGCTATCTGTCCTCTTAACTCCGTTTCCAGAGCTTCCTTCCATTTATTTCTTTACTTTCCTCCTTTCTTCTTCATTTCTTGCTCTACATCCGTAAGTAAAAGCTGGGTCCTCTGCAGACTTGACTGTCCAGTGGATCCAGCTTCTGCCTATTTTCTCCATTCATGTGCTGTTTTTCTCCTCTCTTCCTTTTCCCTCATATATCCTTCCTCTCTCTTCCCTTCCCTCCATCCATGTCAGCATTTCTTCTCTCTCCCTTTCCCTCCATCCATTTGCATCTCCTTCCTCTGTCTTCCCTCCCCTCCATCCATGTCCAGAATTTCTTCTTTCTCCCCTCCATCCATGTGCATCTCCTTCTGTCTTCCCTTCCTTCCCCTCCATCCATGTCCAACAATTCTCTCCCTGCCCTCCCCTCCATCCACCCATGTCCAGCAACCATCCTCTCTCCACTGCCCTTCCTTCCATCCATGCCAGCAACTCTCTTCTACCCTCCCCTCCATCCACCTATGTCCAACAACTCTCCTCTCCCCTGCCCTCCCCTCTATCCACCCATGTCCAGCAACTCCCCTGCCCTCCATTCATCTATCCATCCATATCCAGCAATTCTCCTCTCTCCCCTGCCCTCCCCTCCATGTCCAGCAATTTCTCCTCTTTCCCTGGTCCTTGTCCTCCCATCCATGTCCATCGATGCTCCTCTCTCCCCTTTGACCACCTCCCTCTCATTCCCTCTCCAGCACTCCCATTCCCCCCTCTGTCTCTCCCTTACCCAGTCTCCTAAATTCCTCCCCATCTTTCACCCACTTCATTAGTCCCCCATTCCCATACTCTGTACTTACCACCCCTCCCAGTCCCATCCATCTTCTGCTCCTTCCCTCTGCTCACCACCCTCTGCTGAATAAAGAAGACAACGTGGATGCAGACAGCACAGCAGCTCACTGGTTTGCTTGCTGTGCTTTAAGTGAATGGCGACGGCTACGCAGGGGAGTAGAAACAGAGATTTTTAAAAAATGGCTTCCTTCTGTAGTCGCAGCGGCGAACTGGCGGGCGGCGGCACTAAAAGCATAAAGCAGCGAAGCTCTTCGATTCCGTCCTTCGCTTTCCGTTTCCTGCCCTCTCAGCATCCCGCCTTCCTTTGATGTCATTTCCTTTCGGGTGGGCGGGACGCTGAGAGGGCAGGAAACGGAAAGCGATGGACGGAATCGAAGAGCTTCACTGCTTTATGCTTTTAGTGCCGCTGCCCGCCAGCTCGCCGCTGCTGCCAGTCTGGAGAGATCAGCTGGGTGGGCGGGCGGGCCTGAGCTGAAATTGGGTGGGCCTGGGCCCACCCAGGCCCACCCGTAGCTACGCCCCTGCTAGTAAGGTCAATACTTTAGGGACTTCTTACCCAAGGATTTTCAGCCTGCAAATACTTCCAAGACTTCAGTACTTTAGGGACCTCCCTGCCCAAGGGTTTTCAGCCTGCAACTGCCTCTCAGACTCCAGTATTTTAGGGACCTCCCTGCCCAAGGGTTTTCAGCCTGCAACTGCTTCCCACCTTCCTTGCTGCTCTCCCTGAACTGAACTGTTGATACTCCTTCCCCCCTGCCTAATCAATCCCTGGCTTCTGCCTTCACAACCAATCATTCTCCACTCATTAGCTTCTCTACACACCCATACCAGCTGAGTTGAGCATGAGCCTAATGAGGAGCTCCTGCACACAGGGTTTCCTAGCTCTCTTTCCCCCCCATACCAGCTGAGTTGAGCATTAGCCTAATGAGGAGCTCCTGCACACAGGGTTTCCCAGCTCTCTTTCCCCCTAGTGGCAGCCAATCTACACCTCCTGTTAGCTTACACCCATGTCCTCCCTTATTGCAGCTAGGAGTCCAGTCCGGGTTTTCCATCTCACCCCCTGGCTCCTTGCCTGCAATGCCTTCTGGGACTTGTAGTTCAGACTGAAGCTGCCTTAACCCCACTATCCTGGATGTGACTTTATCACAAGAGGCATGCCAAAATTTGCCCCTTCCCACAGTGGGCTCTGTCCCCCCCCCCCCCCCCCCCCCCTTAGAGGTCTGGCTGTGCCCCTGCTTGAGAGCAGTGCTCTTTCTACTTTTATTTATGCTGATGACATCAGTATTTACATAAAACCACAGAAGCACCAAGAGCCTTAGGAAAATGGGACACGATTCTTTATTAGCAACTGTTGATATTCCATGATAGACCCAACATGGGCCGTGTTTCGGCGCCTAGCGCCTGCGTCAGGGGTCTGGTGTTTTTCAAGACAGAAACTTCTTTCCTATCAAGTTGGATAACAATCCGTATAGATTCAAAGCAAGTTGTGCTCGATGTGACAGGAAAGGCGAGTCCCTTCGTGTTTAGTTCAGAGATCAGTATTTACATCCCATTTTCCAAAACTTGTTATGATATCATTAAGAAAATCAGATTAGGTATCACATTAACTGAATCCTGGACTTCTAATTTTAAATTGAAACTTAATACTGAAAAGACTAAATTTTTATTAATAACAGACCCTTATTATCTGACGTTTCTCAAAGATTTTACAATTGATAATATAACCTATCGTCTTTATCCTCAATGAACATCTTTGGGGTTACAATTGATCAGTTTTTATCCTTAGAAAGTCAAGTCTCGATTGTTGACTCTAGTTCCTTCCATATGCTTTGGAAACTAAAGAGATTGCAATCATTTTTCACAGGGCCAGTCTTCTGTACCTTATCCCAATCTCTTGCTCTAATAAAAATCGACTATTGTAATTATGCTGGAATTAAATGCGGCCTTCTTAAAAACCTACAAGCTGTTAAAAACACGGCTGCTTGTCGGATTTGTAAATTATCGTGCTTTGCTAAAGCTACCCCACTCCTTCATAATCTAAACTGGTTACCTCTAAAGAGCAGAATTTCATTCAAGCTATGATTATTGGTCCATTAATCTTTATTTGGTATGTCGCCGTCCTATATGAATAAACTCACCGATTTACCTCTACGCAGTGCTTCTGTGTGATCCAGAGAATATCTCATTTTACATTTCCCCAGATGCAGAAATGTATCTTGCAAAACAATCCACAATGCTAACTTTTCTTATCAATGCACCAAAATCTGGAATTCTCTCCCTAAACAAATTAGCTATACTAGTAATTATGGATTATTTCGTAATTTATTGAAAACTTACTTTTTTAGCTCAGTCTTCAACAATGTTAGAACTCACTACTGAATATTATTTAGTTCCTTATGTTTCACTTCTTCCTGATGCCCCACTGAATTTGTCCCTATCACTTCCTATATAATATTTTTATGACGTATTCTTTAAATGTAACTCTAATTTATTTATTTTCTTTTATGTTTATATTGTAAGTCACATTGAACCTGAGTTCCACTAGGGCTAATGTGGGATAGAAATGCCATAAATAAATAGAAATTAACATCCAAGTTGGAAGAGAAAAAGCAAAATAAGCACCTGGAAGCAGTGCAGTAAATGAAAATTAATTCAGTAAATCAGAAAACAGAGACCCAATCCTTTTAAAATCACGCACCCATTCTAATCATGCCCCAGTGTCTCAGATCTCAAGTCTGATCCCAAGGCAATACTGGAAGTTCCTGTTTTTTTGCATCCAAATAAAACATCAGTTTTTGGTGGGCAAAGAATGATAAGAGGAAATAAGCACCAGAGCTGGCCACCTAAGGCCAAAACCTCCTACCGTATCAACAAAAACTTCCTTCTACACTCTTGTATAGAGCAACTAGCATAAGGAAAATAAAAAATATTCCTACCCTATTACCAAAAAAAACCTCCCCCCCTTCAATATATACTCATAACTGTGGAAAAACAAATATCACAATTAGAGTAGCAGATTAACCATCAGCAGATTCCAATTGCTCCAAGAAACCAGTAAGATCTAAACTGTCCCAGAAATGTCCTCATCTAATTGAGTTTCAGCAACCAAGTTCTGAACAGAAGTAGCATTTGGGCTTCAGCAACCATGTTCTGAATAGAAATAGCATTATGACCTCTTCTAGTAGTCCCTAGCTTTCTAACCAGTACAATAAAAAGCTGTAGACAAAGGTGATGGCACTGAAGACACTGGAATCTGAAGAACCTCCTCTATGTACTTCTTAAAATATTTCCATGATGAAGCACAGGATGTTTTAGGCAATTAAGAATTTTCAAATTCAAGTAACACATATTTTTGAATACCTCCATTTTCCTATGAACCAAATTCTTAACTTTAATTAATACAGTATGTGCTTGCTAAAGTTCTCACCATAGATTCAATCTTCAGTAGACATTCCTGGCATTATTTAAGTTCCCCAGAAATAACTGAAGCTGTATGATGAGTCACAAGCACAGCACTTGTTAAAGCAACTGACTTTTGAAGCATATGAGTGACCCCTTTCTGGTTTCACTAGTGATGGAATCCCAGTCTCAAGCATGGCACCTAAAGCTCGAATAACCCTAGACACCAATGCACTCTGCTCACTGACTTGTTCTTCAATCATCTTCGGGACATCAGAGGAGATCCTGTCCAAGGATGAGACATCTGAGAACATCAACCATTGCCTGGCAGCACAGAATAAAGCACAGATGGGGTTAAATGCTCAGCAGGACTAAATGTGAGGTCGTCTTCTCTATTTAGAGGGCCACTGCTTCCTGCATGCTTCATGTAGACATAAGTACATAAGCATAAGTACATAAGCACCGCCATACTGGGAAAAGACCAAAGGGTCCATCAAGCCCAGCATCATGTCTCCGACAGCGGCCATCCAGGCTTCAAGAACCTGGCAATCCCCCCCCCCCCCCAAAAAAAAAAAATAATAATAATGTTCGATGTGGGGGTTGTACTTTGGCAGTAAAAGCTGAGACTCAGAGAGGAATTCTCTAAATTTCAGCTTATATTCCCCTATATTTAGCCATAAGATGAAAACCACTGAGGGTACCTCCTTCCACAACCTCTCTTCAGGCAGCCATTTTGGCTTCCCTTCTAGGAAAAAGACATTTTGACAATCTGAAGGAAAAACTTTTAACAGGACTTCTAAGTTGAGATATCAAGAAGGCATCATTTTATAAAAACAATAGACACGTGGAGGGGCATAATCGAACGGGGTGCCCAAGTGGTGAAGGGGCAGGGAAACCGTATTATTGAAACAAGATAGGCGTCCATCTTTCGTTTCGATATGGGTGTCCATCTTTTGTTTCGATAATACGGTCGGGGACGCCCAAATCTCAACATTTAGGTCGACCTTAGAGATGGTCGACGTAAATGTTTAGATGGTCGTCCCCAGTTTTCGGCCATAATGGAAACCGAGGACGCCCATCTCAAAAACGACCAAATCCAAGTCATTTGGTCGTGGAGGAGCCAGCATATTCGTAGTGCACTGGTCCCCCTGACATGCCAGGACACCAACCGGGTACCGTAGGGGGCACTGCAGTGGACTAACTGATGTACTAACTGAACGGAAAAAGGCATGCAGTGGTCCTAACCACCTCCCACCCCCAAAAAAAAGAACTTTAAAAACTTTTGTCTTTTTTTTTTTTTTTTTTAGAGTATGGGTGAAGGACGTCCTTCGCTATGCTCCTTCCCTGCGACAGCAGTTGAGGAACGTCCAAAATGTGAAGGTTTTCTGTGAGAAGGACGTCCATGCCTGGAGTTTCTGTGTGAAGGATGTCCACACCTTTGGCTATGGCCTCTGACACCCCCTTTATTTATTTGGATTTTGGATCACAAGTAGCAGTGGGATTTGAACCGGCCACCTTTGGATTGCAAGACCAGTGCTCTGACTACTAGGCCGCTCCTCCACTCCTTTGAAATTTGGCTGTCCCTGTGGCGGGTGGCATTTGAGGATGTCCAAAGTGATTGAAAGAAGGATGTCCACGCCTTTGTTATACCTCTGGTGACACACACATACCTCCCCCCCAGGGACCTGCATACTGCCCTCCCCCCCACACACAGGGGCGGCCAAATGTCAAGGGAGTGGAGTAGTGGTTAGAGCACTGGTCTTGCAATCCGGAGGTGGCTGGTTCAAATCCCACTGCTGCTACTTGTGATCCAAAATCCAAACAAATAAAGGGGGTGTCAGGCATAGCGAAGGACATCCTTCACCCATACTCTTAAAAAAAAAAAAAGACGAAAGTTTTTAAAGTTGTTTTTTTCGTGGTGGGAGGGGGTTAGTGACCACTGGGGGAGTCAGTGGAGGTCATCCCCAATTTCCTGCAGTGGTCATTTGGTCATTTAGGGCACATGGTTGTGGCTTGGTCGTAAAAAGGACCAAGTAAAGTCAGCCAAGTGTTCGTCAGGGACGCCCTTCTTTTTTCCATTATCGCTTGAGGACGCCCATCTGTTAGGAATGCCCAGTCCCGCCTTCGCTATGCCTCCAACATGCCCCCAGGAACTTTGGTCATCCCTGCGACGGGAAGCAGTTGAGGGCACCCAAATTGGCTTTCAATTATACCAATTTGGGCAACCCTGAGAGAAGGACGCCCTCTCCCGATTTGTGTCGAAAGATGTGCGCCCTTCTCTTTTGAAAATAAGCCTGTTAGGCATCCATATAAAATACTATGGGTAAACTATGTAAATTATGATTCTACCAGCACTCCACCCACACTTCATCCTAGATCATGTGGGTCATGTAAAAATGTGTGGCTTATTGGCACAGTTGCATTGTCCATTTGCTAATTATAGAGAAGATCATTTACACATATAAAGCAAAGTTTACACATGTATAAAGTTTAGAAAATCACCCACTCAATGGACTTGAAGAAAGTTGGTAATTTTTATTACATTTGGAATAGTATCCAAAATCTTTTTGATGTGTGATGCTCATTTGAAAACGACCATCAATTTTCATTCATGACTATTGGCTACTGGCCACCTGACTATCAGGAGGATTCAGCTTGCCTTATATCATCTTGTAAGCTGAAAGCGTTCAAGAGATCAACTCATAAAACTACCACGACTGTAAGAAACTGAGGAACTCATTACAGTACTTATTACCCAGGCACACTTGGGTGCCTTCTAAACTAATCTTTTCCAGCTGACTTCTCTGATTATATATGCTCTCAACCTCCTCTTATAATCCTATTTACATAATTCTTTGTTGTTGACTACAACTCTTTGTTGTAAGCTGCACTTGTCAGAGTTCCATATAAAAATTGAAAATAATCCTTTGAAGAGCAAATGAAAGAAGTTATAAAAAGCACAGTATGAACACTTTAAACTACCATTTGCTATAGTATCAATTTCACGTAATTCCAAATACCTGTCAAAGTTTTATTTTATCTGGATACTGCTTTTTATAAACAACACTGGAAATATGTACTCCAAGGAGTACACACAATTTTCGAAGGTGTTCTTTGCTTCTAGGAACAATGTTCTTTTATTAAGCTGTGGCAAAAGCGTGCCCTTACATGGGTCTGTTCCATGTGCTAAGGCCATTTTTTGCCATAGCTGAATAATGACCAATTTTTCATTTGCCAATTTAATGGTCACATGCTAATGTTGCCATTAGCATGCAACCATTAACAAAAATGAGTGCGTGAGACTTACTGCTACCTATTTGGAGGCGGTAGGTCTCATGCACTAATCCTGTGCTGATCAGTTAGCATGCTGTAATGTATCTGCAATATCTGATTTAGCACAGACACGCCGGCTCTCCGCTCCCTCAGTCATGCCTCCTCGGCAAAAACACCCCACATTTTTTATTTTTTTGCACAGCAGTAGCATGACACACTGTCAAAAGTACCGTGGGATGCCTCAGCACACCCCGTGGTTTGCCATCTTAAGTTGTGGTAAGCACACATTGGGGCCCTTTTACCAAGTCTAGTAAGCACTAATCTCCCAGATTCTATATAGCGTGATGTAAAATTGTGTATTCTGGATTTGCGTGTGTAACGTATTTATGTTATAAACTGTACCTACTGTACACTGCCTTGGGTGAATCTCTCATAAAGGGTGGTTAATAAATCCCAACAAATAAATAAATTAGAGAACAAGCCAATCAGCACTGATAATAGCCACTTAACAAGCAAGTATTGATACTAATTGGCATTAATTAGAATTTATGAACAGACCTGTCTAAGCATGTTCTATAACGTGATGTGTGTAAATTCTAAGTCGCATAGTTGAAAAGTGGGCATGGCCATGGATGTGGAATGGGTGGGGTTGTGGGGTGTTTCTAAAATCTATGCACATGGTTATAGAGTACACCTGGTCCGCGTGTATTTTAGGCGTCAGCATATACACCAAGTTTTACTTAAGTAAACAATAATAGGAGGATCACCATACAGGACTCCAAGGTACAAGGTCACCAAACATATAAAGAGGAATCCAATAAAATTTATATGGAAATATGATGTTTGATTTTAACAAAATATTTCTAAAAAGCAAGGAAAAGACCTCAAAATGCCCGACCGCTTACTTTCAGTTTTCGGCGGCTTTAACTGGGGGCGTGGTGTTCATCACTGGTCATAAAAACCTTGTTGGAAAGAATTATTTAAACTTTTGATTTATTTCCAAAAAGATTTTAGCAATTTTGCTCTTTTTTTACAAAAAAGATTTTTTAAATATATTAACAATATCAATGCTAACTTCAAAGTTTATTTGGTTCATAAAAACCTTCACTGATTCTTATGAAGTGCTATAAAGCAGCTTTACAAAGATAAAGTAAAGTCGAGCACTTAGCTGTTGCCTGACGGTGGCCCCATCCGTTTTGCTTGTAGGCTTTTTCAAGGGCTGTGCTTCGACAGAGAAAGCATTGAGAAAAAATTTCCCTCTCTTGATCTGATCATGGCTTGATCTATGCACATGGTTGTAGAATACACCTGGTCCGCGTGTATTTTAGGCGTCAGCATTTACAACCAAGTTTACTTGACGTAACTGCCCATGACTAATTTAGTCGCACAGATGGTGTCAATTTTTTAGGTATGATATAGGAATCTAGTCTAATATGTACTCAGAGATACTAGGGCCCCTTGTTACAATGCAGCGGTAAGCTCAACATTGGCTTACTGCTCGCTAAACAGGAAGTACCACCGGGTACCGCAGCAGCCGGGTGGTACGTCCCAACCCCCAGCGTGCCATCGTATCCAGTGCTACAAAAATTATGTATTTTTGTGGCGCTGGGGTGTACCTGCAGTAATCGGACAGTGCCGTGCTCTGCCCAGTTCCCACTGGGTTAGCATGGGAGCCATTACCGCCACCACCCAGCCCTCTCTGGGTTATTTCTCCATCTTGGTGTCATTCTGTCTCTTTTCTCCTTCCTTCCTTTTCTCCCTACTCATGTCCCCATAGGCAACCTGTTATAAAATTACCCATATTCCCCCAGATCCTATATATGTTCACTAAATTTGCATAAATAAATTTGGCAGTGTGGCCAAATTGTGCACTCAATTTAATTGTTTAACAAGTCAGTCGGCGCTGATAATTGATTAGATTTTACATGTGCAACTTTAAGTCTGGTCCGTAAAGTGGTGCACATAAATACTAATGCACGGATTTCAAACGAGGGCATGGCCATGGGAGGGGCATGGGTGGGTCATGGGCATTCCTAGAATCTATCTACACTGTTATAGAAAATGCCCGATCCACACATAAGTTAGGCACAGGAATTTATACCAGGTTTTAGTTGGTGTAAATGGTCACATCTAAATTTAGTCATAGATCTGTGTGCTATACGTATTCTATAAACCATGCCTAACGTAAGGCGTGGGTTAAAGAATAGTGCTAAGTGCATTTTTATTTTTTGCACCAAAATTTTTTTTGGCACCATATATAGAATCTAGTCCATTTTTTGCAGTGACTTTAAAGGCTGTTGAAACTGTACATGATAAAAATCTTCTGTTACTGTATCTGACATGGCTTGATTTTACAGTATAGTCTAAACCTTCATTATGGTTTAAAGATTAATAATATCAATATTGTCCATTTCATAGCATCCGTTAATTGACATTTTGCTATAATTAGTTAACAGGAAATTACTAAAGCTTTGTTTATGCAAAACAGAAATATGATTTGACAACTCTGTGACAAACTCTTAAAAATTGAAAAGGTGCTTATTTACTAAAGCTTAGTGTACACTAATGGACATTAGTCTTTAATAAGTTCCTTGTGGCCAATATGTATAAAACAGAATGCACAGCTTTTAGCATGTCCTGATGTCCATTTACATGCTAAGCTCTAGTACAAGAGCCCCAATATGAATTAGCATGTTAGATATGGATGTGTGATAAAATCCCGTGACTGCTATATGTAAAAGTTATTTAGCCTCACTTCAGGCTGCAAAATAAAATTCTTGCCTCCTCCTTACTTGCCACAACATCTTGGTGAGATGTTAAGTTGAATAGGTTGTACCACGTTTGCTTATGATTGAAAATTATTTGGCCTAGAACCAGGGGCATAGCTACGGGGGGCCACAGGGACCTGGGTCCCCGCAAATTTCGTCCATGCCTCTGGATTGGCTGCGGGGGTCCCCACCCCGGCAGCCGAAGTCTTCTTCAGCGCGGTCTCTGGCGCAGCCGCGTTTGCTGCTGCCCCCTGCTCTTCTTTCTTCTTGCTCCTGTTATGCACACTGATGCTCAGTTAATTGCATTGAGCCTGCCATGAGTGGGAAAGCGCGGGTACAAATGTAACAAAAATAAAATAAAAATAAATAACCACACACAAGTATTTATCAAAATTATGACCTCTGCAAAATAATTTCCAGGATACAATGCAGCATAAAGTTGAGCTGCACTACTGTAAAGGCATTATATTTTGATGTGTACAATGCTCTTAAACGTTCTTTCTGTTCAGATACAAAGAAATCCATGATTAGACGTTAATCTTTTCAAACATATGATGTCCTATATTGGGTCGGATCAAAGGTTCATTACGCCAGGTATCCCTCCTCTGCCAGTGACCAATACCAGGTTATAAGTACCTGGCAGGATTCTATTCTTTGTTGGTCCTTACAAACTGGACCTGTCCCGAGCCTACATGACTATTAATGCTTTAAGGACCTTTCCTCCAGGAGCTTGTCTAAAGCCTTTTTAAGCACAGCTGCATTAACTGCTTTCAACACATCTTCCAGAAACAAATATTCCACAGAATATTGATTTTTTTTGGTCACTGGAATATATAAGCTAATATTATCTTACTTTTTTTCTTTTACTTTAATCTTTAAATAGAATCATGCCATCAGACATTCTAAAGAAGCTAAATGAGTTAATTATGGATTAACATAAACTATAACAAATTATTAGGTCTGAAATTGACTTATGACTAGCTGTTCATCTAGAATGTTGCATTTATCAAAAATGAAAAATCCGATACACATTTGTTAGCTAAAGCTGATTAATTCATGCTGTGAACTCCACAAGCAATTATCATTGGGCAATTATAGCTACAATATATGTTCATGCCTTGGAAAATATATGAGAATGGACATTTATCATGTTTGAGGACTTGTGCTTGTGTTCTCCCATAAGGACTGTAAGATAGTCTAGAAGAATTAAACAAGCCAAGTATTAAGGGGTCCTTTTACTCAGGTGCACTGAAAATGGCCTGCGGTAGTGTAGAACGTTTTTGTGTGCAAGCGCAGAATTATTTTTGAGTGCACCTACAAAAAATGCTTTTTTTTTTTTTTTTGTCGAAAATGGGCATGCAGTATAATGAAAATTGCTGCATGTCCATTTTGGGTCTGAGACCTTACTGCAAGCCATTGACCTAGCGGTAAGGTCTCACATGGTAACTGGGCGGTAATGGTCTATGCGCGTCAGAAAATAAAAAAATATTTTTCAGACGCGTGTAGCAGATGCACACCAAAGTGAAATTACTACAAGGGCCACGCGGTAACTGGGCAGTAACTCAAATTTGGCATGAACTGGGTGCGAAGGCAACCTATGTGGCTTAGTAAAAAGGCCACAATTTCGGGAATAATTTGTATAAAATGTTTGTACGTTTGGGAAGCTTGCCAGGTGCCCTTGACCTGGATTGACCGCTGTCGGGGACAGGATGCTGGGCTCGATGGACCTTTGGTCTTTTCCCATTATGGCATTACTTATGTACTTATGTAAGTATGCAAAGAGCAAATAGAATATGGAATACCAGGCAGATGCAAGAAGCTAAATCAATGTATCAGTAGCATTTTACTAACGTTTCAAAGGAAACTTTGCTTTATATATATTTAAATAAATATTACACTGCTGGACACATTTCTATGGTCTGTGCGCCATGCAGACTTCTATTTCTGTCTCCCGAAAATGGCAAAAACAAATCAGGATGGGCTGGAGTGGGCTTTGATTTCAACTCCAATAGTTAGATAATTGGAAGTAAGGCAGACTTCTATGGTAATTTTAGGATATGTTGGAAAGACTCATTCTTGGGCATCGCAAAATTTACTAAAACTTAATACAGCTTAAAACTAAATTGCTTTATTTCTGTATTTCCTTAGTTAATCTTCCAAAATAATGTTGTGCTTAAGACGGGGAGAGTTGGCTTTAGAAACTTCTTCCCAGGTTTTGGGTTTGTATATTAGATTCACAACTAACAATGGAACATCAGATTAATAATTTAAATAAGATGATATTTTTTTAAAATTAAGACAGCTCAGGGCAATCAGAGCATCATTCTTTCCAGCACAATTTAGAGTACTGAGTACAGGCTATTATTTTGCACAATTAGATTATTGTAACTCTCTATGGGGCAAAGCAGTACTTTCTCTGTACCTAGTGAGCTCACAAACTTTGTTAGCATTAGCACATGGCATTTAAAAAAATTACTTGTGGAGTCACTTACCACCTTCTATTTAGGAGGTGCTAACCAGTAAGCATGGCAGTAATATCAGTGTGCTAGCTGATTAGTGCAATCTGTGCCCATTCTCCACCCCTTACACACACCCTCCAAAAAAAACATGTGCTTTAGAGCCAAATTCTATAAATGATTGCCTTACCAAATTGGCACCAAACACCCCACCGCTTTGTGTGATTCTATTAAAAAAAACACCTAAAGTTAGCATAGTTTATAGAATATGCTCATGTGCTATTCTTGTAACTAAAATTGAACTACTCTTTTTTGGTTACTTATCACACAGTGTTATTATTGAACGCTTTTCACTACCCTTGTTCTCAATACCTGAAATGAATTGTTTATCTATTTTCCTCTAATTTTTATTGTGTATTGTTCTAAATTCTTTACTGGAGTATTACTCTGTATTTCTATTCCGGAAATTGCGATCGCGCGCTACAGTATTTGTAAGCACATTGAGCCTGCAAAGAGGTTGGGAAAATGTGGGATATAAATGCAGAAAATACATTAAATAAAAAAAATTTAGGTGCACTCATTTAGGCCACCTAAAATCTGGCCTAAATACCCGCACCTAACTTAGGTGCAGATCAGGTATATTCAATAATAGTACACCACAGTTTTTTGAAAGCCTATGACCAGCCCATTCCATTCCTATGGCCACCACCCCCTTTTTAGCTGCATGCATTAGAATTTACACAAACCACGTTATAGAATAAGTCTAGAAAGTTGTGTGCATAAATTCTAATTAAGCCAGATGTCCCCATGCATACCTACTACCCACCCCCACCCTGTCAGACTTGTCAAAGTAATGCTTGGATGTCTCACTCATATATCTACTAGTAAAAAAGGCCCGTTTCTGTCAGAAATGAACGGGCGCTAGCAAGGCTTTCCTGGGAGTGTGTATGTTTGAGAGAGTGTATGTGACAGTGACTGTGTGTGAGAGAGAATGAGTGTGGGTGGGAGTTTTGGGTGTGACAGAGAGAGTGTGTGGGTGAGAATGAGTGTGTGCAAGTGCGTATGTGATCCTGGTTTCTGTAGTTGAGGGGGGTTTTTCCGGGGAGGCTGGCTGTGCTAGGCTATTTGTCATCTGTGCCGTGAGGTCCCCTGAGCTATCGTAATGGAGGGTGTCACACTTTCTATACCTCTGTATGTTGTACATAGGTTCCTGCTGTTTCCCTCTGTGTGAGACAGAGGTACCTGGGTTCTGTGTAGAAATGATTCTTCAGTGTTTGGTGTGAGGCTCTGTGGCAATGGTGCTGTCACTTCCTGCAATGTCTCTGTAGGTTGCCTGGCTTCACAGTTCCTCCATGCTGTCTGGCAAGCTGCTGGCTGTGTTCCGTGTGGGACTGGGCACTGTTGATGAGCGGCATGGGTGATTGTTTGGGATGTATGTGCTTGGAGGGGGGAGGTGGTGGGGCGATGCGCCGAGGAGGGGGCAAGGTGTACTCGTCGCTGTGCGTGCATCGCGGTTTTGTTTGTTTTTGTACTCCTGCTCCTCCCCCTGTGTCCGTGGTGGTGCTCCCCCCTCCCCCTGCGGTTTTGTGGGCCTTCTGCCTTTCTGCCCTGCTGTCATCTGTCCATGCGACTTGTGGCTTCTGCCTTTCCGGCCCCACCGGCGACGTCATCGCAAGAGGCGGGGTTGGATCGCCTGAGCTGTGAGTAGAGCGTTTCTCCTTGTGGAGGTGTAAAGTATCCTCTCTCCACATCGTCGCCCATCCAGAAGGCTTGTCCAATGACAGTATTTCGCCGTGCCTTCTAGGGGAGGTTCGCCCATTGAGGACCTGCCTAACGCACGGTTCTGCCAATGGCGGGAGAGGACGCGCCGTAGACGTAATCATGAGAGGCGGAAGAACGCGAGGGCGGAGCTACAGGCAACAGGCCAAACCGGATATCTCGGGCGCCTCAACATCCGACTTGAGGCTTCAATGGAACGTTGGAGGTGCCTTTTATATATATAGATCTGCTACCACATTTGCTTATTTCCGATCTGACCGAAGAAGGCAACCTTCGAAAGCTATCAAGAAATGTATTAAGTTATGTCCAATAAAAAAGGTATCATCTTATTTTCTTTCCATGTTTTATTTGTTTGATTTCTATTGATAATTAAAGCCAGTAAGTGTCGCTAATTGGTTAAGTACCAATTATCAGCCCTGATTGGTTTGTTAATGAATTAAATTGCAATTAGCGAGCATAGAATTTGGGTGTTAGTGCAGACAGATGGCAAATCTAACACAGAATGCTTTAGTGCATCCTGCAGTAGGCTATTTGTTGCTGTGATAGGCATGTGTTAACACTTAACACAGCTTAGTAAAAGGGGCCCCTTAGGAAATTATTATATCATTATGCATTTTTCCTTTCGACACAAACTAGGAGGACCCTTTAGTAGATCAGGTTCATATGGATTTGCCACTAGACAGGTAGCTTCAGTGTAGATCTGGAGACACAAATAAGCCAAAGAGAGATTGATCCCATCATGGAAGAGGTACTATTTTCAGATCCATTACAATCAAAGAAGTAACAGATAAAGAATTTGCTCAACTGAAAAGGAAAAGCACACACTCATGGTGGTACTCATCTCCAAAGGTGGATCATTTTGTTTGCCTGTATCATGTCCAAAAATAGGCCACTAAACCCCAATCTGTCCAACACACACACAGAAAATGTATATCCCCAGTTGACCTGAGCAAAGGCCTTTTTACCATTAAAACTTATTAAGAGTGAGAGTATGTTACTTGACACAGTGTTCTATTACCGCCAAGATAAGCTGCTGGTTCTTGGCTGAATATCACTGTCATACACATTTTGTTTGATGCAGCAATCAATTAGATCAGCTGAAGTGGGAGCTAACCTATCAGCTATCAACTTATCTAACACTTTAAAGTCAACATTCATCAATGATATGGGCCTATACAGCTCTGACTTATGTGGATACTTGCCTTTGGAATTAAAGTGATATGGACCATACATAACTCATATAGGATTAATTTTTGATCCATAAGTGTTATAAGCTGAAACTAGAATCCATATAAATTCCTTCTGAAGATTTTTTATGAAATACTCCATGCAGCCCATCTGGGCCTGGCCCTAGCCTTCTTCTGTATGGCCCACCCCATCTCCACCACAGTAACTGGTGCATTAAGAAGGTCTAGTTGAGCCTCACTAAGCTGTGGTAGTCCTAGTCTTCTAACATATTGGTCCTAACTCAAGGTATGTTGCTCTGTACAATGTCTGAAAGAATTCTTTAAGGGGGTCTTTTACAAAGCAGTAGTAAGCCCAACACAGGCTTACCACATGCTACAACGGAACTACCGCTAGCCCAAAGTGGCCACCGGCAGTAGTTCTGGCTGGAGCATGCGCCATTTCCAGCACACCAGGAATTTTTTTTCCCCTAGTGTGGTGCTAACCTGGTGGTAATTGGGCACTGCCGTGCAGTACCCGGTTGCTGCCGGGTTACTGCAGGAGCCCTTACTGCCACCTCAATGGGTGGGGGTAAGTGCTCCCCGCTGCATGGCCACATGGTAAGGGTTATCATACTGCATGGCCTTTTTTTTTTGGGGGGGGGGGGGGCGTTTTACCCGCTGTGGTAAAAAGGGCCCTGGCGCGCAGGAAAAACAGCTCCTGCTGCTACCACAGGGCCCTTTTTCCTGCAGCTTAGTAAAAGGATCCCTTAATACCCATACTGATGCCTGCCCCCCCCCAGCGCATCTCTCCCCTGGCGCATCTCCCCACGTGCATCATCACCTCCACCTCCAAGCGCATCGCTCTTACCTCCAGGGCCAGGGATTGCAGGGAGCAGCTGCACGGATGTCAGCTCTGCCAGTTCCCTGCTCCAGAACAGGAAGTAACATCAGAGGGAGCAGGCGGAACCGACAGCCACACGGGTGCTCACTGCACTCCCTTGCAGCGTGCACCCGGGGAGGACCACCCCTACTGCCCCGCCCTTGGTACACCACTGTGGATAGGGAATTTCCATGACCCCCCCTACCCTGGTCCCCGGATCTACCCAGATTACTGTGCATTAGCAATAATCAGGGAGCCAATAGTGGCTTTTCTAAGTTTATGGAAAAGGGAAAGAGAAGCAGGTAGTCAATTTTAGATTGTGTTGCAGATCCAATTGATCACACACCAATGGGGCCCCTTTCCTGATATTCATAGCCTCTCTGTTGGGATGTTTGCTTTGTCCATCTTGGGGTCATGCACTCCATTAAAATCTCCTCCAAGTTTAATCTCAGAACCTTTGAAATGTCTCAGCATAGTTATGAGTTTCTTAAAGAAGGCAGCATCATAATTTTTGGAGCATCAAAATTCACCAGAATTACATTTTGTCCTTCTACCCCAACCCCCACCCCAACCCTGGATCTTTAATCACTTTGTTGACCACAAGTCCTACTGACATGGAATAATATAGAAACCTTAGGTGGTCCTTTACTAACAAGCCCTATGTTTTTTGAACTTACTGCACTTTAAGAGCAAAAATTAAAATGAAAGGCTGTGTGGTAATTGTTGGGAGCGTTACCACGCTGAAGACTGCACTAGTGTGCATAAACCTGATTGCTATTACCGTGGATACACTTAGCACCTCCTACTGAGGAGGTGCTAAGTGAACCTGCTCTTACTTTTAATTGTACACCACTTAGGTCTACCTGCTGGTTATATGTGGTATAACAACTGTAAACTGTAACTGCAAAAGTGATGGCTAGTGGGCGATAAGTCCATGCCCATGACCTGCTTAGTTCCCTCTATAGTACACAAGAGATATAAGTGATTCAATTCTCTCTTATTAACAGATGGCTAAAATTTGGAATTCCTTATCAATTGTCATTAAACAGAAAACAAACTATATGGGCTTCAGAAAGAAACTTAAAACCTATTTGTTTAATCAGTTTAAATTTTGTTTTCTTCATCTCTGGTTAACTGTTTTTAATCCACATTAAACCTTTGATGTGAGAACTGTCGACTATAAGTGCAGTATTTTATTGTAGTTCACATATATAACATGGAGTTAACACACAAATTAGCACATGCTATCCACCATGCCACCCTGGTAACCAGGGGTGTACTGATAGGGATCTGGCCCCCTACCCCTGAGTCCCACATCTCTCTCCCTTCCCCATATCCAACAACTTTCTCCCCCTCCCCCCTAATGCAACATCGCTCCCTTTTATTCTTTCAACCTCCCATCGATGCACCATCTCTGCCCTCCTCCACAACTCCAACATCTCTGCTCCCACCCTCCCTTCCCTAGGTCCAAGATCTCCCCCCTCATGAGGCCAACATCTTCTCCTCTCTCATCTCTGTCCCTTGATCTGGATCTCTCACTTCGCATTTACCTCAAAAGTCCCTTTCTCCATACAGGACCCTGGCTGTCTGCTGCTGAAGAGAACTTCTCTGCCGCGGCCTACACCCTTGTGGAAGCAGGAAGTTACATCAGAAAGGGGTGGGCCATGTCAGAGAGAAGGTTTCAGTCAGCAGAAAACAGCCGGGGCCATGTACAGAGAATGGGACATTTGAGCTAAATGGAGAGGGGGGTGAGAGATGGGAGAGAGATGTCTGACATATGGGGAAGAGGTAATGGGCTCCTCGACTGCACTGGGCTTTCAGGCACTGCCCAGTTTCCAGAATAGTCAGTCCGTTCCTCATGATAACAGTTGGCACTCTTGTGCAGAAACAGCACCCACTGATCTATGCGTCAATCACTTAGGGCCTTATTCTGTAAAGGTTATGCTCCTAGATTTATGGTCCTAAATTTATAAGCATAATTTATGTTCCTAAATTAAGAGTATACTCTATGCTCCAAAATAGATTATGCTCATAATTTAGGAGTATAATCTTTATAGAATAAGGCCCTTAGTACACTTTAGTTAAAGGTCCCCTTAGAATGCTTGTAAAGGCTCATTTATTTAGTCACACATTTGATCTCCAGCCTAGGGTCTTACCATGAGACTAGTGGATCTAACCTCAGTTTGTTTTGAAATGTATGTTATGAAAGGACATGATGAGTGTACGTATAGCTTTTAATTCCTTGCGTGTGTGAATGGACTATTTACTTTCCTACTGTGATTTTATTTATGTAAACTTTTTTAGATTTCGTAATATAACAAATTTTAAATAAACTAAAAACCATAACACTGAGACAATGGAGGGAGGTAGAGTAGATTTAGACAAAATAAATTGATCATGAAAGAGGGGTACATTATACCATAATGCACTGATTTTCAACCCAATTCTTGGGATACACTCAGGTTGATCTCTATGCGCAGATCTATTGCATACATATTCATTGTGGATATGCTGAAAACCAAACTGGTTGCATGTTGAGACTAACAAAGAATTTTTTTCTTACCTAAAAATCAAAACCCTGACATAATACTCTAAACTAGGGTTGTAACAAAGAGCATTTCTATTCATTTTTGGCTGTCATGGTTATATTCAGTGAATACTGAAACTTTGAGTTTGATTGCCAGATGTTCTGTAGGGGAAAAAAAAAAAAGAAACGTATTAGTTTCCATTACCTACTGCAAATTAATTTTAGGTGGAAATGAGTATTGTAATTATATAACTCTTCTGTCTGCATACATTACTGTCATATTATTAACTATGTTTCATTTTTCTCTGTATATCAGGCTGAAATTTTGGACAAGCATTCCTGTGATAATAATGATCCCAATAATGAAACAACCACTCAACTTTGGAAAGGAAAAATAGTGTCATTTTATCAGCTTTTTGTAAACTGTAAGCTGTAGAACTCCTGATATTATTAGACATTCACTTGTAAGTTGAAGAACAGGACAGATGTATCAGTCTTTTGCCACCATGCAAACAACCATTGATACATGCCTGGTAGTAAGCAATTCTGTAACCAAAGTGATAGTGGAGGGGGGGTGGGGGGGAGGAGATCCAGAATAAGGGTTAACTGGAAAAGGGCATTTTCTGCCTTGGGTAAGCTGCTGGAAGTAATCCAGTCACTTGCAGTGCATTCACTTGTCTAAAACCACGGTTTAAAAGCTGGGTGAGAATTTAGATGAGGTGTTACAATAACATTGTAACTCAATCTGTCCATAAATCATGCTCCAGCCACAATTGCTGTCACTTTCTTATGATGGTTTGCTTTGGGGAAGAAAAGGCAGCTACTGTATTCATTAAGAACTTGTGGCTACTGGCACAGGACAATATTGTCTGCTATAAACTATATGATTCACAATTCCCTTTTATTGTAATGCTCATTGGCACTTGCAATGAAGAAGTGCAATAAAGATGCTGTGCCTGTTTGTGTTAAATTTTCCAAAGAGAGTTTTCATGGTGATCCCTGAAAAGGGCCTAACAGTGTGCAATACAGCTGGATCAGAGGTACACAAAACAAACAAACAAATAAATCCTAGAGCATGGCTAAATCTGATTTTGGATGTTTTGTGAACATGGCCATTTTCAAACCAGAAAAATGTCCACCTTTTTTTTTTTTTTTTTTAAATGGCCATTTGCTAGACAATTCTGTGATCTGTGCAGCTATCTTTTAGGATCATTTTCGGGGTGGGGGTGGGGGGGGGGGTCCAAGGGAAAGATGCGCAAGAACAATCCATTGGGATGTATTGGGGGTGGGGGGCAGCATTGAATTTTTTTAGGGTCAATTTATCCCTACCTAGGAAGAAATAAATCACCCAAGGCTGCAGCAGTTTGCTCTTTATTAAATACCTTATCAAGTATTTGTATTATTAGCAGATCAGTGATATCTCACTGGGAGTACAGAACATTGCTACAAAAGAATTACTTCTATATCTGAGACACCAAAGAATATACAAGCAATGAAATGCTTTTATTTATTATTCTCCAAATTTATGTATAAGAGATTCAAGACCACTTATGAGAAAGCAATAGGATTACTTGCCAATTCAGATACAGGTGCTGGCTGTAACTGTCTCTCACCAAAGAAATAGGAAGTACAGTCATTTTTATATGCCTATTTAGGATACAGACAAAATGACAGTAACACACCTTATTGGATATAATATATTGTAGTCACCACCTTAGTGACCATATATGGTACCATTTACCGTACGTGCTTGGCTTTTTTAGCATTGCTCGGAATCTTCTTGCGAGACCACTCAGTTCTACATTTCTGACCATATCTTCTTGGGTATAACTGACTCTGCCCTGTTGGTAAACTGCACCATCTTGTTTATGAGGTTTTTGCACCCTATCCCTTCCTTATTTTGCTGCATGGTGTGTCCCAACAACTCTTACTGGAACTTCAGAGTTCAAATTACAGTTAAAAGCCTGTAAGCTTTTCTCATTTTTAGATCTTGAACCAAAGTCAGGCTTTTCTAAAGCTGTTAGTTAAAATAATAATATACACATTCTTAGTAGACTGGCCACACAGACATCCCAGAAGAGTAGGGGGACACCCTACAGAGCACTGCAGTGGACCTCACATTAAAGATACCAGGTACACACCTCACCTTTACCCCCTTATATTGTATGGGGAGCTCTCCAAAACCCATCAATAGTCTACTGTACCCAACTGTACATCACCTTATGCCTGTAGATGTCATATGTATATAGGTACAGTAGATTTTTGGTGGGTTTTAGAGGGCTCACACTTTCCACCACAAGTGTACCAGTTAGAGTGGGATATGGGCTTGGGTCCTCTTCTCTATAGTGCATTGCACCCGCCACTAGGCTACTCCAGGAACCTGCTTGCTGCTTTAATATGACTGGCCATAACATCTGAAGCTGTCATAGAGGCTGGTATATACTGTTCCTTTCACATCTTTGGGGGGTGGGAGGGGTTCAGTGACCATTGGTGGAGTAAGGGAGTTTATACCTTAATCCCTCCAGTGTGCATTTGGTCATTTAGGGCACATTTTGGTCATTTAGTTGTGATTGAAACAAGTCTAGCCAAAAAGTCTTGTTTGGCCCCAGGCATTTTCATTTTGTTCCACTGTGTTTGGTGCCACCCATGTTCAGCCAAAAACATGCCCCCCTTGAAATTTGGATGAACTATGGAGCAAAATGTCTACAATCATGGTGTTGAAAATTGTAACTTGGACGTTTTTGAGAGAAAAGTGTCTTTCTGCCAACTTATGTGTTTTTTAGACATTTTTTTTGTTTTGTTTTGAAAATGACTCCCTAACCCCCGGATTCTATATATCGCGCTGAGATTTCCGTGTGAAAATCAAAGCATATTCTATAACAATGCAGATAACCTAATTGGTCAACAGGCTAATCAGCACTGATAATTGGATGTTAACTAATTATCAGCACTAATTGGCATTAATTAGAATTTATGTGCACTTCTTGCTTAGAGTATTCTGTAACGTGGTGCATGTAGATTCTAAGTCGCATAGTTGAAAAGGGGGCACAATCATGGGTGTAGAATTGGCGGGTCATGGGTGTTTTTAAAATCTATATGCATTGTTATAGAATACTGGTCCGTGCCTAATTAGGCATCAGGATTTTACACCAAGTTTTACTTGACGTAACTGCCCATGACTAAATTTAGTCGCACGGATGGGTGATCGGCATATTCTATAAACTGCATGGGAATGTAGAGTTATTCTATAAAGTACACCTAAATTAAGGTATACTTTATAGAATACGCCTAGGCATATTTCATTTTGGCGTCCATTTTTTAGGCATGATATATAGAATCTAGTCCTAAATTTATTTATTTATTAAGGTATTTATGCCCCACATTATCCACACAGACATGCAGGCTCAATGTGGCTTACATAAACCGGAGAGAGAGAACTCCGGGGATAACAGATACAAATGAGAATAGTAGAGTAGAAGGGCAAGAAAGAAAGGAAACGTTATATAGAACAGTACAAAAGTATAGGACTAAACAGGATTGATGTAAGCCAGCTGGTAGAGGCTGTGGCCTACATTGTTCCCGGAGAAAATGGTTTTGCAAACAGAAGTGTTTTGAGTGCCTTGCAAAAGGTCAGGTAGTCCCTCAGACTGGTGATGTCTTTAGGAAGTGCATTCCATAGCTGTGCAATGATGAAGGGAAAGCTTGACGCCTGAATAGATCCGTGCTTACAGCCTTTCCAGCAGGGGTAGTGCAAGGTGTCCAAACATTTTCTTCTGGGTGTTCATAAAACCTTCTTTGCTTCCCAAATCCAGTGAGTTAGGCTGCCTGAAGGTTTTTGTTCATCTGGCAGACAAGCTTCCTCATTATTATTGGCTCAGCTCAGACTGCTGTGTAGCTGATAGCTGCTTATAAATTTGGAAAATAATTGCTGAAGATTATTTGAACTGGTTAATGATATTGCTGGATTGAAGATTTTCTAGTGAATGCATTCTAGCTGTATATCTATGATTAGAATACAGGACTTTTATGGACTAATTCTCCATGGAAAGGTATCATCGTTCACTTTAGTATCTATGAACTGTTAGATCCCTGAAGCTTTTACTAGGATCTGCTGTTCAATACATAGTTGTTTTCTAGCATAGGGCAATATTAGCATTTTTGTGTATGCTTCTTTACCAGCTCTTTCTGTGAAATTCAATTTAGAGCACTTTTTCAATGTCTGGTAGTAACTGTCATATGCAATGTGCATAAGCATACAGAATGACAGGAATTTCCACTCCGAGTTAATTGAGTCTACTTTCAGTCACCAATAAGCTTGAGCTTAAAAATACATAAATAAAAAAGTGACATTTCCTGTGAAATTCCTTCATGCCCCTACTTCCCCTCCCCCCCTACATATCCTGAAATTCTGGTATGGATAGTACACCAAACAAAACATTTATTAGGGGCTTAAACATACTATAGAAGGAGGACATGTTTATCCACTCCTACCCTAGCTAAGATAATATTGAAGAACTTTTCTGACCTCATATGCAACTTTCTTAGTCTACTTATTTTCTTACTCCTAGTACTCTCTTACCTATCTATGGGGCCCTTTTTCAAAGCGGTAGTAAGCCCAACACAGGCTTACCACGCGCCAATTTAGAACTACTGCTGGCCCAAACCCAGTGTGTACCATTTCCTATGCTGGGAAAAATGAGGTCCAATTTTTTTTTTTGTGCGGCGGTTACCCAGTGGTAATCGGGTAATGCTATGTGCTACCTGGCTACTGCTGGGTTAGCATGGGGAGCCCTTACCACCACCTCAATGGCCATGTATTTTTGCTGCCTTTTTACCCACTGAGATATGAGATTGTCAGTTTGACTTCATGTCAGTATTCTGTTTTTGGCATCTCTGACTGCGCTGTTTTTTCAAATCAAGGTGATCTTTTTTACATTTTACTTCAGCACACTCAATATATATTAATTACACTTAACAGTAAAAGGATTGTTGTGCAGCCCCTGAAGCAGCCCTGTTGGGCGAAACACGGCCTGTGTCGGGCTGTTTATGTGTATATATATATATTTTAAATTGGTTCTTAAAAATAAATTACGTTTGTCTTTTAACGATCTGCTCTGTTCATTTTCCATCTTGGAGTTTGCAGACCATCTGCCTTTGTGCTTTCTTGGACACACACACATAAAGTGCACTCTCACTCACTCACACACATATAAGCCTTCTTTTCCTTCTGCAGGTATGTGTAAAGTTGATGCAAAATCACAATGGCCTACTCTTCAAAATGAGACAAGTACAGGTGTTCTTCTCTGTTGCAGTGGAGAATGAGCTCCACGGCCTGCTGGTGAGAAAAAAAAAAATGCTTCATATCCCTGTCTCTGTACCATAGAACTTCAAAAATAATCTTACTGCTCCTAAGGAACATGCCTATTACTTAGAGTAGGGTTTGCCAACTCAGTCCTCGGGGCACATCAAGCCGGTCTGGTTTTCAAGATATCTACAATGAATATGCATGAGAGAAAGTTGCATGCACTGTCTCCACTGTATGCAAATCTATCTCATGCATATCCATTGTGGGTATCCTGAGAGGTAGATAGTGGATAGATGTTTACAAAAGAATATGCAGTTTTTCTGCTCCTCTAGTTTTGAAGGCAGGGTTTTTTTTTTTTTGCGGAGGTGACTTTATAACCACAGTATATATCAGTGGTTCCTAAACCTGTCCTGGGGGAACCTCAGCCGGTTCTCAGGATATCTGCAACGAATATTCATGTAACACACTAAATAACTATAGGGCCATTTTACGAAAGTGTAGGAGGGCTAACGAGCGGGCAGCACGCACCCAATCGGCACTAACGCTGGGGTAGCGTGTGCGCCCGACGGTAATTCTGAATTTGGCATGTGCTGAATCCCATAGTAAGAAACCAACAAGGAGGAGGAAAAAACCTCACGAAACCGTGAGAAACAGAATCAAACCAGTGAGGTAGGTCCAAAGAGGAAACTTTATTGAAATTAAAAAACAACTCAACACGGCTGTGTTTCGGCCCAAAGGCCTGCCTCAGGGGTCTTGTAAAATCTCTGATATCATAGAAGTTGTAATATTTGCGCTGGCCGATCACAAGGCCATTGTCTTTTCCTGCAGTGCTTTTGCAAGACAGAAGATTGCTGAAGGATCTCATTACTTGATTACTTCTACAATACATTTTGATATTCACCACCTTCTACGATATCAGAGATTTTACAAGACCCCTGAGGCAGGCCTTTGGGCCGAAACATGGCAGTGTCGGGTCATTTTTTAAAATTTCAATAAAGTTTCCTCTTTGGACCTACCTCATTGGTTTGATTCTGAATCCCATGGTAGAAAATAATTTTTTATTTTTTACCACAGGGGGTGTTCCCAGCAGTAACAGGCAGCACACCCATGTTGATGCATGTTGCTTGGTACTGTGTTGGTAACGGATGAGCCCTCACTACTAGGTGAATGGGTGTCATTAAGGGCTCAGGCCAGAAATAGGCAGAAGCTAGTTTTAATATTAACGCAAACCCATTTCCCAGCCCATTAAAAAATAACATTTTTCCCAGCCATGGTGAAAAAATGGCCCAGCGCGCTCCTAAAATACGCTCCCACACTACCACAGGCCACTTTTTACCGCAGCTTTGTTAAAAGACCCCTATGTTTGCCGATTTACCATCCCATATTTATTATCGAACTAAACAAATTCTTTTTAAAGTTTTCCCTCATTCAGCTTTTAAAATAATCTGTCTAGTTGGATAATAAAGATATATGGGATGGTAAACAGATAAACATACAGTAGCTATTTAATGTGTTACATGTATATTGATAACTATATTGAAATAGATTTAACTCAAATATTGATGATTGTTAGTTACAACAATGAATATTAATGAGATGGATTTGTATGCACTGCTTCCACTGCATACAGATTTTTGTCATGCATATTAATTTACTTTATTTATTTATGACATTTATACCCCACATTTTCCCATACAATTTTGAGTTCAATGTGGCTAACAAGCTAAAAAGAAGTCATTACAAAATACGAAAAACAAAATTCATGGATATCCAGAAAACCTGACTGGCTGGGGTTTGAGAACCACTGATATAGTTTTTATTTGAAAAATAAGGTTTTCCTTCCATCCAACATGATCTTCACTGAATTCTACCTAGACCTGTTATTTCTAGTAGAATATTGTCTATCCTACACTGGAATTCATCCTTCCCAATAGAACATGGTAAAGGGGGAAAGGGGGGAACCTTGTTTATTGGTCTAACAATACATTTGTTGACTAATCTTTTAAAGGCCAGAACCTTGTTCCTCAGGTCAGGACAGTATGAGTAAAATATCAGAATATATAAGTGAAACATAACTGCATTTCAGTGATAGACTTGAGAGGAAATGAAAGGTAGAGTGGGGTGGAGTAGTGATCAGAAAGTGACAAAGCAGTATAATTTTACAGTTTATAATATCATTAGAATCCTAGAACCTTTCTACTTTTACACCAGCAAAATTACAAACTTTTTCCATTCCTGGATTGTTTTAAAATCTCCTCTTAGCATTCTTACCATTCTCTGATCCTAAAAAATTCTCATCTACTGAAATGTCACCTTGGTTTGCTTTGTGATGTCTGATGTTCTGCTTGTGAGTTAAATCTTATCTTTAGCATTTGGTTCGTCTTCCCAACGCATTTGAAAAAGAGCATGAGTAGGAACCCCTTAGGCTGAGTATGAGTAACTGTGGGATCCTATCATATTAGCTTGCACAATTTGCAGCTTGGTATATTGAGGGATTTGTACCGTTCTCTTCTTCTGTTCGAAGCTTGCTTTCACTAATTTTTACTTCATGTTTAGCGGTTGTTGGAATGCCATTATTTGGTGGAGCAGGGAATATCTCTTTCAGTAGTTCATCCTCCTGGATTTGTGTCTTTTAGGGGCCCTTTTACTAAGCCATGTAGGTGCCTATGCGCGCCCAACATGCGCCAATTTGGAGTTTCCGCCTCGCTACCACATGGCCCAGGTAGTAATCTCATTATTTTAATTATTTTTGGATATGCGGCAAAAACCGGGCGGTATTCGGCATTTTATGCATGTAAACCATTACTGCCTGGTTACCGCGTGACACCTTACTGCTAAGTCGATGGCTGGCGGTAAGGTCTCTGACCTAAAATGGACACGCACCAATTTTCATTTTGCTGCACATCCATTTTCGGCAAAAATGTTAAAAAAGGCCTTTTTTACAGGTGCGCTGAAAATTGGATCTGCGCGCACCCAAAACATGCGCCTACAGTAGCGCAGGCCATTTTTCAATCTGACTTAGTAAAAGAACTCCTTGGTCTTTAATGATTTTCCTCAGGTTTTCCATCTCTGGATTGTATGTCACTACAAAGGAGGCTTTCTCTGAGGTTTTCTTTTCTTTGCAGTGCAGTAGGTTTTTCCTGAGTAATTTAAGTGAAAAGGCAGTCTTCCTGAAGATCATTTGTGGGTTGTGGCTTTTCTGTTTGAAGGAGTCAGGCTTTTGAGGTGTTTATATCTCTGACTCATGGGTCAGAGCCTATATTATGTTATTGTACGGCTTGACTGTTATTAATGGACTTGTTTATTATGTGAAAGATAGAAGCTGGAATTGTGGAGATAGTTATGTCATATAGAGGCATATTTTCAAATCATTTAGACGTTATATCAAAAATGGCACTCTATGTAACTTTATAAGTAAGTCTAAGTACAACTTTGGACATTTTGAACAAAACATCCAAAATCCGAATAGGAAAGAAGGGCATTTTTGAAAAAAGGAAAACATCTCCCCCCCCCCCCCCCTGAAAATACCGTAAGGTTTTATGCTTTGTATTTTTTTTTACCATTTTTGAAATCAAGCCATTGGGATGCAGGAGGGGCCAGCATTTTTACTAGACTGGCCCACTAGACATCCCAGGAGAGCAATGAGGCACCCTAGGGGACACTCCAGTGGACTTTAAATAAATGCTTCCTGGTACACATTTCACCATTGCTTTCTTATCTTGTCTGCTGAGCCCACCAACCCCCCCTTCCAAAACCCCCTACCCCCAACTGTACACCACTATGCTAGCTAGCCCTTATGGGTGAAGGGGGCACCTATATGTGGGTACAGTGGGTTTCTAGTCAGTTTTGGAGGACTCAGAGATTCCACAACAAGAATAATAGATAGACGGAGGTATGGGCCTGGGTCCACCTATCTGCAGTGCACTGCACCCACCACTAGACTACTCCAGGGACCTGCATGCTGCTGTAATGGACCTGAGTATAACATATGAGGCTGGCATAGAGACTGTTAAGTAATTTTTTTTAATCACAATTTTGGAGAGTGGTCATCTGGTCATTTAGGGCACCCTTTTGTGCCTTATTTGTTCTAAAAACAGGTCTAGCTCAAAACATCTTAATTTTACTCCTGAAAAGTTTTGTTTTGTTTTGTTTCATTATGGCTGAAAAACATCCAGATCTTAGGAATGTCCAAATCCCAACTTTAGCACACCCCTGACACACCCCCTTGAGATTTGGAGGCACTGCAGATGAACAGCATAGAAAAACATCTGAAAAATAGGTTTTGGAAACACCAATTTGGATGTTTTTGTGAGAAAAATGTCCAAATGTTGCTTTATGCCGCTTTTTAGAAGTTTTCCCAAAATGAGCTCCATAGTAAACTATAGAACTTTGCAAGCCTAAATGCGTTGAAATGGGCCCCTTGGTTTCCTGTATATAGATGTTTGTATATAGCCATTGTTGATTGAAACTATTGTGTCTAGACAGTTAACTATTTCTGTGGAGTAGTCAATTTTGAATTTGATTAAAGGGTAGTAGTCATTGAAAGAATTGAGAAGTTGTTTGAGAGTCTCTTCTCTCTCTCAGTCCAAATCATAAAAATACCATCAACATACCATTAATATTTAAAGAATTTAATCTAATATTTATTCAGAAATGTCTCTTCCAGTTCTGCTGTGAAATAGTTGGCATATGATGATAAAAGGTGAAGAACATCCTTCTCTTATTTGTGTAAGAGAAGTTTACCTCTAATGGTCCATACCTAATATTTATGTAATTCTAATGCAATGAATGTTGGTCAATTTTGGTTTAGGTTTGTATAGTTTTATGAACCCCCATTATTTTAAAATACATATATAATTATAGCTGTTTGGACACTATCCACCCTGTTTACTAAGCCATGCTGGGCTGTGTCGGCATTGAGGCATGGCAGCCGCTAGCGTGGCTTAGTAAACACGGGATTATATTACTGGCATAATGTGGTACCATCCTGGTGCCCATGATTTATTGATAGATATCATTATTGAAGTGGAAGTAATAGTAGGTTGGGATGAATCTGATTAATTTTGTAATAATTTCTGGTGTGTACTGGTAGTCCAGTATGAATTCCTTTAGAAATCTGTCAAATGCAGCTGTGCCATCTGCAAGGGGAATGTTGCTGTATAGTGATTTCTACATCCATTGTGACCAAACGAGTGTCAGGGAGATGCTGTTTGATGCTTTTTGATTTGTTCAGAAAGTCTGTGGTGTCTTGTATGAAGTACTGTCTTGTATACTAGAGGTTTAAGAATGCTTTCTGTAAGTTTATTTGTTTATTACATTTGTACCCTGTGCTTTCCCACATATTGCAGGCTCAATGCGGCTTACGTAGTTAATACAATCACAATAGCAAAATCTTAGAGGAGAATATTATAAGCAGTGAAAGTGAGGTTTTGAGAATGAGAATGTTGAGTATGTAAAGGTAAACAAAGGTAGGATAAGCAAAAGGAAAAGAGATTGGGAGGGGTGAGGAGAGGAAGGATGAAGAGGGAAAGATAAAGGGCAAAGGATGAAGAGGAAAAAAGATAGGAGCATAAGGGAATTGGGAGATATATTCTAAGGTATAGTAAACATCAGGATCGGGAATAAAAGGAAGGGTTTAAAAGTTAAGTAGAGTCATTCGGGTAAGCTGTCTTGAAAAGATGAGTCTTCAGCATTTTCCTGAAGGGTAAATGGTCGCCGATTGTTTGGATGGATCTTGGCAGAGCATTCCAAAGCTGGCTGCCCAAGAAGGAGAAACTGGATGCATAGAAGGTCTTATATTCCCCTAGTCACTTGGGTGTCCTTGCACAAAGATGTGGTAAGCACTAACACATGATTACCACATCAAAGAATGGCATATCTCAAGATGTGCTGAAGTATCCCGTGGTAATTTTTGGATATGCGCAAGCTACCCACATGCTAAAAAATAAAATTTATTTTTTCTTGTTGGGTAGTGACTGGTGGCAGAGAGTGGGCATGTTCTGCGCTAATCCGTTAACGCAGGTACATTGCTGTGCTCTAACCAATTAGCACAAGTTTAGTGCACGAGTGCCTACCACCTACAAAATAGGTGGTGGTAGGGGCTCATGCACTAATGGCCATGCAATAATGACTAAATTAGCATGTGGCCATTAATTAAAAAATAGAAACTTCTGCCATTTTATCCCAGCAGTAAAAAGGGCCTTAGCGCCCCTTGGAATGCTGAATAGGAAATGAGAATCTCCCCCCCCCCCCCCCCCCTTTTCATCTGCTTCTGTAATATAATATTAAAACCCTACTTATTTCAATAATTACCTCTTCAGATTAGATTTGGTCTGTTTTCCTTTATTTCTTATTATTCCTTTTCTGCAACTCAAGTATTTACTCGTGCATTCTTTATAGCTTCAATAAATACAAAATAAACAAAATTAAAAACATGCAAACCACATGAAACAAAGTACTTTAGTAATCAAAATGCTACTGTATGTAATAACTTTATATTAAGTAAATTATTGAGGAAATTAAATACTGGCTATAGGGCCTGTATCTTGACAATCTTTAAAAAAATATCTGAGTCCCCTTTGGGCAAGATGAATAATTAATATACAAGAATGAATATTATTATGGATTCAAAACTGTTTATATATAATTAGTAATAATTGCTTGAATTAAATCATGCATGGTTCATGCATAAAAGCTACATTATAATATTCACTGTCTCAAAACCCAGTAGTGAACTATTTTAACATGCAGATTTGACTTTATTTCATGTACCTTTCTGATATAATGGTGTTGCAAGAGCCCAAAAGGGTCTCTGGATGTTTAGAGGGGAATCGGAAGGGACTTTCAAGAAGTTCAGATTGAGGGGGATTGGGGAAAGGGGATCAGCACACTTCAGGTTAGTACCTGGAAGCTATGCGGGTGCTGGTACCCGCATAGGTAAGTGACCAAAATTGGGAGTGTTATTTATATGGTCCTATTTGGTCGCCTAGCAATGCGAGCACTAGCACTTAATATTATTGGCACCCACATAACTGCCAGCTCCTCCCCTGCTCTACCCTAAGAATGTCCCTCTCCTGCCCACTTTAGAAATGGCTGGTCAGAGCCAATATTCAGCAGCACTACCTGGTTAAGTGTTGTTGAATATTGGTGGCTGGCCCACTAAGTGCAATTTAACTGGGCAAGAGCCTCTTCTGCCCACTTAAATCACTTTGAATATCAACCAGGTTATCATTATTTACTTTCTAATATTTTTGTGCAACAGAAGACAATACTAGGCAAACAGCATTGAAAATGGAAGTCATCATTTCATAGGTCAAGATTCACCAGTATTTTATTTATGGAAGGTGCAGGTTCAGGTGTACACACTTACCTCCTCATTCTATAATTGGTTGCTTAAGTTAAGGGCCACTTGTGTACTGAAATTTATCAAATACTGCTCTCCACATGTGTAAGTGTATCCTTAGATGCAGAAATGGCAACTGCACTCTTAGCGCTATTCTATAATCTCAATGTACATATGACTTAGCTTATTCATGCAAGGGAGTGTTCATAGGGAAGGGGAATGGGCAGGGCCAACATTTATATGCTTAGATTGAGCTGAGTGAGAGTCCTTCACCAGTATTCTTGTCGGTGGAGGTAGTTGTGATGATATTGTGCTTTCAGGTGCAAGGGAAAGCAGATCCTTCGCGATTCGCCTGGCCATCATAACTGAAAGCGCAATATCAACATGCCTACATTTAAGTACATACGCTTAAATCAGCCATAAGCTGAGCAGGAGCCTTCCACCTATAGGCCAGTGGGTGGTACTCTTTTACTACCTCATTTGCAATAGTGAGGGAGAGGCATGATCTTCAGGACTCCAGGGAACCTGCCTGACCTTAATGACTGAAAACACAATTTTGAGTCTCACCCCAGCAGTGATGCAGTTGGAGGACTCCTGCTCAGCTTAGAGGGAACAATGGCCATATGCCTGACTTAAGTTTGTGCGCTTAAATGTAAACATGTTGATGGCAGTTTACACTAGTATTCTATATGAGCACTTACAGCGTAGGTGATCTTATATGAAAGGCTCACATCCTCCGTAAAGTGCTCTTAAATTGTGTTGCTCAATTATAGAATTGCTTCCTTGATACCTATTGCTTATTCTTCTGTTCAATGTTCCCGCTAAGCAGATTTGAACTGCACAGAAGTCCTCTGCCTGTGTTCCTACCAGTGGGAGAAGGTGTACCAATATCATGTTTTCAGTCACAATAGGCAGTTTGCAAGGGATCTGCTTGTCCCTTGCAACTGAAAGCGCAATATCATTGCACTTACCCCAACCTGCAGGAATGCTGGCAGATGACTCCCACTCAGTTCAAATCTTCTTAGAGAGAACAATGCTTCTGTCCCTGGTGTCAGTGTGTGTTGTATTGTGCTTTCAGTTCTGTTCTTTGAGCTCAGTTTCATGTTGGATATGAAGGAAATCACATCAGCAAGATCATAAACTCGGAATGGGGTCAAAACAATATCCACTATCAATACCTAAAGGCACATTTCACTTCAAACCAATAAAGTAGCTTTTGAGAGCATTCTATGTATGTACTACTACTACTGCTACTACTACTATTTAGCACTTCTATAGTGCTACAAGGCGTACGCAGCGCTGCACAAACATAGAAAAAAGACAGTCCCTGCTCAAAGAGCTTACAATCTAATAGACAAAAAATAAAGTAATCAAATCAATTAATGTGTACAGGAAGGAGGAGAGGAGGGTAGGGGGAGGCGAGTGGTTACAAGTTGTTACGAGTCAAAAGCAATGTTAAAGAGGTGGGCTTTCAGTCTAGATTTAAAGGTGGCCAAGGATGGGGCAAGACATAGGGGCTCAGGAAGTTTATTCCAGGCATAGGGTGCAGCGAGACAGAAGGCGCAAAGTCTGGAGTTGGCAGTAGTGGAGAAGGGAACAGATAAGGATTTATCCATGGAGCGGACTGCACGGGAAGGGGTATATGGAAGGACGAGTGTGGAGAGATACTGGGGAGCAGCAGAGTGAGTACATTTATAGGTTAGTAGAAGAAGTTTGAACAGGATGCGAAAACGGATAGGGAGCCAGTGAAGCGACTTGAGGAGAGGGGTAGTATGAGTAAAGCAACCCTGGCGGAAGACGTAGATATATTTGTTTAGGATCATCAGAGTCTTGTAGCCTTTCAAAGCATTCTCCTTCTTCAAAGAAGTAGGCTATAATATTCTTCACTGATCCTTGTTTTCATTTTAAATATCATTCATTAATCCAAAAATAATTCAACTTATCTGATGCAGAGATTCAATCTCAGAAAAAGCTGTGGCAGAAAACCGTAACCCGACACAAATTTATATTTTGACAAACTGGCTGGCTCAAGGGAATTGCCTCCTCTACTTCAGTTTTAAGAATGATAATTCACTGCACAGCTGCAGCCAACCCACTTTGAGAAATTGCCCCTAAGGAATTTTCAAGTACACCTGGATAAGTTGACTATACATGTTACATCTTATGAATTATAGGAGGAAGCTTTCTTTGACACAATTCAAGTATCATAGTTAGAATTAGTAGTAAATTTAAGAGACTGAGATTATACACCACGTATCCTGGTTTAGGAATGAGGTTTGCTGTTGTCTCGACATGTGTAACACTAGCCCTTTATGAGACATTGTTTCCCCCCACCAGCCCAAGAATTTCCATTGTGAATTGTGCAACCAGTGTAACATTAATGTACTAGAAAAGCACTGAGATCATAACTGAGAGAATTATGGAGAATGAAAACATCACCCTGAGAATTATTGTCTTCTATGATTGTTCCATCACAGATCAAAAGCTGACTGTTGGGGATAATCTCGGTTGAAATGACTGTCAAAATTTGAGCATGTAGTTCTGAGTGGGATGAGCAGCTCTGTGTTGTGATTTCATCCACAACACATTGTTTCAGTCACTTTCACTTTCCAGCTCCTGCTGATGTTGTGGAGTTCCAGAGTACTGAAATCTTTGTTGCTGATTTTTACTGGGCGATATTCACTGAAAAGTTAGTATTGATGTTGCTGTCCTTCATGTTGACCTTGAAGATAATTTTGAAGTAGCTTCTCTGTTCTCCTCTTGGATATATGCCTTGACAGAACCAAGAGAACAAAACTTGCTCAGAAATCTATGGTTGAATATCTGAATTATAAGGTTGACCTAGGAAAATGGTGTTGAATGATAAATTCTTTGTTATTCATTGTATTTTCACCAATATGTTCAATTTGCCTTCTGACTGGATTCACTGAATTGCATCAGTGTTGATATTACTTTTGCAGCATCTTCAGTCATCTACTTATAAATCGTCCACATCTTAGCTATGTATAGGATGTTTTGATGAGCTTGGTTTCAGATCTGATGTCATAATAATGAAACACAATGACTGAAGGATGCACTTGTATATTTGAGGTTGTGTCGTTTTTTTTATTCTTCCTGTAAACTTTCAGTGAGACAGTTTTTTGAAGGGAAGGAAATGCTCAACATTCTCCAAGGTCTTGCAGACTGGGAATCTGAGTTGCTAGAGCTGCAGACAGCTGATTGAGATCATGTTGATGGAAGGTTTCAGTGTCGTGAGTGTTAAGTGGCAGTCACATTTATTAGCATGTCTCAGTAAACGTGTTAGTGCTTTCTGGAAGATTTTCTTCTGAATGAGCATGTACCATAGCTTCTCCAACATAATTTAGCTCAGTGATTGAGGTTTAATTAACTTACCATTGATTCAACTTAGATCCAATCTACTTTTGGTCAGGTGCAGCTTCTTTGCAAGAAATATTGAGAAGGGTGTTAGGAAGATGTTATAACCTTGGTTGACTCCTGTATTCATCTTAAAGGGAACTGTTTTAGATCAATTACATGCATCATATGTAGATTGTTATGAAGCAACTATAAATAAAAGTGATAAGCCTTAGTGGGTATCTGTATGTTAAAGAAATACACCACACAGCTTCTTAGCCTTAAAGAGATCAAAGGAGATTATAGGTAGAGCTTTGGTGTCCTTAACAAATTGCAAAGCTGAGATTCAAGATTGAGCTCATCAGCAAAATGGAGACAATTCAAGAGGGTTCTCTAAATAATTATTCAAAGACATATTGAGAAGAACATTATAGCAACTGAAAAACAACCATATATTTTCTATAGTCAGACTTGTCTTCTCTTTTGAAAACTTATATCATGAAGGGATTGTAGATCTTTATGGGAATTTTAGAGTCACCAGTCAATACCACAGTTATTACAGAACAGAAGTTTTTATTAGCTATGTTATAGGAACATATGAAATTGACAGTAAAGAGGCACACATTCAGGCTTATTTTCGAAAGAGAAGCGCACCCATCTTTCGACACAAATCGCAAGATGGGCATCCTTCTCACAGGGTCACTCAAATTGGCATAATCGAAAGCCGATTTTGGGCGTCCTCAACTGCTTTCCGTTGTAGGGACGACCAAAGTTCCTGGGGGTGTGTCGGACGCATAGTGAAGGTGGGACTGGGGCGTGCTTAACACATGGGCGTCCTCGGCCGATAATGGAAAAAATAAGGGTGTCCCTGACGACACTTGGATGACTTTACTTGGTCATTATTTTTATGACCAAGCTACAAAAATGTGCCCTAAATGACCAGATGACCACCGGAGGGAATCAAGGATGACCTCCCCTTACTCCCCCAGTGATCACTAACCCCCTCCCACCCTAAAAAATGTTTTAAATATTTTTTCCAGCCTCTATGCCAATGTCAGATATCATACCCAGCTCCCTGACAGCAGTATGCAGGTCCCTGGAGCAGTTTTAGTGGGTGCAGTGCACTTCAGGCAGGTGGACCCAGGCCCATCCCCCACTACCTGTTACACTTGTGGTGGTAAATGTGAGCCCTCCAAAACCCACCACAAACCCACTGTACCCACATCTAGGTGCCCCCCTTCATCTCTAAGGGCTATGGTAGTGGTGTACAGTTGTGGGGAGTGGGTTGGGGGGGGCTCAGCACACAAGGTAAGGGAGCTATGCACCTGGGAGCTTTTTCTGAAGTCCACTGCAGTGCCCCCTAGGGTGCCCAGTTGTTGTCCTGGCATGTGAGGGGGACCAGTGCACTACGAATGCTGGCTCCTCCCACCACCAAATGGGATGGGCGTCCTCGGTTTGCATTATCACCGAAAATCAGGGACGACCATCTCTCTAAGGTCGACCTAAATGTTGAGATTTGGACGTCCCCGACCGTATTATCGAAACGAAAGATGAACGCCCATCTTGTTTCGATAATATGGGTTTCCCTGCCCCTTCTTGGGGACGTCCTGCGAGGACGTCCTCAGGAAAACTTGGGCACCCCGTTCGATTATGCTCCTCATTATGTTTTTATCACTCATGTTTAGATATTTTTTAAAAATTATTATTAGGATTTATTCACCACCTTTTTGAAGTATACATGACTCAGAAGGCACTGCAAAATTGGTTTTTAGACTTCCAAAGAGATTTGCTTTGTGCTTGCAGGCCTGCAAGCCAATTGTGAAAGGGAAATTCATTTTAGATTTTCACTTTGAAAAATCTTCAGGCCACAGTGCTGGACAATTTATTTTTTTCTTTTTTAACCCACCTACGTTTGGAAGTGCACAGTAGGCAGAGTACACAATGAACGGGGATTTCAAAATGAAATCCTCATACATATCTAGGTCCCCCTTCCTCCAGAATGGGAAGACAAAATTTAAGTGGCTTCTCAGTGGGTAAATTCCCATTTGCTTGCAGAGAATTCTTTTGAAAATTGCATCCATAGGCTTGTTTGAGATTTAGTAAGACATTTAAGGGAAATGCATGGTTTTAGAAGAAAATATTTCGATAACAGATGTCCTTGCTCTGGACTTCTTAGTTCTGGAAGAAGTCAACTGCACAAAAAGCAAAAGGTTTAATGTGTGTTATTTTCGTACAAAGTTATGTTAAAGTATATGAATAAACCATGTTTTTGGCAATGGTTGTAGGAGTTTCCTTATTGAATTGTTTTGTTTCAGTGGTATAATAAAAAGTGTTGTGAATTCAATTAGAGGTATATAAACACAAGTGTACTTGACCCAACTGACCAGTTCAAGTTCCACCCAGCTGTGAAAACGTCTTAAAATTACATAGGGAAATCCAGCACTATTTTAGAGCTGATTCAAGCAGAAGGGTACTGATTTCTAGTTCTTAAGTTTGTACTTATTTCTTGATAGCATGCATAATGACACATTATTGGGCCCTCCTTGTCCCTCTCCCTCGCCCAGCATCCAGTTTCAGTGCCCCTCTCCCTCCTCGTGTCCAGCATCACCCCTCTGTGTCTCTGCACCTGTCCCTATGCTCCTCCCATGCTCAACATCTCTTCTTGGTTGTCATATCTCAAAAAAAAAAAATACAGCAAAATTAGAAAAGGTTCAAAGAAGAGCGACCAAAATGGTAGCTGGGATGGAACGTCTCCCGTATGAAGAAAGGCTAAAGAGATTAGGGCTCTTCCTGCCCTGCTTTCTCGCCCTGGCGCGCTTGCTCAATTTTAGTGAAATTGAGTATGTGCAAAGCTCACGCATGCTCAATTTCATTAAAACTGAGCATGTGCACGAGGAATAGGGAAGCAGGGTAGGCAATGCGGCGACAAATATCACCACAGGAAAGCGTCTGCTGGGGGGGGGGGGGGGGGGGGCTTGGGGATCCCTGCCCGCCAAATCAGCAAATTTTGGGTCCAAACCCAAATTGGGGGGGGCCCAGGCCCCCAAGGTCCCCCATGGCTACGCCACTGTGTGGAACTGCGTGTAACATGGTCCCTCTGCGTTAACCTTTTACCCTGTTTGGTAAATGCAGGACAGATTGTGGCCATGTGACCTGCATTTACTGCACAGCTTTTGCACTTCAGTAAACAGGCACCCCAATGTTGGTTTTGAACATTTTGGACCCCCTTATCTCTGAATTTTGGATCTACTCTGACCCTGTTTACTATGTGAGAAAATGCCTAATGGATAGCAAACGGGCAAGCGGTGAGCTTACAGAATAGCATGGATGGTGTTTCATTTGCAGAGGGTGGAATGAAAGGCTACAAGTGAACTAATTTAATACTCACTAGACCTCTTTTAATTTTCTTGTTATCACACACAGGGGTCCTTTAACTAAGGCGTGCTAGAAAGTGGCCGGTGCTGGGATTAGTGCATAGGTTTGCCGTGCACTCTTGACAGTCTCTAGCGTGGCTTAAAAATTGTCGCAGTCAGCTTTTTTTTTTTAATGGCCACGCACTAATTTCCCTATTAGTGCGTGCCCATTGCCGCCGGCAGCCCTTACTACTATTTAGGTGGCGGTAAGGGCTCCCGTGCTAATCGGGTTGCACGCGAAAATGTGTCCTCGCTACCCGATTAGCAGAGGCACGCCTATTCTCCACCCCTGACAAGCTTTCCATGGCAAAAAAAGAAAACATATATTTTACTGCAGGAGAAGTGCGCACTCTTGGCCAAACTCCCGCGGGACTCCTCGGCGTGTCCCACAGTAGTGCCCTTTTACTGCGCAGTAGGCCCACATTAGGCTTACCGCACCTTAGTTAAAGGGCTCCATAGTAAGCAATTCCTCCGTTTACTTTGAGCTAAACACATTTCTTTTCCTACCTTCTAAACTGTAGAACTTTTCACACTAATCTTGAAAAGTAGAGCAATGCTACACTAGCTGGTTCAGCTTTATTTTCTTAACGTTATGAAGGCTAATATGTGTGGATCTCTTGGGATAACTTATATTGGTAGTAAGTCTTTTGATTTCATTTGCTCCCACTCCTTTGAGTTTTGAGTTTGGGAAATGTTACCTCTTTTAGCTTTTGCATGCTCAGCATTGCCGCTGAGGATTGTATAATGGCAGGAGTCAGGGGACTTTAGAAAATATTTCATTTATAGTACTTAAAGTTCTAATTGGGCAAAGAAAAACTTCTGAAGGCATATCATAATATTAAATGTGTGCTGAACCATATTTTGTTGCCTTATTTCCAATATATGTTCTTATTCTACATATGCCTCCCCCTTTTCTATCTCTGAAAAGTCAGTTGGCTGATCAGTAGAATAATACGGAATTAATATAATTTATTAGGAATCAGTGGAGCCCAGATAGGTAAAGTTACTACTATGCTGCAAGCCATACTTTAATACCACATCTCACTTAAATAAGAGAAAATATTCCTTACAGAGCTGAAGAAGCTAGGAGTATTGTTCGTCCCAGGATCATCAGTTGCAAAACCACAGCCAAATGCTCCTGGGTGCTTCTTAAAAGGGAAGGCACATACAATGAAGAGCTGACCCCTTCCCCCAAATGACAACCCCCCCCCCCCACACACACACACACACTCCAAATCCCAAAGCAGCCCTCCACTCTCCCATAGATCCCTTCTAGGCCTATTTTCCAATTTCCTGGTGTTCAATTGGATTGGGGCAGGTGTGATCCCTAGTTGTCTCTGCCCCTTTTGGTGCCATTCAAAATGTTAGTCTCATGGAACTACTGTTAAGGGTCAAGCTGCCATATAAGCAGTGGCGTTCTTAAGGGGGGCGGTGGGTGTGGTCTGCCCTGGGTGCAAGCCGCTGGGGGGGGGGGGGTGCCGCGCGCCTGTCCTCCGTTCATTCCATGCTTCTTCTCTGCCCTGGAACAGGTTACTTTCTGTTCCGGGGCAGAGAAGAAGCATGGAACGAACAGAGGACAGGTGCGCGCGGCACGCCCCCCAGCGGCGTGCACCTGGGGGCGGTTCCTTCGCGGGGGGTGTCCTTTTGCCGGGGGGGGGGGGGGTCCGTGCTGCATCCGGGGGGGGGGGGCGCATCGGCGGTTCGCCCCGAGTGTCAGCCTCCCTAGGAACGCCACTGCATATAAGAGAAAAAAGCTGTTTGACCCCTGCCAATAGTACTGTGAGATTACTACTAGGGGTCACTGGTGCCATTTTGAACCTGATGCTGAAAGGGGCAGGGAGACTGAAAATCACTCTTGCCCCCAACCTACTAGACCCCAAAGGAGTTGGAAAGTAGGTCTAAGGGAATTCAGAAGAGATGGGGGTTGTTTTGGGTAATTAGGGGGGAGGGGGTTAGAGGTTAGGTCAGTGATGGCGAACCTTTCAGAGACCGAGTGCCCAAACAGCAACCTAAAATCTAATTATTTATCGCAAAGTGCCATTCCCCCCTCCCCTTCCCCCCTCCACCTCCCTCTGAGTTCCAGGCCCCCTCCCTCCCCCCGAGTTCCAGGGTCCCCTCCTCCCTCCCTCCCAGTTCCAAGGGTAACAAAGAAGAGAATGTGTATATATCTATGAGACAGTATTAAGGGAGGATGGAAGAGAGACAATAAAAAAGCCTACCCACCCCCACCCTCAACTTCCACTGCCAATTAAACTTCTAACTAATCTATAAAGAATTTCACGGTGACAAAACACTCCAAAGTTTGGGGATATTACCTGGGCTCTGTCTGCTCTGCTGTGCTCCTCCAACTGCAAGTCGCGGAGCGGCGGCTGCACTGAAGACCAGTGGGCGAGCGCACTGACGTGCTGGCGCAGGGGGAGGAAGACTCGATGCTGTGACGTTTAGTCCAGATGGGCTGGACTGGAGACGGAGCAAACTTCCTTGGGCGGGACTCGGGAGAGAGGAGCCTTACAGTGGGAGGAGACGACACAGTGAGCGAGGCAGCGAACGCGGCGTAAGTGGAAGGTGTGTGCCGGTGACACCCCCCTACTGGCTGCCGAGCCGAACAGCCAATGCGATGGCTGCGGTGCTGCGATTGCTTGTTTTTTTTTCTTCTTTTTGTAGCGGCCGCGAAGGATGAAGGGAAAGTGGCTGGGCGCGCGTGCCAACAGAGAGGGCTCTGCGTGCCCTCTCTGGCACATGTGCCATAGGTTCGCCATCACTGGGCTAGGTGTTGGCTTGGGGGTCTTTTGGAGTAGAAGGAAGTACTGGGGGGGGGGGGGTCATGGTACAGGAATGTTTTTCAGGGGGAAGGAGGAACATCGGGCTGTGGCTTTGTGGCTTAATGCTCCAGGGATGGTAAAATAAAGTTATTTGTCAGGTTAATGGCAAGCAATGTTTTTCTTGTACCACAGGAGTTACTAGGTTGTGTTAATGAGCTACCATAGGTTAGTCACACCTGAGGTAAATTAAAGTGCCATAGACACCCAACTTTTACTGTAACTACTCCCATTAGTCCACTAACTGAATAAAGTTAGGACAGGCTTTTTGCTGGATAGTAAATGAAGAACCCTGCTAACCAAAATCCTCTGGCTGTGCTCAGGCTCTACCCACAATGCACCTTGGCGCTATCCAGAGGAAATATTCCGTAGCATTAGCCAATTAGTGTCGCTGAATAGTCCACTGGCTGGCACGTATCCAGTTAAAAACAACTGCTAACCAGATAAGTTGTTTTGATTTTTGACCCCTTTCTTTAATTTTTTGAGAGGTAGGATGTGTATTTGTTTTGCTTTATTTTCTATTGCTTTTTGATTTGCATTCTGAAATGTTCCACTTTTCTTTCTTCAATTGCTATTGAAGATGCTGTTTTGAAAATGCATAAATAAAATATAAAAAAGAAAAACAAATCATGAATATTTCTTTCTACAGGCGTAGGCTTTAAATTCACTGATAGTAATACAGAAAGGTAGTGACAGGTATTTTCTAGCACCAGACCCTTAAAATTTGATATGAATGATTTATATTTATCATCAAATGTAAATTGAACATAGTATACTTCTATCAAGAGGAGAAAAAATGACTCTTCAGTTAAAGGCCTGTTTACTAAAATACTGTTTCACAATGCTGTCCTGGAGACATACCTTGCAGTCAGAGTGTTCAGGATCATCACAATGAATACGCATGATACAGATTTACATATAATTGGGCTCTGATATATGCAAATTTATCTTAGGCAAAATAAAAACAGCACCAAAGGCCTTCAAGGTTGAGATAAACATTGGTCCTTTATTCATTGACCCGACAGGGGTCATGGTTCAGTGTAAATTGCCTGCATCAGGGGTCTGTGCCTGCCAAGAACACCCTTCTACAACTCTTCATTCCACCACACTGAGCGCCAAAATAGGGCGAAGAACAGTTGTAGGAGGGTGGTCTTGGCAGGCTTAGACTCCTGACACAGTCATTTTGTGCTGAAACATGGCCCATGTTTGGTCAATGAATAAAGTACCAGTGTTTATCTCAACCTTGAAGGCCTTTGGTGCTGTTTTTCTTTTGCCTCTGTATTGTGTGCTTTGACCGTCTCCGTGTTGCTGTGCTGCAAATTTATCTCATGCATATTCATTGTGTAGTTCCTAAGAACATAAGAACAGCCATACAGGGTCAGACCAATGGTCCATCTAGCCCAGTATCCTGACAACCCACTTGCTAGGAGTATCTCTCGGAAGAGGTTTGAGAAGCACTGTACTAAAATGTGGTAACATTTTGCGCTTACTAAACTTTAGTTCTCAAGTGCATCCAACTTTACACTTAGCATGCAAAATTGCACACACAATTTATAGAATAAGGTCAGTTAAGTGCCTAACTTAATTGGTTGATTAGATACTAATTGGCATTAACAACCAATATTTGTCAATTATTGGTGTTAATTGCAGTGGCATAGCCTAACTTAATTGGTTGATTAGATACTAATTGGCATTAACAACCAATATTTGTCAATTATTGGTGTTAATTGCAGTGGCATAGCCAGACCTCAACGTAGGTGGGGGTCCAGAGCCTAAGGTGGGGGGCACAATTTGGATCACCTCCCCACTGCTTCTCCCCACCGACACCACCGCACATACCTTGAAGCATTTGTCCAGCACTGGTCTCAGCTGCAATGCCTGTTCTGCTCTTCCCCTCTCATTGTATGTATGCTGGAGACCAGTGCAGGACAAATGCTTCAGCTGGTGGTGGAGGTTGAGGATCCCTGCCAGCCAAACCAGGGGCCCTAGAGCCAAATTGTGGGGCCCAGGCCTCCATGCCCCCCCATAGCTACACCACTGGTTAATTGATGCTAATTGGCAGGTGGGCACGTAAGTGACCGTAATTAATATTCTATGAACTGGACAAGCAATTTCCATGGTGTGCAATTGCAAAGGGGAGGGGTATGGGATGTCAGGAGCGTACCTAGGAGTCATTCAAGACTGTGCCGACCACAGGATAAAAAGCACAACCACTGGGCACACTCAGGCGCCCTGCAGTAGTTCTGTGTTTGGTGCGCACTGTCCATGCACTAAAAATAGAAAATATTTTTTTTAGCATTGGGAGCCTGTTTGGGGCAGAGAGTAGGCGAGTTCGGCACTAATTGGTTAGAGTAGCTACATTGCCACACACCATCCGGTTAGCATGTGGTTACCGTGGAAGCCCTTATCACCTAGAAAATAGGTGCTGGTAAGGGCTCATGCACTAATGGCCACGTGCTAATGGGGAAATTAGTGTTTGGCCATTACTAGAGAAAATGGAAAAAGTAGCCATTTTACAGCCACACTAAAAGTGGCCTCAGCAGGAAAGCCCCATAGTTAATAGTGCATACTATTTACATAGAACATGCACATGTGCACATACTCCTGGATTCTATATAGGTAGCCCAAATTTGGGCAAGGATCCCAGTTCTGCATGGCAACTAATTAGTTAGTTGATAATTGTTGTTAATTGGCACTCACTTGTGTTTATGTGAGGGTATGCCCTGTGCCCAATGCCATTAAATTTGTGCCTAAATTTTATAGCGTGCAACTCAAAAGGGAGTGTGGTCATGGGAGGGACATGGGCCATTCAAGGGCATTTCCAGAAATTGGGTGCCATTTACTTACCCAACAGTGGTTAGTTGTGTGCTAGTATTTACACAAGTCTCAGCAGGCTAAGTGCCATACCTAAAGTTAGGATCAAGATTCACACTAAGCTAGTGCTCTTTAAGGGCACTCTGGGCAGAGCACCCTTTGCAGAATACTAGTTTAGTGCATATCTTCTTAGCACCTAATATCGGCTGCCAATTCAGGCCCGGTGTTAGGAGGTGGCAAACAGGGCATTTGCTTGAGCCTCTATACCACAGGAGGCCACAAACCTGCCTCAAGCTAAAGGAGGTATAGGCTGAAGACCATCTTTTAGGCCACCTCTTTGATTTCACCATATTCCTGGAACAGACTTCCCGAGCCCATACGCCATGCGCCCTCCCTTCCCATTTTCAAATCCTTACTCAAAGCCCATCTCTTCTCCCTTGCTTTTGGCGCCTAACCACCTTCCCCATTCATGATACCTACACTGACTACATAGTTTGTAACCTTTAGATTGTAAGCTCTCTTGAGCAGGGACTGTCCTTCCCCATGTTAAACTTGTACAGCGCTGCATAACCCGGGCTGCGCTATAGAAATGCTAAGTAGTAGTAGTATTTCTGCCCTGGGCCCCTGAACGTCTAACACCAGCCCTGGGTGCCATTTATAGAGTCCCCCCCCCCAAAAGATGCATACCCCCCCCCAAAAGATGCATAACCCATTACACATAAGTGCATAGAGCATGCACTCTTTAAGAAAAGTGTACATTGTATGGAAGCAGAGTGCAGTTTTATCAGCAAATGACAATCATTTCAAAGGACTGCCATCCTTTTAATATGGAAATGCATATGGAGTTGGTATTCAGGTGGTACAATTTATAAACATGAATTAAAAGATGTTAACTGCTTCTACACATGCATAGAAACATAGAGAATATAGAAATATAGAAAAATGAAGGCAGATAAAAACCATATGGCCTATCTAGTCTGCTCTAGTCTGGCACTAAGCCATATTCTAGAACTAGGCACGTATATTTTGGAATGCCCACGAAACGCCCATTTCCCCACCCATAATCATGCCCCTTTTTGACTTTGTGCATTAGAAGTTTGGCGCACTTGGTTACAGAATACGCTTAGTGAGTTGTGTGCCTAAATTATAAGCAATGCCAATTAGTGCTCATTATTGCTGTTTTCAGCACTCATTAGCTTGTTAAGTTTGTTAAATTGAGTGCGTTGTTATAGAATCTGCGCCAGTTTCAGCAGATCTTTAGGCACACTGCATAGAATCTGGGGGTAACTGTATCTGCACTAATTGCAACCAGGTTTACACACACTAGTGCTGTTTTCAGTGTGGTAATTGCCGAGGATATGCTGGGTATGCTCCAAGTAGTATCGCATAGTATTCACACTTGGCACATTTTAATTTTTGCATGCTAAGTGCAAAACATAGTGCGGTTTAGTACAAGATCTCCTAGTTTATGATGATATTAACCTGTTTATTTTTTATGTGGTGCTGTGTTTTACCCATGTTGTACCTGAAAAAATAAATTGATAATACATTAACCCTCAGTCCTGCTTTTCAAACAGTGGCCCTACTGGAATTTTTATACTGTAATACATGCACATTACAGCAGTATAATTAACTGTTTTGTTTCTTAGATTTCCGCACACAAAACCACCTTTCAGCAGATTCCTTATCTTCTATCTAGGGAGTATTTACAGTAGCTAAAACTCTTAAGCACCTTGTCTGAGAGACTGATGGGGATAATTAAGCCAGTGTTTTTCAGCCCACTGTTCTTCCTCATTGCTGTGCTGGAAAGTGGAAAAAAGAGATGCCTTAGCTAGCATAAAGGAGAATTAAAAACACATGTTTACCATTTTGATCTGCAGTGCAATAAGTATGTAGCCTTGTTTCTACTGCACAAAAATAAGTTTTTAACGGAGTGTAGTCAGAATAGTGCTCACATGCACGAAATCCACATGGATAAAAAGATTAGAAACAGCTGATATCAGATTCATTTTGCCTCTGAAGAAACCGGATGAGACAATAAAATACAGATCCAGTGCCCAGCTGATAAGACAGATGCGACAATCATGGTCAGCACTCACTGTTGCTAACGTAATGAATGTTGTGGAATTGCTGTGAAATTATGCAGTAAATTATGATGTTAACTCCAGACAAATTATTTTCTGCTGTTGTAAATCCATCTGTGAAGAACAGATGACAACTGTGCAGGAGTTCAGATATCAAATACAATCATTTGATTCATTCCATCCACATGAAGGAGCTTGTGTACTCAGTATGTCAGGTTTTCTGAATGTTGATCATGAACTCATTTTAACTGTTGCATTTTTGCCAGTCACTTTTGGTTTTGTGAGGCTGAGATTGAACACTGAGTCTATTGATATTTGTTGCTTTAATATGTGAAGCTGAGATTCATTGGTATGGGTGCCCTCAGGCTAATCCTGAAGGTATACAATGTGTCTGAGCAGTGGATTTGGAGGTTTAGATGGGGAATGGAGGAAATAGTCTGGGTAAACGAGGGAGGTGAGAGGGTGTAGGATTGAAGTAGAACAGCTGGTATGTGAGGGTAAGGGGCTAGGATAGTCATAGTAGCTTGGTATGTGATTGGTTGCAGGGGAAAGGAGGCTGAGTGTTGCTGGATGTGGTAAAAGTTGTTCGATGGGAAGACTTTGGGTTGGAATTATGGAGGGTGGGTGACGGTGTAGTGGAGACAGATTTATCCCACCCTCCTTTTCCCTTTGGGTCTGTGGTGGGTTAGATACAATCGCAGCTAGGAAGGAAGAAGGCAGAGTATTGGTTAGGTTTAGGCAGTGGGAATTAGGAGGGGAATGAAAATTCAAGAGAAAACGTGTTCAGTGTTGAGCACTTGTGTGTGGCACCTCCATGAAACACCCGGATATTTTTTTATTATTATTTATCAATTCAAAATCAAATCCATCAAAAATAACTTGAAAAGTAAAATAATAAGTAGTCCTTAAAACGCAAAATAATAGTAAGGAAAAAGAGGCACAATATTATCATTAAAAGGAAAAAAAGAGGAGAGAGAGAGAAGAGTAGGAAAAACCCTCCACATCTTGAGAAATGTGAAGGATATATAAGTAAAAAAGAAAGGATAAATCACATTAGGAGAGTCATACAGAATGAAAATATTTGGAGGCAGACCATCCAATTACAGTACTTTCAAACAGATGGGGTTACAGTGACCAAAAGCCCTTAGGGAAATTTTTTTGCCATCAATAAAATGCTTCAATTGTTGAGTCAATAAACACAAAGTTATTACCCTCAACTTTAACACAACATTTACAAGGAAATTGAAGGAAAAGGTAGCCCCAGAGCCACCACCTAGGCATGGGTCTAGAGAAATCAGGAAACATAAGATATACATTGACCCCAAAACAACACATCTCTATAGTGGAAAAACCAGTTATAGTCAGGTTCAAGGGCAAATGTAGCTATTAATGTTACATGGGAGAGAATTTCCTGCTGGGAATTTTCTAGTAGATTAATCAACTCCAAACTGTCCGCTGATACCTCTCCAAGCTGATTGGCTGGGCACATGTTATGATGTTATATGAAAAGTTTTTCTGGGGTACTTGCAAGTTGCTAGTTCATCACCAACTAGCTTGATAGTTATTGTTTTGGAATAATTGACTTACAATATTCTTATGTACACAGTTATGAATAAAGCTGTGGCCAATGCTTTTTCACTAGCTTCTTTTTTTCCTTATTATTTATTGTGGGTTTTGTTGTTACTGTGAAGAGGCAATGCAAGTGCCAATGTTATGGCTTTGGTTAGAGAATAAAAGGATACCAGATTCACAAAGTTAGTTCTCTATTACTGTCCCCTTGGTTTATCATTTATTCCACTGTATACAGTACAGTACATTGCTTCAAGTTCCTAAGAAAGAGCTACATTGGCTTTATTTTCAGTAAGTAGAATATAAATGGAGGCCCCTAAAAGTACAACTTGGTAAATCAATGCATGTGAACCTAATTCTGAGTTGGACATCAAGGGAAAAATATGAATCATCTAATCTGTATTCCTCTGTTCTGCAGTGCTATACATATAGAGTGGCAGTTTGGGAAAGGATGCACAAACTGGATTAGAGACACTGAAGTTGGGTCATCTATAGTTAGGCAAGTATTTTAGAAAAGAGTCTGCCAACATAAATCCTCTTCTAAAATATGTGCCTGCGTGGATGTCTATTTAATGGTGACGTCCAGTTGGAGCAGCTATTTAGGAACAGCATAAGATGAGAAAATAGATGCCAACCACCCCAATGTAACGCCGATTTTAAAAAAAGATTCCAGAGGAGATCCGGGAAATTATAGACCAGTGAGTCTGACGTCGGTGCCGGGCAAAATGGTAGAGACTATTATAAAGAACAAAATTACAGAGCATATTCAAAAGCATGGATTAATGAGACAAAGTCAACATGGATTTAGTGAAGGGAAATCTTGCGACACCAATCTACTACATTTCTTCGAAGGGGTGAACAAACATGTGGATAAAGGTGAGCCGGTTGATATTGTGTATCTGGATTTTCAGAAGGTATTTGACAAAGTACCTCATGAATACCTCCTATCCAATGACTCTCCAATTTCCTCTGGAGTCTGTGTTCTATTGTGGATTAAAAACTGGTTAAACGATAGAAAACAGAGAGTAGGGTTAAATGGTTAGTATTCTCAATGGAGAAGGGTAGAGAGTAGGGTTAAATGGTTAGTATTCTCAATGGACAAGGGTAGATAGTAGGGTTCCCCAGGGGTCTGTGCTGGGACCGCTGCTTTTTAACATATTTATAAATGATCTAGAGATGGGAGTAACTAGTGAGGTAATTAAATTTGCTGATGACACAAAGTTAATCAAAGTCGTTAAATCGCGGGAGGATTGTGAAAAATTACAAGAGGACCTTACGAGACTGGGAGACTGGGTGTCTAAATGGCAGATGACGTTTCATGTGAGCAAGTGTAAAGTGATGCATGTGGGAAAGAGGAACCCAAATTATAGCTACGTCATGCAAGGTTCCATGTTATGAGTCACGGACCAAGAAAGGGATCTAGGCGTCGTTGTTGATGATACATTGAAACCTTCTGCTCAGTGTGCTGCTGCGGCTAAGAAAGCAAATAGAATGTTAGGTATTATTAGGAAAGGAATGAAAAACAAAAATGAGGATGTTATAATGCCTTTGTATCGCTCCATGGTGTGACCACACCTTGAATATTGTGTTCAATTCTGGTCGCCGCATCTCAAAAAAGATATAGTGGAATTAGAAAAGGTGCAGAGAAGAGCGATGAAAATGATAAAGGGGATGGGACGACTTCCCTATGAGGAAAGTCTAAAGTGGCTAGGGCTCTTCAGCTTGGAGAAAAGGCGGCTGAGGGGAGATATGATAGAGGTCTATACAATATTGAGTGGAGTTGAACGGCTAGATGTGAAGCATCTGTTTTATGCTTTACAAAAATACTAGGACTAGGGGGCATGCGATGAAGCTACAATGTAGTAAATTTAAAACAAATTGGAGAAAATTTTTCTTCACTCTGGAATTGGTTGCCAGAGAATGTGGTAAAGGTGGTTAGTTTAGCGGAGTTTTAAAAAGGTTTGGACGGCTTCCTAAAGGAAAATTCCATAGACCATTAGTAAATGGACTAGGGGAAAATTCACTATTTCTAGGATAAGCAGTAGAAAATATTTTGTACTTCTTTGGGATCTTGCCAGATATTTGTGACCTGGATTGGCCACTGTTGGAAACAGGATGCTGGGCTTGATGGACCTTTGGTCTTTCCCAGTATGGCAATACTTATGTACTTATGTAGATGAAACAGGGTTGGCACTTCCACTTCTATGTATAGATTTTAGACTACAGATTTTGCAGTGCCAAAGAGTGAATATCCATAGCATCCATTCCCCTTCCTACTACACTCAATGACAGATTTCTGCTCCCCTCCCAATTGATTGCACGTAACCACCAAGCAAGCATTTATCAAAATTATTACCTCAAAAAATAATTTCCATGATTCAATGCATCATTACACTGAGCCGGACTACTGTAAAGGCAAGAAAACGTTGGTGGTGTGCAGTGTCCTTAAACATTCTTTCTGTTCAGATACAAAGAAACTCATGAATAGAAATTAATCTTTTCAAACATGGGATGTGCCATATTGGTCAGACCAACATCCCATCTGTACCAGTGACCAATCCAGGTCACAAGTATTCTATGTGCCAGCTACATGCAGCAGTAAGACCCATTTTGCAATTGTCAATTTCTAAAATATCAATAAGGTCAACATGGCAACATACATATGTGCTGATCCCCTTGAGAAGAGAGGCTATGTGGGTATAGCAGTGATGGCAAAAGATAAGTCATGCAGCAGAATTCTGAATAGATTGAAGGGGAGACTGGTGATTCAATTGAAGACTTATAAGGAGCAGGTTGCAGTAGTCTAAGTGAGAGGCGATGAGAGGGTGGATACGGGTTATGGTAGTGTGTTCAAAATGGAAAAGACACATTTTGGTGATATTATAAAGAAGGGAATTACAGGATTTTGCAGTCTTTTGGATATGTACAGAGCAATAGAGAGAGAGACAGATGTCAGAGACAACATCAAGATTACAAGCTGAGGAAATAGGGAGGATGTCAGTGTTCTTCACTGAAATAGAGAATAGAGAGAGAGAGAGAGGTGGGTTTAGGGGGAGACATCAGAATCTCTGTCTTGGCTGTGTTGAGTTTAAGATGGCAGTGGGTTATCTAGGTAGTAATGTCAGACAAGAAGGCTGAAACTTTGGCCCAGATTCCTGGTGATATTTAAGCTATAGAGAGGTAGATCTGAAAGTCATCAGTATAATGAAGGTACCTAAAAACATGGGAAGAAATCAGAGCACCATGAAACAAGTATATAGAGAGAAAACAAGAAGTTCCAAGAGAGAGTTATGTGACATATCTCAGAAGAGAGAGTTCTGAGATATATCGATTGATAGTGGGATAGTAGTGAAGAGGATCTACCCAAGCATAAATTAATAGCACAATGAGAGAAATATGAAGATAACCAAGACAGAACAGAGCTCCAAAATCCAAATGAAGACAATATATCAAGGAGTAGGTACTGATCAACAGTGTCAAGATGGATGAGGATTGAGTAAAACCATTTGAATCTGGCTCAGACCTGGTCACTGGTGTTTCTGTAGTATGTAAAGCTTGAAAGCCAGATTGGAGTGGATCAAGAATAGTTTGAGATGAAAGAAATCCAAGGCAGCAGTAATGAACAGCACTTTCAAGTAGCTTGGATGTGAAAGGGATGAGTTTGGAGGAGAAGATGCAAAGTTATCTGTGGTGGTAAAAAAGTAATAATGGGTAGTAGGGATTGAAGGATGGCAATGAAAATGAAATGGGAGAAGGGAAGGTGGAGGTGACCTGGTGGAGGCACCTAACCATAGCCTGGGCAGAAAGTAAAGGGGGTTGGAGGTGAAGGTATTTTGAGGTGCGAGTTCAATGTAGCAAAGAGATGTCGAGGATTGGTGGCAAGGGAGTTTGTAAAATGGACATAGTACTCTTGTTTTGCAAGTGCAATAGCAGACCAGAAGGAGGTCAACGAGAATCCAAAATGTTTGAAGTCAGTATGGGAGCAGAATTTTAGCCAAATGCACTCTGCAGATCTGGCATAGGAATGTAGGTAGCAGATTCTGAGGATTAGCCAAGGTTGGAGTTTAGAGAGACAAAAAAAGATATGATAGAAACATTAAAATATCTGAAAGGTACTATTGGTGCTTGAGTAGTAATTTTGTTTTTTTTTATATGAAAGGATATTCTAAAACACAGGGTCAAGACATGAGGCTCCAAGGTGGGTGGAATCAGGAACATCATCAGTAAAACATTTTTTCCTGAAAAGCAAGTTGTAAATACTAAAATGTAAGAGAATTAAAAAAAAAATGTACATTGGATCATTAGCTTAAAAAAAAGGTGATGGAATTGAAGACGTGAAACCTAATGATACTTCTGGTGATGGGCCTCACTAGGTTGGTACCGGCATGCTAAAACTCCACATTAAGGTTGAGAAAATAAAGTATGACAGAGGTAAGGTAGTGATTCCCAAAATGTTGTCCTGGGGGACCCCCAACCAGTCAGATTTTCAAGATATCCACAATCAATAAGCATAAGAAAAATGTGCATGCAATAGAGGTAGCACATGAAAATCTCTCATGTGTATTCATTGTGGGTATCCTGAAAATCTGGATGGCTTGGTGATCTCCAGTCAAGTATGAGAACCTGTGACACAGGGGATAAGCTGGGTCTGCCTGGCAGGTTGTCTACAACTGGTTCGGTCTGGTAGCTTCTATGGAATAGCTCTAATGTCTCTTTCTCTAATTTTATTTTTTTGAGATGAAAGTACCAAAAATGCACACATTACTGAAGGTATTCTCCCCATAGACCTCTCTTTCCCATACCAGAAAATGTACCACTTTCTCTTGTAGTGTTCAAAGGAGAAAACTTGGAGCATATTTGTGCACACATGGGAGAGTGCTGGGACATGGATCCAAAGGGTATTGGGTGACAATTAGATAGTGACTCAGAGAAGTGGATGCTACAAGATGGTCCTCCAGAGAGCAGCTGAGATGCTGGCCTAGCAGTGGGGAGTAACGCCATAGGCTGGTTCCAGAAAGCAGCACTACCAAGTTGTCACAGAAGTTGTATAGCTAATGAGCTTTGGAAATGTTTACTGTGTCCACTGGCACAATTAACATATTGCCTGACTTGTGGTTATCTCCTTGAATTTAGGTGAAAATAGAGTTGGGGCCCTAGTATTTCTACTTGTGAATGCCCTGGTCTGTGCTTTTAGGCCTTGTGTGTGTATAGTTGGGGGGGGGGGGGGGGTCATGCACAATGTGGAGAAGGGACTCCAGTTGCCAAGACTTGATTGCATTTCAGTTTATCTCTGTGTTGTGCGATCTCAGAGTGCCAAATGCCATTCAGGACTACACAGGGTACATGTCCAAAGCAAATAAGATAATAGCTTTCTGTCCAGGTCCTATTTTTGAAACATGACATCGTAATACTATTAGTCATTAGCCATATGAGCTATTATAGCTAGAAATGCTCCGATCATATTTATCTGGACATTATCTCTGATGATGAGATGATTCATTTCTGTTTCTGACTGATTAATTTTCCATGCAGATAATTATGTTAGACCCGATAGTAGCCAGTGAATTTATCCCATATATTAAAAGAGGGAACTCACCAAAAAAGGGAGATAAAGAAAATTTCTAGATTATAGAAAGCTGATACCTAGTCTAATTAAATTATCTGTTGAATACTAAGAACATAATCAAGACAGATAGTTCATTATCCACCACTTTACTGTGGGCAGAAGAGGCATTATTCAGACATATCAGATAAGTCCTGGATTATTCAAATAATTCCAATTACAACATAAGTAAAATTTCATGCATGCCTTTCGCATAATGCACAGTATTCATTCCGCTCTGTTTTGTAATCTTGAAAGCTATGGGGTGACATTGACTGGTAATAACTTGGTTGCTAAACTGTTGCTATTTTGTTTCTGCTGAAGTCAGCAGCCAGTTACATTTGGAGCAACTGCCAAAGAGTGCAAGTGTAGCATGACATAGCACGGAGCAAGTTGTTTGTGTGTCATCACTGCTAGTCCCTTCCAAGAGGCCTCTTAGAACTCCCAAAATATTCCTCCCCAGCTCCGGCTGCATGGAGTTTCTGTTACAAGCAGATAGCTGGAGAAAGCTAGTTAAAAGTAAAACCTGTAAGGATTTGTTTTCCTTGTAGGGATTGTTTTTCTTTTTCTTTTGTGCATAAAAGCAGATCTAGCACCTCTGGGAAGTTGTTGTTATAAGAAAACTGTTAATAATGCATGAGCTTGAACATCTCTGACACTGCTTCCCTTTGCCTGTTGTGGTGCATTTCTAATTGAACAGGGATATGGTAATAAACATTCTACAGAGCTAACAGGGATGGATCATAGCATATTCTCAACCATTATTTCTGAAACCTGCACGCAGAAACAATAAGGGTAAACCATTTGGGGGATTTTTTTCTGAAATTTTAGATGTTTATTTAGTATGGTGCTGTTTATCATGACTTGCTATAGCACCTTTCATAACAAAATATCAAAGCAATTTAGACCTAAAATACAAATGAAAGGAACTCCAACAGAATCAACAGGAAAGAGAGAAGAGAACACATGAATTACACGGTCAAGAAGAGAACATAGGGGAAGGTGCAGCAGTCACAAGTCTTCCTTGCCATACTCTCCAAGTTGAACTTCTATGGCTCATCTTCAGTTCATTTCACACATTCATCGTAATAGGAATGTTTTAGTGTACATTTACTATGCTGTGATAGGGGCCCTTTTACTACGCCTCTTCACTACTATGTCCTGCATCTGAGGAAACAGTTATGTCAAGAAGCGGGTCGCAGTGGGAGAAGAGGCCGGTGCCAGTGGCACCACGGCAAGACAGCCTTTGAGAATTGCATTTCAGGAAAAAAAAGAAAAACCTAAGCTAAAGGGTTGAAGAGGGAAGGAGAGAGTGCTACTTCTGGAGCATGCCGCCTGAGGCCCCTGCCTCAGGTGGCCTATTGGTAAGGCCGCCCCTGCACTAATCAAACATCAATTATAATGTGGCAATGTAGCTGCACTGATTACCACAGAAATGTCCACTCTCCAGTCCCAGACATGCCCCATCCATGATAAAAATGAAAAGAATTTTTTAATACATAGTGTGCGCATGCTAACCCACAACTCTGAATGCACCCCACAGTAAGGCCTTTTAAGCTCTTACTAGAGCTTTTAAGAGGACCCCTTAATAATTGTTTGTGTATTTTTTTTTATTATTATTGGATGGGACATTCCTGCACAAACCAGTTAATGTATCTACATTACCGCACACTAACTGGTTAGTGCACAGATAATGCTAAAAGCCCTTAGCACTTCAAAATAGGTGTCAGTAAGTGGTCTTGAGGTAATTTTTTTTAAATGGCCAACATTAGCACATTTTATAGAAACAAAAGTTGGGAAAGAAATCTTCAGTGGCAAACAGCACAGTGAAACAAATCAAAATAATGAAAAGGGAGGGAAAAGCCTCGAGAAGCTCCCAGCTATCATCTGGTAGAGCAGGACTTCTTTATCTGCAAAAAACCTCCCAAAAGAAACATTTTGGGACCCTTTTACTAAGCCGCGTAAGCGTCTATGCGTACCAAAATGGAGTTACCGCACAGACACACGCCAAGTAGCATTTGGGATGCGTAGGTCATTACCACGTGAGACTTTACCACTAGGTCAATGGCTGGCAATAAGATCCAAGACCCCAAAATGGATGCACTGCAATTTTCATTTTGCCGCACGTCGATTTTCGGCAAAAATTTAAAAAAGGACTTTTTTTTACAGGTGCACTGAAAAATGATTCTGCGCACACCCAAAACCAATGCCTACACTACCGCAGGCCATTTTTCAGTGCACCTTAGTAAAAGTGCTAAGTCACTTTTTGGTGGTAAGGTCTCAGTCCCAAAATAGACACACGCTGATTTTTATTTTGCTGCATATCCATTTTCAGCAAAAAAAGCCTTTTTTGCAGGTGTTCTGAAAAATGGACCTTCACACGTCCAATACATTTGTCTACACCAGAGCAAGCCATTTTTCAGCGCACCTTAGTAAAAGGACCCCTAAATGAGTACCTGACGTTAGCCAGGGTGTAAAGATCACTGAGGAACCATCCCACTTATTGTCTGCATAAGGACATGCTAAGGTCACTTTTTACCATACTTTGGTAAAAGGGGTCCCTTCATGAGTAGTAATCAACTTAATATGCCAAATTCATCAGTCAGTGTACCTTAAAATGAATGTGTGTGAACATAACAGAAAACCTCCTGATAATTGGGAAAATGTATTTTGAAAAATGAAAAGTAACTGATTTTTTTTTCTTTTTGCTTGGGCACATCCATAATGCTTTTGAATATCAGGGTGATTTGACTGGTTAAGTATCACTTTGACAAAATTTATTTGAGCAAGATCAGTTGTAAGCAATAGAAATAAAGGTCAAACAGATATGTAGGGAGAAATATTCAGAAGAGGTGTCTGAGATACTTCAGAAGGCAACTGATCAGTGGGGCAGTACATTCAGCATGTAATATTTGTCAAGGTAATTTTTGCCTGGATAACTTGCCTTGACAAATGGTTAGATATAGAAGGGAAGGGAGGGGTGAGTGGTGCATTGATCATCGTCAATTAGATAGCACCGTTATGTTAATCTTATTTATTAAGTTGAACTGACAGCTGGCCTAAAGTTAACTTTAACCAGGTATAGTCAACTGCCATGACTTTAGCCATATACATTTTTAAATATCTAGTTAAAGATAATTGGATCTGCTCTATAATTCTTTATTTTTGCACTCTTCTTTTCAAGACACTAATTAAGGGTACATAAAGAATCTTATGAAGCAGAGCCATTCATGACTGTACTTATGAGAAGATGGTGCATAACTTACCTTGGTTAGTATTCCTCACACTGCTCCTCAATAGTCAAGTTGCCTTATCTCGAGAAAGCTCTTTTCACCGGGAAAGGGTACAGTAGTTCAATTCTCATTAATTATTTACATGTCTCCTGAGACATCAGTGTTCTCTTGCCTGGGCTGGAAACACTTTAAGTTTGGATCTTAGCTTAGTAACTTGGGGATCCTTTTACTAAGCTGCGGTAAAAAGTGGCCTGCGGTAGTGCGAGTGTGTTTACTGCGCCTTGGAAAAAGGGCCCTTTTTGTTAAGGGGCCGGAAAATGGACATGCACTAAAATTGAAACCAGCGCGCATCCATTTTCGACTTGAGACCTTACCACCACCCGTTGACTTGGCGGTAAGGTCTCACGCGCTACCTGCGTGGTAAGCATGCAGCACATGCCAACTGCTGTTTACCACTGGGTAATCGGCCCATGGTGGAAAATAGAAAATTATTTTCTACCGCGGGATTCGGCATGCAAACAATTCGGATTTACCGCCCGGCTCACGTGCTAGTTGGACAGTAGTGCTGATTTGCTACACTCCGTACGTACAAAGGCCATCCTGTGCCTTTGTAAAAGGGACCTTTGATTTATATGAGATATTTTCTGTTTTTGTAAACTATTGCAAGAGAGATAATCAGGTTAATAAACTTAAGAGCTTCCTGGTCCCTTCCCCCCCCCCCCCCCCCCCCCCCCCCCCCACACACACACACTATTTAATTTAACTAATTCAAGTTAACTTAGACTTATTGAAAAAAAATCAGATCAGAATAACACAAGCCCCTGGATTCTATATATGGTGACTCAAGTTGCATGTGCAAATCAGCACATAGCCGATTTACGCACCCAGCATAATTTATTAATGAGTCAATCAGCACCAATTTTTGGCTACTAGCAACCAATTATTCCAATTCTACAGACCGTATATTTGATATGTGGGGACCCAATATCAGCAAAATATATATGCAATGTCCCAAAAAATAAATTTTAGAAATAGTATTTTGAGAATCTGTAACAATGGATCATATTTATCATGTCAAAGCTTCTTCATATCAGTGTAAATGAGTGCAATCAGTTTTTTTTAAATGGGATCTTCAGAGTCTGCTGTTGCACACACCAAACGAACATTATGTTCCTTTGAGACAATGGTTGTGGCGCAAATCGTCATTGATCCATCTATTTTTACTTTTTAGATTTCTTTTTGTGTATTTAACTTCATTTTTATCATACCAAGCTTATAATGTTAGCATATCTCGTACAATTTATAACATCAGTTAGCTTTGGATGGCATCAACATTTCACCAAAGGAGAAGCTCCGTCAACTTGGCCAGGTTTCAAAAACTTCCTCAGGGAAGAGGCTCTCTGAAGAGACAGAAAACGTAAAGATGTAATATTCCATATTTCCTTTCATCCCCCACAGCAAAATTAACCAAGGTCCGACAACACTCACAACTGCATGTCAATCGCGCTCCTGCATAGGGAGAAAAATGGCTGCGGTGTCTAAACGCGGACTTGTACTATAAATAGCCTACAGCTATAGTGAAACCACACACTGTGATTGGACCGCGTCATTTCAGTTACAGCCAATCAGATCAGCGACCACCAATCGATATCAGAATTTAATCCCAAGGGGTGCAAAGATTATAGTTGGAAAATCCAACGTTGTTCTTTATAATTTAATAATTGTCCAGCATTCCCACCCTAACTGGGCACAATCTAAGATTCTCCGTTTGATCTCATTCAGTTGAAAATCCAGCCAGAAATTGCTCCCAGGTACATAGCTCCCTTACCTTGTGTGCTGAGCCCCCAACTCCCCCCCCCAAAAAAAAAGAAACACTCCCCACAACTGTACACCACTACTATAGCCCTTATGGGTGAAGGGGGGCACCTAGATGTGGGTACAGTGGGGTTCTGGTGGTTTTTGGAGGGCTCACATTTACCACCACAAGTGTAACAGGTAGGGGGGGATGGGACTGGGTCCACCTGCCTGAAGTGCACTGCACCGACTAAAACTGCTCCAGGGACCTGCATACTGCTGTGATGGACCTGAGCATGACATTTGAGGCTGGCACAAAATATTATTAAAGATTTTTTTTGAGGGTGGGAGGCGGGTTAGTGACCACTGGCGGAGTAAGGGGAGGTCATCCCCGATTCTCTCCGGTGGTCATCTGGTCAGGTCGGGCACCTTTTTGTGCCTTGGTCGTAAGAAAAATAGGACCAGGTAAAGTCGTCCAAGTGCTTGTCAGGAACGCCCTTTTTCCCCATTATGGGTCGAGGACATCATGTGTTAGGCACACCCAAGTCCTGCCTTCGCTACTCCCCCGATACGCCTCCATGACCTTTGGTCGTCCCTGCAACAGAAAGCAGTTGGGGATGCCTATAGTGTGTAATTTCAAGAGGGTGTGTTTAGGGGTGTTTTGAGGGCATTCCTATAAGTTACGTGCATTTTTGTAGAATATGTCTGATCCATGTCTAATTTAGGTGCTGGAATTTACTCCTGGTTTCAGGAGGTATAAATGCAATCACCTTTAGGGGCCCTTTTACTAAGCTGTGTAGGGCTAACGTGTGGGTAGTGTGTGCCAAATTGACACGTTGAAACCCTCTGCTCAGTGTGCGGCGGTGGCTAAGAAAGCAAATAGAATGATAGGTATTATTAGAAAAAGAATGGAAAGTAAAAATGAGGACATTAAAATGCCTTTGTATCGCTCCATTGTGAGACCGTACCTCGAATATTGTGTTCAATTCTGGTCGCTGCATCTCAAGAAAGATATAGTGGAATTAGAAAAGGTACAGAGAAGGGCAATGGAAATGATAAAGGGGATGGGAAAATTTCCTTATGAGGAAAGGTGGAAGTGGCTAGGGCTTTCAGTTTGGAGAAAAGACGGCTAAGGGGAGATATGATAGAGGTCTATAAAATAATGAGTGGAGTGGAATGGGTAGATGTGAATCACTTGTTTACTCTTTCCAAAAATATTAGGACTAGGGGGCACGCAATGAAGACACAAAGTAATAAATTTAAAACAAATCAGAGAAAATCTTTCTTCACTCAATGTGTAATTAAACTGTGGAATTCATTGCCAGAGAATGTAGTAAAAGCAGTTAGCTTAGCGGGGTTTAAAAAAGGTTTGGATGGCTTCCTAAAGGAAAAGTCCATAGACCATTTTTAAAATGGACTTGGGGAAAATTCACTGCTTATTTCTAGGATAAGCAGCAAAAAATGTATTGTACTTTTTGGGGATCTTGCCAGGTACTTGTGACCTGGATTGGCCACTGATAGAAACAGGATGCTGGGTTTGATGGACCTTCGGTCTGTCCCAGTATGGCAATACTTAAGTATTTATGTACCACTGGGGTAGAGTGGGCGCCCAGCAGTAATAATGAAGTATGCACATGCTGTTTCCTGCAGTAGAAAATAATTTTCTACCACGGGGGCGTTTCCTTGTGTAATTGGCAGTGCTGCCACATTGGCGTGCACTGCCTGATTAATGCACAAGTAGCATGTGAGCTCTTATCGCCAAGTGAATAGGTCTTGTTAAGGGCTCAGGCAGGACATAGCCACACACTACTTTTCATATAACACACAACCATTTACTGGCCCTTTAAAAATGGCCAGCACACATGCCAATTTTACGCATCTAAACTAGTTACTTTTTACCACAGCTTAATAAAAGAACCCCTTAAGTTAGTCATGGATTAGGCCCTTAGGCACTATTCTTTAAAGTGCGGCTACCCTTTGCAGAATGGTGCACGATGCATAATATTTCCACGATGATGTTTTGGCATGATTTACTGAATCTAGTCCAAAATGTCTTCTGAATAATATAAGGACACTGGGGAGACATAATTGTGTGCATTTGAGAATTAACTCATTGCTTAATAAACAAAGCAGTGTGAGAAGCTCAAGTATCTCTGAGTGAGAGGAGTTATTGATAATATCAGATACCATAGCTGCAGTAGAATAGTGAAGTACAAATTTACCTCTGGTGTCTCTTGGGCTTTCATTCATTTTTGCTTTCTTTTTAAATTTATCTAATTGTAATTGAAAAAATGCTGGATCTGATTCCTGCTTTAAGATATTGAACTGCGAGTTATCTGTGATGTTTCACTTTATTGCTGCTTTGGCTAAGTTAGAATGAAGCAGAAAAATCATTTGACAGTCGGTGTGTCTGCAACTTTTGTCTACATTAATACATTTTTTGATAAGATTTTGAAGGCAATAACACCTTCTCTGGGTCAGAAATGAGCAAAATATTACAAATAAGTAAAACATAAAAACATTCCAATGACAGACTCAGGAGGAAAGGTAGGTGAGGGGTGAGAAACAAAGAGATGGATGGATAATCAGAGGGTGACAAAGCAATATAACAAAGATCTAGGTTTCTGATCACATTATAAAATTATGCTGCTTTCCTTTTCTCCCTCTTTCTCACCCACCCACCCCTACCTTTCCCTGTGAGACTGTCATTGGAATGCTTTTATGTTTCACTTATATATTCTGATATATGTCATCTTTTGCTCATTTCCGATCTGAAGAAGAAGGTATTATCTTTGAAAGCTAGTCAATAATGCATTGTTAGTCCAATAAAGGTATCCTCTTATCTCCTTTTCTATGTTTTTGTTTTTATTTCTATTTCTTACCTTTGAAAGTGGACTAACACGGCTACCACACCATTTTGTCTCCATTAACGGAAGTACAATGATTATAGTAAGGAAGGTAACTGAGAAACTTCTTTTTAGGATGACAATAATTCTGAGATTATACTGTGCTGATCTGTTCCTTTTGCATTCTTAGCATGCCATTATCTCACTCCATTCAAAGTGCTTGTCTGCCTTATGTTTTCCACTAGAAAGATATACCAAATGTCAAACTATGCTTCTGTTTGCTTTAAGATCACCCATGGGCCCTTTTACTAAGCCACCTAGGTGCCTGTGTGCATCCTACTCATGTCAGTTTTGAACTACCGCTCGGCTACCGTGTGGCCCAGGTGGTAATTTCATTTTTTACGTATGTCCACTAAGCACACTAGAAATTGTACAGCGTGTGGCTCTAACCGGACAGTAATTGGCATTGTACGTGCGTAGACCATTACCACCCAGTTAACACATGGCGGTAAGGTCTCAGGCCCAAAAAGGATGCGCACCAATTTTAATTTTGCCGCACATTCATTTTTGACCCCCAAAAAGGCCATTTTTGCAGGTGCGCTGAAAAATGAACCTGCGTACATCCAATACACGCATCTACACCAGCGCAGGTCATTTTTCAGCACACCTTAGTAAAAGGACCCCTCCATGAACCCTTTTCTTTTTTTGACAATTTTCCATCAATGTGGAATAAACTAAAATAGACTATGAGATCAACGTAGGACAATAATAGAACGAACAGAGAGAAAAAGAAGCAATGGAGTTTGAAAATGTTTAACCAGATGTATTGGTACAGGGTTCATAGGGGTTGTGGAAGAATTTAATGAAGATAGTATTTTAGATAATTCCAGGTGGCTAAAAAGTTGGTTTTCCACTCTCTCCAAGCTTACCTTAAAGTTAGGCACGGTTTATAGAATAGTGCTTACGCCCGGGAATCATGCCTAACTTTGAGGCCCTTTTACTAAGTGTGTGTGCTGACTCCACTAGTTCTCTTTAAGCTTTAATAAAAGGACCCAACGGTGTTTTGTTTTACTTACAACCATTATGTGGCTAAATTTGTGAGGGCTCCATGCCTGGCTGCATCACTAGCACATTGTACCACACATCTACAATCAATGTAAGATACACTAACAAACCAAATGCAAACTAACGAATGCATATCCCTAGCTGTTTCTAGATCTCAGTTTTTGGGCCTTCTCACTACAGTCTCCTTTTCCTTGGACCAACTTTCTCATTGACATTCAAATGCCTCTTCTTTATGATCCTTTACCTAAAATTCCATTTCTTTCATTTTGTCTTCCAGTGTATAGTATAGTCAGGGGAAGTCTTGCCTCATCAATATACTACATTTCTTTGAAGGGTTGAATAATCAGGTCAATGATACACAGCCAAACCTGGTTTAAAAATCGTCAAATAATCAGTTATCTGCCATCCGCTAACCATCGATATACAGCGGAGGATAGCCAGTTATTCCCTGCTGAATATCGGTGGATAGCTTGTTAAGCACTATTTAACCAGTCGGCATCCATTCTTACCAGTTAAATAGAGCTAAATATCAGGCGGATTTTGGTTAGCTTTCAAAGTTAATACCTTCATCGAATCAGAAATTAATAAGTATTGCTTTGTCACCCTTTGATCACTCATCCATCTCTCTCTTCCCCCACCTCTCCCTGTGAGACTGTCATTGGAATGCTTTTATATTTCACGTATATATTCTGGTATGTCATCATTTGCTCATTTCTATGTACTTCTACCTAACCTGGCTATTGCCACTGGACCTTGTTGCATCATTATACATATTTTACAAAAGGCTCGATGTTCCTTTTATCAAATACTTGAAGAACTGTGAACATTCCACCTGGATATCACAGTTCATACCTAGACACCTTGATAAATGTTAGGCTCATTATGGTATGTAGTCTGCACTGAACCCAGATTCTCCTGATAAGGGCAAGTTACGCATTCTTACATTAATGTACTTAAGTGCATTTAATCATCTTCAGGACCAAATGTATTAAGAGGTTTATTTTATATTTTGTGTATTGGAAAATGCTTGTTATTCTGAGCCCTTTATTCTCCTCTGGCTTAACTGTAATCGGTCAGCAATAATAATACTGCTCCTTCTGCTGTCTCTTTGAAAGCTGTTTTCGAATTCAAGTGTCAAAACAGTCATCTACTACAGAAGTGGATATATAATAGTACATCGGGATACAGCTTGTGCAGCACTACATAACTGGTCAGAGCATCTGAATTCTTATTGGAGGACCTAAACTAGAATGTTTACAGACAAATATGTATGGTTTTACAATTCTAAAGATAGACATGATCAAACTCCTTTTTGTATTCCCAGTTTTTTTTCCCGACAAATATGTTTCAGCAACCCTGATTTTGAAGCCCTTTTGCTTTGTGAATTTTTGCCTGAAACTTTTCTTAGCTGAAAATATTATGAATGCTGTAAGTATGCTTCTTAAAAATACTGACTAACCCTCCGAAAAGATGTGGCAAGCATTTCTCAGAAGTACGTTATACCGCAGCATTGGGTACCTGTGTGGCAGGGTCGATACGTTCATGGAAGTAAAGATCTCAATATGTTTACTTTGGAAGAGAAGCGGGAGAGAGGAGATATGATAGACATTTTAAAACCTACATAGCATGAATGCATAGGAGGCAAGTCAATTGAAAGGAAGCTCCGGAAGGAGGGGGCATAGGGTGAAGGTGATAGGGGACAGACTCAGAAGTAACCCTTCTTGGAAAGGGTGGTGAATGCATGGAACGGCCTCCCAGTGGAGGTGGTGGAGATGAAAACAGTATCTAAATTCAAGAGAGCTTTGGAGAAGTATACAGGATCTCCAAAGGAGTGAAAGGGAGAGTAGATGGCATGGATGAGCAGGCTGGGTAAGCTATATGGTCTTTATCTGCCTACATTTTTCTCTGTTTCTATGTAATGCATTTTGGTAGGCAGTTCTGGGTGTCTTGTGTATGTAAATTTCAAAGCAGCACCGATGGGTTTAGAGGTGACTTATTACTTAAGTTAACGTAGCATAGGAGCCCCTTCTGCTAATTTTTAAAAATCATTTATATTTTATTGGAGCTTGTAGCTCACCTTTTCTGGATTCAGGTCAAGGCAGTGTACAGACTAAAATTAAAAGAAAAGAGCGGCATCTTAATGAAAAAAAAAGTTGAGTGCACACACACCAGCATTAATACCATGGGGGGGGGGGGGGGGGGGAGAGAGAACCTTGTTAAATAGTTCTAACTAAGGGGTCCTTTTACTAAGCTGTAGTAAAGAGTGGACTTAGTGTGCCCTTATGTAGGTTTTCCTGCCCACTAAGGCCATTTTTACTGCAACAATAAAATGGCCTATTTTCATTTCTTACATTATTGGCCATGCAATAATGCCACCATTGGCACACGGCATTAGCCCTTACCGACACTTATTTTGTAGGCTGTATAGGCTCACATGGTAATCCAGTGTTAATCAGGTAGCACACGGTAATATAGCTGCACTAACAGATTAGTGCAGAACATAGTAACATAGTAAATGACGGCAGATAAAGACCTGTACAGTCCATCCAGTCTGCCCAACAAGATAAACTCATTTTACATGGTATGTGATACTTTACATGTATACCCGAGTTTGATTTGTCCTTGCCTTTCTCAGGGCACAGACCGTAGAAGTCTGCCCAGTACTGTTCTTGTACTAAGTTCTGAAGCTAACATCGAAGCCCCTTAAATTTACACTCCAGCCCATCCCTTATCTATTCAGTCACGATCAGGGCGTAGACCGTAGAAGTCTGCCCAGCTCCTGTTTTGTTTCCAATTACCGGCGTCGCCACCCAATCTCCGCTAAAAACCCACCCCAGACATACCCCTTCTGTGCAAAAATTTTAAAAAATATATTTTTTATGTAGTTAGTGCATGCCAATTTGAAACTTACCGCAAGATGCCTGAGCTCATCCCATAGTAAGCTATTTTAAGCTGTGGTAAGCATGCTCTAGTGCTTACCGCAGTTTAATAAAAGGATCCCTAAGAGATTAAAAAAAAGATGTGCAGTTTTATGGACAGGACAGTGCTCTCATACTCAACCGTTCATTGAGTCTGAGAAGGCTAGGGTAAAAAAAAAAGAGTTTCAATAGTGATATAAGTTTTTCATAAGAGTTCTAAACGGAGAGGCAAAGGAAGACAGTTCCATACCGATGGGGCCAAGAAATTAAAGGCACTTTGACAAGAAGATTCAAGTGCAGGGGGCAGGAAATAGGCATACCCTGCACTAATCAGGTAGTGTGGGCACATTACTGCGTGTTACCCGATTAGCACAAGAGTAGCATGAGAGCTCTTACCACCTCCTAAATAGGTGGCATGTTTATTTAATTACAATTTGCTACACTGCCCTTCTTCAAAAATAGCAGAGCTGTCAACATAAAAATAGCAATAGAAATAAAAGTAGAAATTCAATAAGAAAAGAGAATCAAACTACAGCAGTCCTCCAGTCAAAGTCCTCCCCCATTGTGCAAGGTGGAAAAAAAAAGATTTTAAATTTTGAAATATTCGTCTCAGCTCCTAGATATTTATGGTAGGGATTTCCACAAAGCTGGTGCAAAAAAGTAAAAAGCATTGTTACTTGCAGTCAAGAATGTTTTAGATGTACTCAAATTTCTTCCTGTGAGCAAAGAGCTCTTCTGAGAACATATGGCATTAAGAGATCAAAAAAGAAAAATGACGGAAACAACTAATCTCACAGTATAAACAATAAATCCACAGTGACTGGTGGATCTCTTCCAATAAGAAAGACCCATAACCTTAGACTATGAGCCCACTTTGGACAGAGAAAGTACCTGCATTTACCCCCTAATTCTGTGAAAGTTGTCAAAATTTGTGTACACAAATTTAGGTGCATGCCCAATTTACGCAAGCAATTTAATTGAACAAGCTAATTAGCACCAGTAATTGGCTTTTTAACAAGCAATTATGTACACTAATTAAACTTAATTGAACTTTACATGCATAAATGTAGGCACAGGATCCACACCTATAATTTACCTGTGATTTGAAAAGGGGGCATGGAAATAGGAGAGTCATGGGTGGAACGAGGGTGTTCCTAAAATTAAGATGTATTTTTGTAGTATAATGGGGATATGCACCATGTTTCAGTTGGTACAAATGGCCGCACCTAGAATTAGGCGCAATTCCAGGGCGTTATTCTATAAACCATGCCTAACTTTAAGCACAGCTTATAGAATAGCACTATATATAGAATCTAGCCCGTAATGTGTACAGCACTGCGTGTGTCTAACATTATAGACATAAGTAGTAGCAGTAGTAGGGAAACTAGAGTAAAATGAGCTGTGTACTAATAGCCAATGATGTGGCACCATTACATTTCTGCAAACAAATGACTAATGTATTTTCCCTATTTTGAGCAGTTGGTAAAAGTCTAATAGAGGAAAGATTGAGGCCACTGTGTAATGAATAACACTCGATTCGATTATTAATAAACGCATAGACTGGTAATACAATTTTATCTAAATAGGATCTAATGGCCTGAAAACATCTTCAATTCATAAAGCTAGACTTTACAACCATTGAGATTTGATGATCAAATATGAGTTGAGAATCAATTAACATCTCAAGACCTTTAATGATGGCTTTAATGATAACATATGGCCTGATATAACCGGGATACAGTCTGGAGCTATTGCATAACCAGTCATCCACATCACTGTACATTTGTGGGGATTACATTTTAAGTGATTCTGCTCCAGCCACACAAAGTGATAACTATTAAACATTAAGGGGGCAAGTTATCAAGCTGTGTTAGGGCTTGAAATTGTTTTATTTGTCCCTTACCATGACTTAAAGGGCTGCAGTGCCGATTGTTTTTACCACGACAATATTTAGATTGTTGTAGATTACATAGTAATGAGATGCAAACATTCAAATGCATGTAAAGTAGCTCATTACTATGTAAAAACAATAACACGACATGTGTGCACCAGGTGTACACTGCAAGTCATGTTATGATCCCAAAATCATAGTAAAATAATCCTATCCAAAAGCTGGGGTTATTTTACCCTGCTGGGAACATTGGGCTTCAAAGCCATGACCCAATGTTCCTGGGACCAGTTGTTTAAAGGGGCCATGAGACTGCTATAACTCCCCCCTCCTCAATCAGCCCTCCCATGAACCAAGACCTCTGTTGCCCCCCTGCCAATGGACCAAGACCCCCAATGGCTCTCCAAAACATTACCCCTCCCCCTTCAGTCAGTGCTTCCTGATCCCCATTCACTTCTCCCCAGCCAGTGCTGCCTCCAAAATGGCATCTCTATCAGCAGTCTTGAGCTACTACTACTAGGGGTCATATCTCCAGAAATATAGATGCATTTTACAAAATATTGATGTTATTTTTATATGGCAATATCTTTCAGGTCACTTGCCATACAAGCAAATGTTGTGTTTAAATCTATTCAGTATGTATATAGTGGATCCTTTGATCTAGTGTAGGTCCTTAGAAATGTGGGATTAAATGAAATCATGTATGTTGCTTCAGTAGCCCTACGATAATGCAACACGTGCTATTCAATAGTCATGTAATAATGAACAGAGGGATTTACACAGGAAAACAAATCTGGTTTATTTTCAGTTCATAATGTAGGATATAAATGTCATTAAATGAAATGATATTTATGGCCTTTTTTCAGTTTGTTTCAAACATTTCTGTTAAATAATTTAAAAATCCACTATTTCAATATAGAGAGTGATAGGAAAGGATGAAACCCATATGGTAACACACTATATACTCTTCCCTTTAAAACATACCAAAAGTATTCACCTTTAATCAAACACCTCAGTTTGGAAGGAAAACACTTCAATAAAGCTCCAAAGGGTTTGCATTACCTGGAGCTTTATTGAGACTTTTTCCTTCCAATTTTTGCTTTCTCTAGAGGTGTTTGTTTACAGGTGAATACTTATGGTTTGTTTTAAAGGGAAGAGTATACAGTGTGTTGCTATACACATTTTTAAAGCACAGTAGAACTTTTTAACACATGTAAATAGACATAATGCATATTATTCATAAGTTAGCATTCGTTATATTGATTGTATGTACACTAAGGGGCCCTTTACTAAGGTGGGGTGAAATTGCACGCTAAGCCCTGATTTACAGCAGCATTAGAGGGTTTGACAATTTCCTTTGATAAAGCACATGTAGTGCACAAGGGTTAATTAAGGCATTCCCTATTTGATATACACAAAAAAATATGCTTTTATGTAATGCAACCTTAGCATTATTTCCCTAACTATAAATTTTGGTTCAGTGGCTCTAATAATATATTGGCTAAATTACGGAGCTTATTTTTATTCTGAGGGATCACACAAAGCGACATAAGCAAAAATGAAAGACAGTCTTTCCATTACTATGCCTCAGTTTATAGATTTCCCAATCCATAAATCACAGCGAGGTATCCTATTCAAGGCCTATTTATTTTTATTGCTTTGAAATGTCATTTATGGATAACTGAACGGCTTGATATGGCTCTTCAGAAATTGTTTTGACATGCTCAGGCCTTGCCACTCACATAGCTAAAATTCTTAAATGAATTAGAGTAATTTTGATGATCCATGAGTTTGTGCCTAAAATATATTAAAATAAATATTATATTTAGACAGGACATATTTTAAAAAGAGCTAGTAGGATGACTTAAGCCCAGCTTGCAATAATAAACAAACAAATATGGAATCTAATATGGGGGATTTTTTCCTTTCATGAATGGCAGAAAATTCTAAGAGTTGAGGTCCAAAATAGCAAACTTTTCTAGATAAGACTGAATTTCAAAACATATGAAGGGCAATTCTATAAACTGGCACCTCAGTCTAGATGCCCCAATGCCATGTGCTTAGTGCCAATTCTATAACGGCATCTTGATACCAAGATTGCATTATAGAATGCTAGTGTAACGTTGACATTGTTGTTCTCACGTGTAAAAGCAGAAGGGAGTGGAAATGACCATGATAAAAGTGTTCCAGGATGACAACTAAAAGGTTTATTCACAAATAAATAAAAACAAGTAAAAATCATATATGCCGCAGTTGTGCGGTCTCATCTTTACAACCATATGCTACACAGATGGACCTTACACAGGCCGAGTTTCGACAAACAAGCCTTATTCAGGAGTTCTTTCAATTGATTGCAAATGGAAAGATTTATACCGCATTGAAACCAATAACTGCACAAAGTAAAACACCTTGTTTCTGCAAACTGTTGGGTAAAGGTGATGTGCTTACAGATACCGTGGTGCAATCTGTTGCTAAAAAAAACAAAACAAGACATTTTACTTTGTGCAGTCATTGGTTTCAGGGGTCCTTTTACTAAGCCATGGCAAAACGTAGCCTGCGGTAGCGTGGGCAAGTGTTTTTGGCACACGCTGGGCCAGTTTTTACTGCTTCTGGGAAAAAGGGTTTTTTTTTCAATGGGCCGGGAAAAGGCCTGTGGTAAAATTGAAATCAGTGTGCGCCTATTTACAGCCTGTGTCCTTAACGCCACCCATTGATCTAGCATTAAGGGCTCATGCGCTACACACACGGCGACTGGTCGGTGCGTGACAACTGCCAATTAATGCTAGAAACGCCGCACGCGGTAGGAAATAAAAAAATTAATTTGTTTGGCGGTATGGGCATGCATCAAATCCGAAATTACCACCAGGGGGCGGCATCTTAGCTCCACCTCAGGTGGCATTTTGCCTTGGGCTAGCACTGCTAAGATCAGCAACTCAACTTTGCCTGGTCATTCCATCATGTAGGGAAATTTTTCATGAGCACACTCAAGCTGCTATTTTTTTCAGTACAAAGTCCTGAAAAATGGAATAAACTCCCACTCTGCATGAAAATATAACACTTCAACAATTTAAAACTGATTTTAAAACATTTCTTTTTCAGGCTGCCTATAGTTAAGGCCATGACACCTACAATTAGGGCCTTCTTTTTCGGAGATGATTCTGGAAAACAGCCTATCCCATCCTTTTGTGCCTCCCTTTGCTATCCTATCGATATTATAGTTCTACCCCCTTTCCTTTTGTATCACATCCAGCCCCTTCCCCTCTAGTTTCCTTATTTTTCTTTTTAGTATGTAAGCCACATAGATGCATTTTCCGATGAGCCGGGTAGTAAACCCTCAATAAACTTGAAGTTTGATAAACAAGTTGGTCAGTTACAGGTAGCGCTGAAAGTGATCTTTAACATGTGGGAAAGACCCACGTTGGGGCTATCACAGGCCACTTCTTAGAGCTGCATTTTAAAAGGGCCCCTTAGTCACTATCTTATTTATAATATAGCAACATAATGCACAGAAAGTGTCTTTAACCAAGCGGCAGTAAGCCCAACGTGGGCTTACTGCTCACTAAACTGGAATTTTCGCCGTGCTACCACAGCAGACTAGTGGTAGTTGCCACACCATTTCCAGCGCTACAAAAATATTTTTATCTCTGTAGGGCCGGTGTTTACTCATTAGTAATCACCGTTGGGTTAGCGAGGAAGCCCTTACCATTATCTCAGTGGATGTCTGTAAGTGCTCCCCCCCCAACATGGCCATGTGGCAAGTGCTTCACTTGCCGCAGGGCCATTTGTTTAAAAATAAAAAACAGCCTTTTACCTGCAGCAAAAGGGGACCTCAGCATGCGTCAAAAATATGCGCTGATGCCAGCGCAGGCCCCCTTATGCCACAGCTTAGTAAAAGGACCCCAGAGGCACCTAACTGTCAGGTTGATGGCGTCTTTGATATACATAAGTGGCACCTACTTATCTCTAGGTGCTATTTAATAAAATTATCCCAAAGGCATATAAGCTGTGAGTGTTCTGTAAAAGCAACATATTCACCTATGTGCCTTTAGAGAATTACCCCATGGAATGTAGGTTCACATATTTACATCTCTTCTGAGGAAGATAGAATTATGTTTTTACCCTGGTAAGAATAGGCAGATATGGTGTATTTTATAAAATACACACATAAGATCCAATTGTGCCCCACAATCAGGGGCCCTTTTACTAAGCCATGTAGGTGCCTACGTGCACCCAATGCGCACCAATTTGAAACTACCACCTGACCACTGCACGGCCTGGGTGGTAATTTTATTTCTTTACGCGTGCCGGAAAATTTCCGGCATGCGACACTAACCGGGCAGTAATCAGCATTGTACGTGCACTGATGATTACTGCCCGATTAACACATGAGACCTTACCGCTAAGTCAATGGGTGGCATTAAGGTCTCTGGCCCAAAATGGACGTGCGCCAATTTTCATTTTGATTCGCATCTATTTTGCCCCCCCCCCAAAAAAAAAGGCCTTTTTAGCAGGTTTGCTGAAAAATGAACCTGCGCACATCCATGTGTCTACACCAGCGCACCTTAGTAAAAGGACCCCTCAGTCTTTTCTATGCGCCCAGGAATGCTTGCACATATACTGATGACCACATAAATGATTATGAATAGTGAACTGAATGGGTCTGAAAAGTCTTGCCTTCCTGTATTTACTTTCAAATAAAATAAATTGATTTCCCTGCATCAGGGTGGTAAGGAGCCAGCACTCGAAATGTGATTGCATTTTTGGTTTTGTTAATTTCTGTGATTTACTTTTTTTGATATTTATTGAAGAGCTTGCTGTGATTGTTTCTGTATTGTGTGCACTGTTTTTATAAGCTGTTATAAAATGATGTGGCTCTGATGATTATAGGTACAGATGGCGATTCTAATGTGAGAATTACACATAAAAGAATCTGGACGCCTCTGCTTTGATGGCCCCACTATTAATTGAAGTTATTACTTTTTATTGAGTGCTTGAATAATTGAACAGGTGGTTTTGGATTGTTTTTGTTCTTTCACTGTTTTTTTTTCGGGGAGGGGGCGATGCTGGATATATTGGGGGCCTTTATAAAATAGGCTTACAACAGGTGTCTTTTTGAATTTATTACATTGACGTTCTCTTATAAAATCAAGCCCAGATACTTATATTCCTTTAGTAATGTTACAGAGAAAGACTAATTAGAGAGTAAAAAGTAAGAACAAGGTTAAACTTATGTACTGGGTCTGTAGTGACTGGGAATACTTTGAGGGGAGCATTTACAGTCCTTGGAAGACTGGAAGGCAATTCAGGTATGGCAAAGCTGACGGTTATCATACTTTGCTGACCACCACCGACGCTTAACATGGAAATTCAATGTCAGGCCATGTTTGGGCACCGGTATTAAATTTCTGGGTTTGCGGAGCCAGCTAAAACATAGTTGGTTAAGGGGTACTTTTACTAAGACGAGGTATGCTTAATGTGGGCCTACCATGCGACAAAAGATGTGCTGAGGCATCCTGTGGTAGTGTTCCACTTAGCGTGTGCTAATCCCATGCTGAAAAATGTTTTATTTTTCAGCATGGGAGGCGTGCCCAAGGGTGGAGAGTAGGTGTGCCTGCGCTAATCAGGTAGCACAGGCACATTACCATGTGCTACCCGATTAGCTAATGAGGAAATTAGCCATTACAAAAAAAAATACAATTGCAACCATTTTACTGGCACACTGAAGTTGGCTGCAGTATGTGGGGAAACCCACTTGCTAAAGGTTGCATGGGTCACCTTTTAGCACGACTTAGTAAAAAGACCCCCTAAGTGCAATATTCAGCACTTACTGGCTATGAGTTAACCTGGCTGCATATCAGTACTTAACTGGCCAAATGCTATCTCTGCCCCAGTAATGCCCCCATAATAACCAGTATGAGTTTGGCGCTAACTGGTTAATATTCAGTGGCGATAAACAGTTGAGCGCCACTGAAAATGACTGGTTAGCCCCAAACAGCTGATTTAACCAGCCAGGAGCTGATTCTAGCTGGCTAAATTCAATTAAATATCAACCTCTATGTTCCCAAAAGAGCTGCAATATTTTTCCCTTATCAAAGAATATTGATATATTAGTTAGTCAAAAAACAAACCTTTTATTAAGGTGCACTGAAAAATGGCCGACAATAGTGTAAGTGCGTGTTTTGGATGTGCGCAGAATCATTTTTCAGCGCGCCTTTAAAAATGCCTTTTTAAAATTTGGACCGAAAATGGACATGTGGCAAAATGATAATTGGTGCACATCCATTTTGGGTCTGAGACCTTACCACCACCCATTGACTTAGGTCTCATGTGTTAACTGGCTGGTAAAGGTCTACATGCATAGAATGCTGTATACCGCCTGCTAGCACCGTGCGACAGAAAATAAAAAGTATTTTCTGGTGCGTATAGGGGATGTGCGTCAAAAATGAAATTACCACCCGGGCCAGGTGGTAGCCAGGCAGTAATCCCAAACTGACATGCGTTGGGCATGCCTAGGTGCCTACGCGGCTTAGTTAAAGGGCCTCAAAGGACCCTGTTTACTAAGCTGCATTATAGACATGTTAGTATCTTTAATGCACGTTAACCATGTACGTGCCTATAATATCCCTATAGGCGCCTACACAGTTTGCACAATCTTTAACTGTAGGCATGTTAAAAACGCTAATGTGCCTTTGAGGGGCATAATCGAACATCGCCAGTGAAATAGATCGCCGGCGATCTATTTTGGCGGCGGCGCTACAGCTGGCCATAACTTTATTATCAAAAAAGATGGCCGGCCATCTTTTTTTTCAATAATACGGTTTAGCCCGGCCAAATGCCAGAGTTTGCCAGGTTTGAGATGGCCGATTTTGTTTTTCAGCGATAATGGAAAGAAATGCCGGCGATCTCCAACCCGGTGACATCCAAGGCATTTGGTCGTGGGAGGAGCCAGCATTTGTAGTGCACTGGTCCCCCTGACATGCCAGGACACCAACTGGGCACCCTAGGGGGCACTTCTAAAAATTTTAAAAAAAATATACAAATACCTCCCAGGTGCATAGCTCCCTTACCTTGGGTGCTGAGCCCCCCAAACCCACTCCCCACAACTCTACACCACTACCATAGCCCTTATGGGTGAAGGGGGGCACCTACATGTGGGTAGAGTGGGTTTGGGGGGGGGGGGTTGGAGGGCTCAACACTTACCACCACAAGTGTAACCGGTAGGGGGGATGGGCCTGGGTCCACCTGCCTGAAGTCCACTGCAACCAACATAAACTGTTCCAGCATACTGCTGTCAGGGAGCTGGGTATGACATTTGAGGCTGGCATACAGGCTGGCAAAAAAGGTTTTTATTTTTATTGTTTTAGTGTGGGAGGGGGTTAGTGACCACTGGGGGAGTACGGGGAGGTCATCCCCCATTCCCTCCGGTGTTCATCTGGTCAGTTCAGGCACCTTTTTGAGGCTTGGTCATGAAAATAAAAGGACCAAGTAAAAGCGGCAAAATACTGAGTAACGCCGCTTTTTTTTCCCATTATCTGCAAAAGCTGGCTATCTGGTAGCCATGTCCATGCCCGCCCATGTCCCGCCTTCGCTTCGCCGCTGACACACCTTGAACTTTTGCCGGCTCGGCGACGAGAAAGCGGCGATGGTGTCAAAAAAGCAGCTTTCGATTATACTGATTTCACCGCTTTTGCGAGATTGCCGGCCATCTCCTGATTTATGTCGGAAGATCGCCGGCGATCACTTTCGAAAATAAGCCTGTTATTAAACAGGGCCTGAAATTAGTAAGGGTTACAAAATGCAAAGAATTCAAAACAGGATAGCTACAAATGAAGACTCATGTTCTTAGCTGGATTTTGTTAAAGCTGAACATTCAAAAGAGCAGGAAATGGCTTTTGTGTAAAATAAGAAAACCAAAAAGTAGAAAAATGGAGACAAATTGACACAAATGATAGCCAAAATAAGAGTAATACAATTAAAAAAAAACACAGTACAATGACTTTTATGTTTTCAGGTCATTTTTAAGTGAATGCTTTGATAGCAATGTTTTGACGTAATATGTAAACATAAAATATCAATGATTTTTTCCAAATTACTAACAAGTTCAAAGACTGTCGAATATGTTAATATTAAGACTAGATCAGCTTCTGTGTTCTGGTTAAGATATTCTTTGTAGAATCAAACTTCTCGTGCCTGAAGAAATATTTTTATTGGGGTCATGGCTAGTACCTTCCGGGGAATCTAGTTTCCACAATAATAAGAAATTTGTCATTTTAGTACTACACATCCAAGCATTTGTTTCTGAGTGTCTTCAATAATACCGATAATAATCCACTCTTTACAATTAGGTGTCATTCCGATCTCTGAAATGCTTGAGTGATCATTTTCTTTGGTAATTGAGTTCCCTCTAGAATTCCCCCTGATCTGATCACCCGCTCAGAAAACTAAGCATATTAATTTGAAAAGCTGCATGAGCATGTGGCCAAGATAATGGCTGCGGAGTAATTGTGAGGAAATCCTTCTACAACGGATGTATTTTCATCTAATAAAACCTTCCCCAATGGTTACACTGCATGCCAAGAATGTGATATGAGATCTAACATGTGCATGCTAAAATATCTGTTGAGCTAGATAAAGTCGACCTGTTCCAGGATCCATTTAATACCACTGTATTATCTTTTTAATCTTTTTTGAATTACGTATCATTTCATTTTTCTTTAAGTAATTACTTTTTGTCTAAGAGAGTGAGAAAAAGAGATGATTAATACGCATGCATGCAACATCCATAAAATGCATTCATACTGGAATATCTATTCTTTTAGAATAAAAACAGCATTGACTCCCAAGCATGAAAATTGCATTGTACTAAACTCCACTCAGTCAGATATTTCTATCTGGTGACATTTCATAAAACAGCAAGGCAAGACTTCAAAAAATGTCATGAGGATCCTTTTCCATATGGCATTGATCTCCTTACTGGCATTATACTTTGAATAGTTGATAGAACATGTATATGAAAATCAAGTGGGGAAAAGCATGTGGCACATGACTTATAGAATACTTTCCAAACCCTCTGCATATGTGTAGCTGTTGTCTCTGTGAGTGATATTTAGAGAAGAGAGAGAAGGAGAGGGTCTGTTTATGGATTTTCCCCACTACTTCACCTCTTCAGAAATAGTACAGGAGAAACTGCAGGTTCTGGGAATGGAGACAGCTGCAGGTTTTGAATAAACATGGAAGCATTGACTTTGAATGGAAGGGCCTAGTAATTCAATCTGTGGGCTGACAATCAAGGAAGCAGAATAGTCATTTTCATCCTCTGTTACCTTTGGAAAAAAACAGAGATGCTGAAGGTGAGCCACCCCAAAGAATGAGATTGAAGAGGGAATTAATCAAGGTGTGGTAAAAGATCACCTTTTATAGTCCTTTGATTCTCCACAGGATTCAGCAACCTGCAAGATCCTGGTACCACAGATTGCTGAATCCTGTGGTACAAGAATAACACTGGGGTCCTTTTACAAAGGTGCACTGAAAAATGACGTGGTAGTGTAGGCATGGGTTTTGGGTGTGCACCGATCTATTTTTCAGCGTGCCTGTAAAAAAGACGTTTTTAAAATTTTTACCGAAAATGGATGTGCGGCAAAATCAAAATTGGCAGCGTCCATTATGGGTCTGAGACCTTACTGCCAGCCATTGACCTAGTGGTAAAGTCTCATGCAGTAACCAGGTGATAATGACCTATGTGCGCCAAATACCACTTGGTGTGCATCCGATACGTAGGCCGAAAAAAAATTATCATGGTAGCCGTTCGATAACTCCATTTTGGCGCGCATTCGGCACGCATAGACATTTACGCGGCTTAGTAAAAGGGCCCCACTGTTTGCAAGCCACCTTGCAAGCAGCGCTATATTCTATGTGCCCAGGAGCATTGGGCCACAAAGTTGTGGCCCAATGCTTCTGGGCCCGATCTGCACGGGCAGAGCTGCCAAGGGAGCCAAATCACTGAGAGGGAGATTCTTGCCACACACCAGCTCCACCTAGCCACACCCCCAATACCTTACCACTCTACCTCAGTTCCACCCCCAACAAACCTCAGATGGCACCAAGAAGCCATTTTAACCTCAGGCAGCAGGAGATGGCTTAATAAAATATCATCTCCTGATGCCATGGGACCAATCTCTTGATAAGAGCTGTGAGATTTTGCAGCTTTTATCATGAGATTGGTGCCATGGCAGCAGGAGATGACGTTTTATTAACACATGTCCTGTGCGGATGGAAGAGGAAGCTGCTCAGCGGGAGATTTTCACACCCCAGCGAGAGTGTGGGAGAAGACCCGCAAAAGTGGGAGTTTCCTGCTGAATGTGGAAGACTTGGCAGGTCTGCTTGGGGCCATTGGGCTGCATGTAATGCCCCCCATTCAGTTGCCCCCCCCCCACACAACATCCTTCCCTCCCAATCAGAGCCACCCCCCATGATGCATCTTTCAATTAATAAGGCTCCCCTGCCCCAGAGAGGGCTCTGAGGCCTTGACCTGGTGGTCCATGGTTGCCAGGAAGCAGCTATACCTCTTCACTCCTGCCTGACTGGTACTGCATCCAAAATGGTGCCCTAGTGGTAGTCTCAGCAACCACTAGACCACCATACCATTAGAATCTAGTACATTCAGTTTTAATAAAATAATGAAGACAATAAGTAGAGAAATCATGCGGATCATGGCTAATGGAATTCTTTTAGAACATCAGCATGTGTGCCTATATTGTGTTTGACTTGGAGAAAGCGGGAAAGTGGCAAATTCCAAAGGGGTAAATTCTATAAATGGCGCATTAAAAATCTGCACCGAAAAATCATGCGGGTAGTGTGATTTCATAAAGTATGCCTAAAATTAGGCATATATATAATATTCACACATACCGTTCTTGCACCTAAAATTTAGACACACCCATTTAGGCCACCTAAAATTAGACCTAAATACCTGGGCCTAAGTTAGGTGCAGATTGGGTGTATTCCATAATAGTGCACATAGGGGGTCTTTTACTTAGACGCGCTGGCATTTTTAGCACGCGTTAAAAGTAGGCGCATGCTAAACGCTAGACACCTACAGGAATGCATCGGTGTCTATAGCAATTAGTGCGTGCTTATTTTTAACACGGGCTAAAATGCCAGCACGCCTTAGTAAAAGACCCTCATAGTTTTTTGAATGCCCCCAACCCACCCATTCCACACCCATATCCATGCCCCCTTTTTGACTGTGTGCATTAGAATTTACATGCACCAGATTGTAGAATACACCTAGAAAGTTGTGTGCATTAATTTTAATTGAAGCTAATTAGTGCTCCTAATTGGTTAAGTACCAATTTTTGGAGCTGATTGGCTTGTTAATCAATTAAGTTGGGCGTGCAACTTGGCCATGTGGCCAAATCAGCACACACAAGTTAAGGCACCATTTATAGAATTTTGGGGAAATTGAACCACAGAAAATGCTATTCAATATTCAACTTTACTCATTGCATTCAAAAGGGTATAGACAAAGTAGAGGCAGTATTAGGATACTTTTCAAAGTAGTAAATAGTTACCCAGTAAACTCCCCAGACTGAAAACTTTCTTCCACTTAGTATGCAGCCAGGTATATTTGTAGTAGTGGATTTCTCTGGCTTTTAGAGAGTAAATGACACTGGTTCCACAAGAGAAAGACACAGACACTGAAACCAAGAGAAAGACACAGACACCGAAACATACTATGTCACTGTTGACGCTCAGACATGCTGCTGTCTTTCTCAGTGAGTGGCCTCTACCATCATTAGCTCTGTGCACGTAGTTGCCGACGGCTCTTATTCTTAGCCTGCAACATCCCCCCTTCTCCCTTTAACTAGCTCTTCTTAACACCTTCCCTCTCCTCTCGGACACTCAATGACTTTCCAAGGTCAGCCCAATGTCCCTTATGGAGTTCAGACCCCACGTGATGCAGAAGCTTCACTTGCACAGCATAGGACCTTCCTCCTGGTTTATCACTTCCATTCCTGTTACTGGACAACTTGTTATATGGTTAAAATAGAATTGATTAAGTGAAGCAGAGGCAAGGGACACATTGGAGTCACAAATGAAACTTAAACAGCACAAGTATTTAGCACTACAATATGCAGATAACTTTAATCCATTGAGTCACCAAAATAGCAGGTGCAAGTTAACCAGATGTGAAAGCCAATTAACTGTCAGTGACTATATTCACAATTGAATTGTGTATAGACAAATGTACCACTGGATGTGTGTCATGTAATTTTCATTATGAATAGTGTTTATAAAATTAATAATAAACTGTGGTACATAGAAACCACAATAGTAACAGACAAAAACCTGAAGTGATTTAACAAAAATAAAGCCACTTCAGGCTTATATATGTGGTATGCATTACATATGGAAAATATACCCATAAATATTTGTATTTTATTTTACCATTCAGTCATATTAGATTTATGTTTCACCTTGAACCAAAGGGCTTCTGGGCTCTGTATAGATCACAAACACATTACTAGTCAAGAAATCAATCATAAATAAAATGTTTTAAAGCTGTGGATGATATAGTGCTTAAAAAGCCTATTACCTATACATGCAGATCTAAGCATCCAAGATAAAATACAAAGATACAGAAGAATAAAAAGGTAAATAAAGCAAGACTGATGAAAAATAAGATAAAATAAATAAGATTATTTTCTCAACCTTGAAAGTCAGGCTTAGGTTTTGGCATGGAACAATTTTCAGAGATGGAGGTCCTCCACAGAGAAGGTCAGTCCATCTGCCCTTTAATCTTTTATGAAAAAATGAATAATGGTGATTTCATCATTGCCTTCACTTCATTTTCTATATGCAGACCAGGCAGCTAAAGAGGAATTTATTCAAGTGGCTTAGGCAATGAAGCTTAACTTGCACATTTCTAAAACTTGATGTCAAGATGTAGGCACAACACATCCTATATAATAAAACGCACCTCCAACATTCTGAAGCTGACTGCATGGCTGAGGCATTCCTGCTCTCTGTATCCATCTCCTGAATTGACATCATGTACTCCCGGGTTCCTCACAACCAGAAATGACCAACCACACGAGGTTTCTCAGCTTCAGAATATTGGAGGTGCATTCTATTAAATAGGATTGGTCAGTTCCTTGAAGCACAGCCAGAGCTCAGCGTCCTGCACAGTAACGCTCAGACACCAGAGACAGAGAGCGGGGGGAGGGGGGGCTGACACAGAGGGAGGGAGGGGGGCCTGACACCAGAAGGGGGGGGAGGTATCTCTGTCACACACACACTCTCTTTCTCTCACACACTCTCACAGTCAATGTCTTTCTCTCTCTCACTCTCACACTCTATGTCTTACAGTGTATCACATTCACTCTCTATGTGTCACACAGTCACTCGCACACTCTCTTGGTCTCATACACCGTCTCACAGAGAGTCTGTGTCTCACACACACACTCTCTCTCTCTCGCACACACTGAATCAGTGTGAGAGAGAAAGTGTGTGTTTCACACAGTGTCTCACATATGCACTTGCACACACTCTCATTCTCACACACACACACACACACACACACACTCTCTCTCTATCTCTCTCAAAGACACACTCGCACCCAGACTAGCTCTCTCTCACACACTCGCACATTCACTCTCTCTCTCTCATACACAGTCACTCTCACACACACTCTCTCTCAAACATACACACGCCGAGGAAAACCTTGCTAGCACCCGTTTCATTTGTGTCAGAAACGGGCCTTTTTAACTAGTAAGAACGTAAGCTTTGCCATACTGGACAGACCGAAGGTCCATCAAGCCTAGTATCCTGTTTCCAACAGTGGCCAATCCAGGTCACAAGTATCTTTCCTCACAAGATCTTTTTGTGAGAAAAGAAAAACAAGAGAAGCAGGAAGCCTATATTGTTCTCCATATATGGCCACTGCTATCCTTGATGCTAATTGTGGATAACGTAATATTAATTGTGCAATAATAATATAAGAATGTATATTATGTGTGAAAGTTGGAGTGAATGGAATATGGTGAAGAGTGTTTGGTTTCTAACGTGGATTTTATGATAAGTAAATGGATAATGAAGTGAAATGTTTAAGTGCAATATTTGAATAAAGATTTAATAGTAAATGAGCAACGTTTGTTTTGGAGTGTGTGTGTGTGTTTATATGTATAAGGAGCAAAAAACATTGGAAACAATAAATTTTCATTGTAATAATAAATATTGAAATGGAGGAAAAGAAGACCTCAGCTGGCTGTGATCATCCCTTGACAGTATGAAGGTTGGTCCAACATAAGCCGCTTTTCATACACAGCTCCCAGTAATCATTGGTCAAAAACCTCCTTCAAAAATATTTTAATTCTTCAACTTCATATCTCAATCACAAAGCAGGAAAAACTTAGCTTCGCCATTGGGAGCTATCCCTACCGTGACCCATTTCACCTCCCAGGCTTCATTAGGGAATTCTTGCACCTTGCTGATGCTTCTAAACTGAATATAAAATGAGTGACAAAATTAGAAGATAAAAACAAGCAAAACGTTCATTACAACGTGAGAAAGAAAGATAATTATTGACTTCTAGTGCTACGGAGCTCCTTACTCAATGTCCACATTCCTGTTATCTTAATCCCGCTGTGTTGAATACAAACAAAATGGTTTTCAAATATAAAAACAATGCCCACACATGTGCCTTAATGAAAAAAAGCTATGCTACTCTCAATGAAAACTAAAAAAAAATGCAACCCACTCAATCACATTATTGAGCCCATGAGGTTCATAAGGAGGTCTTTTTTCCTCCATTTAAAAATGTATTATTATAATGAAAATTTGATGTGTTTCCAATGTTTTTTTTTTTTTTTACTCCTTATACATATATGTAACTTGAGTGTAAAAAGAAGTGAGGTATTGATTCCACTATTATTTGTTTTGCTATTTACATAATATAGTGTTTTTTCTCCATTTTTGAATTTTACTTTTTTTTTTGTATTATTTAGCACACGCTAAAATATTATGCTATACAACACGGTCATGTACAGCCTGAAGAGTCAATAAATCTCACTGTCTAAAATGCTTATACTCTACAAGTGCATTCACTGATATAGTTGATTTTAAAATGTTATTGAATAACAGAGGTTAACCGCTGCTACTCCACTGGGGGCATCATGATGTATTTACTTTTTAATTATTGCAATATGTAAACCATTCTGATATTTGATAAGAAGGGCTATGTAGAAAATATGTTAATAAACATAAATATAATGGTAATTGCTAAAATCAGGAGGATCGATCATCCTCCTTGAACATCTGAAAAACTCTCCCAATTCCTCCACAATTTGACATTGAGGAGTTAATGTGGCCAATACTAGTATGGTTTATCTTCTCATGTTAAAAGTTATCTCATATCCGAGTAACGGAAGTAGTTACTAGCTGCAGTAAGGAGGCTAGTGATGGTTTTCCTTTGCCCTCCTCATGACATCCTTGGCATCACTCAAGTCTCTCCTTTTCCTATCCTCAAGACTCAAAATCACATCCCCCATCCCCCTGAATCCTTGACACTTAAAACCACAACCCCCAACCCCTGAATCTCCCCCAATACTAAAAGGTGCACCCCCTAAGTTCCCTGTAACTCAACCATGGGTTTCCCTGGTTGTTAGCATAGGGAGTGGGAGTAATTCACAGTTGTTTCTATCTCATTGATTACACAAAATTACCCCAGATACTCTGCTATTCAAGCTAGATAGTCTCAATACAAATATAGCAGAGATTTTTGTCAATGAGGGAAAAGTCTCAACCACTACGGCTATATTTTACACACCTCAGTGTTCATTGTTATAGTCCGTAGAAAAAGTCATCACTGACTTAAAAAACCCTCTATTTTTCTGCTTGTTATCAATTTTATTTAATTTTTTATGTGTGTGAAAAATAAAATCACTTATCTTGCCAAGTATTAATTTGAATAGGCGCTTGATTCGATTATAGGAACCATTGCAATTTTTGTGATATAATCGAATCAAGCGCCTATTCAAATTAATACTTGGCAAGATAAGTGATTTTATTTTTCACACACATAAAAAATTAAATAAAATTGATAACAAGCAGAAAAATAGAGGGTTTTTTAAGTCAGTGATGACTTTTTCTACGGACTATAACAATGAACACTGAGGTGTGTAAAATATAGCCGTAGTGGTTGAGACTTTTCCCTCATTGACAAAAATCTCTGCTATATTTGTATTGAGTCTATCTCATTGATTGCCACATTCAAAATGACACAAGACGACCCCAAACTGTAGTCTCGCCATACTACTGCTAGGGATCAAGCTGCCAAATAAGGGCCCTCCTGCCACTCAGTAGCTACCATAGAACCCCCCCCCCCCCTCCCCAGTTGGTGCTATGGGGGTGATTTTGAGTGTTGGGGAGTCTAAGTGCAGGAACTGTCTGTGGCCCCCTTTAAAAGGCTCCCCAGGAGGATTAAGCCCCAGCTTTATTGTCTGGTGATCTCAGGGAGTAAAAATGACAGTTCTAGGAACAACACAGCTTTTGAAGGTAAATGTAAGCTGTGTTATTCAAATTTCTTAATAATGAGGTGCTTTGTATCTCATTATTTCATTAACAGTGCAGTAAGTTAATGGGTTTTAAGAGCAAATAATACAGGGTTTTGCCGTTTAAGAAGCATTAAATAACAAAACCTTGCATTATCCACTTAATGCACATTAATAACTACCCATCTAAGTGGTGTATTTAAAGTTCACTAATTTTTCTGATAAAAATTGTTTAGCTTGAGATTTTTTTCCCCATAGGCTCACATGTCATTTGTGAAGCATAGAAACCAAGAAATATCACAGCAGATAAAAATCATCCAGTTTATGAACATCAGCTACTAAGATTTACAACACCTTACTCTCCCTCAGGGATCCTCTGTGTGTGTCCCTTGTTTTACTGTCCTCTCTCTACCACTCCAGTGGGAGACTGTTCTAGGCATCCATTACTCTTAAAGAAATATTTCTATTACTCCAGAGTCTCTCTTTTTGCTCTCATTGGAGGAGTAGCCTAGTGGTTAGTGTAGTGGACTTTGATCCTGGGGAACTGAGTTTGATTCCCACTGCAGCTCCTTGTGACTCTGGGCATGTCACTTAACCCTCCATTGCCCCTGGTACAAAACAAGTACCTGAATATACTATGTAAACTGCTTTGAATGTATTTGCAAAAACCACAGAAAGGCGGTATGTCAAGTCCCATTTCCTTTCCCTCATTCCAAAGCCTCCTTTCAGTTGAAAGAGACACCTTCCTTTCCTGTGTATTTATGCCTTGGGGACAATTAAGGGGTCCTTTTACTAAGCCACACTAAAACGTGGCCTGCACTATTTGTAGCGTGTGGATTTCCCATGCGCTGAGGGCGCTCTTAGCACAGCAGTAAAATGGCTGCAATTTTATTTTTTCCATTAATGACCATGCACTAGATTCCTAATTAGTATGTGGCCATTAGCGCAGGAGCCCTTGCTGCCACCTATTTACTAGGGGGTAAGGGCTCCTGCACTAAACCTATGCTAATTGACAGCTTGTGACAATTTTAAAATTAGAGCAGGACACACTTACTCTCTACTCTCAAACATGCCCCCATGCTAAAAAGTTTTTATATTTTTTAATGTGGGATTTACATATCAATCCCAGAACTATAGTGGAATGCCCAAACATATCCCATGGTGCTGCCTTTTAGCATGCAGTAAGCACGTGTTAGAGCTTACTGCCACTTAGTAAATGGGACCCTAAGGAGGAGATTCTATATATGGTGCCTAAACAATCGGCGCTGAAATCAGTGCCGACTAAGCGTATTCTATCATTGGCACCTAGATCTAGGTACCAATTATAGAATAAGCTTAGTTGATATTTCAGTGCCTAAATCTGTGAGCATCCATTTGCACCAAGTAAAACATGGCGTAATTCCTGGCGTGTAAATTTAGGCGCACTGGGCCATATTCTATAACTAGGCACCTAAATTTTGGAACACCCATGAAACGCCCATTTCCCCGCCTATAACCATGCCCCTTTTTGCCTGCATGCATTAGAAGTTTGGTGCACTTCGTTACAGAATACGCTTAACGAGTTGTATGTCTAAATTCTAATCAGTGCCAATTAGTGCTCATTATTGCTTAAGTGCTGATAGTGCTAATTAGCTTGTTAAGCCAATTAAGTAATGCAAGGTGTTATAGAATCCGTGACAAAATCTAAGCACAGTATATAGAATCCGGTGGTAAATGTATACATCATATTTCCCAATCCTTTCTTTCTCCCAAAATATATATATATTTAGATATTTAATTTTTCCCCATATGTTTTATGATGATCACTGACCATTTTAGTAGCCTCAACCTTTTGAAGATGTGGTCTCCAAAATTCCATGCAGTTCTCTAAATAATGTCTCACCAGATGTTTATATAGAGGCACTATCTTCTTTTTTTGTTCACCATTCCTCTCCTAATGCGTCCAAATACCCATTTGGTTTTTATTATTTTATGTACGGTCCCTGTTTGGTTACCTCAAGATCATCAGACATGATCTCCCACAGACCCTTCTCTTCTTTTGTGCACAAATGAACTTCTCCTTGGAAGAATATGGAAATCTGTATTTGAAGAATAAATATTTTTATTGTATATTCTCACTGGTTGTTTTGGGACTGGTTTATGGTAACTTCTATGCCTGTTTTAGCCCAAAATGCATAATCATGCATTTTTTAGCACTGAATCTTAGCTGCCACTCTCTAGACCATTCCTCAAACTTCTCTAGGTCTCTCTTCATATTTTCTACAACTTCCAGGGTGCCTTACCTACTGCAGATTTCAGTATCATCTGCAAAAAAGCAAAACTTTCCCAATGGCCCTTCCAAAATATCAATTACAGAAATGCTGAAAAGAACCAGTCCAAGGGTAAATCCTTGTGGCACACCATTGATAATGTCCCTATTTGCAGAGTGAATTCCATTTACACCTTCTCTTTGCCACCTCTAATTCAACCAGTTCTTAGCCCAGTTAGTCACTTTAAAGCCCTTACCAAGGGTGCTCAATTTATTCATAAGGTGCCTTTATGGAACTCTTAAAGTCTTGCTGAAATCTAAGTACAATGTACACACAGAAGAAACAAATCTCCACAAAGGTACACAGTATGAAGCACAACAGTGAAAATGACACAGGAACAATGGACGCCGCTTCAGATAAGAACTGTTTATTGTCAAGTCTCCACCATTTTCAATAAACAGTTCTTATCTGAAGCGGCGTCCATTGTTCCTGTACCATCTTCGCTGTTGCTCTTCATACTGAAAGCTAAGTACACTATGTCTAGTACTGTCCTCTCATCTAGCTATTTGGTTGCTCAATCATAGAATTTGATCCAACAAGTCCTATGCAAACACTTGAGATTCTCAAAAAATTACTACTCTGTTTGGATGTTGATTGATCTATGTGTGCGCTTTTAGGGCTCAAATAAATTTCTGTGTGTGTGGCTAAGTAATCTGCTACCTAAGTGAAATGTGAAATATATCTTGATACTCTGAAGATATATCCTGTCAAAGTAGTATTTCTAGGAATGCCACCACTACATCAGGTAATATGACTGTTGTAATGAATTTTCATCAGCTTTCTTAATGAATATCCTCATAGTCTAAGACATTTGTCACTGAATAGTCTTACCACACTATGATGTGAGACAGAGATGGATTGCTTTTTTCATTCAAAAACTTGCAGTATGTAGAAATAACTCAGGATGAATTTAAGAAAGAGGGCCCATAAGCTGCGAAACAGACAAAATAGATAGATGCTTTTTTTATTGGGTAGGTTACTATAGATATGGATATGTAGGTCTGTACATACAACTGTAATAGCTTTTGCCATTGTCCACTGTGAAAGAAGCTTACTGACCATATTTCCATTTGACTAATCAACCACTGATAATCATATTGAATAATTGCTTTCTAATTCCTGAACTCCGGTTAAGCTCTTAGAAGTAGGAACTGTTTTCAGTAGTTTTTGTATTTGTGTTCTATGCATGAGTTGCCACATCAGCATGTCACTGTCACGTCTGTGGCCCCCTCTCAGACTCACCTTATTTTCTGTGGTCAGCTTCTGAGCTAGCTTCTGTCTGTTCTTTGTGAGTTAGTTCTGTCTCTGTGTGCTGGCTGCATTAGATTGTCTGTGTGCTGTCTCCCATTCCAGATTTCAGCCGAGTCTGGTCCAGATCTTCCAGACTGCCAGACCTGCTTGTTTTGTTTGAACCTGCACAGCACCCTTAGTTGCCTGGTGATTGTTGCAGCTGCTGGGCTTATTAGCCATTTTGAAACCTTTCTGCTTCGCCTTTGCATTGCGTCTAAGGCCCTGGTATGTTGGTGCTTGTTGCACTTCAGCCTGAGTTTGTTTTCTTGCTCTTGTTCTTGCCTGAAATCTTGCCTGTTCTAGTTAGTCTATGTGTAGTTTAGGGTATTGCTTGTTTACTGTATTGCTTGTTTCCCAGTCTTGTGTCTTGGTTGTATGTCTTTGTCTAGTTCTGGGTTTATCTGTGTTTGTTCCCTGCTTCAGTGGCTGATTGCAGCTTTCAGTTCAGTCTCCTGTCTAGCTGTGTTTGTTCCCTGTTTCAGTGGCTGCTCGCAGTTTTCAGTCCTGTCCTGTCCTTTAGCCTATCCTTTCCCTGTCTTGCTGCCCCTGTGCTGCCTAGCTGTTATCCAGTCCTGCCCTGTCCAGTAAGTCCTGCTGGCCACCTGAAGCCTGGAGCTCAACTCTTGGTGAAAAGTGGCCAGGTGCAGGTGAAGCCTAACTGTTTGTCAGAGATCTGCCCTGTCTCTAGCGTGGGGTGGTTTTGCCTGCCACTGCCGCTCCTCGACAGTGGCCCAAGGGCTTACAAACCCAGTTTCCAGCTTTGTAAACGTGACAGTCACCTATGGAAGTCATTTTATAAAGATTTGTTTGTGCCATTATACATGCGTTAAGAACAACTTGTTAAATTATCTCATGCATAAATACATTCCGTGTCAAGTAGGCAGGTACTTGTATGCAATGCTGACAAAACAAAGCAAACATCTACGTACAATAAAATCATGATAATCCTATAATCAATATAAAAGTGTAATTAATATACAAGTGTAATTAAATAACTAATAAGCAGTAATAGTGGACACATGCACATTAAAAGTAACACATCCAAAATGACAAAACAAAAATGAAGAGATTCTAAATAATAAAAACTAAAAAGGAGAGACATTATATTAAACCCCCAGAAACTTAGGGCTAGATTCTAAACATGATGCCTGAAAATTCCACGCCGAAAATAAGTACATCTAGGCATAATCTCTAAAGTATGGCTATATTGTATATAATAGGCTTAAATTTCAGCGCAGTATGTAGAATGCACCGAGCGCCTCTCCATGTTACCAAATTTAGGGCCAGATGCATTAACCAAACGTAAAAAAAATCTAAAACGTAAAAGTGCTTACCGAATTTGAAAAAACGAAGAATGCACAAAAAAAAAAACAAGTCGCACATGTTCAGTGCGGTATTGCAAAATACAATGCATTACAGATTCATAATCCCCGTCGGTAATCGGCTTCTAAAACATGCGCAGAGCAGCCAAGTATTATGCTGGCTGCTCTGCGCATGCCACAAACTGTCAACACAAATGTATTAAACCTAGGTTGCTTACCTCAGATGGGGGCATGCGAGGGGGGGATCGGGATGTGCAAGCATTTATCTCTGTGATCCTAGCAGGAGAGTGCAGTTGAAGAAGTCCTCCTCAAGACTCCAAAAGGACGTCCTTCATAAACCCCCCCTTTCTAATAAAGACCTCTTTCATTGTGATCCCCTTTAGCTCAGCAGAGAGACCTGGGCCTGCCCCCGATTGGGGGAACAGAGGAAGGGAGAGGGACCTGGGCTGCTTAAAGTTGTTTTCAGAACTGAGAAATTGGCTTGAGAGGAGAGCAGAGAAGCAGGGGAGCAGCGGTGACCTGCGGGGGGGGGGGGCAAGGCCGTCCATACAGGACGCTCCTGATGAGCGCCTTGCCCCCTCCCGATCCTTTTTTGATTTTTGTTTAGATTTTAGATTTTATGCAGGGGAAAGCGGGGAGGTGTTGTTTATCTCACTTTTGTTTTTAAATATGCCAGCTTGGGTTCTTATGGTGCAGGGGGAAGCGGGGAGATGACAGCTCTGGCCTTTACGACTGCTCTGACCGGTAAATAATTCGGTGTAATCATCTGTATTGTTAGTGCATCCCAAATCGTTCACATTACAATGGTAGTTACTCGTTTGTATTCCGTTTTCGTTAGCTGCTTGCTTCGTCGGAAAAATGCCTTTCATGCATACAACGGTTAGGAATTTCTTCATTAAAGGGTTGTTAGAGGGTCGTTAAGGTTTAGTGCATCTGGGCCTTAGTCGTGGCCATTTATGCCATGTTTTACTTGGTGTAAATTCAGATGCATAAATTAGACACAGAGTGGGTGTATTCTATAACAAAGCACATAGGTTGTAGAAATGCCCATGCCTCGCTCAGGGCCATGCCTCCTTTTCAACTATGCAACTTAGAATTTAAGTGCACCATATTACAGAATACATTTAGCAAGTTGTGCGCATAAATCTTAATGCCAATTAGTGCTGATAATTGCTTGTTAATATCCAATTGATAGCGCTGATTAGCTAGTTAACCAATTAAGTTATGTGCACTGTCATAGAATATGCTTCAGTTTCCGTGCGGAAATTAAGGGGCGAGATATAGAATCCTGGATTGAGGGCATAAAGGTTGCTGACACTGTACTCCTTGAGACCAATATGAGTTACTACAAAAAGAATCACACATCCTGGATTAAGTTCCTTTTTGAGACCTGATCGTAAGATCATTGATGCAGTACTCTGGTCCTGAGAAGTGCACAGAGGTGTCACCTTGGTCTACTTTGTAGCTTTTGATCTGCTATATTTGTGAATCAATCCTTGTCTCTGGCCTATCTTGTCAAAGAGCAATCTTCCACATTATCGGAATAAACTATTTTTGCTCATAAAATCCTAATTTATCCCTGGTTTATGTGTACAAATGGGGTCTTATAAAATTAGGTCACACCTAGAAATACAAGTACATATGTTGCGAGCTGGCATGTACTTGTGCAGTAGCTGCTGGGTTCTGTATACAGGGCCGGCGTTAGGGGTGGGCAAACAGGGCTGTTGCCCTGGGCCCCAAGCATACCTGAAGTTGAAAGAGGGACAATCTGCAGTTGAAAGAGGGACAATCTATAAGCAAGCTTTGGGGCCCCCTCCCTAGCATCTGCCCTGGGCCCCATCATGTCTAGCACCGGCCCTGTCTGTATAGGTCAGCCAAAATTGAGCATACAAATTTGTCCCAGATACACATGTAAACTAATTAGCTAAGGAGGTGATAGCAATCAGTTATTGGTGTTAACAAGCACTTAATTGGCAGTAATCGGGAATTATGCATGGATCTGCCCTAACATGTAACATGTGCGTCTAAATTTCATAGTATGCAATTCCAAAGAGGGTGTGGCTATGAGAGGGGCATGGATGGTTCAAGGTGTGAAATTAGGTGTGATGTTATAGAATACTTGTATTTGCACACCTAACTGCCATCAGTTGGGCACAAGTATCTATACCAGCCAAAATTAGGCACAAAGGGCTAGATTCTATATATGGTGCCTGAAAAATCCATGAGGAAAGAAATACGCCTAGGCGTGTTCTCTAAAGTATGTCTAAATTGTACAGAATAGGCTTCAATTTCTGCGCAGTATATAAAATATGCTGAGTGCCTCTCCATGCAATCAAATTTGGTCACATCCATTTAGGCCATATTTTACTTGGCGTAAATCCCAATGCCTATATTAGGCACAGAGCAGGTGTATTCTATAATGATGTGTATAGATTTTAGAAATGCCCATTCCACGCACATAACCATGCCCCCTTTTCAACTATGCGACTTGGAATTTACGTGTACCATGTTATAGAATACGCTTAGCGAGTTGTGTGTATAAATCGTAATTAATGCCAATTAGTGCTCATAATTCTTATTAACATCCAATTGACAGTGCTGATTAGCTAGTTAACCAATTAAGTTATGTGCATTGTTACAGAATGCGCTTCAATTTCTGCAAGGAAATTAAGGTGCAATATATAGAATTTGGGAGGAAATGTGCACTAAGCTAGTACTCTATAAAGGGTGCTTGTTGCAGAGTGCCCTTTGCAGAATACTAGCTTAGCGTGCATCAATTCGGCACCCATCTTGGGGCACCATTTACAGAATCTAGCCCTAGATGTAGTAATGGGTGGAGTCACATTTTACCCATATATTGTGAACAAACAAATGCAGAGAAGAAAAAAAAGGTTCCTCACGGGTGTGAAACAGCAAGAAAACAAGTGAAGTACAAACAAAAGTCTAAGGAGGCCAGTCAAAAGCAATTACATTTTATTCCAAAAACAACACTGGTGTGGTGCAACTGGAAATGTGACTTGACACAAGCTGTGTTTCGGCAATACTCCTTGATGGAGTATTAGCAATCCCCAAGTGATTCTCTGTCTTAGAGATAGCTACATTTATTTAATCAATTGCCTTTTTTTGTGAATGCTAATCAACAGTTTTTAAGTGATCCTTTTAAACGTTGTCTTATTTACTTGCCGATGGAACTGATCATCAGATTAGCTTCCAGTGAGACGCTCATCCAAACTCTTGTTTAAAATAATGAACATATCTCTGTACTCCTTTTTTAACAGATAGTTCAGATTACAATATAGATAATCTGATAGTTCTTGTTCACAATTATTATTCTACAACCATTGTTGTGCCAGCGTCTCTGTCTCTTGACATCATTTTTATCATTTTTTCAGAGAAGAGTGGTGCATTTATGTTCACAACACTTTTTGATATCGATTTTTACCTTGGATGATACAGTTCTATAGGTATGTAATGCGTTCAAGTGATCTAATTTTATCTTCATCAATTAGACGGCAATAGTACGCACAAAACATAATTTAGGCTTCTTTCTCACTCTACTTAATAAGAATAAATATGTTGGTACACATCTCAGTTTCTCTAATGTCATTAAATGCTACATTTTATTTTTGAGTTTGCGCTATTACGAAATTATATGTTTTTTTATATTTATGTTTACATCTGTTTATTTTAATTATTTTGTTTTTTTTGCCACATTCCACAACTTTCTTTATGTTGGCACTGCATATATTATTTTATTTTATAAAACTGTATATTTTTATATTCACGTTAATATACGTCATTTATTGATTAAATTTTTCTAGTTTGTTTTGTTTTGATGAATATGTGGTGGATTGGATTCCTGATGCAGGCAGTATTGCCAAAACACGGCCCATGTCGAGTCATGCTTCTAGTTGCAACACACCAGTGTTGTTTTTGGAATAAAATGTTTTAAGGACTGGTCTCATTGGATGTATCTATCTCACTTGTTTGCTTGCTACCCATGTATTGTATGTATGAGTATCTACCCCATTCTTAAGCAGGTATAATGTCCATATCTTCAGTCTAATCAACAAAGGAGCCCTCTTCCCACCAAACCAAACTGTTTAAGCAAATCACGCAGGGCCCTGTTTACTAAGGTGCATTAGCATTTTTAGCGCATTCTAATGCTAGAGACACCCATAGGAATATCTGAGTGTCTCTAGCAGCGTGCGCTAATATGTAGCGTGCTAAAAATGTTAGCACGCCTACAGCACAGCTTAATAAGCAGGGCTCCAAATGTGGAAGGGTAAATGCTCTACCACACCATATATCTTTTTTATACATGTATTCTCACTCTCTCTCTCTTTATATATATATATATATATATATATATATATATATATATATATATATAAACATGACCAAAACCGAGCTCCTCATTTCCCCCCCCCCCCAAACCCACCTCCCCACTCCCCCCGTTTTCTATTTCTGTTGATGGCTCTCTCATTCTTCCTGTCTCCTCAGCTCAAAACCTTGGGGTCATCTTTGACTCTTCTCTCTCCTTCTCTACTCATATCCAGCAGATCGCCAAGACCTGTCATTTCTTTCTTTACAACATCCGTAAAATCCGCCCCTTTCTTTCCGAGAACTCTACCAAAACCCTCATCCACACCCTTGTCACCTCTCGTTTAGACTACTGCAATCTGCTTCTTGCTGGCCTCCCACTTAAGTCACCTCTCCCCTCTCCAATCGGTTCAAAACTCTGCTGCCCGTCTCGTCTTCCGCCAGGGTCGCTTTACTCACACTACCCCTCTCCTCAAGTCGCTTCACTGGCTCCCTATCCGTTTTCGCATCCTGTTCAAACTTCTTCTACTAACCTATAAATATACTCACTCTGCTGCTCCCCAGTATCTCTCCACACTCGTCCTTCCATACACCCCTTCCCGTGCACTCCACTCAATGGCAGTGGCATAGCCAAGGGTGGGCCTGGTTGGGCCCAGTCCCATCCATTTTGGGTTCAGGCCCACCCAGTAGCAGCACACTTATGGTGTGGCTGGCAGGGATTCCCAAGCCCCACCAGCTGAAAACTCCCAACAACTGTCCCTCCTGCATACCTTGTAAATAGCAGATGGCATGCAGGTGAGACAAGGAGAGACCAAATCACCTGTGGGACAGGGAGGGGTTCTTCTGCCCACCCATCTTGGGTCCAGGCCCACTTAAAGTTGGGTGTCTGGCTACACCCCTGCTCCATGGATAAATCCTTCTTATCTGTTCCCTTCTCCACTACTGCCAACTCCAGACTTCACGCCTTCTGTCTCACTGCACCCTACGTCTGGAATAAACTTCCTGAGCCCCTACGTCTTGCCCCATCCTTGGCCACCTTTAAATCTAGACTGAAAGCCCACCTCTTTAACATTGCTTTTGACTCGTAACCACTTGTAACCACTCACTCCACCTACCCTCCTCTCATCCTTCCTGTACACATTAATTGATTTGATTACTTTATTTTTTTGTCTATTAGATTGTAAGCTCTTTGAGTAGGGACTGTCTTTCTTCTATGTTTGTGCAGCGCTGCGTATGCCTTGTAGCGCTATAGAAATGCTAAATAGTAGTATATATATATATATATATATATATATATATATATATATATTGTAACAAGGTTCCCCTTCCAGGTGGGAGCCGGGGTTGACCCTGCTTAGCTTTCACTGGCTTCCGTCTGCTTTCCTAGCCAGCCACCGCACTTTCACTTGCTCTCCCTCTCCACCTTGCCAGCTGCTGAGAAAATCAGTCCCACTCCAGCAGAAAGAGCAATCCAAGTTCTTTATTGTTACAGATGTCAGCCTTGTCTAAACACCTCCAATTATCAGCAAACTTTAATCCATTTTCAATTACAGGCTTTTGTTTTAAATTCTCCCTCCCCAAACCTCCAGCCACACTATCTTCACCGCAGATAGTTTTGGAGATTTAGCTGGAACCACCTCCTCTCTCACCTCTTACAGTTTAAGTTCCCCCAAAATGCACATGCCTTTCTGTCTTAAAGCCCTTCCCCCCCCTTCCACAGCACTACCTCTTGGGAACAGCCAATATGGTAGCAAGTTGTGCTTTCCAGTTGCTCCCCCACTGCTTTGCTCCCAGCTTCCCCCAACTCCACAACCGGGGCAATGCTGAGGCCACAAAAGCTCTCACCCTGTCTGCACGGGTTAGAGCCAAACCACCCACCTCCATACATTCCCCCTTACCTTCTCCTTCTACCTCTGCTTTATTCCACTCCATCTCCTCCTCCTCCCCAAGCTCCACCAGCTGTTCCCCATCTCCAGGATCAGACCTCATCTCCCAATCAGTCATTCCACCCTCCCCCTCCTGAGAGTTCAGCTGACCCTGCACTGGCTTCTGGGGAGTGTAGTTTTTCTCCTGCATTACAGCTTTCCCTGGCAGTTTGATCCCTAGAGGGCGCCCTGCTCTCCTAGCTGGGCTGAATGACCGGGGATGATGCCGGCTGAAAGAACCACTATCCCCTCTCCCTCGTACCAGCCCTCCAGAGTGCTCACAATATATATACACACACTTGTTCTTATTTTATTTTTTTCATTTATATGGAGGAAAAAAATGTTTTTAAGCTGTAGCAATCACTTGCTGCTTTTCAACAACAGCACCTTCTGACTAAGACCAATCATTGACCCCTTAAATCAGATTCAAAACTGACTCCTTCACATCATGGTTTGCATCAACAGTGTAATAATTATGTCTAGTTTGAAGGTATGGTAAATTTATTTATTTATTTAGATTTTGCTCACATCTTTTTCAGTAGTAGCTCAAGGTGAGTTACATTCAGGTACACTGGATATTTCTCTGTCCCAGGAGGGCTCACAATCTAAGTTTGTACCTGAGGCAATGGAGGGTTAAGTGACTTGTCCATGATCACAAGGAGCAGCAGTGGGATTTGAACCTGCCACCTCTGGAATGCAAGACCGGTGCTCTAACCACTAGGCCACTCCTCCACTCAGGCTCTACCACACAATTGTTTTTACTTTTCTATGGAGGAAAAAAGGCCTCAGCCATCAAAGGTTTTAAGCTGTTGCAATCACTTGCTGCTTTTCAACAATAATGTGTCTCTATCATTAGCGTGCGCTAATTTTTAGCACACGCTAAAAGGTTAGCCCATCTAGAGTGCAGCTTATTAAACAGGGCCCTAAGTTTTTACCTGAGACATTGAAGGTTTAAGTTACTTGGCCAAGATCATAAGAAACTGCAGTGGGATTTGATCCAGGGTTTCTGGTTCCCAGCCCACTGCTCTTACCATTAGGCTACTCCTCTGCAAGATCAGCTATGTACCATTTTATAACAGGGACATTCCTATAAAATGTTCATGTCCCTTGTTTTGCCATGTTCACAGTTTAGATGTTTCAGTTTATAAAATAGTTGTTCATGTTGGACATAACCATCACATGGATGTTAATTTTTCATGTTTTAAAACAGGTTGTACGTCAGCAGATTATGTTCTAAAATACTGGCACTACCAGCAATATGCCAATTTGGATGTCCTTATTCTAAGCTGGATGTCCGATTTAAAATAACATTCATATTGATTAATTATTAAGTCAATTATTGAATTGAAGGCTTTAGTATAAACCCATTGTGTGAAATGAGGGGAAAAATGTTATTTACTGGGAAGTGTATTTCCTAAAGTCAAAGGCCCGTGGAAAAATTACCTCTGAAGTTCCTTATTCCCTCCCTTCTGCCTGCATTATTCAATTTTGATGTGCTTCTAAATCACATTAAAGAGAGAGCTCCTTGGGATGCAATGTATTGGAGAGCTTCTATGTAAACCCAAATTACTTTCCATTCCTTTCTTCATTGCATTTTCAAGACATCTCTAATTATACCTAGATAGAGCCAACAGCCCCTATTCTGTCTCCAAAGGATGATGAAGAAATAGGATTGAAAATATGAAACAGAATGAACAAGCAAATTCTCTCTATTTTCTTTTGAAAATTATTCCATTTCATGAGGATAGGGGATGCTTGCTCAGCGCTCGGCCTGCCAGGCTGCACTGTGTGCTCCGAACAAGCAATTTCACTCAGCATTTTATTGACAAACCACTTTTATCAGAATGCCAGGGGCAATCTTGGAGCTGCCCTGTGAATGAGTGATTTGAAATGTGGATACAATCACCTGGGATTCAAAGGTAAATTCACCTGAAAGCTTATTTAAGTGTGAATGAGAGTTGCCGAGAAAGCTGATGCATGCCAGGTAAAGAAGATTGATGAGGAAGGAATGGTGAGGGGAGGGGAGGTAGTTAAACTATGAGCATCAGCAAGTCTGAAGGCTATGTGCAGCCTGGTTTGATCTAAAATAACATGTTGGAAGTTGATGCCTAATGGAAGAGAATGGCCAATGATTTCCTATTAAAAATGGAGAACATGCATCAAATAATGTAAAGGTGTCAAGTAAGTTTAGGGAACAACAACGAACAATACAACTTACTTGAAAACATTGTCTACCCTTATGTGCATATGTAGAAGACATTTTTTTAAATGGTTACTAAGAATGGATTTCTGGATTTTTCTTTCCCTACCTGTCTCTGTCATCCCACCTTCCCCAGACAAGGTACTCAGGTGGCTCTTGAGATTGTTACCAGCCTACGATCATTGTTATCCTCTTAGGCATACCCATTGTTAACTTACAAAGATTATGACAGTAGTAGTCATCTGATTTCCCTTTCTGAACATGAGCGTACCATTTCTGTAGTTCACCCCGGCTTGACCAACCTGCATGAACAGGGGATTCTTGATCCTTAGGGCATGTCCCACCGGGATGATGTTTTGGTTGCCATTGTTCAGTTTGAACTTGTTAAATGGAAAAGTGGTGAGGCAAGTGCTGCAACAAGCACAAACACAAAAAAAATGGCAGCACCAGATACATTAAAATAATAATAAAATAATGATAACTACAATTTGTAAAGTATCATCAAGCCTTTAAAAAGTGAGATATGTCGGTAGTGGGAGGCGGGGATAGTGCTGGGCAGACTTATACGGTCTGTGCCAGAGCCGGTGGTGGGAGGTGGGGCTGGTGGTTGGGAGGCGGGGATAGTGCTGGGCAGACTTGTATGGTCTGTGCCCTGAAAATGACAGTTACAAATCAAGGTAAGATATACACAAAAACTAGCACATATGAGTTTGTCTTGTTGGGCAGACTGGATGGACCGTGCAGGTCTTTTTCTGCCATCATCTGCTATGTTACTATGTTACATTGTAAGGTACCACACACTAATGGGAACTTTAACGCATGATTTGAATATAAAAATATCAGAAATGCCTCCACTAGTTGAAACATCGGAGGTCCTTTTACCAAGTCACGCTAATGGATTTAGCATGTGCTAACAATTAGTGCATTCTAATTGCCATGCAGCCAGTTATATTCCTATGGGCTGCATGGCATTTAGCACATGCTAATAGTAAGTGAAAACTCGTTAGCACGCCTTAATAAAAGGACCCCAAGATTTACAGATACCAGGCAGTAAATTCCTACATTATGTCAGGGTAACTGTAAATCTTACTGGACTTTAGTGTGAGGGATTTTATAGAACTCAGCCCCTCACCCTTAACAATAGTCCCATAGACAGCCTGAGCCACCTTAATGTAACCAGTATAAGAAAATATATATATTTATTTATTTACCTGACCCTGGGGAGACTACAGGATGTATTTGGAGGCTGGGGCGTGTCCGTCATGGGATCGCATTTTCACCGCGATCTGCGTTGTTCCGGACCGCCTCTGGTGAAGAGGAGGCAGGGCAGACCAGGCAGGAAGAGCCCTGGGCTTCCTGAGGCCTGTAGGAGCCCGGGGAACGCTGAAAATGGGTCCGCGATGGTGTGCATGCTGAAGTCATTGGTGATGTCAGCAGCAAATGCACGGTGCAATTAACTTGTTCGTTGGCTCAGTGTTGTTTGGGACCATCGGGGACCACTGCACCACCAATGAATTATTAAAAATACTAAAAGGGGGCTAGTTTTGACCCAAAGAAGGGTCTGATTAATTAAATAAATATGGCGGCCGAAATTGGGGGTTGTGCGCAATTGCGCATGCGTGAGGCGTGTGCATGTGTCAACATTTTTAATTAATTTTGCCCTAGAGACTGATGGGAGATGCAGGAGAAGCTTTGGAAGCGTCCTTGATTGCCACGGTGATCCGAAATGGCGTGAATTTCGGCACAGGCGCAGTACAGTAAAAGGAAACCTGCACTGACATCTGGAAATCTTAAAAGTATTAAAAGTACATTTTAAAAGTGTTTGCATGAGTTTTAATGGTGTAATTCAGGTTCTGGGAGCCTATACTTGCTTGCTATGAGGTTATTGAAGCTTAGATTTTATGCAAATTAGTCCGATTTTATGTTCCAGTTTGGCTATTTGGGGGGTCAATTTTAATGGAATGTTTTATAGAATAAACATTAGTGCATTGCTACGACCTGTGCTATGTAATTTAAATCCAAAAATGAAGGTTTTATATACTGTTTTAAGTGAAAATGTACAATAGAATGTTAGTATGGAAATGTGTTCTCAAAGGGAGCTTCCTGATTGGCTGCACTGCTCTAGTTAGGGACCTAACTAGTGACAGTTGGTGTGAGAGCAACAGAAGATCTTGTTGAGAGAAGACCTGCATCCTGACTTGTTTGAGTTGAAGGAATAAATGATAAAGCTTGAGTGAAATAATAAAAGAGTGAGTGAGAATAGTTTAACTGAGAATACTGAGATTATATAGAGGTTTGTACTGAATTTCAGAGGTTCTGATTTCTCACCTGAGAAAGAAAGCTTGTGCTCCATAGGCTGATTTAGAAATAATTGATAGTAGTAAATGTTAAAAATAGTTTCAATACTATTTAAGAAATATTTTATTCTGAAAAGTGTTGGAAAGCATTAAATATTAATAGCCCTTTAGTGCGTTGAGGTAACTGAAAAAGGAATTGATATGATGTCTCTGAAAGATATCCTCTGAGTTTAAAGTTATTTTTAAAGGTATTTATTGAAAATAAATTAATATTTGAAGTAATTGGTCACATAAGTAAATTATCTGATATCAGAAAAGTAAAGATTTAATTTAAACAAAACCTCTTAATGCTGTTTGAATCCAGTGTGATTGTGTGTGTGAGTGATATGAACAGCTGTGATCCTCAAGAATTCAGCAAATTCCTGGAAGAGGAACTGCTGTCGCCATAGCTAGGGTTAGGAACTAAAAAAATTATTAGAAGAAGTCAGGAAATTAGACTCAGAAAAATTAAACATTTTATTTTATTGATAATAGCATATTCAGTCCAGGTTCCTGTAACAGGCAGGCTCATCTTCAGATACACACACTACAGGAAGGCAGATTCTTTTCTTTTATTTTCTTTTTAAGAATATGTTTAGGGAGAAGATCAAACAGCTCAAAACACCGCAGCCAGGCTTATATTTGGAAAAACGAGATTCGAAAGCGCCAAACCCCTTCGAGAAAAACTGCACTGGCTCCCAATCAAAGAACGTATTGCATTCAAAACCTGCACTTTGGTTCATAAAATTGTCTACGGCGAGGCCCCAGGATACATGACATACCTCACTGACCTACCAACCAGAAACACAACAAGATCAACACGCACATATCTAAATCTCCACTACCCAAGTTGCAAAGGACTCAAATACAAATCAACCTATGCATCCAGCTTCTCCTATATAAGCACACAATTATGGAACGCACAACCAAACACCTTGAAAACAGTGCAAGACCTATCAAACTTCCGGAAATCACTAAAACTTACCTGTTCAAAAAGGCATAAATGACCAAACCCTGCAACACAACGAATCTAATACTCGAAATGGACATAACTCGCCAGCACGGTGCTATGTAAGCCACATTGAGCCAGCAAATAGGTGGGAAAATGTGGGATACAAATGCAACAAATAAATAAATAAGATAAAGACAACCAAGACAGCTGAAATTTTCCTAAAGTCAAGAAAACTGGAATTTAAGCTAAGTGGGGGAGTGGCCTAGTGATTAGGGTGGTGGACTTTGGTCCTGAGGAACTGAGTTCAATTCCCACTTCAGGCACAGGCAGCTCCTTGTGACTCTGGGCAAGTCACTTAACCCTCCATTGCCCCATGTAAGCCGCATTGAGCCTGCCATGAGTGGGAAAGCGCAGGGTACAAATGTAACAAAAATAAATAAGTACTGAAGAAAAATTAATTCAACAAGACTCTGAAACTGAGAGAGAAACATTGTACATTTATATTATCACTCATACTTACCTTATAGAACTGAGGACCTGACAAGAGAAAAAAAGAAAAGTTAAAGTAGTTTAAATTATTTCTTGACAATACAACTGATCTGTGATATTATTACTTATTACTTACCTTAAAAAGTAATTCCTATAGAAGGAAAGAAAATTGGAAATATTCAGTAAAATTGTAATAGGAATATTTATGCAAGATTTGTTAACAGTTTACTTACAATACTTGTAGTTTTTAGTAATTCTATTGATTTCTATAAGAAAGAAAAATATTTTAGAATGTAAAACTGGATCCAGGAGGGATTTTAACTATTTATTATATTTAATATATTTAAAGATTTTAATGTTTTTAAATAGTTCTATAAACATTTAGTGCAATACAATCATTTATTTGCACTTTAATAAATAATTTATTTATATTTACAAGTGGTTGTGCCTTGAATTTATGTAAACTAAATGGATTCTCTTCACAGAAATCAAAACTTATCTTAACTATTTTCATCCGGTAACACCTTTTTAAGGATGATGTTTATGCAGCCAGCTTCTCCTACATAAGTACACAACTGTGGGACGCACTACCAAAAGCCGTAAAAACAGCTTATGACCACCTAGACTTCCAGAGATCACTAAAAACATGGGGTTTTTTTTGTTGCAATTCTCATTTTGTCTGAGTTATCTTATTGTTGTAAACCGCCTTGAACCTTAGTAGTGCGGTCCATACATTTTAGATTAGATTAGATTTCCTTTTTAATAGACATCGATTGGAACATTCTGTAGGAAATGGATTAGATGATTAACAAAGTTTTCCCTCCCCTCCCTCCACACTGCCATAAAATACATGCTTTATATTATAATAATTTTTATTCTTCTCTTACTCTGCAGGGCTGCACTTTTCTAATGATTTGCTAGCATCATTTTACCCCAAGTGGAGCTGTAAACCAAGATATTTTCAGTAGGGGATATGCAGTATTATAAGCTTGCAATAATCTCTCTTTTTAATGTAAAAACCTCTATCTAACTTCCATGACAAATCTGAGTCTATAGGGTACCTTGTGTAATAAGATAACCTCATTTTACAAATTGGCTGAGATTTCCCAATAAATTCAAGTCCATTAATTAATTCTGCCTCTGCTTTTGCTATACAATTAGAAATATTACTAGTGTTTGGTGGCATGTTTGCTACATCTGTTCAGGAAAGGAAGAAACAAAGGAATTACTGTTGATGATAATTTATGCTGGCATAGCAAGGGGAGTGAACAGGGGTGAACAGTGTTGTCTGATCCAGCCAAAGACCACAATTAAATAGCTGGAGCATTATAATGGTGAGGCATGTTCACCCTTTTTTTCAATCTCCTAGTGACCTAGAGAGTTCAAATGCATTGATAAAATCATTTGTTTGCATTGTAACATTCAAATACTAACATAAGAATCTGTCATAGAAGCAAGATTTTATAAACTTTGTAGTAGCAAAGTTATCTTGGGTCTAAATAAAAATGTTGTATGGAAACTGTGGTTTTAAAACATCAGCTGTTTTCATAGTGAGGAACATGGGAGAAAGGATGCATGGATTGCAATAAACAGATATGCAAACTTAGGAGGCCTTTATAAGCTGCGTAAGCGTCTACGTGTGCCCAACGTGCGCCAAAATGGAGTTACCGCCCAGTTACCACGTGGCTTTTGCGGTAATTTCATTTTTGGTGCACGTCCAATACGCGTGGCTGAAAAATAATTTTTATTTTCAGACGCACGTATCGGACACGTGGCAAGTGGCATTTGACATGCCTAGGTCATTACCGCCTGGTTACCACATGAGACTTTACCGCTATGTCAATGGCTGGCTGTAAGGTCACAGACCTAAAATGGACGCACGACAATTTTGATTTTGCCACAAGTCCATTTTCAGCAAAAAAAATTTTTAAAGGCTTTTTTTTACAGGTGCGCTGAAAAATGGATTGACGCACGCCTAAAACTCGCGCCCACACTACTGCAAGCCATTTTTCAGCCCACCTTAGTAAAAGCACCCCTTAATTATCATATTCGCTTGGGTTGGGGGGTGTTGGGTGTTAGGGATATGAAAATTAATAGAAGGGGGCCTGACACTTTATTATTTTTATTTTTGTTTGTTTCTGTAGAGAAACTAGGCTGTTATTGATAAAATCCACTTACTTACATACATTCACTGCATAATTATCAGATTTGTCTCCTTCTGTGTTACTACATTATAGGGATTATGTTGTAGGAAAATGTTGAGGTATACAATAGATCAGGACTTCCTAGAGCCATCCTGGGGATCCCGCAGTTCATCAGATGTTGAAGATTTTGCTAACAAATATGCATGAAATAACTTTGCATTCATTAGAGATCTCTATATGTAAATTCATGCAATGAATATTCATTGTGGATTTTCTGAAAACACAAGTGACTGTGTGATCACTAGGACAGGATGGGAAGCCCCATAGTAGATCTTCTCAAAGAAGCCCTACATTTCCTTGCAGATTTTGATTTTTCTAAAGACTCTAATAACAGAATCCTCCATCAATGGTGCTTAATAAACTGTTAAATGTGTTTACTTTTCTACTAGTGGATTATGTATCCTGTGAATATGATTTACATTTCAAAATAGATATCACAGTGGATTTTACAGTGGTATATCTTTTTATTGCTACTTTGGAGGGTGGTTATAGTTTAATATGCATAATTAAGAGACCCTTTTACTAAGCCGTGGTAAAATGTGGCTCGTGCTAGTTTTGGCATGTGAAATTGGCATGCGCTGGTCCACTTCCTACTACAGGCAGGAAAAAGGCCTTTAAAAAAAAAATGAGGCAGTAAATGGCCATGTGCTAATATTAAAATTAGCATATTGATGTTTATTGCCTGAGCCCTTACCACCACATATTTAATACCAGTAAAAGATTAGTTAGTTATGGCAGTGTATATATTAATTACATAAACAAATTACATGAATAATCACCACAAATATATATTTATTTCTTTATTTATTTGTGATCATCAATGGTGTTCATATTTTAGGTACTATTGGGGAATAATATACTGCCATAACTAACTAATCTTTTACTGGTATTATCATTTCATTCTCATTTTTATTTGTTAATTTCAAATTATTTTACTATATATGTGGGATATTTATATTCTAATTATGGAACCTCTACGTGTAATAGTTTTAAATAAATTTATATATATATATATATATATATATATATATATATATATATATATATATGTATATATATATAAATCATGTAATTATTTATATGTGAGTATATATTTTATGTTTCATTTCTACATGTATGTATTTATATACATTTTAATTTTGTTTATTACTATAAAGGTTTTTACGCTATGTCATGTGTCTTTGTAGCCCCTGACGCAGCCCTTGCTCGAAACACGGCCTGTGTCGGGCTGATTTGAATATTTGGTTTTCATTTAATAAATTCATGTTTATCTTCTATTGATCTGCTTTGTTGTTTTTCCATCTTGGAGTTTGCAGATCGTTTGCCTTGTTTTCGTGGACCCCCCACTTTCTACCACAAGCAGGAAAAAGGTCTTTTTTTAAAAAATGAGGTAGTAAATGGCCATGTGCTAATATTAAAATTAGCATATGGATATTTATTGCCGGAGCCCTTACCACCACATATTTAGTAGGTGGTAAAGGCTCACATGCTGTGGTAATTGGGCAGTGCACGGCAATGTGGCTGTGCTGCCGATTACTGCCAGAAATGCCCCCCCCCCCCCAGTAGAAAATAGAAAATTATTTTCTACCACGGGAAACTGTGCATGCCAACTTCAAGACTACTGCCGGGCTCCCACATGGTAGGGCCAATTTGGTGCACACTACCCACATGGTAACGCTACTGCACCTTTGTAAAAGGCCCCCTATAAAACTGAGGGGCCCTGTTACTACTGGGTTGGTGTGCAGCAACAGGCTTGCTGCGTGCCTATCCAGAACTACCGGAGGAGACCGGCCATAGTTTGCACTCCCAGCGTGTGCCATTTCCGGCGGTACAAAAATATTTTCTATTTTTGTAGCGCTGGTGCTTACCCGGTAGTAATCCTGGTTACTGCTAGGTGAGCATGGGAGCCATTACCACATCTTCAATGGATGGTGTTAAGTGTCGTTGTCCCCTGAAATAGCCTCATGGTAAGGGTTTCGCTTACCGCATGGCCATTTCTTTTTGAGAAAAAATAAGTCTTTTACCCACTGTGGTAAAAGTGGGCCTCAGTGCGCATCAAAAACACGCACTGATGTTAGCGCAGTCCCGTTTTAAAAGGACCCCTAAGTGTGTAAATACACCTATATTATCAAAGGATGGCTATTTTAAAATGAGCACAATGCCAAATTATTTTCAAATACATTTTTACCAGCATTAGTTTAGCCACCCATTTATTTATTCCCCCCATCTATATATCTGCATTTGTATCCTCAGCTATATGGTAAGCTGTATTGCAGAAAAGCATTAGTATCATGGCAATATAATTTGAATGTTCTAATTGTGTGCTTATTATATGTACTACTACTACTACTACTTAGCATTTCTATAGCGCTACTAGGGTTACGCACAGCTGTACAAGTTAAAACATGGGGAAGGACAGTCCCTGCTCAAGAGAGCTTACAATCTAAAGGTAACAAACTATGTAGTCAGTGTAGTCAGTGTATCATGAATGGGGAAGGTGGTTAGGCGCCAAAAGCAAGGGAGAAGAGATGTGTTTTGAGTATTTTATTACATATTTTATATATGTAAGCCTAATAGTGATGGAATATCATATTATATCTTTGTTATTTGAATTTCAGTGCTGTTAAGTGTGTGGATTTTTGATCCTGTTTCATGGTAATCCTGTTATTAGGTCTCAATTTGCTGCTTTCAAGTTTTCCTCTTTCATTCTGTCTGTCTTTACTTGTTCAGTTTACTATTGCTATGCTGTTAACAAAATTGTAAGTTTGATGTTAAACTGTATCTACTGTATACCACCTTGGTTGAATCTCTTCATAAAGGCAGTTAATAAATCCCAATAAATAAAATAAAATTAATACGCAAATATGTTTTTAATAGTACTAAAGTTTACATATACTTCCACTTTGAAAGTTAGCCCAAGGAAGTTTTGTGTACATGTACACCTTCTCTTACCATACACAAATTTCAAGTTAATTTATGTACATAGTCTGTACATAAATGCAAATCGCTCCCCAACCCTGCCCTTAGGAACTCCACTCTATTCAGAAAGAGTTATGCATAGATAGACTGTATGTACATAATTTTTACATTCATATTTGATCAGCCATTGTACAATAAAACTATTTTGGTTTGTGAAGCACTGTTTTACACTTAGGGGTATGTTTACCTAGGTGTGTTAGCATTTCTAATGCACCTTTAAATTTAAGGCGCATTAAACGCTAATGTGCCTATAAATTTATATGGGCGTGTTAGCGTTTAGCGCGTGTAAATCATTTACGTGTGTTAAAAATGCTAACACACCCATAGCGCATGTTAGTAAACATAGGCATTAAAAATGCTTTAAAAATTACCCTCTAGGAGGCAATTCTTTTTTGTTTTTGTTTACTTTACAACTTTAATATACAATATAACATGTATAATCAGGAAAAGGATACAACCTAACAACAACAAAATTTCATTTTACATTACATATAAATTCTTTACAGGGGTAGTTCTATAAAGATAAAGGTTTATTTTATTTATTTATGTAATGCATTTGTATCCCACATTTTCCCACCCTTTGTTAGGTTCAATGTGGCTTAAATATTACAACAGAGACTGATTACAGAATGTCAGTTAGTTGGCATTACTTAATGCCAATGATCAGTAGTAGAGTAGATTGCATTTACAAAGCATATGGGAGGAATAGGTAGTGTTTGTGGGAGTGAGGTATGCATCATTTTCTTATGCGCTGTTTATAGAATAGCACTGCAATCCATGCCCAACTTTGGGCAAGAGGATTTACACCAACAGAAATCTGGTGTAAATCCGGGGGCATAATCCAGACATGGATGCCCCAAATTTTATAATACTGTGTGCATTTTTAGTGAATGCTCCTGACTCATCCATGCCCCCTTTTCAGTTATGCTAAAGGATTTGCATGTGGATCTTGAATGGCACTTAACAAGATGCACACACAAATCATAATTGGAGCCAGTTAACTGCAATCATTGGTTACTAGTACCTAATTATTGCTGGTTAATGGCTCATTACTCAGTTAAGATGTATATAACATGGGCATGCAATTTTGGGTGCCATATTATAGAAACCTGGGGTAAGGTTATAGAATTAGAACTAAAAGCAGTTCTGGAAATTAGTGCCAATTAGTACCAATTAGTGATAATTAGCACCAATTCATTCCAGTTATAACTGATTATTCACAGTGCAAATTAGTGCCTAATTTAACAATTAAGTTATGCAGAACCACCATTATTCTCTACCCTGTGTACACAAATGTGTGTGCTAAGTGTGAAAATGTGCACACAAGATTATAGAATTAGGGTGTATGTGTTTATTTAAAAACACCATTTCAGCATTTTCAGCATAAAATGCATCTAAGTTGATCACCAAAATGATATATTTCAATATTTTCTATTATATGGCTCATTTATCATTTTAGCCAAGAATGCTAGTAAGATTAATTAAGAATGTACTGACTCTTATAGTACATAATCTAGCAGAGACCCACTGGAACTCAACGGAGACATTTTTTTCATTAGCCTTGGCATTGGAAACTCACCACAGCCTGCTATCTGTCAGCATCTCTCTCACTCTCTAGTTGCTCAAGAGCCCCTTCTCTGTCTCCAACACTCACTTGCTCAATCATTTCCCCTCGTCCTGTGTCCGGCATTCTCATTCTCTCTCTCTCTCTCTCTCTGTCAATCACACATCCTCTTTTCCAGTAATCTTCCTCCTCTTGCTTTATTGCCAGTATCTCCAATATATATTTTCCCTGAGCTGTCACTTTCTTAATGAAAGGTGTTGTGCAGTGGGAGTGGTACTCAGAAGACAAACCACAGCCCAGTATGATGCCTGTTCCTATTGGGGGGGGGGGGGGTATGTCTCAGGGGTCTGTGCTGTCTGCCCTGCTTTTTAATTTGTATATGGCTCCTTTGGGACAAATGTCTGAAGAGTTTGGAATGTTGTATCATTTTTATGTGCCATTTTTCTTCCTAATTGTGAGTTGAGGAGAGCAGTTGAAGAAGCAAGTACAGGTTTACATGACTGCGGTGGGAAATTGGATGAATATGAATGATCTGGTTTTGAATGTTGGTAAGACTGAAATTATAATTGTTGGTCATGTAGATTCTTGTACCTAACTTTAAGCATGGAAATCTGTGCAAATTCTATGAGGGCAACAATTATAGAATTTGCAATGAATGCAGATCATAACAGTGTCTAACCGTGGGAACCATTTACTGCATCTGGCCCCATGTATTTACTTATTTGGATTTTGCTCACACCTTTATCAAGTACAGTGCAATCCACTTAAGTGCAAGGGTCTGGGACCAAAGAAATACATGCAGTTAACCAGAGCTTGCTAGTATTGAAAATGTCATGAGGTGCAAACTTGTTCAAGATGGTAGGAAGAACTGACACAACCCAATTTTCAGCTCCAAAGTCATCAGCGTCTTGTTTCTCACCATGCTGTTTCTTGAATTTTACGTTGTTCCTCTCCTTCCATCTTTCCAACCATCCAACAATGGCTTTGAATGCAGTTAGTCCAAGTCTTTCAGCAAGCTGATTAGCTTTCTCCATAAGCAGTGGACCACTGACAGGAAACTGTCTGCTCCTGACTTGAGACAACCACCAAAGAAGAGCATCTTCTACCTCCTCAGCTTTTCCTGCCCATTTTCATTTCCGGTGTGGATTTGTATTGTTTTGCTAGTCTTCCAGAAGCTGGTCTTTCTGCTTCAAGATATGTGAAATTTGACCAGGATTGACACCATATTCTTTAGCAATGGATGCTTGACTTTGTTTGTTTTCTAATTTTTTAAGAACTATTCATTCAGCCAGTGTTAAAGTCTCACAGTTGCGCGACGATGACCCCAGTGTACACTCTAAAAACATTCTTTCACTTATTCTGCCTGTGGCAGTTAAAGGGGCAGTAAATTTGAAATCTCGGTTGTCACGCGCCAATCGGCTTCCATGTTCTGTGTGCGCGCTTAAGCGGATTCTTTCCTGCAGAGTAGCTGTCTTAAACCATGCATATAAGCGAATCTTGCACTTATCAGTGGTGTGCTAAACCGAAGTTTGTCCCCATCAAAATTGATGGCGCCAAAAACGGGACCGAAGTACAGCATGCAGTTAAACAGAGCATGCGCTTATCCGACGTGCACTTAAATGGAGTGCACTGTAGTTGCTCAAAGTGAATTACAAGCAGGTACATGAGGTGTTTCCCTGTCCCTGAAGGGCTCACAATCTAATTTTGTACCTGAGGCAATGGAGGAGTAAGCAACTTCCCCAAAATCCCAAGGAGCAGTAGTGGGATTTCAACCAGGCACACCTAGATGTCAAGTCCAGTGCTCTAACCACTAAGCTACTCTTTATGCACATCATTGTCAAATTGTGATCATGTGTGTTGATATGAAATCTGGAAAGAAAAACGTTGGTGGAAGCAGGAGTAATAACCATAATGCCCTTTGTTTGGCATCCTTGATTATATGTCAAGCATAGACAAGTAACAAAAATAACCAACCTGTTTATGGTGTGGTAATGTGCCGTGAATTTCTGAGGGAAGAAATTGGGTGTGATGAAGAGAACTAGACCACAAGTAATTAAAATAGAAATCCACAATCATTCAATGGTCATAAATTGCATTATCCTTCACAATCTGTTTAGGAGCACAATTTTCAAAGACATTTAAATGAGGATGGAAATTGTCCTCATTCAGTTCACTCCATAGCACAGACTTGTAGACAAACTGAAGGAAGGCATTTCTGAAAGCATGTTAAAACAAGATTTGAAAACAATGCTAGGTAAATTAAATTTATTCTGTGCCCATTACTTTAGAGCAAAAATCTTCCAAGGGTAAAAGTAAATCCATCCTTTGCACCTAGGAGTTTTCACTTTCCCTTTAAAAATGAGGCATTAGTCACAAGTATCTGTGGATTTTGTGCCTAGGCAAAGTGTTTAGAAATTTTCCCTCAGAGTACAAAGTCAGGGATATTAAGATGTGCTTTATAGACCAGTGAACCCTCGGCACAATTGAAAAGCAACATGAATTTTAAACAATGGAAATGGGATAGAATTAAAAAGCTGCTGCGGGACATATTGTGATCTACTGTAAGATAAAATGATGATGTCCCTAAAATAAATTCCGTAAGTATAAAGATAATTCTTTATGATGCATCAGCCATCCAATTAAAGTGACAGTCACCCATGGGTATGAGCACCAAAGGCTCATATTTTCATTGAATATTGGGGATGCCTATGGATGCCCATCACTTAAATAGATATCACCTTCACTTTACCAATATCAAGAGTATTGTATTTAGTTCTGGTCGCCGTATTTCAAAAAAGATGTAGCAGAATTAGAAAAGATTCAAAGAAGAGTGACCAAAATGATAGAGGATGGAACTCCTCTCGTATGAGGAAAGGCTTAAAGAGGTTAGGGCTCTTCAGCTTGGAAAAGAGACGGATGAGTAGAGATATGATTGAGGTCTACAAAATCCTGAGTGTAGAACAAGTAAAAGTAAATTGATTTTTTACTCATTTCAAAAGTACAAAGACTAGAGGACACTCAAGGAAGTTGCATGGAAATATTTTTAAAAAAATAGGAGGAAATATTTTTTTCACTCAACGAATATTTAAGCTCTGGAACTCTTTGCCAGAGGAAAAGTTCATAGTCTGCTATTGAGACAGACATAGGGAAGCAACTGCTTGCCCTGAGATTTGTAGCATGGAATGTTGCCAGGATTTGGGTTTATGCGAGGTACTTGTGACCTGGCTTGGCCACTGTTGGAAACAGGATACTGGGCTAGATGGATCACTGGTCTGACCTAGTATGGCTACTCTTATGTTCTTCTGTATCCATCGCTTCAACATTCAACTGCATGTTGGTGTCTGATCATAATGCCTTCTTGAGGCAGTATACCAGCAAGGCCTTCTCATAGTACTCTGGTGCACTCCCATACATAGCTTGATGTACAATAGATAAAATCTGATGTTGAATCCTATATTTCAGCAGTAACCAGTAGAGCTATCTCAACACTGCAGTTACATGTTCAAACTTAGATTATCCCATAATCAATTGTGCATCAGCATTTTAAATCACCTGCAATGCTTTCAAATGCACATTCGCAATTCCTAAATAGAAAACATAACAGACGTTTATCCTACTGAACACCACCACTGACTAAGAATCCTGGTGGTTTGTGTTTTGGTCTGTGGGTGCTTTCTGGGAACTGTGGGACCCCTGGGATTGTGGCCCCAGTGTCCTTAGAAACCACCGGGGCAATAACATGTGGGTGGGGACTTGCCCAGAGAGAAGTGGATGGGTGGAAGGATATGCCAGTGTAGAGCATGTGAGCAGGTGGTAGAGGACCTGAGCAGTGCTGGGACAAACCCTTTAGGTGGCCGCAGGGTTAATCACCCAGGTGGTCTCTAGGCATTTTGTGACAACCACTCTTTCACTCACTTCCCCAATTACAGTTGACCCTAAAAACCCAACTGCAACAATAGCCCTAAACCACCCTCTCCATATAACAGCAAAATAACACTATGACCAAACCTTTCTGTAGTCTGCCAAGCACTAGCTACCCCCAGTTCTTCACGAAATATGTCACCTGCTAAAAACGTTCCTCTCTTCTTCTCTTCCTCTCACAGCTGATTGGAGCCCCATTTCATCTTATGCTCCAATCAGCTTCTACCCCTTATGTCTCCAGCTGCTCCTGCCACTCCCTCCCCTCTCCCATTTAACCAGCCTCCACTTAACCCTTTACTTCCTAAACCCTCATCCTATCCCACCCCTCTCTTGCTTTAACAACCTGCTGCGGTGACGCTGCTTGGCTATATTACGGTGCCCCTGTTTATAACCGTGGGCACTTACCTTATACAATTACCCAGTGGTGTAGCCTAGGATGGGCCTGGGTGGGCCCAGGCCCACCAACCTTGAGCTCAGGCCCACCCAGTAGCAGCACACCTATGATGTGGCTGGCAGGGATCCCTAAGCCCCACTAGCTGAAAACTCCCAACAGCTGTCCCTCCTGCATACCTTGTATACAGCAGATCTTTGCCTGCAGCGAGTAGCACCTGATACATACTGCTCGCACCGGCCCAACAGCCTTCTCTCTGATGTATTCCCGCCTATGCGGAAACAGGAAGTTGCATCAGGGAAGGCTGTGGGGGCCAGCATGAGCAGTGTGTATTAGTTGCTTCTCACTGCCAGTGAAAATCTATTTAAAAGGTATGCGGGGGAGGGGGATGTTTGAGTGACCATATGGCATGCAGGAGAGAGAGAGAGAGACCCCAAATCACTTGTGGGACAGGGCAGAGTTCTTCTGCCCACCCATCTTGGGCCCAGGCCCACCCAAAATTGGGTGTCTGGCTACGCCCCTGCAATTACCCATATTCTTTATATTTTTAGTAAATATTTCCTTTCATAAATGTTGACCTTGAACTAGAGATATATATACTGAAGAAGAAACAGAAAAACATCTGATGAGACATAGCTTATGTAGGCAAGTAGATGATTTAACATACATTAAAAATTTAAGTGATAAATAAACCATGGGCTTAATCAGTTTCCTAAAGATAAACACTAGGAATTATGCAATTTAAATTTTGTTAATTTGTGCCCATTATGCCCTCACACTCTGCTGACTTTCAGGCATGTTGGACAGCACCAAATATGTCTCAATATGTTATGCCATAATAAAAATGTTTCAGCATTGTAAGATGATCAGAAATCATAAGTAGATTTAAGCTACTGGTCGTACTCAAACATTAGAAGTACCAGTTAACATCTTCAGCAGGAAGAGGGTTCCCTTCCAAAATCATGAGTTGCAGATGAGTTAGAGGGGTCTCACCTCAATGTTATTTTGGCTAACTGGCTTAAAAGAGAGACGTGGCTGTTCTTTCATGTTCTGTAGCAAATGGAGTTTCATTCTTTTTTCTCCCTATCACTTACTCCTGTCTATTCTTTTCTCTCCTATTCTCCATCCTTGATTTTAACTTTTTATATTTATTATATAAACCACTCTGAAGGCCTTTGCCCAAGGGTAGTATATCAACATTTTAATAAACCTAAAGCCTTAGGAACACCACTTCTAATGATGGGAGAGGAGGATTCAATCCAAGGTCTGATTAGTGGGATTGGGATGGTGCATCCCAGGGACAGGCAATATTGCTATATTGGGACAGACCAAAGGTCCTTCATGCCCAGATTCCTGTTTCCAACAGTGGCCAATCCAGGTTATAAGTACCTGGCAAGATCCCAAACATACAACACATTTTATGCTGTTTATCCTAGAAATAAGCAGTGAATTTTCCCCAAGTCCATCTTAATATTGGCTTATGGACTTTTCTTTTAAGAAGATGTCCAAACCTTTTTAAACCCTGCTAAGCTAACTGCTTTTACCACATTGTCTGGCAACGAGTTCCAGTTTAATTACACGTTGAGTGAAGAAATACTTTCTCCATTTTGTTTTAAATTTACTACTTAATAGCTTCATTGCATGCCACCTAGTCCTAATAGTTTTGGAAAGAGTAATAAACAATTGATTCACATCTACCTGTTGTACTCCACTCATTATTTTATAGACCTCTATCATATCTTTCCTCAGCCGTCTTTTCTCCACACTGAAGTGCCCTAACCGCTTTAGCCTTTCCTCATAGGGAAGTTGTCACATCCCCTTTATCATTTTCATCACCCTTCTCTGTACCTTTTCTAATTTCACTATATCTTTTTTGAGATCTGGTGACTAGAATTTCACACAGTATTCAAGGTGCAGTTGCACCATGGAGCGATACAAAGGCATTATAACTTCCTCATTTTTGTTTTCCATTCCTTTCCTAATAATACCTAACATTCTATTTGCTTTCTTAGCCGCCGCTGCACACTGAGTAGAGGGTTTCAGTGTATCACCTGCAATGACATGTAGATCCCTTTCCTGGTCGGTGACTCCTAATGTCAGGTTTTCAGAATATCTACAATGAATATGCATGAGATAAATTTGCATGCATTACCTCAATTGTATGCACATCTATCTCATATATATTCATTGTGAATATCCTGAAAACCTGATGTATCTGTAGCACTCGAGGACCGGACTTGTCTATCCTTGGTGTATCTCTTCCTTCTGTTGAAGTATAAAAAGAGGGGTACATCAGCACCAATAGTTGCATGAGTAGCCCAAGGCACCTTGAGAGACTAGGGGAATGAGAAGATTTGTTTTCTTCTCTATCTTGTGATAAGGCTAGTAACCATGGACCCAAAGAGAAGCAGCTAATCCTGAACTACAATCCCCAGAATCTCTTGCGAGATGGAAAGAGAAGGGTAGACCCAAAAGGGCGGAAGGGATTTCTAACACCAGCAGGGGGAGAAGTAGCTCAGTGCAAGGTGGGCCAGTTACTCCATTCCCCACTAGAGGGAGAAGAAGAAAAGAAGCCCAGTTCCCTTGCCTGCGAAAGAGTATATAATTCCCCCCAGCTGTGAGAAGGGGGGGGGGGGCAGATTTCCAGAAAGCTCCCAGGAACCAGAAGGGGGAGGAGACTTACTCAGAGAAGGAATCCATGGAGTGCGTGCAGGAGGGAAAAGACCTGCCTCTAGAACTTCCCTGCCTAGAAGAGCAAGCTACCATGGATTGGGCGAATACAAACGTAGACCTTTCCAGCACATAAAGGCAGTGTGGGAAGCCACAGACGTGTTGGTGCTGTGAAGTGGGAGGTGAACTGCCAGCCATACTTCTTGGCATCCTCACCAGCCATGAAAGCAGAGGGGTCCCAAGCCAAAGATGAGGTGGCCCAGGCCCCTAATTCCCCCCCCCCCCCCATCCCCCAGGCTACAACACTAACTGTACGTAAATGTAATTTACCTTGAACTACCACTGACAAGGTGTGAGTTAAATCTGGAAATAAATACATGTCAAACTGAAAGTATACAATGTCGAAGAAACACCTAAATGTGGTGTGGAGAGGGGAAACTCTCGTCAGCAAGATATTCAGCCAGTGGCTGTGAACATGTTTTCAGGCACTACCAGCATTACTCTAGGATATTCAATGCCGGGTCATGCAGCCAGCTATATCTTATGTGGTTAAATGCATAAAGACAGGACTGACTCTTATGCTGTCCGATTTGGCCACTTAACATGGGATGAACATTGGCACTTAACAACATAAATGCCGACTCCACCTCTGGACCATCAACAAAATAGCTGACCCTCAGTTTAGGTGATATTCAGCGACACTAACCACTATCAGTGGATAGCCCTCCACAAGCGATTTACCCACCCAGGAGCCATTTTGTGGCTGGTTAAATCACTTTGAATGTTGACGTCCTATGTTTCCATACCAGAATTCTTACATGTCTGTACATATCTGTGATATTAAAAGCCCAGAATTGAAACCAAGCTCATAGTATTTATAATACTGACGTCAGACGCCTACACTAAAGTGTGACCAATCATCATCTTATATACAAACGTATCTGGGAAAAATTGATAGGCAGAATTTTAAAGAAAAAACTTTTGTTTATGTTGCCATTAAAAAAAATGAGTGTCTGTGCACTTACGACCACCCATTTTGTAGGTGGAAGGGGCTGATGTGCTATTCCTGTGTTAACCAGTTAGTGTGAAGAGATGTGTGCTGATTAGTACAGTAACGCCTGTTCTCCACCCCAAAACAAGCCCCTTCAAAAAATGCCTGAGTGCATCCAAGGGGTGCAATCTAAAGGTGCATTAGGCATTAGTTAGTACCTAACGTAGCTTAGTAAAAGGGCCCCAAAGAAATGTACTATGTTCTAGTGGCTGAAGCAAATAAGTCTTAACACTTTTATAGCTTATACATTGTGAAATCTATTTTATTAGTGCATCATTTTAAAACCTTAAACAAATTGCTTTATTTCTCTGTGTGCCTTATATTCTCCATAATCTGTTAGATCTTTAAAACACTGTAACTTCTCACATCATTACTGCTGTAGACATCAATGAGCAATGATAGGCTTTCAAAATGTTTGCACTGGTTTGAAGCGTGTTTCTTGACCTAGAAAAGTTTCATCTCATGTAGTTTCAAGTGTTGTTTCCAGAAATGTTTGCTTTGTGTGGGATTTTTTTTTCCATATATCATCCCAGAGTGATGTTCTTAAGAGTGCACACTCCTTATTACAGTGGGTCAGATTCAGTAAATGTCGCTATTAAGATCTGCACTAAGCGCCAGCTCTATAAAGATCACTTCGCGCTAAGCAACCTTTATAGAATAGGGCTTAGTATGGATTCCCACACCCAGCTTTGAGTGCAAGGAATATGCCTGATGAAACCTCATGTAAATTCTCATGTGCAGCTAATAACAGTTGGGCACGTAAATCCAAGCATTCTATAACATTGTGCCTAATTTCTGGGACTACCCCTGACCTGCCCTGCCACTCCCATGGTCACATCCCTTTAAAGTCGCATGCTATGAAGTTTAGATGCACATGTTATAGAATAGGGCCTAGGGCAGATGAATACAAACGGAAGAATTCTATATATGGCGCTGAACGTTAAGTGCTACTTCTGCCCTGAATTTTCGGCACAGAAAAGCATTCCAAGAGTCTGGATGTAAGGCACTGAAGTGGAGTCAAAATGGAAGATCTGCATGAAAACGCATGCACCCATTTAAAAAATAGAGCCTAAGTGTTTCTGCAAAGGGGGTATAGCCATAGGAGGGGCATGAGAGGGTCAGAGGCATTCCCTTAAAATGCACTCAGTGTTATAGAACAATGCAGATCCACACTCAACTTGCACACCGGAATTTACAACTGGTTTCAGTTGGTGTAACTCCTTGCATCCATAGGGCCCAGAACAGGGGGAGCCAGAGGTGCCATGGCACCCCTAAAATATTACTGTCCTTCCTCATGGGGCCTTTCTTCTCTTTTCTTGCATCTGCTAAACCTCATGTCTGGCTGGTTGGTTTCCATCCCCTCCAGAATAGGAAGTTCAGAGGGGGTGGGAGCTGGCAGGCCTTGGCCCTGCACCGGGCCGGCTATGTAATGTCTCCAACGTAGCTTATAGAATTGCCACCCCATGGGAGTGTGGTAAAAGAATAAATACCTTGTGGACACAGTAGGGAAGATGAGAAATGTTGAAAATGGGGGGGGGGGGTGGTTGAATGATAGACACCACATGCAGAAAGGGGAGAAGAGAAGGAGTGCGATGCTAGAGAGGAGGGTGGGGGAGGGGAAGGGAGAGGTTCTGAAGACCATGGGAGATTGAGAGGGAGGAATGGAGAGAGATGCTGGAGACCATGGGGGTGGTGGAATGTTGGACACCTCTGGCAGAGGAGGTAAAGAAGGAGACAGATGCTGAAGAGAGGAGAGGGGAGAGATGCTGGAGACCATGGAAGGTGGTGGAATGCTGGACACCATAGGTATGGGTGGGGGAAAAGGGAAAGAGAGAGATGCTGAAGACCATAGGGGATACAATTTGAACATCACGGGCGGCAGGGGGGGGGGGAGTAGAAGTGAAGGAAACAGATGCTGAAGGGGTAGGGAAGAAGAGAGATGCTGGAGACCATGGAGTGGGTAGGATGCTAGACACCACAGACAGGTCTTCTATTGAGGAAGACATGGGAAGCAACTGCTTGCCCTGGGATTTGTAGTATGGAGTGTTGCCACAATTTGTGTTTCTGCCAGGTACTTATGACTTGGCTTGGCATCTGTTTGGAAAACAGGATACTGGGCTAGATGGACCATTGGTCTGACCCAGTATGGCTACTCTTATGTTCTTATGAGATGCTGAAGAGGGAAGGAATGAGAGAGGTGCTGAAGAGAGGAGAAGCAGGGAAGGAAGGAGAGAGATGCTGGAGACCCTGGGGGGAAGGGTAGAATGTTGGATGCTGCAGGCAGGAGGTGGGAAAAAGGAAGGAGAGATGCTAGAGACCATGGAGAAGGGAGAAATATGCTGCAGACCATGAGGTAAGGTTAGAGATGCTGGATAAGATGAGGGAAATGGATTAGGGAAGAAAAGAAATGCTGCCCCTGCTTGCACTCAAAGTTGGGTGCAGATCCTATAAAGGGCGCCAATTCTGTCTGGAACACTCATTATAGAATACTGTTCTATGTCAATTTTTTTTGGGTGCCAAATTTTTAGTGCCATTTTCTGAATCAACCCCAGAACTCCTAATTACTATCAATTAACTCTAAGAATTGATTGATAACACCTAATTGACTATGCACACATCTGGGATCTGCGCTCTAATTTGGGCATCCTATATAGAATCTAGGGTAGTATGTGCACTTTCTGATTGTGAACTCTTTTGAACGAGTGTGCACATACTTTCAGAAGAATGCACACTATTGATGGCAAATTAAAAAAAAAATAGATCATGGGGTTTTTTTTTGCTTGTTTTTCTTTGCCAGCAACATGAAATGGCATAGGATATGTTGTTGACATTTCTTATGTCCTTTCAAATGAATGCACATCCCTGCTATAATTATTGTGCATTTTGGGGTCCACTTGTGATAGTCTACAATGTTTTCATTTTAAATCTAGGGGTTACAAATGCTTTCCTAAAGCAGAATAGATTCATCGATCAGACAAGACTGAGGCAGTCAATCAGATTGTTGAATGCTGTGTTTTCAGGCACACCTTCTGAGAATGTGTGCCAGCACCTAACTTTAATTGTATAATAATTTAATTCAAATTAATATGAGAACTTCATGAAAGCCTGCTGAAGGACTTTGATTGTAACGTAAGACATAATTCAATACATATGACTGAGATAAATGCACTTCAGGTAAAAGATATGGACAGTTTGTGAGAAGTTATTCTTCAATTTTAAAATTCTGCTTAAAGCAATATCCATTGTTTCATTATTTAATCTGTGCTTGTCAGTGTAACAACTTGAAAGTCCATCATTGAGCCTTCAGGCTATAATCTTATGAACCATAAGCTCTTTTGACTTAACTTGGCAGGAGATAGATATAAATTGCAGCTGTAAACAAAATTGAATTTCTAACATAGAATATTTTCTTCAGGTTGGTTTCAAAAATGTTTCCACCTTGGACTCTGTGGGCTGCATTTAGTAATTCAAAGAAGAATAAGAAGTCAATGTAACCACATCACAGTTCATGTGGAATGTCTTTCTTGTTCAGAAGCCTATCTTGTGAAAAAGATACAATGTGTATTTATGCAGTAGTTGATAGTTTTCAAAAAATATTTCTTGCTGAGCTGGTGGTGGAAACTAGCTTCAGTCAACATTATGGAGGTCTTTTACTAAAGCTTAGCTCGAGTTGTCTGCAGCAGGGTCCATAGGAATAAAATTTATTTATTTTTGTTACATTTGTACCCCGCGCTTTCCCACTCATGGCAGGCTCAATGCGGCTTACATGGGGCAATGGAGGGTTAAGTGACTTGCCCAGAGTCACAAGGAGCTGCCTGTACCTGAAGTGAGAATCAAACTCAGTTCCTCAGGACCAAAGTCCACCACCCTAACCACTAGGCCACTCCTCCACTGGGCCCTGCTGCAGATAACTCGAGCTAAACTTTAGTTAAAAGACCCCCTATATGTATGGTTAGATTAAAATAAGAACAGAGACCAATCAAGTCCAACTTTCTTCTGATTGTCTATATTGATGATTCCCCTACTTTTTTTCTGTGGCAGAACCCCCTAAAATATGCTCATACACTTAGAAATTCCACTTACTACAAAAGTACATAAGTATTGCCATACTGGGAAAGACCAAAGGTCCATCAAACCCAGCATCCCCTGGCCAATCCAGGTCACAGATACCTGGCAAGATCCCAAAAAAGTACAAAACATTTTATACTGCTTATCCCAGAAATAGTGGATTTTCCCCATTTAATAACGGTCTCTGGACTTTTCCTTTAGGAAGCCGTCCAAACCTTTCTTAAACTCCGCTAAGCTAACTGTCTTTACCACATGCTCTGGCAACAAATTCCAGAGTTTAGTTACATGTTGAGTGAAGAACCATTTTCTCCGATTCGTTTTAAATTTACTACTTAGTAGCTTCATCGCATGCCCCTTAGTCCTAGTATTTTTAGAAAGCGTAAACAGACGCTTCACATCTACCCATTCAACTCCACTCATTATTTTATAGACCTCTATAATATCTCCCCTCAGCCGCCTTTTCTCAAAGCTGAAGAGCCCTAGCCGCTTTAGCCTTTCCTCATAGGGAAGTGGTCCCATCCTCTTTATCATTTTTTTCACCCTTCTCTGTACCTATTCTAATTCCACTATATCTTTTTTGAGATGTGGTGACCAGAATTGAACACAATATTTGAGGTGCGGTCGCACCGTGTAGTGATACAAAGGCATTATAACATCCTCATCTTTGTTTTCCATTCCTTTTCTAATAATACCTAACATTCTATTTGCTTTCTTAGCCGCAGCAGCACACTGAGCAGAAGGTTTCAACGTATCATCAACGACGACACCTAGATCCCTTTCTTGGTTCGTGACTCCTAATGTGAAACCTTGCATGACGTAGCTGTAATTCAGATTCCTCTTTCCCACATGCATCACTTTGCACTTGTTCACATTAAACGTCATCTGCAATTTGAACGCCCGGTCTCCCAGAGTTCTAAGGTCCTCTTGTAATTTTTCACAATCCTCCCGCGATTTAACAACTTTGAATAACTTTGTGTCATCAGCAAATTTAATTACCTCACTAGTTACTCCCATCTCTAGGTCATTTATACATATGTTAAAAAGCAGCGGTCCCAGCACAGACCCATGGGGAACCCCATTAACTACCTTCTCCATTGAGAATACTTACCATTTAACCCTACTCTCTGTTTTCTATCTTTTAACCCGTTTTTAATCCACAATAGAACACTACCTCCTATCCCATGACTCTCCAATTTCCTCTGGGGTCTTTCATGAGGTACTTTGTCAAACGCCTTCTGAAAATCCAGATACACAATATTAACTGGCTTACCTTTATACACATGTTTGTTCACCCCTTCAAAGAAATGTAGTAGATTGGTGAGGCAGAATTTCCCTTCACTAAATCCTTGTTGACTTTGTTTCATTAATCCATGCTTTTGAATATGCTCTGTAATTTTGTTCTTTATAATAGTCTCTACCATTTTGCCCGGCACCGACGTCAGACTCACTGGTCTATAATTTCACAGATCTCCTCTGGAACCTTTTCTAAAAATCGGCGTTACATAGGCCACCCTACAATCTTCGGGGACCATGCTTAATTTTAAGGATAAATTACATATTACTAACAATAGCTCCGCAAGTTCATTTTTCAGTTCTATCAGTACTCTGGGATGAATACAGTGCGGTCCAAGAGATTTGCTACTGTTCAGTTTGTAGAACTGCCCCATTACATCCTCCAGGTTTACAGAGAATTCATTAAGTTTCTACGACTCATCCGCTTCGAATACCATTTCCGGCACTGGTATCCCACCCAAATCTTCCTCGGTGAAGACCGAAGCAAAGAATTCATTTAATCTCTCCACTATGGCTTTGTCTTCTCTGATCGCCCCTTTTACTCCTCAGTCATCTAGCGGTCCAACCGATTCTTTTGCCGGCTTCCTGCTTTTAATATACCTTAAAAAATTTACTATGTGTTTTTGCCTCCCAACGCAATCTTTTTTTTTAAGTCCCTCTTAGCCTTCCTTATCAGCGCTTTGCATTTGACTTGACATTCCTTATGCTGTTTCCTATTATTTTCAGTCGTTCCTTCTTCTGTTTTCTGAAGGATTTTCTTTTAGCTCTAATAGATTCCTTCACCTCACTTTTGAACCACGCCGGCTGTCGTTTGGTCTTCCGTCCTCCATTTTTATACGCGGAATATATTTGGCCTGAGCTTCCAGGATGGTGTTTTTGAACAGCATCCAAGCCTGATGTAAAGTTTTGACCCTCGCAGTCGCTCCCCTAAGTTTTTTTTTTTTTTTACCGTTCTTCTCATTTTATCATAGACTCCTTTTTTTAAAGTTAAACGCTAACGTATTTGATTTCCTATGTATACCACTTCAAAGCTAATATCAAACCCGATCATATTATGATCACCATTACCTCCCACACCAGATCATGCGCTCCACTAAGGACTAGGTCTAGAATTTTTCCTTCTCTCGTCGGCTCCTGTACCAGCTGCTCCATAAAGCTGTCCTTGATTTCATCAAGGAATTTTACCTCCCTAGCGTGCTCCGATGTTACATTTACCCAGTCAATATCGGGGTAATTGAAATCACCCATTATTATCATGTTACCCAGTTTATTAGCGTCCCTAATTTCCTTTAACATTTCTGCATCCGTCTGTTCATCCTGGCCAGGCAGACGGTAGTACACTCCTATCACTATCCTTTTCCCCTTTACACATGGAATTTCAATCCACAGTGATTCCAAGAAGTATTTTGTTTCCTGAGAATTTTCAATCTATTTGATTCAAGGCTCTCGTTAATATACAATGCTACCCTTCCAACAATTCGATCCACCCTATCACTACGATATAAATTGTACCCCAGAAGACATGTCCAAAAGACATCCGGCCTGGTTGAAAAGTGAGGTGAAGGAAGCTATTAGGGCAAAAAGAAATGCCTTCAGAAATTGGAAGAAGGAACCATCTGAAAATAACAAGAAGCAGCTTAAGGAGTGTCAAAGCAAATGCAAGGCGCAGATAAAGAAGGCCAAGAGGGATTACGAAAAAAAGATAGCATTAGAGGCAAAAAAACATTTAAAAAAAATTTCGGTATATTAAAAGCAGGAAGCCGGCAAAAGAATCGGTTGGGCCGCTGGATGACCGAGGGGTAAAAGGGGCGATCAAGGAAGACAAAGACGTAGTGGAGAGACTGAATGAATTCTTTGCTTCAGTCTTCACCGAGGAAGATTTGGGTGGGATACTGGTGTCGGAAATGATATTTCAAGCGGACGAGTTTGGGAAACTTACTGACTTCACGGTAAACCTGGAGGACGTAATGGGGCAGTTCAGCAAACTGAAGAGTAGCAAATCTCCTGGACCGGATGGTATTCATCCTAGAGTACTGATAGAACTGAAAAATGAGCTTGCGGAGCTACTGCTAGTGATATGCAACTTATCCTTAAAATCGAGCATGGTACCGGAAGATTGGAGGGTGGCCAATGTAACGCCGATTTTTTAAAAAGGCTCCAGGGGAGATCCGGGAAATTATAGACCGGTGAGTCTGACGTCGGTGCCGGGGAAAATGGTAGAGGCTATTATTAAAAACAAAATTACAGAGCACATCCGAGGACATGGATTACTGAGACCAAGTCAGCACGGCTTTTGTGTGGGGAAATCTTGCCTGACCAATTTACTTCAATTCCTTGAAGGAGTAAACAAACATGTGGACAAAGGGGAACCGGTTGATATTGTGTATCTGGATTTTCAAAAGGCGTTTGACAAGGTACCTCATGAAAGGCTACAGAGGAAATTGGAGGGTCATGGGATAGGAGGAAATGTCCTATTGTGGATTAAAAACTGGTTGAAGGATAGGAAACAGAGAGTGGGGTTAAATGGTCAGTATTCACAATGGAGAAGGGTAGTTAGTGGGGTTCCTCAGGGGTCTGTGCTAGGACCGCTGCTTTTTAATATATTTATAAATGATTTAAAGATGGGAGTAACTAGCGAGGTAATTAAATTTGCTGATGACACAAAGTTATTCAAAGTTGTTAAATCGCGACAGGATTGTGAAAAATTACAAGAGGACCTTACGAGACTGGGAGACTGGGCAGCTAAATGGCAGATGACATTTAATGTGAGCAAGTGCAAGGTGATGCATGTGGGAAAAAAGAACCCGAATTATAGCTACATCATGCAAGGTTCCACGTTAGGAGTTACGGACCAAGAAAGGGATCTGGGTGTCGTCGTCGATAATATGCTGAAACCTTCTGCTCAGTGTGCTGCTGCGGCTAGGAAAGCGAATAGAATGTTGGGTATTATTAGGAAAGGTATGGAAAACAGGTGTGAGGATGTTATAATGCCGTTGTATCGCTCCATGGTGCGACCGCACCTTGAGTATTGTGTTCAATTCTGGTCGCCGCATCTCAAGAAAGATATAGTAGAATTGGAAAAGGTGCAGCGAAGGGCGACTAAAATGATAGCGGGGATGGGACGACTTCCCTATGAAGAAAGATTAAGGAGGCTAGGGCTATTCAGCTTGGAGAAGAGACGGCTGAGGGGAGACATGATAGAGGTATATAAAATAATGAGTGGAGTGGAACAGGTGGATGTGAAGCGTCTGTTCACGCTTTCCAAAAATACTAAGACTAGGGGGCATGCGATGAAACTACAGTGTAGTAAATTTAAAACAAATCGGAGAAACGTTTTCTTCACCCAACGTATAATTAAACTCTGGAATTCGTTGCCGGAGAAAGTGGTGAAGGCGGTTAGCTTAGCAGAGTTTAAAAAGGAATTTGACGGTTTCCTAAAGGACAAGTCCATAAACCGCTACTAACTGGACTTGGGAAAAATCCACAATTCCAGGAATAACATGTATAGAATGGTTGTACGTTTGGGAAGCTTGCCAGGTGCCCTTGGCCTGGACTGGCCGCTGTCGTGGACAGGATGCTGGGCTCGATGGACCCTTGGTCTTTTCCCAGTATGGCATTACTTATGTACTTATGTACCCCGGTATGACAGTGTCCCACTGGTTATCCTCCTTCCACCAGGTCTCAGAGATGCCTATTATATCTAATTTTTCATTTAGTGCGATATATTCTAACTCTCCCATCTTATTTCTTAGGCTCCTGGCATTCGCATATAGACATTTCAAAGTATGTTTGTTGTTCCTATTTACATGATGCTTAGTAGTTGACAGTATTTATTTGCAATCTTTTGTCTGACTTTTATTTAAGCACACCTGATGTACTACGGTCTCTTTTGCAACCTCACTATCAGGATATCCTATCTTCTTTGTTTTGGTGATATCTTTGAAAGATACCTTATCCCGAACCATGCGCTTTTGAGCAACTGTCTGCCCCCCCCCCCCCCCCCCCCCGTTTCTAATTTAAAAGCTGCTCTATCTCCTTTTTAAATGCCAATGCCAGCAGCCTGGTCCCACCCTGGTTAAGGATGAGCCCATCCTTTCGGAATAGGTTCCCCCTTCCTCCCTGCAACATCATCTCATCCACACATTGAGACTCCGGAGTTCTGCCTGTCTCTTGGGCCCTGCATGTGGAACGGGTAGCATTTCAGAAAATGCTACCCTAGAGGATCTGGATTTGAGCTTTCTACCTAGGAGCCTAAATTTGGCTTCCAGAACCTCTCTCCCACATTTTCCTATGTCTTTAGTACTCACATGTACCAAGACAGCCGGCTCCTCCCCAGCACTATCTAAAATCCTATCTAGGTGACGTGTGAAGTCCGCCACCTTCACACCAGGCAGGCAAGTCACCAGGCGATTCTCACGTCCACCAGCCACCCAGCTATCTATATGCCTAATGATCGAATCATCAACTACAACAGCTGTCCTAACCTTTCCCTCCCGGTCAGCACTTGGAGACATATCCTCGGTGCGAGAGGATAGTACATCCCCTAGTGGGCAGGTCCTGGCTACAGAAGTACTTCCTACTTCACCAGGGTAGTCTAGGGGCTACCAGACTGTAGGTGGGACTTCTCTACAACATCCCTGTAGGTCTCTTCTATGTACCTCTCTGTCTCCCTCAGCTCCAGCAAGTCTGCTACTCTAGCCTCAAGAGAACGGACACGTTAGGAGCTCCTTACATCGGGCCCACACATATGACATCTCACCAACTGGGAGATAATCATACATGTGACACTCAATGCAAAAGACTGGATAGCACCCCCCTCGCTGCTGGACTGCTGACTCCATCTTAGTGTTTTTGAGTTTTTCAATAATTTAAAACTTGCTGCAGTATTAAGGATATTAGCCTAATATAAAAGGGTCTTTTAGTTTTATACAGTGTATATTGTATGATTTATTTAGTGTTTCCTTCTTGGATGGTAATGAAATGTATTCAAAACTCTGTAAGAGCACTCCTTGCTTGTTACCCTAATTACAATAACTAACTATAAATGAAGAGTTGTCCTAGGGGTGGGTGGGAAGACTAAACTAGATCCTGCAGTGCCCGCTAGATTCTATCTGTTAAGGCTGTGGTACAAAGTTTTTAAAACTTAAGTGGAAAGGACTATGTAGATTAGTTGATAAAATTTTTATTTTGCCTAACACTAACCTACAATTCCTCCTTTGAACCCCAATCTTTAAGTTCCCAAAGCACAAAGCAAAATAGTGTTCACTTACCAGAGAAATGTCCTCTTCTCTTGGAACTTCTCAGAAAGAAAGTTCAGTGGTACCTTTCCTGTTTCCTTCTCTCTCCTCCTCTCCCTTGGACACAAGGAGCCCCCTTGTGAAGTTGAGAGAGGGAGAGTGACCAGAGGAGGGGGAACTGGGAAAATCAGTAAGCCACATAGACCCCAAACAATCACTGATCGAAAGCCTGCCTAAACAATCAAGCTTTTATTGCTGCTTTATATTTGGGAAGTGACTATTCTCCACAAATATTGAGAAGGAGGTTATTCCACATAGCAGGAGCTAAAAAGTAAAAGGCAGAATGGCGAGTATGCTCATTCTTAGCCGTTTTAAAGCCAGGAAGTACAATCTACGGTCATTAATTGAGCGGAGAAGCCGCTGTGGAGATTTGTAGACTAGGATACCACTTGAACTCTTTAGGAGGTTAAAAGGTGATTGAGTAACAATGGCATTCAATGATTGAGAATTGTAAGTGAAAATACAAGATCTTCTTATGATTTATCGACAATGAATAACTCAGAGTTTATACTCTACCAAACCTCTGATACTTTGCTTTAGGTACAGATGGCATATGAACCTCAAACAGCTGGTTCTCTCTATGCTGCTGCATCAGACCATCCAGGCTAATGCTATAACAGATGACACCAATCACTGGGTAACTAAGAGAGCTCCTCATGCATAACTGTGTTTCAGCCCTGAAGCACATGAATCTGAGACACACTGGACCAGCAGAGCTTGTAAGAATTAACACCCTAGCAGTTCCACATGCTCCCTCATTCCCAGACCTATCTTTTCTTGGCTTTGTGAAATGTGACAATAGATTTAGGAACTCCGCTGATGTGATGAAAAGTATCCTTGAAGGGCCTTGCTTTTTTTTTTTGTTTTGTTTGAAAACATCTTTGATGTCAGAGTTATTTCAAAATACATTTATAAAAATTTGCATATCTCTAATAATAATACAATGAAGACCATTGTATATATTAGCAAAACGACATTCATGAGCAGATCATTAATGCTTACAGACTAAATCCAGAGTTGGAAAAAGGGTACTAGATGCCTTGGTGAACCCTTCATCCTTGCATCATCCTTCAATTAACTTTCAATCCCTAGGTTCCTACTGAGATTTTGGTAATTACATTCAACAATTATTATCCCAGCACAAGTCACCCTCACATTTTTGCAATCACTTTTCTCTCATACATTCTTTCCCTCTCTTTCTTCTCACTACCTCCACACACTCACACTCTTGATCTCCCCTCTCTCTGTACCTTCACTCAGACTCACAGTATCTGTTTTCTTCTTTTTGTGCCCCTACCCTCATTCACTCTTGCTCTCTCCTCTCACTGCCCTCCCATTCCCTATGTGCCCATTTTAATGTCAGTGCAGGAGATGGAGAATGTGTTTCTCTATTTCATACTTTTGATTGTTTCAGCTGCTAATTCTATGCCTTCCTCCTTTGATTGACTCATTCTGCTGCCCAGGACCAAACAGCCTCATTCTCCATCTTAATGTCTGACCCATTTTCAGTAGATACTGTCAGTGCTTCTAATTCCTAGCCTGAGTTATTGGAGACTTCATCTCCCCAAACCTCACACCAGGCACCTATGAGAGGGGGCTCCTTGTTAGTCAGGCTGCAAAATAATCAGGACATCTAGAAGATGGAAAAGAGTCTTGCTAATTTTGAAAGAATTACATTGGTTACCTATATCATTCCATATGAGATTTAAACATTTTCATATTGATTTATAACATCATATGGAGTTTAGCTCCAAGTTAGTTTCTGGACATTGTAAAAATGTACAGTCCTAATCGTTCTTTGAGATCTATACAAGAAGTATTGGTGGAAATTCCCTTCTGTTAACCAGTGTTGATTGTCCATAAATAAATAAACTACTACAAAGACGTTTTTTGAGATTTAGTGCCCCTTCTCCCCCCACCCCCGCAAAAATTGGAATCACCTTCTGGGGGACATAAGATTGCAAATGAACGATATGAGGTTTTGCAGATTGATTAAAACTTGGCTTTTTTAGCAATGGTTAGGTTCCATTGATTAAAAATAATTAGATTTTCATTTAATGGGAGCATTTATGTATTAGTAAGATTGTCTGATATTTTTAGTTTTAACAAGTTATTCATGATCATTTAGGAGACCGCATCAGAAAGATCAGCATAATATTAGGGGTCCTATTTACTAAGCCATGCTATAGGTGTGCTAGTATTTTTAGCGTGCACTGTATATGTGTTTAGCATGCATTAATTTTAGCATGCACTAAAATTGCTAGTGCACCTTAGTAAACAGGGCCTTAAATGATGTAAGCCACTGTGAGCTCCTATAGGGGATTTAAGCAGGGTTGGAAATGTCTAAACTAAACTAAGGGGTCCTTTTACAAAGCCACAGTAAAAAGTGGCCTTTCCTTGTCATTAAGCAGATGCAGCCATTACAGATGGGTTGTGTCCATCAACCAGCAGAGGGAGATAGAGAGCACACTTTTTTCAGTGCCTCATACCAGCTTGCTCCACTGCCTCTCTTCAGTATTCTCTATCTCCCCTAGCAGAGTGGCTGCAGCTTCTTCGAGCTCCATCTAAAATCTGCCTGGAGGTTGCTCCTGTGCTTTTGCCAGTTGTTAGCAGGGGTGTTGGAGGCTATAGCAGCTTCACTTTAAAGGCACATAGGTTCACCCTTTCCCTGCCTTACCCATACCTCCGTGGATCTGGACACATTGCTTAGCTTTCCCTGTCCTTCCCCACCAACAGTGGATGCAGGCACATAGGTTCGCCCTTTCCTTGCCTTTCCCACTCACCTGTGCCTCCGGAGTTCTATTTACCTCTGCGTTCCTCATAGCGTTAAAAAAAAAAAAAAGCGCTTAGACACTGGAACAGAGGTTTTTTCTTGACTTTTTCTCTGGGACCGGAGCTGTGATACTCGGTCCAGTGAGGTAAGAGTGTTTTCTGACTCCTCCGGGGTGGGCCCGCGATCGGGGCGATTTTGGCGCGAACCGCCATTTTGAATTTTACCGCCGTTTTCGGCGATGGCTGCGGAGACAGTAAAGCGCTGTTCCAAGTGTAGCAAGCGCAGATCAGCAACGGGGCTCTATAAATCGTGCTGTACAGATGTTAGAGCCGGCCCAAGCATGGCGAGCGACGATTCTTCGCGCTCTGAGCTGGCAGCGGGCGCCATTTTGAATTTACCACATGGCGTGACCTTCGCTGAGATGGAAAGTCCTGAGCCCGGGGGGAGGCCTCGGAGTGAGGCTGATATGGGAGCTACTAGCCCTGGCAGAGATCCGGGTGCCCAGGGTGCGTTTTTCTCCCCTGATTTTGTCTTATTAATGCATAAAGCATACATGCTTAAAAGAGCTCTCCCACAAAGCCCGGCATGGGCCTCTTCTAATGCCCCCCCCCCCCCCCCCGGTGGATTCTAGCCTGGGTATGCTCTCTGAGGCGTTATTCCCTGATAATTGGCAGAATATGAAGCGCAGAAGGGCTCACTCCCCTTCGGAGAGTGTTGCACCTCCATTCCCCCCCCCCCCCCCCCCCCGTGGTCGAGCTGCGAGGATTCGGAGGACTCTGGCAGGCCTTCATGGTCTGAGGAGCCAGAGTCTGGTGCAGAAGTGACTCAGGATCTGGATGATCCCTCCGTGGTGAGGATTTTACACCGTGATGAGCTGCCAGCGCTTATTTCTGATGCCCTGCAGGCTCTCTCTATTGAGGACCCTGCCAGTGGCACAGCCTCCTCTGTGAATCCTAGGATGGCTAGTACCAAAAAGCCTGCTCGAGCCTTTCCTTTGCATGACTCCATCCAAGAGCTTATTTCGGCTCAATGGGCTGACCCCGAGGGACCTTTGAAAGTTTCCAGGGCTATGGGGCAATTATACCCTCTGAGTGAGGAGCATATGGCTCGCTTTGCTATGCCTAAAGTGGATGCCCTAGTCACAGCTGTGACAAAGAGAACTACCCTCCCTGTTGAAGGAGGTGTTGCCCTGAAGGATATTCAAGACCGTAGACTGGAATCAGCACTTAAACGGTCATTTGAAATTGTAGGTCTCACTATTCGGGCGTCTGCATGCAGTTGTTATGCTGCTAGAGCCTGCCTGGCTTGGTTGCAACAGGCAGTGGAACAGCCTGGTGATGGAGCGGAGCCTTTTTCAGATGTGGCTCCGCGGATGGAGTCGGCCTTGTCCTTTCTTGCTGATGCCCTTTATGATATTGTCAGAGCTTCGGCTAAACACATGGCAGTAGCAGTGGCGGCTCGCCGTCTTCTTTGGCTACGGCATTGGGCGGCGGACATGGCCTCTAAGCAAAGGTTGGTGAAGTTGCCCTTTCAAGGCCTTCTCCTGTTTGGTGAGGAGTTGGAGAAAATTGTGAAGGGCCTGGGTGAGGCTAAACCCCAGCGCTTGCCCGAAGATAGGCCTCGGCCTTCCTCTAAGGGTGCGGCGGTCCACTCCTCTTACAGACCTCGCTTCCGTGAAGCTCAAAGGTACTGCCCGGGGCGTTCTGCTGGGTTCACTTCTCGTGCCCGTTTTCAGCAGAGGAACTCCTTTCGCTCGGACAAACATTCCACAGCCACTGGCTCAATGCCTGGAGTTCAGGGGCGACCCTCTCAATGATGGTGTGCCAGCCCTCTCCTCGAGTCCTGTCATCGGAGGACGTCTTTCCTCTTTGCCGAGGAGTGGGCCAACATTTCCTCAGATCAGTGGGTCTTGGACCTGATCAGAGACGGTTACAGAACAGAATTTGACGTCCCAGTAAGAGACGTGTTTGTGGAGTCCCGATGCGGTTCTGCCGCCAAACAGGCGGCGGTAGAGGAGATTTTACAAGGTCTGATTCAGATAGGGGCCGTGTCCCCGGTATCTCCCGCCGAACACGGCTACGGCCACTACTCCATCTACTTTGTGGTGCCGCGAAAAGGAGGGTCTTTTCGCCTTATTCTGGACTTTAAAGAATTAAACAAGTCCCTGAGAGTGCGGCATTTTCACATGGAAACCCTGCGCTCCGTCATTGTGGCGGTACAGCCAGGAGAGTTTCTCACGTCTCTGGACCTGAAAGAAGCTTACTTGCACATTCCAATTTGGCCCCCGCACCAGAAGTTTCTGAGGTTTGCGGTGATGGGAAAGCATTTCCAGTTCCGGGCCTTGCCTTTTGGCCTCGCCACAGCTCCCCACACCTTTTTGAAGGTTATGGTGGTAGTAGCTGCCTTTCTAAGGCGAGAGGGTATTCGGGTTCACCCATACCTGGACGACTGGCTCATTCGAGTAAACTCTGCTGCAGAGAGTCAGCATGTAACAGCCAGAGTGGTCTCAGTACTTCAATCTCTGGGCTGGGTCGTCAATTTGGCCAAAAGTCACCTGACCCCCTCGCAGTCTCTAGAATATTTGGGGGCCAGGTTCGACACAGCCTCAGGGTATGTGTACCTACCCGAGCAAAGGCGGTGCAAGCTTCAGAATCAGGTCCGTCTGCTCCTGAGGATGCCCCGCCCGCGAGCTTGGGACATTGTCCAGCTGCTTGGATCGATGACGGCCACCATGGAACTGGTGCCCTGGGCGAGAGCGCACCTGAGACCCCTACAGTATGCTCTACTCCAAAGATGGTCTCCAGTATCTCAGGATTACCAATGCAGACTCTCTTGGCTCTCTGCGGCCCGACTCAGCATGGAGTGGTGGCTCTCAGACAGCATGCTGCGGCGAGGAATGCCGCTGGTGCTCCCTGATTGGTGCCTAGTGGTGACAGATGCCAGTCTGAAAGGCTGGGGCGCACATTGCAAGGGGAAGCATGCCCAGGGTCTATGGACACCCGAGGAGGCGGAGTGGTCCATCAACCGCCTAGAGTTGAAAGCGGTGTTTCAGAGGCTTCTGGCCTTTCAAGTGACCCTAGAAGGATTGGCTGTCAGAGTGATGTCGGACAACACAACAGCAGTGGCCTACATAAATCGACAAGGTGGCACTCAGTGCAGAGCTCTAGCCGCGCAGGCCGAACAAATTTGCCACTGGACCGAGCTGCATCTACAGTTTCTGTCGGCAGCTCACATTGCAGGTCAGAGCAACGTGCAAGCCGATTATCTAAGCAGGCATCAGATTGATCCAGTGGAGTGGGAACTTGCAGACGAAGTGTTCCTGCAGATATGTGCCAAGTGGGGCAAGCCTGTGATGGATCTAATGGCGACAAGCACCAATGCCAAAGTCCCGTGCTTCTTCAGCAGACGGAGAGATCCTCGCGCGGCGGGGTTGGATGCCTTGGCTCAACCCTGGCCTCCGGGCCTACTGTATGTGTTCCCTCCGTGGCCCTTGATAGGGCGAGTGCTCCTGCGGATTCGGCTGCATCCAGGAGAAGTGGTTCTCGTCGCCCCGGATTGGCCCAGGAGGCCTTGGTATGCGGACCTCCGACAGATGCTCGTAGAGGATCCCCTTCAGTTACCTCTGGTTCCCAACCTGTTGTCACAGGGTCCGGTGACCATGGAGGACGCCGGCCGATTTGGTCTTATGACCTGGGGATTGAGAGGGCGCAATTGAGAGGCAGAGGCTATTCCAATAAAGTAATTACCACTCTCCTGCAAGCCCGCAAGCGTTCCACTTCTGTGGCTTATGCCAGGATTTGGCGCCAGTTTGAAGTCTGGTGTGCTTCCAGAGAGATCACACCCCTGCGGGCTCCTGTCTCGCCGATTCTGGACTTTTTGCAGGATGGTGTACAAAAAGGCTTGGCCTATAATTCCCTGCGGGTGCAAGTGGCAGCGTTGGCCTCCCTGTGTGGCAAGGTTGAAGGCGTGTCTTTAGCTGCTCATCTGGATGTGGCACGGTTTCTTAGAGGGGTGCTTTGGCTCCATCCTCCCGTGCGTGTACCTTGTCCAGCTTGGAACCTGGGGCTAGTGCTGAAGGCCCTTCAGGGTGCTCCCTTTGAACCGCTTCGGCGTGCTTCAGAGAAAGATTTGACACTGAAGGCCGTCTTGTTAGTGGCCATTACTTTGGCGAGACGGGTGTCAGAGCTCTAGGCGCTGTCCTGGAGAGACTCTTTTCTGCAGTTTTCAGAGTCCGGGGTCACGGTTCGGACCGTGCCTTCCTTCTTGCCTAAGGTGGTTTCAGTGTTTCACCTAAACCAGCCTATTTTCTTGCCCTCCTTTGTTGAGGAGAAGTTTCCAGAATCTTTTGGGCAATTGCACCTGTTGGATGTGCTCAGGACTCTGCTGCAGTATCTGCGAGTTACTAACTCTTTCAGGACCTCTGATCATCTGTTTGTTTTGCTATCAGGTCCTCGCAGAGGGTCTCCAGCGTCTAAAGCCACTATTGCCCGCTGGCTTAAAGAATCTATCTTTTCAGCTTATTTGCTTGCCGGCCGGCCTCCGCCTGATGCCTTTAAGGCACATTCCACTAGAGGAATTTCCTCTTCTTGGGCTGTAGCTTTTAAGGCGCATTCTACCAGAGCGATTTCTTCCTCTTGGGCTAAAACTGGAGCACTCTGTCTTCAAGAGATTTGTAGTGCAGCAGCATGGGCTTCTAAGCTCTCTTTTGCCCGACATTACAGGCTGGATGTGGCTGCCAGGAGGGACGCACATTTTGGAGCGCAAGTGCTGGCGCGTGGTGTGGCTTGTTCCCACCCTATCTAGGGATTGCTTTGATACATCCCATCTGTAATGGCTGCATCTGCTTGATGACGAGGAAGGGAAAATTAGGTTCTTACCGTGATAATTTTCTTTCCTTTAGTCATAGCAGATGCAGCCATGATCCCTCCCTGTCTGATGCTATCTGCTGTAAATCTATTTCAGGTTCTGTTCGTATTTCCTGGAGATTCCGTCCTTGGGAGAAAGTCGGAAAACAGTCTTCAGGATTCTTGTTCAATTAAAGGAGGATGACTTAATTCCCTCCAGTTTCATGTTTTGGAGGATGAGTTTATTCCCTCTGGGAGGATGAGTTTATTCCCTATAGTTATGTCTCAGTGGAGGATGAGTTTATGCCCTCCGGGAGGATGTTTCATTCCCTCCATTCTGTGTTAATGCCCTTTGTTGTAGGGCCATCATTCGCTGTGAGGAAAGCTCATGTTATTCCCATTGCGGTTTGCCATACTGCTTTGGAAGCTTCAAATACTGAAGAGAGGCAGTGGAGCAAGCTGGTATGAGGCACTGAAAAAAGTGTGCTCTCTATCTCCCTCTGCTGGTTGATGGACACAACCCATCTGTAATGGCTGCATCTGCTATGACTAATGGAAAGAAAATTATCACGGTAAGAACCTAATTTTCCCATGGTAGTGTGGGTGTGTCTTTAAAGTGCATGCTGGGTCATTTTTTACCACAGCTGGGGAAAAGGCTATTTTTTTAATGGGCTGAGAAATGGGCATGCGCTAATATTAAAACTAGCACACACCTATGTACAGCCTGAGCCCTTGTCACCACCCATTGACCTAGCAGTAAGGGTTCATACACTACCTACATAGTAACCATGCAGCACGTGCCAATGTGGGCACGCTGCTGGTTACCTCCGGGAACACACCCGCGATAGAAAATTACCTTCCACCATGGGATTCTGTGCGTGCCAAACTCAGAATTACTGCCAAGCACACGTGCTACCCAAGTGGCAGTGCCAATTGGATGCACGCTACCTGCGCGTTAGCCCTCCCGTGCCTTTGTGAGAGGGCCCCTAAAGGCTTTAGTGTTGCTCTTTCTGTTAAATCTGGTGATATGAAACAACTAGACCCTTGAGATTTGAGCAAGGAAGATTATCCTGTAAAGTTGGAGGTTTGTTTGTAATATTGGTGTTCATACGCTGCCTTAATTGCTGTGCTCAGTAGTGGAATAAACTTCCTTTACTTTTAATATCCTATTTTTTGGAAACACCTAAAGTCATATTTGTTTTTAGCACATTAAATGGATTTGTATGATTTGAATGTAGTAGTTAAATTATAAAAATATATGTGCTGCTTTTCCTTTATTGTGGGCTATAGAATTTCTTATTTTTATGTAATGTTTGTTTATTTGTATTATATGCTTGCTTGCTTGCTTGATTTCTTTGTATCGTTATTCATTTATTTGAATTGTATTGCAATTTTTTTTATTTGTAAACCGTGTTGAATATAAATACAGGAATGCATATATATAACATTTTTAAATAACTAAAGATCATCTGCATGCAGGTATTTCATATTTGGCATCACAGGAGTGGGAAAGGCAAATCATGGGGCCCTTTCACCAAAGTGTATAAAACATTTAACATGTGAATTAGTGTGTGGCTGTAATAGCAGTTAATATGATGACTTTTAACTCCTATCCCTTATTCACTTGTTCAGAACCCTTATTTTATCATCCTCACTTTAATATTCCCGTATCTCTTGTTTGTCCTGTTTGTCTGTCCTAATTAGATTGTAAGCTCTGTCGAGCAGGGACTGTCTCTTCATGTTCAAGTGTACAGCGCTGCGTACGCCTAGTAGCGCTTTAGAAATAAGTAGTAGTAGACTTCACCATTACCATGGGAATTAGGAGGCAAAGTACAATTGTATAAATTAGGTGCTAACATGGATAGGAAATGGGGGAGACTCCTATTTACGTAATTTACACAATACTGAAACTTATGCCTATCCCTACCACATTTAAGTGCCTGCACTTATGCCAGCTTAATGACTGATGTTAAGTGTGGGCACATAAACGTTAGGCATGCCAATACCTGGCGACACTTGGATACCTAAGATCCTTTATAGAACAGGTTTCTATTGCTCACCTATGGGAGACCTAAATGGAGATGTCCAGTTATAGAATTGCCTCCTAAATGAGGTGAATAGTTGATGGACTGGTGTGTACTGTATCTCATTACTATCACATGGAGAGGCATTTTTGAAAAAACTTCCAAGTTAGAATTGAGATGTCCTGCTTTTAATGTCCAAAAAAAGTCCATCGTACAGCAATTTTCGAAAATGAAAGATATCCAGATTTCCTGTTCGAAAATATGTGAGAAGGACATGCTCACGTTGAATATGTCCATCCTGAGCAACTATTTTACAAAATGAAATGTTTAAATTATAAAGGGGGGGGGGGGGGGGGAGTGAACAAGAGACATAGATGTCTGTATTGCAGCATTCTTAGAAAATGACCACACAGATGTCCTTGCAGAACAGAGTAGTCATCTGCAATGACCTGTTCCTCACCAAATCCAAAGGTCACTACTCCTTCCTCATCCTCCTCGACCTATCCGCCGCTTTTGACACTGTCAATCACAACCTACTTCTTGACACACTGTCCTCCTTTGGGTTCCAGGGCTCTGTCCTCTCCTGGTTCTCCTCTTATCTCTCCCATCGTACCTTCAGAGTACACTCTCATGGTTCGTCCTCCTCCCCTATCCCGCTCTCTGTTGGAGTTCCTCAGGGATCTGTCCTTGGGCCCCTCCTTTTTTCAATCTACATCTCTTCCTTAGCTCCCTGATCTCATCTCATGGTTTCCACTATCATCTTTATGCTGATGACACCCAGCTGTATCTCTCCACACCAGACATCACTGCGGAAACCCAGGCCAAAGTATCGGCCTGCTTATCCGACATTGCTGCCTGGATGTCCAACCGCCACTTGAAACTGAACATGGCCAAGACTGAACTTATTGTTTTCCCACCCAAACCCACTTCTCCATTCACTCTCTATCTCAGTTGATAACACCCTCATCATCCCCGTCTCATCTGCCCGCAACCTCGGTGTCATCTTCGACTCCTCCCTCTCCTTCTCTGCACATATCCAGCAGATAGCCAAGACCTGTCGCTTCTTCCTCTACAACATTAGCAAAATTCGCCCCTTCCTCTCTGAGCACATCACCCGAACTCTCATCCACTCTCTCATTACCTCTCGACTTGACTACTGCAACCTACTCCTCACCGGCCTCCCACTTAGCCACCTATCCCCCCTTCAGTCCATCCAGAACTCTGCCGCACGTCTTATCTTCCGCCTTGACAGATATACTCATATCACCCCTCTCCTCAAGTCACTTCACTGGCTTCCGATCAGATACCGCATACAGTTCAAGCTTCTCCTACTCACCTACAAATGCACTCGATCTGCAGCCCCTCCTTACCTCTCTACCCTCATCTCCCCTTACATCCCTACCAGTAACCTCCGTTCTCAAGACAAATCACTCCTTTCAGTACCCTTCTCCACCACCGCCAACTCTAGGCTCCGCCCTTTCTGCCTCGCCTCACCCCATGCTTGGAACAAACTCCCTGAGCCCATACGCCAGGCCCCCTCCCTACCCATCTTCAAATCATTGCTCAAAGCCCACCTCTTCAATGTCGCTTTCGGCACCTAATCACAACACCTCTATTCAGGAAATCTAGACTACCCCAACTTGACATTTCGTCCTTAGATTGTAAGCTCTTCTGAGCAGGGACCGTCCTTAGTTATTAATTTGTACAGCGCTGCGTAACCCTAGTAGTGCTCTAAAAATGTTAAGTAGTGGTTGGTGCAGTGGACTGTAAACCATGGGACAGAGGTTCAAATCCAATTGTAACATTTTTTTTTCTAAATGTGATCTCTCCTGGAACAGAAAAATATCTACTGTGCATGAATGCAGCCCTATTTCAATAGCCTTCAGGCTTGCAGGTGTCCAATATCTTTAGATACAATAAGCATTTTTCTGTTCCTGAAGGTAACCCAGGAAAAAGAAACTAATAGAGTTGCAATGCGAGTTGAACCTATGTGTCTTGGTTTACAGTCCACTGCACTAACCACTAGGCTACACTTCTGACCTATTTGCTGTTTTGTTCACAATGGCCATAATACCTACAGCCGACATAGATCCTGGTTTTCCTTTCTAGTTTCAGTTTTGGAGAGAAGTAGGGGGAACAGCAACCACTGGGGGATTAAGGAGGGGTTATGCCTTAATCCCTCTAGTGGTCTAGATTTAAAAAAAATCCTTCTTTTTAGACATGGACGTTTCTTCCCGTTCAAAAATCACTGTTGTGTGTCCTATTTATGAGCCCTCCTTAATCCTGCAAAAAACACACCCACACATGTCCTCTTGCTATTTGGATGAACTGCAGTGTGAAATGTCCAAATTCTGAGTTTCCAAAATCGAGATTTGGATTTTTTGTTAGCATATAGATGTTCTTTTAGGCATTTTGAGGTGTCCATCTGCTTTGAAAATAAGCACTATTGTGCCATACTGTGCTGACTGCTACCTCAATAGGTGGTATTCATTGCATCTGCATTTTGTGGTATGTCCCCCAATAGTTAATGCAGATGCACTGCAGTTGCTGTGGAGTAATTTGGGCCATTAGCATGTGGTAACTGAAAAAGTTTACTGCACTTTAACAAAAGGGGCCTTAAGATTTTAATACTGAGCTCAGAGGACATACCTCTTATATTGACTATTGCTGTATCTCCTGTCCGAAGAATTTGTTTTTATCTGTGGACTACACTATAGGAATGTGATAGATAAGATTATTTCCTTCCATATGCAGTTGGCAACTTGTTTTTTGTTTTTTTTTAATCTCTTCCTTTGTGCTGCTCTTTCCTCTATCTCATTTTCTCTGTCCAGGCGTAGTAGTTGAAGGTTGCTTCCACTCACAATTGCTGATTACACTGAGACATTTTTCAAGCATTTCACTTGTTATGTGGACTGTTCTGGAGACATGCTAGTAGTGTATTGCATTATGAAAAGCAGAAGTCTGTAGTGCTCTGAAATATTCTTCAAGCTATCTTGTTATTCTGGGACCTGATAGTCAAAAGCATTTATCCATATACCCCAGATTCTATAAACGGCGCCTAAAGTTGTGCGTGCAAATCAGCACACATAGCTGATTTGCATGTGCAACTTAATTGCTTAACCAATTATTGGTGTTAATTAGCCCTAATTAGGATTTGTGAGCAGATCGTATTCTATAATGATCCGCATGTAAATCCCAATGTGTGTAAATTTTGGGGGGGTGTGGCTTGTGGGGCTTTGTGGGTGTTCCAGAATTTTAAGCGTGTAAATACAAAATTCGGCAAAACCGCTCCTAATTTAGGCACCAGTATTTACACCAGCTTTTAGTAGGCATAATTGCTGGTGCCTAAATTTAGGCATGGTTTATGCCCTAAGCACTATTCTATAAAGGACGTGTACCCTTTATAGACTAGCGCTCAGCTTGTAAAAATTTTGGCGCTGATTTTTAGGTATCACTTATAGAATTTACCCCATAGCGGTGTATGGATAAGTGCCCAATCCATTCATTTTCAGTGCCAGTTAATGCCAAGGAGCCAGGGGAGATCGTTAAAGGATAACTCGACTCATCCTTCTATTACTTGGTGTCAATAGGCAGAGAATATCTATATCAGTTCTATGTAACAAACTTAGGGGCCCTTTTACTAAAGGGTTGACGCATGGCAAGTGCCAATCCAGAACTACCATAGGACCCCGGCAGTAGTTCCCACCCCTAGTACGCATCATTTCTGGCACTACAAAAATATTTTTATTCTTGTAGTGCTGGTGCTTACCTGGTGGCAATCGGGCAGCGCCACACGCTGCCCGGGTACTGCCAGGTTAACGCAGGAGCCCTTGCCACCACCTCAATGAATGGTAGTAAGTGCTTCCCTCTCCCCCCCCCCCCCCAAAAAAAAAATGGCTGCATGGTAAATGGTTCACTTACTGCATGGCCAGCCTTTTACCCACTGCAGTAAAAGGGAGTGGTGGCCTCAGTGCACGTCAAAAACACATGCTGATCTCCCCTTATTCCCCCAGTGGTCACCAACCTCCTTCCACCCCCAAAAAAACCCCTTTTTTGCCAGTCTCTATGCCAGCCTCAAATGTCATACCCAGCTCCCTGGAGCAGTTTTTACTGGGTGCAGTGCACTTCAGACAGGTGGACCCAGGCCCATCCCCCCCACCTGTTCCACTTGTGGTGGTAAATGGGAGCCCCCCAAAACCCATCGTACCTACATATAGGTGCCCCCCTTCACCCCTTAGGGCTATGGTAATGATGTAGAGTTGAGAGGAGTGGGGAGGGGGTGGGGTGCTAAACAACCAAGAGAAGGGAGCTATGCACCTGGGAGCTATTTTTATTTTTAACTTTTAGAAGTGCCCCCTGGGGTGCCCTGTTGGTGTCCTGGCATGTCAGGGGGGGCCAGTGCACTACAAATGCTGTCTCCTCCCACGACCAAATGCCTTGGATTTCGTCAGGTTTGAGATCACCGGCATTTTTTCCCATTATGGCTGAAAACCGAGGCCGGCCATCTCAACCCTGGCGAACTCTGACATTTGGCCTGGCCCAACTGTATTAGCGAAGAAAAAGATGGCTGGCCATCTTTTTCTAAAATACGGTTGGCTCCGCCCACTTGCGGTGCCAGCGCCAGAGATGGCTGGCCATCTATTTGGCCGGCGCCTTTCAATTATGCCCCTCCTTGTGATCTTGGGCAGATCACTTAACCCTTCTCTTGCCTCAGGTACAAACTTGGATTATGAGCCCTTCAGGGACAGGGAAATACTCAGTGTACCTGAATGTAACTCACCTTGAGCTACTACTGAAAAGGTGTAAGCAAAATCCAAATATAAAAACAAAAGACGCTGCTGACCAGAATCCCTGCCTATATACTTATGGCAGTTCTTAAAAGGATTTAGGAACCTCATTTGGAGCCTGTTTACAAATATGTGTTAGGTATTCAGAGGAGGGGGGAGTTATTAACATGGGCTACTGTTAAGTCTGGTTAATTTACCACAAAGTCCCATTTTGGCTCAGAATGTGAGCAGAAGGGTCACCCTAGCAGAAATATTATCAGAAGAAATGTTAATGGAATTTGTTAAATTAGCCTTCAAGGGGGTCACATTCTCAACTTGAATTCTTTGAGAAATAGAGAAATAATAAGCCATTTTTATATCCTCAACATTAGAGATAGGTATAATCTGTTTGAATACTTCAGCAATGGAACACCCATTAAAAGCTATCTGTTTTGAGGAGAATTCAAAAACCTAAGGGCCCTGTTTACTAATCAGTGATATAGGTGCGCTAGTGTTTTTTTAGCAAGCGCTAATGCTAGAGACATCCATAAGAATATATGGGTGTGTCTAGCGTTAGCACGTACTAATTTTTAGCGCACGCTAAAAACATTAGCACATCTTAGTAAACAGGGCCCTAAGGTTCTTGGCACACGAGGCATTTTCCAGCAACTCCATTCTCTACTTCGCAAGGATGAGCTTAGGAATTAAAAAGGGTTAAGGCTACTTTTTACTAACTACTAGCTAACAAGAAACTCACTCAACTTTGAAATCTCACTAGAGATGGGTCAAATCGCTTGCTATTAATCAATCTTTTTCAAACTATTACCTTCAGTTCATGATAAAACAAAACAAAATGAACTGTGGATGACCGGTTGAGAGATTTGCTAACTACAATCCACAGATCACAAATTTTTGTTGAATTTCTGCCATGTTGTTCAAAAGAGAGATTGTACAGTATGAATGTCCTGCTTTGCACTGTCTATTTTAAATGAGTTTGAATGACATGTCCTCCATAAATGTAGTGAAACAAAAACTTTAAAAAAAACAAAAAATGAAGGGTGAATTACAAATCTCTCTCTGTAAATCATGATCCATGCATGATGGAGTCCGATGTGGGTTTACTAGTTGAAAGTCCTACAGATCATACAATGATTCACACATGTTTGCATTGGAACAACCCATGTCTGTTTTTCAGTACTCTCTGATAATGCTGCTATATACCCCATAATAATAATAATAATCCGCATATACCTATTATAAATTCAACATGGATTACAATCGTAGACAAGGAGGTGTATTTTCAAAACACTTAGACTTACAAAGTTCCATGAAGGGGCATTTTCGAAAGGGACGTCCAAGTTGCGATTTGGACGTCCTTGCAAAACAGCGAAATCCAGGGGCAGGGAAACCCGTATTTTTGAAACAAGATGGACGTCCATCTTTCGTTTCGAAAATACCGTCAGAGACATCCAAATCCTTAAATTTCACCATCCCTAGATTTGGATGTCCCTAGACATGGATGTTTCTGACTTTCTGCGATTTTCGAAACCAAAGATGTCCATGTCAAAAATGACCAAATGCAAGCCATTTGGTCGTGGGAGGAGCCAGCATTTGTAGTGCACTGGTCCCCCTTACATGCCAGGACACCAACCGGGCACCCTAGGGGGCACTGCAGTGGACTTTATACATTGTTCCCAGGTACATAGCTCCCTTACCTTGTGTGCTGAGCCTCCCAAAACCCACTACCCACAACTGTACACCACTACCATAGTCCTTACGGGTGAAGGGAGGCAGCTAGATGTAGGTACAGTGGGTTTGTGGTGGGTTTTGTAGGGCTCGCTGTTTCCTCCACAAATGTAACAGGTGGGGGATGGGGGTGGGTCCACCTGTCTGAAGTGCACTGCACCCACTAAAACTGCTTCAGGGACCTGCATGTGCTGTCATGGACCTGAGTATGACATCTGAGGCTGGCATAGATGCTGGCACAACATATTTTGAAAGATGTTTTTTGAGGGTGGGAGGGGGTTAGTGACCGCTGGGGGAGTAAGGGGAGGTCATCCCCAATTCCCTTCAGTGGTCATCTGGTCATTTCAGGCACCTTTTTGTGCCTTAGTCGTAGGAAAAACAGGTCCGGGTGAAAACGTCCAAGTGTTCATCAGAGACGTCCTTGCTTTTTTCAATTATGGGTCAAGAACAGCCAAGTGTTAAGCACGCCCAAGTCCCGCCTTCGCTATGCCTCCGACACACCCCCTTGAACTTTGGCCGTCCTTGCGACGGAGTGCAGTTGGAGACGTCCTAAATTGGGTTTCGATTATACCAATTTGGGCATCTGGGAGAAGGACGTCCATCTTTCAACATAAATCTGAAGATAGACGTCCTTCTCTTTCGAAAATGAGCCCAATAGTAACCTATGGAACTTTGTAAGTCTAAGTGCTTTGAAAATGAGCCCCAAGTGCTCGCTTCGGCAGCACATATACTAAAATTGGAATGATACAGAGAAGATTAGCATGGCCCCTATGCAAAAATGACATGCAAATTCATGAAGCGTTCCATATTAAAAAAAAAAGAAAAGAAAAGAAAATGAGCCCCAAGGTCAGTTACCTTGGAATTAAAACATTATCTGTCACAGATTTATCAAGTCCTCAAGCCAAAAATGCTACAATGTTTTAGACACATTGGGATTCATTTTCAAAACAAAAAAAATATGCAAAAAGCAGCACAAAGTGACAGATTTTATTATTTTTTTGCCAAAATGGCCAAATCGCTATTTTCAAAACCCATTTTAACATAGTTTTGTAGGCAGTTCATATGCAGTGCATCCAAATAACAAAGAGGCATGTTGGCAATGTGTTGAGGGTGGGAGGTGAGCATTCCCAAAACTTGGTTGTGTTTTTGCCATAATAGAACAAAGCAAAAACGTCCGTTGATCTATACCTGTTTCAATCAAGACCAAGACACAAAAAGGTGCCCTAAATGACCAGATGACCACTAGAGAGATTAAGGCTTGATCCCCCCTCACTCATACACTGGCCCCCTCCTACCCCTCCAAAGATGTGAAAGAAACAGTACATACCAGTCTCTACGAAAGCCTCAAATGTTATAGCCGGTCCTATTAGAGCAGCAAGCAGGTCCCTGGAGTAGACTAGCGGTCAGTGCAATGCACTGTAGAGAAGACGACCCAGGCACATATCTCACTCTGTTACATTTATGGTGGAAAGTATGAGACCTCCAAAACCCACCAAAAATGTACTGTACCCACATATAGGTGAAACCTGCAGCCATTAGGGCTATTGTAGTGGTGTACAGTTGAGTACGGTAGGTTTTTGGTGGGTTTTGAAGGGTTCACTATATAAGGGGGAACAGTGAGATGTGTACCTGGGACCTTTTATGTGAAGTCCACTGCGGTGCCCCATAGGAGTTCCCCATCCTTGCTGGGTATCTGTGTGGCCAGTCTACTAAGAATAATGCCCCCATCCCTAAACATCATAATGTCTTGCTTTTGTGCATTTTCCATTGGACATGTAGCAAATAGTAATTTTTGAAACAAAAAGTTGGATGCTACTGGATTTTTTGTCGTTTTCCACAAAATGTCAAAAATCGGATTGAGACATTATATCAAAAATGCTCCTCATTGTATTTCAAAAACAAAATATAATTGGATAATCCTTTAATAGTTGTGTAGAACGTTGATATACATTATTGCTATTATTGTGCTTTTCTGTAGCCCCTATGGAAAAAGCTTTCACATACCCATTCATAAAATTTCTGTTGACCCACTGGAAGTGTACAGTCATATTAACAGTAGCATAATACTATAGCAAATGATAGTCTATAGAGACCAGTTGATCTATCCAGCCTTCTTCTGGTTCTCTACCACCTTAAGTGAATCAGCATAGAAATTTCCATACTTAAACCAGCTCCAGCATCTCCCCAATGTCTTTCGCTGTATCTCTCAACCCTATTTCTACAACTGCTCTCTAGGAAGGTGATTATAGAAGAAAATGCACACATTTAAAAGCAGAGCCATTTAGGGGGACGTTATCAATGTGGGCTACCATTAAGACATGTTATTTTACTAATAACCGCAGTTATCAGTAACCAGGGAATGGGACCTGTGCTAAAATAGCACATGTTAGTGGTAAAATAACACTTCTTAATGGTAGCCCATGTTGACAACTTCCCCTCTTAGTGTGAAGAGTTTCTCTGGTAACTAGAGTTGATATTGTGATGTCATAATGCCTCATTCTACCAATACCTAAGAACCTCATCAGTGATGTCACAATGGCTTGATTCAGTGGCGTAGCCAAGGGCCCACCCACTTTGGGCTCAGGCCCATCCAGTAGCAGCACACCTATGATGTGGCTGGCAGGGATTCCCAAGCCCTACCAGCTGAAAACTCCCCAAACCTCCCTCCTGCATACCTTGTAAATAGCAGATCTTTGCCTGCAGCGAGCAGGGACTGATATATGTTGTGGGGCCAACATGAGCAGTGTGTATTAGATGCTGCTCGCTGCCAGTGAAAATCTGCTATTTAAAAGATATGTGGGGGGGGGGGGGGGGATGTTTGAGAGACCATATGGTATACCGGCGACAGAGGGAGAGACCAAATCACTTGTGTGACAAGGTGAAGTTCTGCCCACCCATCTTGGGCCCAGGCCCACCCAAAATTGGGTGTCTGGCTATGCCCCTGGCTTGATTGCTCTATAACTGACTCACTTTTATTACATAAGCAGTGATTTTGATGTCTAGAAACATATCTTTATTCCTTTAATGAATGGGGAGGGGATTATCAACGTGGGCTACTGTTAAGATATGCTATACTACTATTAACCCCAGTTATCAGCAACCTGGTCTCATTGGATAAATTGGGACCACTTAATGGTAGTCCATGTTGCTAATTGCACCATTATAGGTGTAAATTGGCATACATGTATAAATAGCAATTTTAGAACAGGCACTACTTATACATGTATGTCCATGGCATGCACAAATTTAAGAGATATGTCCTGGGCATGGTCCAGATGGACCTTAAAAATATATGCATATTCCATATTTTGCTTGTAATACAAATAGATATCAAATAATTCTCTTGGCATTTATGCCTTTGTTGCATCATACTTGGTGTGGCATAACTTCTCATTTGGACCTGGTGCTGGGAGGAGAGCTTGATGGGAGTTGTACTTCTATTTTGCAGAGTTGTACTTCCCTCTCAAATGCTGAGAAGCATCTTAAAATAGCAAACATCTGCTTTGATATAAAGGATACTTATCCAACAGTCTAGTGCATTGACAGCATTTTTGTTTGTTTTATTAGAAATGCTGCTTTTACCATTTTTTTGTGTTGGCATTGCTTGACGATACTGAAGGGACAGAAAATACCTAGATGCCTTTATAGAACAGGCTTTCACCATGTAACAGTAGTGTACCTATAAGGGGGCACTTACTTATAAAATTACAGTACAAGTCGAGAAATCCAGACTGCTCGGGGACTGGGTGAGTCCAGATTTTCTGTATTTTCAGGCAGTACTTTTAAAATTCAAATCCAGCGTCTCAGTACCCATCTAGCTTCTCTCCATGTCTCTCTTCCTGCAGCGTCTCTCTTCCCCAAAGGAAGGGGTCCAGGGGTCTGAGTGGAGGAGTGGCCTAGTGGTTAGGGTGGTGGACTTTGGTCCTGGGGAACTGAGGAACTGAGTTTGATTCCCACTTCAGGCACAGGCAGCTCCTTGTGACTCTGGGCAAGTCACTTAACCCTCCATTGCCCCATGTAAGCTGCATTGAGCCTGCCATGAGTGGGAAAGCACAGGGTACAAATGTAACAAAAAATAAAATAAAACTGCTGCTCTTCATTTTGTAAGATCCATACGGCCGTCAAACCAGCTTACTTGTCCCATTTTCTTACTCCCGACTGTTTCTCATGTACATTCAGGCCCTCTCAGCAGAATCAACTTGTTGATCCATCTGTTCGTTAAATTAGACATGCTACCACATGGCATTGAATTTTCTCTTTTCAGGGATCCAATCATTGGAACAGACTATTGGTCAACTTGCAACTGTCAACTTCCCTAGAAGGCTGATTTATTTGCCAATGCATGTAATTAGAGCCTGTACCATCTAAACTCCTCAGGAGCGGTAGTACCCTGGAGATCACAGTATGCCCCACTTTTGTGTTTCCCTCTTCACTTTCCTTTCTTATATATTGTATTTCATCCCCTCCTCCCCTTTGCTCTACTGTCATCCCCCTTTCACTTCTTTGTTCTTCCTCTTACATGATAAGCCACTCAGACATTCCTTGATGGGCAAGGTATAAGCACCTAATAAGCATGGAAACTTCACAGACTATGAACTTTTCCACCAGGAATTTGTCCAAATATTTTTTAAACCTATATTTGCTAACTGCTGTAACAATATCCTCCAGCAATAAGTTCCAGAGCTTAACTAGTTGTTGAGTAAAAATATATTTCCTCCTATTTGTTTAAAAATATTACTATGTAACTTCATTAAGTGTCCCTAGTCTTTGTACTTTTTGAAAGAATAAAAATTCAGTTCACTTTTACCTGTTCTAAACCACTGAGGATTTTGTAGACTTCTATAATATCCCTCCACAGATGTCTCTTTTCCAAACTGAAGAGCCCTAACCTCTTTAGCTTTCTTCATACGAGAGGAGTTCCATCTCCTTTCTTAGCTTTCCTAAATCTACTATATCATTTTTGAGAAATGGCGACCAGAATTACATGTAATACTCAAGGCAAGGTTGCATCATGTAGCGATACAAAGGCATTATAATGTTCTTTGTCTTATCTTCCATCCCTTTCCTAATAATTCCTAGCAACCTGTTTGCTTTTTTGGCCTTGCTACACACTGGGCTAAAGATTTCAGCATATTGTCTATGATGACACAGATATGCCAGTATTCTAATGATAATATGTGCATAACCAGCATGTAACTGTTCACATGTATTTTATAGAACTGTTGTGTCATTCTAGGTAAGTCACATTGAGGGGCATAATTGAACGAAAACGCCTATCTCCATGGGCGTTTATCTCCGAGAAAGGGTCCGTGAAGGGGTGGACCGAACCGTATTTTGGGAAAAAATAGACGCCCATGTTTTATTCAACAATGTGTGAGCTGGGCGTTTTTGTTTTTCAGCGATAATGGAAAATGAAAGCGCCCAGCTCAAAAACGAATAAATCCAAGACATTTATTCGTGGGAGGGGCCAGGATTCGTAGTGCACTGGTCCCCCTCACATGCCAGGACATCAACCGGGCACCCTAGGGGGCACTTTTACAAAACCAAAAAAACAGGTAAAAGAGCTCCCAGGTGCATAGCACCCTTCCCTTGTGTGTTGAGCCCCCCCAAATCCCCCTCAAAACCCACTGCCCACAAGTCTACACCATTACTATAGCCCTAAGGGGTGAAGGGGGGCACCTACATGTGGGTACAGTGGGTTTGGGGGGGTTGGACGACTAATAAGCATTAAGCAGCACAATTGTAACAGGTAGGGGGGATGGGCCTGGGTCCACCTGCCTGAAGTCCACTGCACCCCCTAACAACTCCTCCAGTGACCTGCATACTGCTGCCAGGGAGCTGGGTATGACATTTGATGGTGAAAATAAAAAGTTGTGAAACATCATTTTTTTGTGGTGGGAGGGGGTTAGTGACCACTGGGGGAGTCAGGGGAGGTCATCCCCGATTCCCTCCAGTGGTCATCTGGTCATTTAGGGCACTTTTTGGGGCTTTATTCGTGAAAAAACAGGGTCCAGGAAAAGTGTCCTAAATTCTAGCTAAAAACGCATACTTTTTTCCCATTATCGGTGAAATGCGCCCATCTTTGTTCGGCAGATAACCACGCCCCAGTTCCGCCTTCGCCACACCTCTGACATGCCCCCATCAACTTTGTCCGCATCCGCGACGGAGTGCAATTGAAAATGTCCAAAAATCGGCTTTCGATTATACCACTTTATTCGTTTTTGTGAGATAAACGTCCATCTCCCGATTTAGGTCGGAACTTGGGCGTTTTTCTCATTCGATTATAAGCAGGATTGTCTTTTCCTGCCATCCGTTTTTAGTTTTCTATTTTTGAAACATCCTCAAGCCTACCTTCTGTGTATTTCTTCTTTGGAAGTATTTGAAATCTTCTATCATAACACCGTACCCCCTTTCCTCCAGGATACACATGTTTAGTACCTTTAGCAATTTCACTTTTCCAAAACTCACTCAGTCCATTTTTTGTTAGTTTTGAGCTATGCAATTAATTTCATTCATCAAGGTAAGATTCATTTGCTGTAACTTATTCCTGTGCCAAAACTCACTAAGTCCATGGTATTTTAATGACTTTGTTTAATCAGTTTAGCAATTGCTCTCTAGACTGACTCCAATTTGCCTTAATCTTTATGCAATAAGGTCTCATCTGAGATTTACGTTTATCACCCCCTCCTTTTTTTTTCCTGCTGACTGTTTGTTATCTGACTTCCCGCATGCCTCTTCCACTTTCTTTCGGAGTGAGTAATAGAGTTTATGAAGTGGTGTCTACCCAGGGACCCTTATACACCCTTGCATTCGTCTAGTTTTTATTGTTGCCTGCTGTTACATCATCTGATATGATAAACCCAATATTCCTGTCTTGTTCATTGCACATCAGAATGTCTTCCCCTATTTTGCAGTGCTCCACTGGAGTTCTGCTTCCCAAATAGATGACCTTGCAGTTTTGTTTTAGCAATAAATCTTAGTTGTCAAACTCTAGACCTTTCCCTGTGCTCCCTTAATGTGTTCCTTATTGAATCCACCCTCTTGTTTATCATCTGCAAAAAGACAAATCCCTCCCCCTCTGCAATACTAGATATGTAAATTCTGAGCAAAAGTGGACCCAGAACTGACCCTTGCAGCTCAACTTTGGTAACTTTCTCTGCCCAAGAGAGATCTAGTGAATGATATGTCATTGTTACCTTCTTCCCAATCAATTTCTAATGCACTATGGAGCCCTTTTACTAAGCCACGGTAAAAAGTGGCCTGCGCTAGTTTTAGCACCTGAAATTGGTGCACACTGAGCCACTTTTGTCGCGGAGGTAAAAAGGCCTTTTTTAAAATGGGTCAGTAAATGGCCATGCGCTAATATTAAAATTAGCATGTAGCTATTTACTGCCTGAACACTTATCACCACTATTTAGAAGGTGGTAAGGGCTCACACCCTACTCGTGCAGTAATCAGGCAGCGTGCAGCAATGTGGCCATGCTGCCAATTACTACCAGGAACTCCCCCGCGGCAGAAAATGGAAAATAATTTTCTACTGCGGGAAATTGTACACACCATCTTGAGAACTACCACTGGGCTCCTGTGCTACCCCGGCAGTATGGACAATTTGGCATGGGCTACCCATGTGGTAGCCCTACTGCAGCTTAGTAAAAGGGCCTCTTAGAGGGGGATAATTGAACGGTGCCGGCCATCTCCGAGTACGGCGCCGCGAAGGGGCAGAGCCAACCGTATTTTTGAAAAAGATGGCCGGCTATCTTTTTTTTCGATAATACGGTTGGGGCCGCCCAAATGTCAGAGATGGCCGAGTTTGAGATGGTCGGCCTCAGTTTTTGCCCATAATGTAAACCGAAGCCGGCAATCTCAAACCCGACCAAATCCAAGGCATTTGGTCGTGGGAGGGGCTAGGATTCGTAGTGCACTGGTCCCACTCACATGCCAGGACACCAACTGGGCACTCTAGGGGGCACTTTTAGAAATTAAAAAAAAAATTTTAATAGCTCCCAGGTGCATTACTCCCTTACCTTGGGTGCTGAGCCCCCCAAATCCCCCCCAAACCCACTCCCCACAACTCTACACCATTACCATAGCCCTTATGGATGAAGGGGGGCACCTACATGTGGGTACAGTGGGTTTGGGGGGGGGGGTTTGGAGGGCTCCCATTTACCACCACAAATGTAACAGGTGGAGGGGGGGATGATCCTGGGTCCACCTGCCTGAAGTGCACTGCACCCACTAACAACTGCTCCAGGGACCTGCATACTGCTGTCAGGGAGCTGGGTATGACATTTGAGGCTGGCAAAAAAAGTTTTTAAAGTTGTTTTTTTGAGGGGGGGGGGGGTTAGTGACCACTGAGGGAGTCAGGGAGGTGATCCCAGATTCCCTCCGGTGGTCAAAGGTCAGTTCGAGCACTTTTTTGGGACTTGGACCTGAAAAAAAAAGGGTCCAAATAAAGCGGACCAAATTCTCGTGAAGGCCAGCTTTCTTTTTTTCCATTATCGGGCGAAGCCGGCCATCTCAACATACGCCCCCATCCCGCCTTCGCCACCATGCCGACACGCCCCCTTGAACTTTCGCCGGCCCTGCGACGGAACGTAGTTGAAGCTGGCCAAAATCGGCTTTCAATTATACCGATTTGCCCAACTTCAGGAGATCACTGGCCATCTCCCGATTTGTGTCGGACGATGGCTGGCGATCTCTTTCGAAAATCAGGCCCTTAGTCACCTTATAGCCATGCCTGGGCTACACAGTTATTCTAAGCCAATTATGCAGAACTCTGTCATAAGCCTTACTGAAATCTAAATACCCCATATTCATTATTCTCTCCTGATCTTATTCCTTGCTCAAAGGAATTTTAGATGTGTTGGACAAGACCTATCTCTGGTAAAACCATGTTTCTTTGGATCCTGTCATGCCTTAGATTGCTTTATAATGAACTATCCTCAGGTTTATCAGTGATTTCACAAATTTTGTCACCACAGACACCATATTGTTTTGTGGTCTTCAGCATCTTCTTCCTTTTGGTGGGAGAAGGCAAGATTTACCCCACACCAATGCCTTGGAACAACACTTGCTGACAATAAATCATTGAAAAGGTCAAACAGTGGAACAGTCAAAATTTCCCCAAGCTTGTTTAATATCTAAGGTGTTACCCATCTGATCCCATAGTTTTATCCTCTTTCTCTTTTGCTAGTTTAATGCAACCAGAATAAAACTACAAGGTCAGGTTTATGTCTCTTAATTTGTGCATTAAAACATCTAATAATAGCATGGATAACACAGCTAGTAAATATACTATTTAAAGAAGGAAAATGCCCTCAGTTTTTTGGTAGAATAACCTTGACTCCAATTCCCAAATTCGGTGATGCCGATACGTCAGTGGCAGCAAATTTTCGACCGGTTGAAAGTATTTTCCTTGGTGTGCTAAATTAATGGAATCTTTAGCTGCAAAACAAATACAGTCCTATTTTGATTCATATATGGCGCCTAAAACATCTGCACAGATATAAGCGTATTCTATAAGATTTAGGCGCAGTTTATAGAATACGCTTAGTTGATACCGTAGCGTCTAAACATACATGCACATTTATGCAAATAAAAACCTGGTATAAATCCATGCGTGTATATTTAGGCACATTGACCCATATTCCGAAATTATATACGGAAATTTTGGCACACCCATAAACACACCCCTTTTAAACTACATGCATTTATTTCGAACTGTGCGCTTTTCAATTTAGGCGCAGTTCTTTATAGCGTACACTTAGTGATTTCCTTGCATAAATTCTGATAATTGCCAATTAGTGCTTATCGCTTAAGTGCTGCTATCAGCACTAATTAGCTTGTTAAGTTACGCATGGTGTTATAAAATACTCCTCTATTTTGGCGCCTAAATCTAAGTTCACTATATAGGATATGGGGTAAACGCTAAAGACGCCCATATATTCCTATGGGTGTCTCTTGCATTCAGCATGTGCTAATCATTAGAGTGCACTAAAAACGCTAGCGCGCTTTTATAAAAGGGCTCATACGCTACTCATACAGTAATCAGGCAGTTAAAATCTTGGTTGTTTTGTAAGGCATTTGACTGATGGGTGAGTTTTGAGGTTTTCTGAGGTTTTGCTACTTGTGTGTTTTTTGTACTGTTTGTGCAATTTATGAGTGTTTTATTGTACCTTGCCTAGATGGTCAGATAGGAGGGTTCTAAATGTATTAAATAAATGCATGTGCTTGTCACTATTCTATAAAATTGCCGCACTAGTTCCATGATACATTGCTGTACCAGTGGGCAGAGCATGGACGTGCCACGGACATTGTCTAGCAACATGTACACCTTATAGAACAGTATCAGATATGCACATTGCAAGGTGCCCTTAGGCATGCCAGCTTATGTCTACCATTGACCTACTACTACTACTTAACATTTCTAGAGAACTACTAGGGTTGCGCAGTGCTGTACAGTTTAACAAAGAAGGACAGTCTCTGCTCAAAGGAGCTTACAATCTAAAGGATGAAATGTCAAGTTGGGGCAGTCTAGATTTCCTAAATAGAGGTATGGTGGTTAGGTGCTGAAGGCGACATTGAAGAGGTGAGCTTTGAGTAAGGATTTGAAGATGGGCAGGGAGGGGGCCTGGCGAATGGGCTCAGGGAGTTTATTCCAAGCATGGGGTGAGGCGAGGCAGAAAAGGCGGAGCCTGGAGTTGGCGGTGGTGGAGAAAGGTACTGAAAGGAGGGATTTGTCTTGCGAGTGGAGGTTACGGGTAGGAATGTAGGGGGAGATGAGGGTAGAGAGGTAGGGAGGGGCTGCAGATCGAGTGCATTTGTAGGTTAGTAGGAGAAGCTTGAACTGTATGCGGTACCTAATCGGAAGCCAGTGAAGTGACTTGAGGAGAGGGGTGATATGAGTATATCGGTCCAGGCGGAATATAAGACATGCAGCAGATTTCTGAACGGACTGAAGGGGGGATAGATGGCTAAATGGGAGGCCAGTGAGGCGTAGGTTGCAGTAGTCAAGGTGAGAGGTGATGAGAGAGTGGATGAGAGTTCGGGTGGTGTGCTCAGAGAGGAAAGGGCGAATTTTGCTAATGTTATAGAGGAAGAAGCGACAGGTCTTGGCTATCTGCTGAATATGCGCAGAGAAGGAGAGGGAGGAGTCGAAGATGACTCCGAGGTTGCGGGCAGATGAGACGGGGACGATGAGGGTGTGTGCTTTGCACTACTATTCCATAAAGGGTCAGGCATGCCTTAATGGCATTATAAAAATGATGCTAAATGTGCTTCTTTGTCTTACCTTCATTTAGGTGCCACTATATAGAATTACCTCCTTAGTTTATATTCATGAATAGATATGCTGCAGTGTGTTTGCTGCATTGCTTTCAGTATTTTGGCTCTTCTCTTATGTACCTCTAAGTCACTGTTTGTAGAATTCTTAGATGACCTCTTTGTTTTCAAGGAAATCTTCATTCTATAAGGCTTCTGATAATTTGTCATGTTTAGACATCTTGAGGGTGTAATTGCATTAAAGTTCATAAATACCAGATCAATGATCTTTGATTGTCTGCTTTAAAAGGCAATAGGACTGAGCTAGCAGAGAGGCTGGTTTTCTCCTCTGTTATAAAAATGAGGGCATAGGTCAGGGTTGATACGGTTCATGTGACAGCTGAAATTGTCACACTGTGCACTGCAGCATACCATAAGATAAATGTGAGAGGGTTTATTATCGTCCAAACAGTCTTTTACTGCCAGTGCTGTAAACTTTCACCACCTCCTGGACCTCTGTCTATATTTTGTCCTTTATTAATAAATAGGGCTTAATTTTTTTAGGCTTTTATTTTGGAAATATGAAAGCTGGACAGGAACTCTGAGCTTCCAACATCTTCAAGGGCTTGTTGTTGTCTGTAGCTGCAGCAGCAAGGCGATTTTGGAATCCACAGCACACACAATTAACCACTTCTCCACCATAAAGAAAAATCCCTATTAATCATGTTGGATAGTTCAATACAGAGTTGGATTCTTTGGGGGTCTTAGCGTTTAGCACGTGCCTATTTTTAACGCGCACTAAAAACGCCAGCGCGCCTACATAAAAGACCCCCATTATTTCTTCATGCCAGTTCTGTTCTTATACTCTGCTGTGATTATATTTAGACAAAGAAATGCAAACTGTAGAAGCTGCTGTGATTTAATATAATTGTATAAACCAACTTGATTGGTAGAATGCTTCTGGACATGAATTCAGAATCATACACAAAGCCTTGCAGTATTTCTCAACTGTCATTGTTAATTCTATTGGCATTCCTATTGTCTGTCAACTTAGACAAGTTCCTTTTATTTTCCATCCCACATAGATAATATCCACAGGGCTGACCTGGGTACCATGATCTGTGTGTTAAGACCCAGTAACATTGAATCATTGCATTCCCTGCCATATCCTCTTTCTCTTGCAGATGTTGGCCATTGATGCCAATGGATTCCTCACTGCAGAGCCCAAGACGTTTTGTAGCTCATATTAAAAAGAATATAGTCGTATGACGTATTTTGCTGCATGGGGCTCATCTTGCACTGCCACAGTGTGATTGCTTAGTGCTGGCCCTGTGCTTAGTCAAGCGTAAGTGTTCATTCCATCTGCTACTGTCTGCAGGCAAATGCCTGCCTCGGAGATACCGAGTCTATGGCTCAAGAAAACACTTTGCCTGAATATAATGGTGGTAGTACTAGTTAAATAGAAGGTAATATTTAAGTGTGACTGTCAGCTGCTAGAGTGACTCACTGAAGGACAGAGGTTGCATATCAAATTATATCTATTTAACATATTAACCATTGTTATTATTAGATGTGTTAATTTATTTCCTAAGGCAGCTTAAATTAAGATGCTATAAAACTAAGCAAGGCAACTTTAATGAAGCAAAATTCATAGTAATGATCCTAGTGCCTTAATACTGATTATTTACAAATTAACACTGGTAAAAAAAAACAAGAAAAGGGTGATTCTATACTAATACACCTATCCTTGTGACTCTGGGCAAGTCACTTAACTCTCCATTGCCCCAGGTACAAATAAGTACCTGTATACAACATGTAAGCCACATTGAGCCTGCCATGAGTGGGAAAGCGCGGGGTACAAATGTAACAAAACAAAATATATATATATATTTAGGTGCAAAAAGGGTGCCTATTCTATAAAGAAAAATAGGCATCTAGTTTTCTTTACAGAATATATGCACACATGTAGCCTGTTACATTAGTAATTTAGAAATTAACCTGTTACATTAGCCTTCTTTTTGCAGTAGTTTAGAGACCTCCCTACCTCATGCGTTTCTTTAACTTGCAAGTGATTAAGGCTGTCCTATATTTATTACAGGTTTTCTTGAATTATGATAGTTTTTTTTCCTCTACCACACCCCTAAGAGGTTATTCAATTTATCCACCAACCTTTCTGTAAAGGAATACTTCCATAGTTGAATATGCCAACAAAACATGATTGTCTCAGTACTTGTCACCAGCCTGACAATATCAGTACTTCTGGCCACTTCCCCTTGTGGCTGTTGTTCTCCTACTTCTATATTCTCACACCTATCTAGAGTGATCTATATCTGTCAACCTAAGTTGACTGAAAGAGGTAGAAATGTTGTGGCAATGAGAGGAAGGTAAGAACACTACCATTACTGTTAGGCAGGGACATAGGCAAGAGCTGAGCAACTACAAGTGTTTGGCAAGTGTTATAAGAATAGCTATACTGGGTCAGAACAATGGTCCTTCTAGCCCAGTACCCTGTTTCCAACAGTGATCAGTCCAGGTCACCAATACCTGGCAGACACCCAAATTGTAGCAAGAGTCCATGCTAACAATCCCAGGGTAAGCAGTGGCTTTCTTATGTCTATCTCAATAGCATATTATGGACTTTTCCTCCAGGAACTTGTCCAAACCTTTTATAAACCCAGAAACGCTAACCTATGTTACCACATACTCCAGCAATGAGTTCCAGAGCTTAAATATTTATTGAGTGAAAAAATATGTTCTCCATTTGTTTTAAACATATTTCCATGTAACTTCATTGAGTGGCCCCTAGTCTTTGTACTTTTTGAAAGAGTAAAAATTGATTCATTTCTATTTGTTCTACACCACTCAAGATTTTGCAGACCTCAATTATATTTCCCCTCAGCCATCTTTTTTCCAAGCTGAAAAGACCTAACCTCTTTCATCCATATGAGACAAGTGTCACGTCTGTGGTCATGACCCCTCACAGCCTCTACCTGATTTCTGGGGGTCAGCTTCTGAGCTGGCTTCTGTCTATCCTTTCTGGAGTAGTTCTGTCTTTGGGAAGATCTGTTTCGGTTTCCTATCTCTGGCCACCGTCATCTGGGTTGGATCAATGGCGGCAGCCATCTTGGATGGCTCAAGAGTCGTAGCCATCTTGGATAGCTCAAGGGGTACAGCCATCTTGGATAGATCATATCATAGGAAGTCATCTTGGAGTAACGAGGACAGGAAGGAAGCCCTTATTTGGTCCTTAGAGATCTCCTGTGGGAACAGCCTCCATAGTTACTCAGAGTTGCTGCTGCTGCACCTCAGGTGTGGATGGGCTTTATTAATCACCTAGAGACTGCAGTCGGTTGCCTTTGCATTGCGTCTTAGGCCCTGGTATGTGGGTGCTGGTGCACTTCTGCCTGAGAGACTTTGTCTGGACCTGATTCTGTGTTTGCTGGTTTCCTGTCTTTTGAACCTTGCCTGATCCTGGACTTTACTTGCTTGCCGCCTGCCTTTTGACCCTTTGTCTGGACCTGGACTTTGTTTTGCTTGCAGCCTGCCTTTTGAACCTTTGCCTGGACCTGGACTTTGTTTTGCTTGCCACCTGCGTTTTGAACCTTTGCCTGGACCTGTCTTCTGCTTGCTGGCTGACCGCCAGAGACCTAGCCTGGATTTGCCGGTACGTCTGTTCTGCCTTGCTTCTGGTGTGGGGTGGTTTTGCCTGCCACTGCTGCTCCTTGGCAGTGGCCCAAGGGCTCACAAACCCAGTTTCCAGCTTTGAGTACGTGACAACAAGTTCCATCCACTTTATCATTTTGGTCACTCTTCTGTGAACCTTTTCTAATTCTGCTATATCTTTTTTGAGATACAGCAACCAGAATTCAATGCAATACTTGAGGTGAGGTGGCACCATGGAGCAATACAGAGTCATTATTGTATTCTTATTTAACATTCCTTTCCTAATAATTCCTAGCATTCTGTTTGCTTTTTTGGTCACCGCCTCACACTGAGCAGAAGATTTCAATGTACTATCAACAATGACACCTAGATCTTTTTCTTGGTGCTGACTTCCAAGGTGGATCCTAGCATCAGGTAACTATGACTCAGGCTATTTTTCCCAATGTGCATTACTTTTCATTTGTCCACATTTAATTTCATCTGCCATTTGCATGTCCAGTCTTTCAGTTTCCTAAGGTCTTCCTGTGATTTTTTTCACAGTCAGCATGTGTTTTAACTACTTTGAATAGTTTTGTGTCATCTGCAAATTTAATCACCCGATTCATTGTTCCGTTTTCTAGATCATTTATAAATATGTTAAATAGCACTGGTTCCAGTACAGATCCCAGTGGCACTCCACTATTCACCCTCCTCCATTGAGAAAAATGGCAATTTAACCCTACCCTCTGTTTTCTGTCCTCAAGCCCTATATTATGCAGGGCCAGTTCCTTGGAAGGATGAGCGTGCATACTAACACATTCATATGCACTCTCTTCCTTGGCAACAGACTCCATTTGGTATATAAATAAAACACCCCAGCCTTCTTCCCCCCACTTTAAAATTTCATTTCTTCTGAAAAAGCTTGCATCCTTTACATAGCTTTGTATATGGATGTCCCCTTGAGTTGAATTTTCAGGTCATTCACTTCTAAGGCTGCTTCTGCTCTGTTTTTTTGAAGGTATGGCTACAAGAATTAAATACACTCCTGTAAATGAGATCACACCAATCATCTGTATAGAGGAATTATAGTCTTTTTTTTCTTCTTTATTGGTATTACATCTATGTATACATCACCATCTTGTGGTTCTTGCCATTGTTTTGTAACCCTGACATTACTTTAAAATCTCTCTCAAGAATTTTGTCTCCAAATGGATTTGCTTTTCATATACTATGACATGTCAGCAATGAACCTCACTCATAAACCATGATCAGCTGGATATGATTTTAAACTCTCAGAAGTACTGTTATTGATTTTCTTAATACTTGCAAGATGCCAAAGAAATGCTGTACCTGGAATCCATAGGGTGCAATACATACGAACGATATATCATGATGATCTTGGAAATTCTTTTTAATTAAGGTGGTGTCCCTTGTTTGATTACACCTCCATATCATTTCCTAACGTCTACTGCTCTTGTGTCAAAACTTAGCTTCAAAAATAACAATTACCAAGCCTTACCCAGATTGCTTACATCTAGCTTAAGAAATATAAAAAACAAATCTTTTGAGCTGCAACTCTCCTTGCATCCATAAAATAACTATGGAATCTTAGCGGAGATTGGGTGGCGACACCAGTATTTGGAGAATAAAACCAGTGCAGGGTGGACTTCTATGGTCTGTATCCTGATCGTGACTGAATATATATGGGCTGGAGTGTAAATTTGAAGGGGCTTCGACGTTAGCTTCAGAACTTTTAGTACAGGAACAGTGCTCGGCAGACTTTTACGGTCTGTGCCTTGAGAAAGGCAGGGACAAATCAAACTCGGGTATACATAAACTCATTTTACATGGTATGTAATACTTTATACCTTATTGGGCAGACTGGATGGACTGTTTGGGTCTTTATCTGCTGTCATTTATTATGTTTATATGTTTATAACTGGTTTCGTTCTTGCTCCCAAGTTAGTATACATAACCTAACACTTAGAGACATTTGTCTGTCATAATGGAACAAAATAAAAATATCCAGGACTAAAACAAAGATGTTTTGAGCTAGACTTGTTTTAATAATGACCAAGGCACAAAAAAGTGCACTAAGGGGCCCTTTTACTAAGCTGTAGTAAAAGGGGCCCTGTGCTAGTGGTGGCAGCCATTTTTGCCACATGCTGTAGCCCTTTTTACCACAGCGGGTAAAAAGCCAGAAAAAAGAAATGGTCAGGCTGTAAGATTGCACTTACTGCCTGGCTATGCGGTGGAGGGGAGGAGGGAGTACTTACCGCCACCCATTGAGGTGGCGGTAAAGGCTCCCATGCTAACCTGGTGGTAACCAGCCAGCCTGAGGTGCTGCCCAATTACCACTGGGTAACCCTCTGTGGTAATTGCCATGTGCTGGGGGTTGAATTATCGCTGGTGCCCACATTGGACCGGTGGTAGTTACGGATTGCCCTGCAGTAAGCCCGTGGTGAGCTTACCGCTGCTTTGTAAAATGGCTCTCAATGACCAGATGACCACTGGAAAAATAATTCCTCTCCCATCCCCAAAGATGTGAAAGAAACAGTACATACCAGCCTCTGTAACAGCCTCAGATGTTATGGCCAGTCCTATTGGAGTAGCAAGGAGGTCCCTGGAGTAACCTAGTTGTTGGTGCAGTGCACTGTAGAGAAGGGGACCCAGGCCCATAATCCACTCTGTTATACTTGTGGGAAGTGTGAGCCCTCCAACACTCACCAAAAACCTATTATACCCACATAAAGGTGACACCTGCAGCCATAAGGGCTATTGTAGTGATGTGCAGTTGGGTATAATAAGTTTTTGGTGGATTTTGGAGGGCTCCCCATACAATATAAGGGGGTAATGGTGAGATGTGTATCTGGGAGCTGTTATGTGAAGGCCACTGTTTAGGGTGCCCACTGCTCTGCTGAGATGTCTCTGTGGACAAACTACCAAGAATGCTGGCTCCTCCTACATCCCAATGTCTTGATGTTTTGTGTTTTTCACTTGGATGTTTTTTTGTTTCTGAAAATGGACCAAAAATATAAACACACAGAGCACAAAATTATCTAGCAAGTGGCCATTTTTGAAAAAAAAAAAAAAAACACCCAAAAACATAGACATTTTGCTCTTGGATTCTGGACATTTTGAGCTAAACATCCAAAGTCAGACTTAGGCATCATATCAAAAATGCCCCCTCTGTCATTTTGTCATCTTCATTTAATGCAATATTAACCTCACTGCATTTATCAGAGAATTTAAAAAGTTATTTGTAGCCTCTTACTGATTCTCTATACATTTATTTTACCTAATTAAGGCACCTTTCCACTAAGCTGCATTAAGCAGATATCACAGGTTTTCAGTGCGGTAGACAATAGTGCAGATCTGCACTACTGTCAAATGCGCTAAAATGGGAGCCTATATTGTAAAAATGCTGCATAAGCTGTCTAACGCAGGAGTGGGCCTGGTCTGAGCATGAGAGGGGAAGTGGTGGTGTGGTGGCACACTGTGGTGGTTAATACACAAGCTTTGCATTTACCACACAGGACAGATGGTTACTACAGATGCACCTGCACATGTAATATGTTGCAGGCCAGAGTGTAAATAAAGAAATAAAACAGAGCGCACCAGGCTGCGGCTGCACTCCCAACTTCCCTCACACAGCGTACCAGTGGCATAGCTATGGGGGGCCTAGGCCCCCCTGCCAGCTGAAGCATTTATCTGCCCCGCATTGACCTCAAACTTGCCTCCTCTCTTCTGTTTCTAGTCGCGCCATGCATGCTCTTGTTTTAATGAAACTGAGCATGCTTGCGCATGCTCAGTTTCATTAAAACGAGCGAGCGTGCAGTGCACGGCGCACTGAAAACAAGAGAGGAAGCAAGTGTGAGACCAGCGCGGCACAGACAGCAAAGGTACCTTGCGGTGGCGGGAGGGGTATCAGAATTGGTGGTGGTGGTAAGGGGGGTCAGAAGCGGCGGGAGAGGCAGGCTAAAATGTGCTCCCCCACTTTGGGCTCTGTCCCTCCCCTCCTGCTGAGGTCTGGCTATGCCCTTGCAGTGCACCATCCTAATTCACCTCCTTTGGACCTCTCCACCCCGACGTCCCGCTCTGAAAAAAAGAGGCAGTTATCAAATTGGACCTGACCCTCTGACTCATACTCCGTCCCCTGAATCATGGCATCTGATGTCCCTTATAAATGTAAGCCCCCAGCACAAATCCCCCAACCCCACCCCTACCCAGTCCGCACCCCAAATTTCTAGTGGGGGTTGAGGGGTCAGGGTTTAGCTTGGATAAAGCTGCTTCTTTTGTGGGAGCTGGAGGTTGGGATGGGGGCCCAAAGGAGGTGAATAGGGAGGGGGTAATCTGTGAGGAGGGGGTTGGGTGCGCCACCATGGCTTGTGCGCTACGTTTTATTTCTTTCATTTGCACTTTGGCCTGCTCCACATTACATGTGGTACCTGCATGTAATGTGGTGCATCTGGGGTAACTATTTGCCCTGTGTGGTAAATGCAGGGCAGATGGTGGCCATACCCTCTTCATTTATCAAGCATCCTTTCTACTTACTGCATTGTAATTATTGTGTTAACCATGCAGTGAGTGCAATTTTTACCACAGCCTCTTAGGGCTCTTTAGTTTTGTTTTTTGTTTTTTTCCTCCAGATCTTTGTTAGAAATCTAGACAAGGTTAGTTTCATTTGTCCATGCCTAACTTGAAAAGGAGACTTTTTGCTGAGATACTCATCAATTTGCTAGATGAGGTCTCTGACACAAGAAAACTGGGGTGGTTTCAGATATTTTCTGTGGTTTGTGAGACAACACACTTTCCAATGCCTTGGGATTTTTTTTTAAACTGGTCCTTTTATTTACATAGCAACATAGTAGATAACGGCAGAAAAAGACCTATGCAGTCCATTCAGTCTGCCCAACAAGATAAACCCATAGCATAAGGTACGATGTGATACTACATATGTATGCTTGATCTTGATTTGCTCATGCCATTTTCAGGGCACATACTAAAGAAGTCTGCCTGGTACTGGCCTTGTTCTCCAGCTACTGAAGTTGTCATTGAAGCCCCACTCCAGTCCATCCAAATCTGTGCAGCCATGAAGTATTTTGTAATTTAGTCCAATCACTGGTCTTAAGCCGAATCGATTACTGTAATGGCATATACGCAGGGTGCAGAGACCTACTTCTCAAAAAACTACAAACTGCCCAGAACACAGCGGCTCGACTAATCTTCGGTGCATCAAAGTTCAAATGTTCCAGACCACTTCGTGAGAAATTACACTGGCTTCCTGTACAGGAGCGAATAACTTTTAAAATTTGCACCCTAGTCCATAAGATCCTCTACGGAGAAGCTCCAGCTTATATGGATGCCCTTGTCAACTTGCCATCAAGGAATTCATTGAGATCTTCTCATTCATACTTAAACCTCCATTACCCAGCGTGTTCTGGTCTCAAGTATAAAACCACATACGCTTCCACCTTTTCCTACATCAGCATTCATTTGTGGAATGCATAGCCTAAATCTGTAAAAACGGTTCATGATCATCTGACTTTCAGGAAGTCTCTCAAGACCTACTTATTTGGGCACGCTTACCCTAAAGATCCAGTCCTGCATCCGTGATTCCTGGACTACAAATCCTATAACGATCTTGTGAACTCAATTACTTTATCTTACCCCTGTAACTTTACGCCATCCATATCACTTTCACTTTATTGTACTTTACTGTTTGTTTCCTAAGTGTTGTAAGCCACATTGAGCCTGCCAGTGGTGGGAAAATGTGGGGTATCAAACATATAAATGGCAAGAGGCATACTCACTCGCAAATGTGCAGTAGAGACCCTCTCTGTCCCGCCCCCACGTCAATACGTGATGACGGGGCCATGACAGAGAGGGAACCTGCGCACCTGTGAGTGAGGGAACCGCCATCGCCACTGCTCCCCCACCCGGAGTTGCCGCCACCGCCACCCACCCTCCACCCAGCCCGGGTACCTGGCTTCACTATTCAAACCGCTGGAACGCAGCACACAGCTCATCTGAGCTGCCGTCGGCCTTCCTTCTTACCTGCCTATGTCCCGCCCTCGCCGACGTTACGTCACACGAGGGTGGAACACACGCAGAGAAGAAGGAAGGCCGACGGCAGCTCAGATGAGCTGTGTGCTGCGTTCCGGCGGTTTGAATAGTGAAGCCAGGTACCTGGCCCAGGTGGAGGGGTGGCGGAGGGGACTCCGGGGGGGGGGGGGGGCGGCGACCTATCCGGGGGGGGGGGGGCTTTCAACCCCCCCTTCCTTTACTAGCCCGTGTTTACGGGCTCAATGGCTAGTAAATTATATAAAATAAATACAATGGCACAGACCATAGAAGTCTGCCCAGCACTGGCTTTGCTTCCCAATTTAGTGGTATATTTTCCAAAAATGCTTGGAGCTTATTATGGCACAGTCTAATAGGTGCATAGTGACTGCTTAATGGAATTTACATCTACTCAAACAAAATTAGACTGGTAAAAGACAATACAACATGCCACAATGTAAATGGGACTGACATCGGAATTAAATGTTTGTGGAAACAGGGCAGGAGATCTATCAAGAGCTAATTAGACAGCGAGTTTAGAGAAAGGCTGGGGAGTAAACAATGGTAACAAAATGAGGAATGAAAGCAAAAAAAGAGAGGGAAAATGTCTTTGTACAGTGATAAAATGGAGCTTTAGGCAAAGTTCTTTGATTAGAGAGTATAGCAGCGTCCATCTAATGAGAAGAAAGTGTGTTATTTTCTCAAGTTCTTTGATTAGAAACAGTTGAGTTACCTCTTTGATGACCTCTTTCATGTGAAAACTGTTCTTTTTTGTAACAATTTACAGTCCACAGTATCTTTGCTTTGATATGCTGTACTTTTCAAAATCATTTTCATTTGACGGTTCACCCTCTCCAGTATCTTCAGGTTTCAAGGATCATTTTTCCCCCCAAAACATCATTGCTTTTGGTGGACAAACAACCTCAGGAACATTGGGATATTTCTGTCTAGCCTTGAGCTTTTCTTTTATTAAAAATGATTGTGGCTTTCTCTGACTTGCCTTTGCTTTTGACAATATGGAGTTACAGCTATCTATTAATTGTGGATGTGAGATTCAGTTTCTTGCACTCTTGTTTTGCTGTATGCAGCCCTGGACTAACCATTAAGCAAAATAAGCATGAGGTTAGAGCACTAAAGGAAGGGGGGGCACCATAGATTTTTTTTCCCCCTAGCTATCATGCCCTTAACTCTTTCGCTGCTGTCTGCAACACCTGTTATTCAACATGAATTTCAGTGTTTTTATTTATTTATTTTTTTGTTTATTGCATTTGTATCCCACATTTTCCCACCTTTTTGCAGGCTCAATGTGGCTTGTAATCATTATACATGTTTGTTTCATATAAAAATTATATTTCTCCGTGCGTATTGAGTCTTAATGTCTTTTCAGATAAGCAATGGAAGGGGCTGAAGGGCACCATGGCTGGGCTGTGCTTAGGGCATCAGTTAGACATAAGCCTGCCCTGACTGTATGTGAATGTATGTGAATGTAAAATTGACTTTATTAAATCTTTATGTTCATTTCTCTAGTTTGGCCAGCAGGAGGTGCATGTTATGTTTTAAGGCCGCTGTTACAAAGAACTGATCTTTTAGTTAACACAGATAAGGAAATGCCTGAGTGATGTAACCAGCTTTTTTTCAAATGCTGTTGTTGACTGGGCTGAGATTGGCCCAGGGTTTTTTTTTTTTTTCCCATTTCAATTGTACTGACATTTGTTCTAGTTTCAGCCCGGGAGAAGAGAGAGAAAGAGAGAGAGAGCTCTAAACTGAAGCCCTGTAAAAAAAAATAGTTATATTTGATAACTGGTGAATAACTATATGCCCTGATCTCTCCAGGTACTTTCTAGGAAGTAAACAGATGTTTTGTTAGTGTTATAATTGATCCATATTTTAGTTACCTGCTATTGTTTGCTGATTGCACAATTTTTGTCATTGTTCAATTTTTCCAGACAATAAATAACTGTTTATTGCTTCTCTGGACTAATAAATAATCCTGGTGGTTTGTTTGTTGGGTCTGTGAGTGCTTTCTGGGAACTATGGGACCACTGGGAGTGTGGCCTCCAGTAACCTAGAAATCACTAGGGATAATTTGAGAGTGGGAGACTCGCCCAGAGGTGGTTGTGACCCTGTCAGTGGCAGGAGGGTGCTAATGTAGAGAACGAGCGGCAGTTGCAGGCAGATCTTTTAAGTGGCCGCTGGGTAACCTCAGGCGGGTGGCTAGGCGTTTTGTAACAAAGAGAACCAGATTAATGCTCTAGGTTACCTTAAGGAGGCATTTTTGCATTGTGCTGCAGTGTACAAATTCAGTCAATGCAAGAACAGTTATTACCTTAATTTGAAATATAAACAATTTAATGTAGTTGTCTTAATTTATTGTGTCCTAGCTAATGTCACTTTCTTCTCTGTTACCAGATGACTGAAAGACAGGATGAGTAGAGATGTGTGACCAGGCAGTAGTCATTTGTTCTAAATGTAAATTTTAGATTTCACTCAGGTCAACTGGGTTAAATGTGCCTGGCAAATCTGCACAAAATTAGAAATAAATCCAAAGTGAAACTGACATCCTCCTTGTGTATGAGTATAAGTGTATATATACCTTAATGTGATTCCCTATCAACCCAGGAAGGCTGGGTTCCTAGTGGATTGGAATGTAACATTGTGCTCTGAAAACACTTGGGTTGTGGCCCTTGAGGGGTATTATGTCAGGGTTGGACAGTCTTAGTTCTCAAGGGGCACAACCCAGTCAGGTTTTCAGGATTTCCCCAATGAATATGCGTGAGGTCTATTTGCATACAATAAAGGCAGTGCATGCAAATATATCTCATATATATTCATTTTGGAAATCATGAAAACTCGACTTTGTTGCAACCCTTCAGGACAGAGGGTGTCCACCCCTGTATTACGTTGAGCTAATCTGAAATATAATAAAAGATAGTTTTCCTCCTTATTTGGGGAGAGGCTGCTTAAGTGATGGTTACAACTACCTCTCAGGCAACCTTCCACTGAGTAGGGAGAGGTTGCAAAACCAGCATTTACTCTGTTTTTCCAGACCTCCTCATAATGGTGAATTTGGAACTGATCACATTGGTGGTCTATTCTCTAAAGCATTTTCCATGAATAAAGCAAGTGGAAATGATTATTATAAAACTACCCTGCCAAACACACACTTAGCAGTGCACATCCCAACAAGACCATAAGTGCACTGCATATAAGCATTCCTACCAGTGGAGCTGGGACAGACTTGTAATTTGTACATGAATTTTATAAAACACATGCTTAGAGTCTGTCACAAGCATATCTATATCCATATTTATGGTTCAGAGCAGAGGGAAATGTATGCAACACAATTTGTATATTATTAGATATAGTTCTAAGACTACATTATGGAGGTACACAGGCTCCCTTAAAACAGGCTTAAAATACCTGGAATTTTACATGAATTACCCTTACTGATCAGTGTGGGCGTTGTATTACACTCTTGACCTATGCCCTGTGTTTTCAATTAAGGCAACTAGTTCATTCCTCAAGGAGAGAATCCAATCGATTATTAATCCTCATTGAGAGGGAGATTGTCCCAGAATGCCTTAAACTGTCAGCAGTACACCTGTGCTAAAGAAATTGTATCTGAATGTTTTTGATTTTAGCCACTTTAGGCCAGTTGTGAATCTTCTTTTTATGAGGGAGCTGATAGAGAAGGCAGTTGTCATTTAATTAAAGGAATATCTGGAGTCAGGAACTGGCTGGATCTTTTAAAATCTGGTTTTCATTCTGGGAAATGAACAGGAACAATTCCAACCTCCACTTTCTGATGATGTTTTACTGAATTTTGGTAGGGTAGAGCAGTGTTTCCCAAGTCCAGTCCTAGAGTACCCCTTGCCAGTCAGGTTTTCAGGATATCCATAATGAATATTCATGAAATATTTGCATATAATTGAGACAGTGTATGCAAATCAAGTTCATGCATATTCATTGTGGATATCTTGAAAACATGACTGGCAAGGGGTACTCCAGAACTGGACTTGGGAAACACTAGGGTAGAAGTCAGGTGGTAATAACATAGTAGATGACAGCAGATGAAGACCAGTACGGTCCATCCAGTCTTCTCAGCAAGATAAATTCATAGCATAAGGTATGATGTGATCCTACATATGCATACTTGATCTTGATTTGTCCTTGCTGCTTTCAGAGCACATACCATAGAAGTCTGCTTGGCACTGGCCTTGTTCTCCAACTACTGAAGCTGTCATCGAAGCTCCACTCCAGCCCATCCAAATTTGTGCAGCCACGATCAGGGCACAGTCCGTAGAAGTCTGCTCAGCACTGGCTTTGCTTCTCAATTACCAGTGTCACATCTAATCACTGCTAAGCTTGTTTGGTTCCATGCCTTCCATATAGGATTCCATTGTATTTATTCCACCCATTTTTTAATCCTGTTACTGTTTTCATTGCCACTGTCTCCAACCTCTCCATGAAAAAGTGCTTCCTGGCGTTATTCCTGAGTCCCCACCCACCCACCCCTGCAATCTAAATTCATGTCCTCTAGTTCTACCACCATCTCTGGAAAAGATTTGTTTATATGTTAATACCTTTCAAATATTTGAAAGTCTGTATCATATCACCCCTGTCTCTCCTTTTCTTCAGGGTATACATCTTCACGTCAAGTCTCTTCTCATACGTCTTGTGGCACAGACTCCATACCATTTTCATTGCTTTTCTCTGAACCACATAAAGGGGCATAATCGAACGGAAACGTCTATCTCCATGGGCGTTTATCTCCGAGAACGGGCCCGTGAAGGGGCGGACCGAACCGTATTTTCGAAAAACATGGACGTTTATCTTTTTTTGAGCTGGGCGTTTTTGTTTTTCAGCGATAATGGAAACCGAAAGCGCCCAGCTCAAAAACGAATAACTCCAAGACATTTATTTGTGGGAGGGGCCAGGATTCGTAGTGCACTGGTCCCCCTCACATGCCAGGACACCAACCGGGCAGCCTAGGGGGCACTTTTACAAAAAAAAAAAAAGGTAAAACAGCTCCCAGGTGCATAGCATCCTTTCCTTGGGTGTTGAGCCCCCCAAATCCCCCTCAAAACCCACTGCCCACAAGTCTACACCATTACTATAGCCCTAAGGGGTGAAGGGGGGGCACCTACATGTGGGTACAGTGGGTTTGGGAGGCGGTTTCGAGGGCTCCCATTTACCAGCACAAGTGTAACAGGTGGGGAGGGGGGGCCTGGGTCTACCTGCCTGAAGTCCACTGCACCCCCTAATAACTGCTCCAGTGACCTGCATACTGCTGCCAGGGAGGTGGGTATGACATTTGAGGGTGAAAATAAAAAGTTGTGAAACGGCATATTTTGTGGTGGGAGGGGGTTTGTGACCACTGGGGAGTCAGGGGAGGTCATCCCTGATTCCCTCCAGTGGTCATCTGGTCATTTAGGGCACTTTTTGGGGCCTTATTCGTGGAAAAACAGGGTCCAGGAAAAGTGCCCTAAATTCTCGCTAAAAACGCATATTTTTTTCCATTATCGGCGAAAGGCGCCCATCTCTGATTGGCCGATAACCACGCCCCAGTTCCGCCTTCACCACGCCTTCGACATGCCCCCATCAACTTTGTCCGCATCTGCGACGGAGTGCAGTTGAAAACATCCAAATTTGGCTTTCGATTATACCGCTTTATTCGTTTTTGTGAGATAAACGTCTATCTCCCGATTTGGGTCACAATATAGGCGTTTTTCTATTTCGATTATAAGCAGGATTGTCATTTTACATCCTTAGCAAGATATGACTCTCAAAACTGAACACAATACTCCAAGTAGGGCCTCACCAATGACTTGGAGAGGGGCATGAACATCTCCTTTCTCCAGCTGGTTATACCCCTCTCTATGCAGCCTAGCATCCTTCAGGCCTTGTTCACCACCTTGTTGCATTGCTTCATCACCTTGAGATCCTTAGACACCATCACTCCAAGGTCCCTCTCCTGAGCTGGAATTGGTAGCATGGAAACTTGCTGTGTTTTGGGACGTAGTCAGGTACTTGTGACTTGGATTGGCCACAGTTGAAAGCAGGATATTAAGCTAGCTGGACCATCAGTCTGACCCAGTATGAGAAATTCTTATGTCCTTATATTCTTATGAGCTGTGACCACTGTCCTGAGCCATCCAATCCCCTTTGTTTTGATAAAAAGCTCTCTTGTGATGTATCATACTAAAGTATGAATGTTTCATAACAATGACTTGATTTTTAATTCAGTGCGATTTATTGCATTTGCAAAATGCTTGCCCTATTCTACAGGAAGTTCACATTTTCCTTTTGAAAATACTGCAGAGACACAACTTCAGTCCAATGGCCTTTAGTATTCCTTGTAACTCATCACTAATATACCCACTCCCCCATCAGCATCCCTGCCTGGTCCCTCACGTGATAAATATCACTGTCTTATCAAGGTCAGTCAGAAAAGCCCTTTCTACATATCTCATAAATTTTAGCCAGGTGCCACTGATGTGAGATTAATGTAATGGCTCCACAGCAAGCACTCGGGCTTGTCTTAATTATGCTAAGGTTGATGGTTCACCGTTTCTCTTCATCTGTCTCCTGCTTTAGGGAACACTAAACACTATGTCATCTGATTGTCTGTTCCACAACGTTGGCCCTTTGCATTTACAAAGTCATCAGATGCCTTATGACCTAGCTTTTCTAAGAAATTAATTTAATTTAAATAAATAGGAAAACCAAAGAATAAACAAGGAAGAAAGAGACCTAGCCTTATGGAATGAGAAGAAATAAGTACTGAGTTTTGTTTACTATATAATGGCTTGATACTTAACAGCAACTTTACTGATCCATTTTGCTGTGATTCTATAATCATGACAAGCATTCTCAGATCTGTGCTGAAAGTTATGCTGATTTTTATCTAGAAACAATAATGTGAAGTCCAATTTTGCATAGTCTTCTAGGTCAGAAAAGGAACATCCAAGTCAGGGCATTCAAAATCTCCAGCATATTTTATTTATTTACATATTTTATAAAAAGCTCACTGAACATATGAAGCCTTTTGTAAAATACATAGAAGGCTAAGGGAAACCTGCATGAGTACAGGATCCCCTGGTGGACTGTGCACTTTTACCTAGAGTTATTGGAGGGGGAAACTCTCCATATCTCTTCTGTGTGCATTCTGAGGGAACTGAAGGAAGAGCTTTCTTTAAGGCCTTAGTTGATGGATGACACATAGCCTTTCAATGTATTGCATTCACTGACCCCAGCCACTCAGCGCCATGAAATAAGGTCAATGCCTACTCCAGAAACTATGATTTTAAAATATAGGGGTTGGTTGGGTTTGATTAGAGGCAGTTGGAGGCAAGGGAGGAGGGAGTGGGGTTTGGCTGTTGGGGTTATTAAAAATCTTGGGATACTTTTTCTGATGTTTGTACTGGAAGAGTTGAAAATTGTATTTTCATGATTTTGATATTTTGGAAATGTACTCTTTCCAAAAATACTAGGACTAGGGGGCATGCGATGAAGCTACAAAGTAGTACATTTAATACGAATGAGAGAAAATATTTCTTCACTTAATGTGTGATTAAACTCTGGAATTCATTGCCATAGAATGTGGTAAAGGCAGTTAGTTTAGTGGGGTTTAAAAAAGGTCTGGATGGCTTCCTAAAGGAAAAGTTCATAGACCATTATTAAATTGACTTGGGAAAAATCCACTGCTATTTCTAGGATAAGCAGCATAAAATGTATTGAACTTTTTCGTGATCTTGCCAGGTATTTGTGACCTGGATTGGACACTGTTGGAAACAGGATGCTGGGCTTGATGGACCTTTGGTCTGTCCCAGTGTGGCAATACTTATGTACTTAAGTACCTGTGTGTTACCCTTAATAAAAATGATTTTTAAAAATATGTATATAGGGGCTGGTATTGAAATGGAATTATATGTTCAGCCAATGAAAGTTTAACTCTCCTTTGTGTGGAATTTCAACATAGCTTTTTATGTGCATATGCCTTCAGACCCACATTAATAGCCTTTAAATATTCTGGTTATAAGACCATAAGTGCAGTGATATGGTCCAGAAAGTAATTCCTGATGGAAGTCTTATATTTGCCTTTTTTTGTGATATAAGTGTAATGCGATACATAAAAGATTTCTTTACTAACCTGTGATGAAATATTGAAGCTGAACATTGAGCTGGATTCTATAAATGGTGATCAAAAATGTGCACTGGAAAAATACACCCTTTATAGAATCATCGATTCCCGTGCTCTAACTTTAGGTGCCAGACTTACACCTGCTGAAACCTGGTGAAAATGCTGTGGCATAAGTTAGAGGTTCTGACCCAGTATTCCATAACTAAACTCATAACATTTTGGAATGCCCCTGACACACCCATGCTCCTCCCATGCCATGCTCCCTTTTGAGATATACGCTATGCAAGTTAGGCACCCTGCCTTATAGAATAGCATCATACCAAACACAGCGAAGGTGACAAAAAAGTAGAAGCAAGGTGATGATCAAGATATGCAAGATATTTATTAAAACATACAAAGACTCAACACGAGTCGTGTTTCAGCCACATTGATCTGCATCAGGAGTCTTCTGTAGGATGTTTATGAACATGCTAGCTTTCCAAATATAGCAACAGGCTACAATACACCTTATACACCAATAGGTATCTCTCAGCCAAGTGCTAACGCTTACTCGCTCAAAATTGTAAATTTACTGGGAGATACCTGTTGGTGTAAACGGTGTATTATAACCTGTTGCTATACTTGGAAAGCTAGCATGTTCATAAACATCCTACAGGCCAACATGGCTGAAACACAACTCGTGTCGAGTCATGGGGGGGGGGGGTTCTTTCACAAAGGCGCACTAGCGTTTTTAGTGCACACTAAAAATAAGCACTTTCTAAATGTTAGAGATGCCCATATATTTCTATGGGGGTCCTTAGCATTTAGCGTGCTCTAAAACTGCTAGTGCACCTTTGTAAAAGACCTGCTTGATGTTTTAATAAATATCTTGCATATCTTGAACATCATCTAACTTCTACTTTTTTGTTACCTTCGCTGTGTTTGGCATGTCTTTGTAACTATGAGGGTTCCTGTTCTTCTGTTTAGATTATAGAATAGTGTGCAATGGTTGAACAAATTGTGTATTTATATGACATGGAGCGTCTTCTGGCTCTACGTCTACACAAATGGGGCAAGATGTGGGGCCTATTGGTAAGACTGAAGTCTTAATGGAGTGATTGGTTTTGGTTGATTGCCAGTTCCTTTTGAACTGTGTTATTGTCCCCTAATTATGTTGTTGCATATTTCCTTTGATATCTACAATTTATTAGTAGGAGTCTGTGAAGAGTTGGGGGACTGGCGAATAGAGTGTAGAATTTTGGAGTATTCTTTGTCTTCTTTGATTTCTGTTTTGGTCCTGGGTTTTGGGAATAATTGTGGGGAGGTCTTTTCTTGTATATTTTAAAAAAATCTTCTCTAACAACATAAATAAAAAAATAATGGTTATAGAAACGGAAGATCCAAGAATTATTTAAATGTCCTTTTTGAACTTTGAGAGTCTTAATGCTGATTTATCTTTGTTATCTGGTTGATATGTTTTGGTGCCGCTGGATTTTGCGTTTGATTTTGCTGGTTTGTGTATATCCACCTTTTAGCTCAATAAAGGCTTTTATAAATTGAAAAAAAATAGTGTGCAACCAGAGCTGTATGCAAATTCTAATAGTGAGCCCGGCGGTAGGGCCGATTTCTTGCGTGGAAACCCAGCGGTAACCCTACCACCGGATGGTAAAAGGACCCCTTTGTGCACTGTTATAGAATAAGGAGGATCTGCACCTACTTTAGACGCAAGGATTTACATCAGAGTTTACTTGGTGTAATTCCTCATGTCTAAAGTTAGGCGCCGATCCTGGCGCTAAGCATATTCTATAAAGACCACCTAGTTTTCAGCGCAGTTTATAGAAAAGCACTTAATGCATTTCTTTCAGTATTGATTTTTCAGCCCTATTTATAGAATTTGGTCCTCAAAGTCCAGACATAACCAATGACTCTAAAAGCCTATAATGTATTTTTTATAAACTGAAAGCCTGTTTTTTTGGTATGGTAACCAGTAATGCCTTCATTGAATGTTCTACCTAAGTAGAGGAACTAAGGTTAAGAAAACATAAATTATTGATGTACCACATGTACATCAAAAAAAGCAAGAGTTAAGTCTTAACTCTGTGAAATGACAGTTTAAAAAGACACAATGATAGTGGTATTCGTTTATCCTCTCCTCCAACTGAGTCTCTCAGCAAAGACCTGCTTTCCTTTGCAAATGAAGCACTTATCTATTTGGTTGCTGAGAAATCCTGGCAATAAACTGTTCCTGTGTTCTTTTATTATTTATTTTACTGAATGCCAGGTAGTTTGAGGTTGTGTGAGAAGGATAGAATTGGTTAGTGTGTATTACCTTAGATCATTTCGGGCCATTTCCTTTCACTTTACAAATAAACAAAAGGAACCCCATAGCAAAAGGTTAAAAAAGGGAGAAGGGGTGGGCATGAGGAGAGAGAATAAAAAGCATTGGCTTTACTGAGTTCAATTATAATTATTTTGTGTAGCTAGCATTCCCTCAGAGCATATTGGAATTCAGCAATGGAAATTGCTTGAGTAGCAGAAGTTCCCTATTAAGTCTGGGGAGCGATTAGCTCAATGGTTCCATGTGTCCTAAATTCAGTAAGCTGATTCAGTGGTCACTGTGTCAGAGGAATAGGAGGAGAGGAAAACATTGATTCATGGAGGCTTCAGCACTTCTTAACTCCTTTACTGCTCAAATTTGTCTTTGTGACTTCCATTGAAAGAGAGTACATTATCAAAGACAAGTTGATGTTATGCTTTCCAGCAGCCCTAATGTACAATTCAGAGTTTTTCAGCGTCAGACAGAGGCAATTTCTTGCAAAAGGAATTTGGCCTATCAGAGAAAGGTTTACAGTAATATAGAATTTGAAGGTATCTAATATTTATCATATTGGCTTCCAAATTCAATCCAAAAGAACCCCATAAGAACATAAGAATAGCCTTACTAGGTCAGACCAACGGTCCATCTATCCCAGTATCCTGCTTCCCAGCAGTGGCCAATCCAGGTCACAAGTTCTCCAATAGGATATGCACAGTAAAAATGCAATTCTATAACGTTGGTGTTAGTAGAAGTGTATAAGTATCATTTGTGAACACTACACACCATTTTAGAAGAACAGATACTCATTCTAAAAGAGCACATGCTCTTAGGAGTCTTTTTACTAAGGTTTGCTAGAAAGTGGCCGGCACTACGAGTAGCATGTAGGTTTTCCGCACACTCCAGCCACTTTCTAGCACGGTTGAAAAATGGCTGTAGTCAATTAAATAGCCACGTGCTAATTTCCCTGTTAACATGTGGTCATTACCACTGGGAGCCCATACCACCATCTATTTAGGTGGCAGTAAAGGCTCCCACCCTACCCGATTAGCACAGGCATGCCTTCTCCCTGCCCCCAGACACGCCTCCTGTGGCAAATACATATATATATTTTTAACCAAAGGAGTAGCGCATGCTGCTGGCCAAACTACCGTGGGATACCTGAACGCATCCTGTGGTAGTGCCCTTTTACCATGCAGCAGTCCTGCATTAGGTCTATCACACCTTAGTAAAAGGGCCCCTTAATGACCATACTTCTGTGACCACATAAGGGAAAAAAAACTCTGAATAAATAAACATTCCTAGAAACAACCTGAGAAATGACACAAAACAAAATTTTTGGGGGTGCACATCCCCTATTGTTCACTCTCCTAAAGTCTTTGAGCCCTGTGTTACCTAAATTGTAATTTATCCTCAGGTTAAAATTAAGGGCCCTTTTACTAAAACATGTTAAACATTAACACGTTTAACCTGAGAAAAAAAGACTTGACAGGAAAATTGCCACAAAAATCTTTGATGCGTTTTGTGGTAATTTTCCTGTCAATACACACATTAATCGCATGCTGCAGAACTTTTTTTTGGGGGGGAGGGGGGAATAGATGGAGAATGGGTGTGGAAATGTTGTCCAGCTAACACGTTTGCATTAGCTTTCGATAGCTGGATCATGCTGGCTTAAGGCTGGAGCACTTAGCGGAGGCAGTAAGTGCTCTAGAGTTAATTTTTTTGCAAGTCTAGCATGCTAATAGAAACATTAGCACAGGAGCTGCAAAAATATATATATTTAAAATGATCTCAGTATTGCCATGTTAAAAATGGGCTTAGCATGTGGGAAAGTTCCATGTTAGCATGCGCTAAGCCCAGAGTTTGCTGCAACTTAGTAAAAGAGCCTCTTAGGAAGGTAAGTCATTAAATCCAAATCCACTAGTATATCTTTATACAAGCACTGGCAGACAGTACAAAGGGGGTGTTTAATTTGACAATAAATTTTCATATAGAGGGGCATAATCGAACGCGAACGCCCATCTCCATGGGCGTCTATGTCCGAAAACAGGTATGTGAAGAGGCTGGACAGACCGTGTTATCGAAAAAGATGGGCGTCCATCTTTCGTTTCGAAAATACGGTTTGGACGGACCAAATGCCATGGATTTGGTCCTTTCTGAGATGGGCGTTTTTTTGTTTTTTTTTGCGATAATGGAAACTAAAAACGCCCAGCTCAGAAACATCCCAATCCAAGCCATTTGGTCATGGGAGGGACAAATGTACAACACTACTAGCTCTTAGGGGTGAAGGGGGCAACTACATGTGGGTACAGTGGGTTTTAGAGGCCTCCCATTTACCACTACAAGTGTTATGGGTGGGGGGGATGGGCCTGGGTCTGCCTGCCTAAAGTGCACTGCAGTACCCACTAAGAGTACTCTAGGGACAGGACTTGTTGCTGGTGTATAACCTTGGCACAGCGAGACTAATCTTGCTGAAAACGTCCTTTATTTGAATAAGCACCTTTACTCACAGTTAACTGCAGATCAGAGGTTGTGCCCCACTGGCAACGTGTCTCGCTGATACTGAGATGAGCAGTAGGTCCGAGCTGGCAGAATGGTGTACAATGCCCTCTTTCAGCAACATTCAAGGTAAGAACTAAGTGCTGTAACGTGGCTAACACATGAAAGGGATCTAAAAGTGACTTACACAAATGGCCACTACCTCATGGACTACCGGAAACAAAGCCGGGCACACTCTGACCCAGTAAGCAGAGGGAAAAGCACCATGGGAGTAGAGCCTACTAACTACCAACATCGTGAGCATTTAACACAAGCTAGTGGAATCATGGAGCCCAATACCCTACACCCACCACAATGCATTGCTGATGTGACTCTGCAGTGCCCTTAACAGAAAAGGTGTCACACTCACCCGAGACCCACATCAGAACCAGGGAAAGGCTGTCAGAGGATAGAACACATTCTGCTGTCATGGAGGTGGGTACGGAATTTGAGGCTGGCATACAGGCTGGCAATAAAAGTTTGTAAAGTGTTTTTTTTTTTGTGGGAGGGGGTTAGTGACCACTGGGGGAGTCAGGGGTGGTCATCCCCAATTCCCTCCAGTGGTCATCTGGTCAGTTGTGGCACTTTTTTGGGACTTGGACCTATATACAATATGTAAGCCGCATTGAGCCTGCCATGAGTGGGAAAGCGCGGGGTACAAATGTAACAAAACAAAAAAAAAGGGTCCAAATAAAGCGGACCAAATTCTCGTCAAAACGCCCTTCTTGTTTCGATTATCAGCTAAAGACGCCTATCTCTCCTTGGCCGATAACCACGCCCCAGTCCCACCTTCGCCATGCCTCCGACACACCCCCGTGATCTTTGTTCGTCTCCGTGACGGACTGCAGTTGAGGACGCCCAAAATCGGGTTTCGATTATACCGATTTGGGCGCCCATGGGAAACGGACGCCCATCTCCCGATTTGGGTCGAAATATGGGTGTCTTTCTCTTTCGAAAATAAGCTGGATAATATACCAGTGTAACAGCCTGGACTTGGAATTATTCTCTGTCCTCTTGTATTAAGTCACATTTAGCTGTACTGGAACTCTACAATTGTTTTGTGTATGTAAAGGAAGAGGCTTTGAGAAAATGACACAAAAGCTTGCAGACTTTATATCTAGCAGACAATTTGTGAACATTTTCATTTCTTGGCTGTGTTCTGCATTTTAACAGCAGTCTTCTGCTTGTCCTCACCAGCTAGCATGCAGCTAATCAAGCCAATCAATACATTCACATTTACATTAACTATTAACTTAAAACTAATTAAGAAATCCTCATTAAGCAGTAAAACTTGTTATCTGTGTGAAGGATTAGAAGGGTTAGAAATATTAGAAGTCAAGGATGTCTACTGCTCTGGTCTTATCTTACTGATAAAGACTATAGGGCCATTATAAACCTACTAATCTACTACTGGTATTTGAAATTAAAGTATGCATAATGCCAAAATGATTTCAATTTAAAAATATGTTTAAGCAGGTAATTCTTGGTTAGATAAAGCCCATAACACCAATGAAACAAACGTCTCTGCTGCCAACAATGTATAAAACATTCTTGAATAATGCTTCCATTTTGTTATGGCAAAAAGTACCTGAACTGCTGACCGTTTCTTATTTACTTGTTCCCAGTCATTTAAGTGGCAATGAATAATCTATAGGTATTGGACTGTGTGAGAGAGATCCTGCAAAATGTAGCCTGTTAGCATACAAACAACCAAAAAGGAAAATAAAACTTCCACAAAATCAAAAGGTAAAAAAAAAAAGGGTCCAAACAAACAAACAAAAAAAAAACAGGAGGACCTGGAATTCAATAGATAAAATAAGTCCAACTATTTGCTGAAACACAGCCTGTGTTAGGTATTGGTGTAATGTGCATCCGGTATATAGAACTTGAAGATTTGGATCTGTACATGCTATTTGGATTATAATAATTGGCCTGTTTTACCTAGTGGATTCCAGGTCTTCTTTTTTTTTTTTTTTTTTTTTGGACTCTTCTGCCCCCTTTTAGGTTGGTCTATTTCCATACGCAATCGGACTGTCCTGCTGCACCTAAACTAAGAAGTTCCTGTAATACTCTTTGCCTCCTCATTGGTATAAGGTAACCGAACAGACAGAAATTTGCAGCCACCAAACCAACAGTTTTCCTAGCTCTGCCTTACCTATGGCCACCATTGTGTTTCATAGCTGGTGGGGGCTCCTTGCTGAGAGTTTCCCTGAGATGCACCCATATGATATGTTACCTGCTGAAAATATGCAAACATGGAATGAGAAACTCAACCACGGGTCCTTGCCCTTCCCATGGTGGCCAGCCCCTTTTTCGGTGGTTAACTAAAGTTGTTAGTAATTGCCCTTTGTTTTCCACCTCTTCCTTTCAAAGTGATGACCTGGTATGAACCATTGTTAAATATGTGTTGACCGATGTCAAAGATGGACTGCATCATCTTGCTATAGACCAGGACAATCTGTCAAGGTCTTGTTTAAATTTGTTTCCCTTCCAGATGTGATGCAAACAAGCTAATCTACTAGTTACGGGGTGTGTGTGTGTGTGTGTGTGTTAAATCTGAGATTAGACATGATATCAGGGCATAAATATTGTCCTACCTAGCAATCAGCTTGCTAAATCAGTAATTCCTCTTATGACCCTAATGGATTAGTGACAGGAAAAGTGGCCCTAATCACATTGAGACGAGTAGTTTATGGCCTCAGTGTGGAGGGCCAGGCCAGTCTTAGCAATTGTGGGGCCCTATGCAGACCTGTTCAGTGGGGCCCCCTGCCCCCACCTAGCCCCACCCCTTGTTGACAAGATGTGTTTTTAAAAGTGTTTTTATTCAAATAAAGACAAAGCAAGCAAAACTTGTACAGAAAAACTAATTCAAATGTGCACAATGCTATCATAGGAAACCTTTGGGTTTAAAAAGCAAAACCATGTGCATGTAAGGACTGGATAAATGACTTAAAACAAATCCCCTTAATATGTAATACTTGGTAGCAATAATGAAACAGTGATTGAATATTCACATAGCCTGAGCCAACAGATGTATTTTCCACAGAACATAATTAACTTTGTATGAACTTGGCTGCTAATAGTGTGCTGAACTGGACAATGTTGGCACATTTAGACTGACTCTGGACAGTTCTGCATGAAGGAAACCCTTCCCTCATTAATCAATACCTTCTCTGTGAAGTAGTAAGAATAATAAAAAGGCAAGTGCATTTTTATAATATACCACTGCATTCCACAAAGCAAAAGGAGCAAGTTCCACCATGCCATCTTTTTTTCTTTTGATGTAGTCGCAGAAAAAAAAAGATTTTAAATGTTCCCAGGTTTCAATGTAATTCATGTTTAATGTGGGATACAATGCCATAAATAAGTAAATAAATATAGATAGAAACTCTAAATGTTGAGTACCTGATTCTCATAACATGATGTAAGTTTAGTGGCCTTTTACCCGAAGAAAAAAAAAATCTGTGCACGGATATAATAGTACTAGGGTGTCCCTTTAACCAGCCCCTCCAAATGACATACTGATTATGATTTATAACAAATTACTAATGTATTTATATTTCCTCTGTGTACAATCTATATGCACAAGCAGGCATGTTTGAAAATCTAAGTGAGATTAAATAAAAATTCAACCAACAATACAGAAAGACAACGTGGATGCAGTAGCTTGAGTGCACAGGGATCCAGCTGTGCAAGGAAGAGGAAACAAATATTACTTTTTTTTAACTGTATCCTCTCTTCCCCTCCCTTCCTTCTCACCCACCCACCTTTTCCAGACCTCCTCCCCGCTCTCCCGGTCCCCCGAGCCACAGGGTGCCCTCCCGACACATACCTGAAGCCACCCTGGTGGTCTAGTGGATTCTTTGGGGCAAGAAATATCCCCCAGTCTTTTCTGCCCGCTGTTGCTGACCCTCTTGCTGCCGAGATTTCCAATGGCGGCTTTGCAAGACTTTAGTGGAAGTGTTGCGAGGCCACCGCTGGAAGTCTCGGCAGCCATTTTTAAAAAGTGACATCATTCTGACATTTATGCTGACATCATGAGAGGTGGACAAAAGTAAGGCTGAGGCAAGCTTGTTCAGCTGCTTGTGGAAAGGATTCAACATAATAGGTCAAATGACTCCTGCTTCTTCATTGCCCCTCCCCATGGTGGATTCACTTTGTCTAGATAGTGTCCCCCCCCCCCTTGGCCAGGACCCATAGAAATTTGGTTCATTTCAAGGAAAATGACCTGATGATGGTCTTGTTTGCAATTCAGTTTCTAAAGAATGAAGATTCCTAGTTTCCCATATATTTAAAGGAAGGAATGGAGCTGGGAATCAGAATAGCATGAAAACTATCGATGCTAATATATTATATTTTACCTACGGTTAATAGTCATTATCTGCTGAAAGTCAAGTGGACTCCTGAAAGCACATTTTTTCTTTCAACCTTCCCTAACCACAGCTAGAGCTAAAATATATCCATTTAAGAATAGCATTGAATCACATTTTCCAAAAACCTTTAAGTGACTGAAATCATATTTGCCTCTCAAAATATAATTAACTTGGAAACCTTTGTTGCTTGGATTGTTTAACATGGAGCTTAATTATTAATGAAATGCATGGGGTTGACAAACTCTTAGCAATAATGCTAGCTACATAACACGCCTCAGGGTTATACAAGTTTCCGCAACTCAGCATCTATATGAAAAATACTGGGCATTTTGGAGACAAACATTATTTAAAGTTTATAGGTCCCAATACCACAGTGTTTATGTGACTGGCATTAGTACATTGTGTTCAAGAAAAATATCAGCACACTTTGTTGCAAGAACATTCATGACGTCCCATGGACAAACCTGAAAGGATTATTGAGGTCTTTGCATGGAATTTGGAAGACAGAAACTTTAGTTCTTTCTAAAAATACCTGATAGTATAGCCTTTAGGTGGCAAAATTATTATGAGCTTTGCAATGGCTGCAAAATGAATAACTTTTATAACCTGACTATGGTTATAGGTAGTCTTATCTATATGCTAATTAAGAGGCATATTTTCAAAGCACTTTGGGAGGCTAAGTTCCATAGGTTTCTATGGAACTTTGGGAGGCTAAGTGCTTTGAAAATATGCCTCTAAGAGTACTAGATACTTTACTGGGAATACAATCTTGCTACTTGACTTTGGTTCACGTTGATGTATAATCTCTGAGTAAGCATTTGTAATTTATTTATTTCTAGAAATAAGTTTCAGGTTCTAAATCTTATTGGCGTAGGTGCTGTTCTACTCACTGCTGTGCAAACGTACCTGGGCTTGGTTGTTGGCACAGATCTTGCACTCTCCCAGTTGGATAGAGGTTGACAGGTTACAGAGACTGCATTCACAGCTACTATGGAAGAAGGGAATGGATCCAAGACATTGTACAATAGCAACATCTAGTGGTTGGTCCCATGATTGTTGGGGAAGAGGAGGAGTCGTGACAGGGCTGATGCAAAGGAGCTGAGCACCCTAGGAAAATAAGGGCCCTGTTTACTAAGGCATGGTAGCATTTTTATTGTGCCTACAATTAGCATGCGCGCTAACTGTGTACATGCCTATAGGGATATTGTAGGCGCGTACATGGTTAACGGGTGTTAAAAATGTTAATGCGCCCTAAGTCTTGTGCCTGTCCCTCTGAATCAAACATTTTTGTGGTTCCCCACCACTTTTCTTCTGGCCAGTGTTGTGAGCATGTGCAAAATATGTGGTTGTGCAACCAATACTTTCTGATGTACATATTTTAGAATTTTGATACATTTATATCTCTCACAATCTGCATTTACACCTTCATTTCTTCTAATACACATACTTTTCATAGATCAGCAACAGTCAATACCACTATATCTCAGTTTATTCTGCTAAACCAATTCAGTTGAATATACTTACAGTGGGCCCAATATTCAAAACTATTTAACCAACTAGGAATGGCTTTTGGCTGGTTAAATAGCATTTTAGTGCCTAACCCTGGATATTCAGCCAGAGATAACCATTTATCTCCTGCTAAATATCCACTGCTGACCGGTTATATTGCGTGACATAGCCAGTTAGGCGCAGATATTCAGCAGAAAATTGGCTACATTTAGTGGTTCAAATAGGCTGTATAAATAGCAGGCCTGTCTTTAACCGTTAAGCACTTAGGGGGTCTTTTACAAAGCGTTGGTAAGCCCAACGTGACCTTACCAAATGCTAAATTGGGACTACTGCCGGCTCAATGCTGCCATCAGCAGTAGTTCTGCCTCAAGCGTGCACCATTTCCGGGTGAAAAAGAAAACCCCCAGAAATGGCTTGTGCGGCAGTAACCTAGTGGTAATTGGAAACTGCTGCGCACTGCCTGGTTACTGCCGGGTTACCGCTGGAGCCCTTATTGCCATCTCAGTGGGTGGTGGTAAAGGCTTCCCACCGCATGGCCATATGTTAAGAGTTCTCTTACCGCATGGCCATGTTTTTCTGGGGGCTTTATACCAGCTGTGGAAAAAAAGGCCCTGTCGCATGGGAAAAACGGCCCCTGCCGCTAGCGCAGGGCCCTTTTTTCCTGCATATTGGTAAATGGACACCTTAACCAGATAGCACTGAATATCAGCTTAACCAGTTAAATTGCTGTGGTCAAAAATGAAACCATAAATTCAATGCCAGTCACCAAAAACAGCCTGGTACTGAATATCCAGGTTTAATGCCAGCAGAAGACAATAAAAACATTGCCTACCACCAGCTGAATATCGGGAGGCATGTGCATTACTTTAGATGTCTCTCTTCCTCTCTTACTATAAACTTTGATTTATTTCCAATGCAGTTACTTTCTCACTACCCTTGCTTCCAAAAAAGGCATATCCAAAGAGATTTTCACTTTCATGCCTCTTGACCTGCCGACATGGAGACAGAGTGCTAAACCTCTTTTTCAGGTACTCCACAGGTTACCTATTAGAGTCTGTGTAGAGCTACTTGTTGGAGAATAGATACAGTTGCATTTTTGATCATTCTCCATCAATATTGAAAGGGCGCATCCAAACATATTTGGCTGGAAGAGTTAAATTTCACCAGTCAGGTAGGGCCCTAAGCTCTTCACATTTTCCACAAGTCCTTCTTTACAAGAAGTGCAAAGAAAGAAATTTTGGGATTAGGCCTTCTTGGTAAGGGAACCAGAATTAAACTCTATGCCCCTTGACTTAAGGAATGAGGGTAACTATATAAAATGTTTTAATTCAAAATGGTTATTTGGAGGAGTAGGAGTCTATAGAGAGAAAGTTATGATAGGTGACTTATTGCAGGGAAATTTAAGGGTCTAGATGTTGTGCGTGCAAAATTGTGTTCTTCTGTTTGATTTTATTGTTTTAGTTTCATTTTTATGCTACTGTTTTTAAACCCTACTGGGACAGCAGTACAGAAATTACAGGGTTCAGCATATTTTTGATAATATGTTTGCTTTTCTTTTTACTCTTGTCTGGCTATATCTGTGAAGGACCAGAATGCACAATAAAACAGGAAGACACCTCAACGTGAAGTCCAAGGGAGACAAAGAAATAGAGAGTGTGACACAAGCTTCAACACAGGGAATGCCTATTTATTCCTTTATTGCACCAAACAGACTGTTGGCATGGGCTTCATGGTTATCTCTTGGGTAGCGCATGAGCCCTTACCGCTTGGTCAATGGGTGGCAGTAAGGGCTCAGGCCATTAATAGGCACATGCTAGTTTTAATTTCAGTGAATGTTCATTTCCCGGCCCATTAAAAAGCCCTTTTTCCCAGCTGCGATAAAAAGTGGCCCATCATGCACTCAAAACGTATGCCCACAGTACCGCAGGCCACTTTTTACCATGGCTTAGTAAAAGGAACCCTAAGTAATTGCATAAATTTGGGCTTTTTTTACAAAGCCTCACTAGCAATTCCCAAGTGCCAAATGAGGGGAAGCCTACAGGAATTGAATCGGCTTCCTCTCATTTTCTGTACCAAGAATCGGTGGTGTGACTTTGTAAAAGAGACCCTAAGCTAAGAAGCAAAAAGACTGCCTCTCTCCTATTTGTCTAGGTTTGAATGAGACTCTTTGTGATTGGTCTATAATGAACCGGAGTTCCTTCATCTCCTTTCTTACTGTTTTTGAGTTGACAATTGTACACCGCTTCAACTTGCCTGTGTAAAGGAAATTACAATTAAATTTATATTCTGCTACCTACCATTACTGGATCTGTGTGGATTACAATATATAAAAGAGACTAGGCAACCCTAGGAAGTAACATTATCGTAAACAGATTTCCAATACTTCTAAGACTAAAAATATAAATACAATGAATGTGTTTTTAACAGTTTACGAAAATGCCGATGATTACAATTCAATCTCAATTCCAAGGGTAATTAATTCCCACATTGTACTGAACTGTAAACAAAACCGATTACATGAATCTGCTTATATCTAACCCCTTGGTGCTCAAATTTTCGCTTACTGAAAAATAACTTCGCTGTCGCATTCTGCAAAATCTGCAGATGTCGCATGGATGATTTAGAACAACAAGAATATAAGGAGATACAATAATCAAGCTGAGATAGTCCCATTGCAGTGGCATGCAGAAGAACAGCAATGGATCAAGACTATTTACTGGAAGGAATGTCCTGGCTGGTGCCACCGTTCTTTGCCCTTCACTAAGGTGAAGTCTGATTTTTAAATTCCCTGTTAATTGCTGCCCCTGAAGCAGCCTGCCATTAGCAAAAAATAGCCACATCAGGCAATTTTAATAAAAAGTATTTTTATTTTAACCTCTTTGATCAGACTACATTCTGTGTATCACAACTGCCGCTCTTGTGTTGTCAGCAATGCAAGGTGTCGTTCATAAGGGTTCAAATGGGAGGGGCATGGACAGGTCTTCCACTTACATGTGCAATTTACAGAATACAGTAAGTTGTGCAGACTCTTACCATATTTAGGCACCCGCAGTTACATCAGGTCTATGACTAGCATAATTGTGGGCATCTAAATGTAAGCTACACCAATACTGGCTTATACTAATATTCTATAATAGAATCTGGTTGTCCAGGTGTCGTCATATATTAAGCTCTCACCATACGGCATTGGGGAACTTAAAAGGAGGTACCATTTATTGAACTGCCTCCTTTGGGTTTCTGATTCTAGTATAAATGTCTTAACTTGTGTACTTTATCTAATCTAAAAAAGCCGACAGCCCCACGCTTTCCTGGGATGCATCTTGCTATTGAAGAATTGCATGCCCACTTTTAGCCAGATGAAGGGTAGGCAGTTCCGAGACATCCCTTTTACCCTGGTAAATTGATTTGTACCCAGGAAAGAGGCCTTTAAAATTAGCCTCTAGGGTAAGGCTGCCAACTGGATCCATATTTGCAGGACAGGTCTGATGGACTCCTGGGTTTACTCTGTTGCATTCAGGGACTTGTAGTTCTGATTTCCCCATTGCATTCTCTAAGAAAAGCAAGACTACAAGTCCTAGCATGCACTGGAGTAAACCCAGGACTGGATCAACCCTGTCCTGTGAATCTGGATCCGGTCAGCAGCTTTTACTGTAAGGTATTATGTTATCATTGCAGTGTATACAGAAAAATCCTTTCTCTTTAAGAAACAAAAAGTTTCAAAATTGGAATAGATAGCTCACATTGTCGTTTCCCCTTACACTGTGTTTTAAATAAATAAAATTGGGAATTCAAGAACAATCAGTGTCACAAGCCATTTCAAGACACCACTAGCTGTCTGAGAATATTGCAGCCCTGAGGGCTTCAGTTATTGCCACAATTCCTCAGCAGCACAGATTAAGCCAGGAAGCCTGGCAAGGAGGGATGAGGTGAGCCGGTAGAAACATACACAGCAAGAGCAACATAAAGTCATTTATTACTGCTTATGAAATTACATTGTGAAATAAGATTTCTAGTTTGTTCTTTTGGTCCAACTGTTTGTGCAGGTAGATTATGTTAAAGCCCATTTCCTCCTAATCTGTGCTGCACTGATGTGGTTATTTAATGACCAAACTGGTGTGAATTCATCCTCTGGGTTCCAAGCAGTAAATAGAATAAACAGCAAACTCTTCTGACCTGAAGGGGGGTATTATTAATTTTTCATTGCTTTGGTTTTGTTTTGTTTTGTTTTGGTTGTAGAGACATGTCATGCACACTGCAGCTAAACATTTGTAAACTACCCTGGCAATATCTTTTTTTTCAAAGGGAAGCATAGTCACTGACATCAGTAAGGATATTCAAAATAGAGTTTTAATTGACATGAATATTCATCAGAAGTATATGCCTGGAAATATTCAGTTTTAGAATTCCTGGAAACATTTCTGCAAAAAACGTGAAACATGGCAATTTCTTAGACTGTGCTGATTAAAAAAACAAAAACAAAAGATGAGTAATAATAGGAAAAGTGTTGAGGTCCTGCAGAAATGTTTTCAGTAGCTCAGCAGTCAGCAACACCTACAGATTGTACAAATAGTAGCTATACAGTATCATAATATTGTTATTGTATGTAATTTGTGGCTAGAAAGGAGGCAGAACAAATAGCTGCTGAGCCAGTTGTGCACAGTAAAACTAATAGTTATGCAAAAGTGGAATGGAGGTTGCAAAACTAGAAGCTGAATAGAGGTGAATTGGGGGGTGATGGGCATATAATGACAAATTTTACGTTGTTTGGAAGGTATTACTTGACTCATTTTGCTATGCATGGGTCTCATTCCTTCAGGACATACAGGGCCAGATTCAGTAAATGGCTCCCAAAGTGAGCCTTTTACAAAGGCATGCTAGTGTTTTGGTGTGCGTTAAAAATAAGCATGTGCTAAATACTAGAGATGCCCATAAATTCCTATGGGCTTCTGTAGCATTTAGTGCACACTAATCATCAGCATGCACTAAAAACACTACCACGCCTTTGTAAAAGACTCCCAAAGTTAAGTGCTGTAGGGACAGACTGGCCATTCGGGCAACCGGGCAGTGCCCAAGAGCCAGAGGCTCTAAGGGGTCCAGAGGCTTTCCTGGTTGCCGGCCGCCACCACCACAGCACATTGCAGCCCTCCCTGGACCTACCTTGAAGGGCCTGGTGGTCTAGTGTCCTCTGCAGGGCGGGAAAAGTAGCAGAGTGCCACTACACTGCATGGCAGTGCCGGTGCCCGCAGTGTTTTAAAATGGCTGCCAAGACTTCCGAGACCCGCGAGACTACTGTGGTAAGTCTCGGCAGCCATTTTGAAAAACATGGCGGTGCTGCCGCCATCACCACCGGCACAGTAGAAATAGCAGGCAGGAAAGAGTAGAGTTCTTTTCTGCCCCCGAAGGAGTCACTAGACCACCAGGCTTTTCAAGGTAGGACCACGGAGAGCAGTGGCAGTGGTGTAGGAGGGGGGTGGTGGGGCAGTGGGCAGTGGCCCCAATGATCTTTACTACCTGGGGACCCCGAACACTGTCAGTCCTCCCCTGGGTGCCGTTATGATACATGCTAGCTTGGCAAATTTCTCGTGCCTAACTTTTGGTGTGAGCATTTACACCTGCCAAAAGCTGGTGGAAATGCTTGCGACCAAATGATGACAGTTAGGCGTGCAAATGCATGTATTCTATAACATTGAGGCTGAGATTCAGACTGCAGGTGTTCGCCCGGCTAATGCCTGCAGTCAGAGCTAAAACCAGATATTCAACGCCAGGTAGTTTCCAGTGACCGGCATTGAATATCTGGTTTACTTTTGTCCAGTTTGACTTTGACCAGCCAAGCTGATATTCAGCACTGGCTAGTGAAAGTCAAACAAGCCAGAGATAGGACTGCCTTGCACATGGCCAAATATGGTGGCTAAGAATAAGCAGTAATGCACCAAAAATTGGCATATAGCTGGTTATATCGCCCGATATAACCAGCTATCTACTAGCTGCTAACCGGAAATATTTAGTGGGACATGGCCAGTCATGTCCTGCTTAAGATCGGTGGATAGCCAACTTCTGGGCTTATTTTCAAAAGAGAAAAATGTCTAAAATCTGGCATAAATCTGCATTTGGATGTTTTTCTCACACAAACATCCAAATTAGTATTTTCAAAACTAATTTTTAGACTTTTTCGATAAAGTCTGTCAGAAGTGCGTTCAGATCACAAGGGGGCGTGTCAGGAGTGAGTTAAGGGTGGGATCTGTGGTGATGTGTACCTGGGAGCATTTATTTGAAATCCACTGTGGTGCCCCTAGGGTGCCCCATTTCTCTCTGTGGCCAGTCTACTTTTTTTTATCTTGTTTGAAGGGAACAATTGGACTGGATTTGATGCAGAGTAACCTATGGTTACTGAGATTGGCATGCATTCATGATGTTATGGGTAGATAAAGACTATATATAGTTGACAAAATGAAGCTTTGATTTCCAATGCTTATGGCTTAATTTGAGAACTATTTATACTTCTGAGTTTGCGAAGTTTTTTTGATATTCAATTTCACTCGTAACTAATCATGCATATACAGAGGTTCATAAAGTACTAACTAATGGCAGAGCAGTTTCCAAAGTCCTGATGGCATCACGGTGCAGTTCTACCGGCATTCGCAACCTGAAATTATAGCAAACAGATATATAATATAAATTGTGATTACAAAGGCAACAAAAGCAAATCTGGATTGTTGATAATGCATTTTGCCATCTGTCCATTTTATAATTAGAGTAAGACATTTTGGTATATAATTGGCCTCATGCCTAGTAATGCACCTAGGCATATGTTGTTGTTCTATCGATGATATCCTGTCATGTCTTATTGCTTAATTAGAGAGCATGGCATTCATCAATGATATAGTTTCATAACAATGCAAAAATGGATTTCCTTAAGGTTTCTGCCCTTTGTCTGTAGACCACCTGTAAGCCTGCCAGTAACATTAAAAGAAAAGTGGGTTGTTTTTAAAATCAAATCACTGCAGATTAAATTCAAAATAGTTTTTGTTATTTACGGTGTCTGATTTAATCAGTTCTACATTTCTCAAATATCCCAAGGAATTTGTATAAGGCATTTTAAAGATGGGGACAGTGGTTCAAAGATAGGGAGCTTTGGAATGATATCAAATGATACTGGCTACTATACTAGACTTCACAGTGAACTTCTAATACAGAAGATGACACAAATAAAGACTGATTGGCTAATCCGGTCTCCTTAGTTATTCTAGTAGAGGTTGCTAAGAATATGTGCCAGATGTCAACCAAAGAAACTTGAGTGCCTGTAGGATCTCATTTTGTATTTAAGTGCAATTTTTGAATGCTATTTACCCTTGAGAAGTAAATATTCATTGGGACCAAGTTACCCTGTAGATAGCTGGGATCAAGGATCTGCCAAAATTTGTGTACTGTTAAAGTTTCTTATGTCCTTTGCCCAGGTATTTTTTTTTTTTTTTTTTTTTCATTTGAATCAAAGATGTTTTTAAGATACGTTTCTTGGCGTCTTTTTGGTCTATAACTTGAAAGCTAAGATTTAGTGCTAAAAAAAATGCAGGGCCATGCACCTGGCTACAAAAACCTGAGGGAGCAGTACAGTTCCCTGTACTGTTCCCTCAGGTTTTTGTAGCCAGGCTCCTGCCCGCTTAAATCACTTTGAATATTGGCCTCTATATTTACACTTAAACTATAATAGATTAATGTTTTTATGCACCATTCAGCTGAGATGAGAAAAAAGGACATTGAGGAACAGAGGAGATTGCTGGATGTGGGAAAGGCTGCACATGTACAACATTTTACGATAAAGTTTTGATCTTTTGGAGATTAGTTTGTAGTGGCTCCTTCAGATGTCATCACCCAGTTGTGTACCTATTTTAGTCTTCCTTGTTGACAGAAAAAAAAAATCTTACCTGCCAATGGAGACGCCTCAGAAAGTATCTTAAGCACATTCATCTATTATCGTATCAATAAAATCCTGTAGTAACCATCCTGGAATCCTTGGGAAATTCATTATCTGAAGTTTTAAATGCCTGGTAAAATTCTCCATCTGCTCTATCTTCCTATCTTGTGATAGAGCAACATGAATTAATTTGAGATCTACCACTTTTCTTTACAAGGCTTAATTTTGCTCAAATACTTCTTGGATCAAGTCTACATTTTGTGTTAAAACCTTTACATCACTAGTAAGACCATTTAAATTAGAGGAACAGACAGTGATGTGTTCAGCTTGAATCACCCTATGGCATTCCTTCTGATAGTTTTACAAAGGGTGATATGAGTATATTAACCACAGCTCCTAATCTTTTGGGGCCTAACATCATTCTCTACCAGTCCCTAAATAAATTTCTAAAGCAGTTGGAAAACTTCCACCCTTTCCCTTGCTAGACTCTTCCTCAATATCCTCCTCGGCATTCACTACTGAAATCCCCAGGGTTAACGTGCTACAATTCCTCAGCAAAAGATCCAGGGGACTTAATATATATCTGCTTTCCTCACTATTAGACCCAGCCTTGGTTAACTCAGCAGCGGGAAAAAGCCTTGCCTGCTGTCTAGTCAGTTGAACTGCAAACTCCTTAATCTATCTTTGTGTTGGTGGGTACTTTCTAAAATAATCAGCTAATTTTAGCTTGGTTTTAGTCATGTTTTTATTTGATTCTAATCAGCTAGGTTTTCAGTTGAAATTTTTCTTTTTCTAGCGGGGCAAATTTTGACAGACCAGATTTATGACTCCTGTTTCCGTGACTGTATTTACTAGACTTAACTGAGGGGCCCCTTTTACTAAGCTGCGTAGGTGCCTACGCTTGCCCATCATGCGCCAGATTGGAGTTACCACCCGGTTACTGTGTGGCCCTTGTGGTAATTTTGATTTTGATGCGCATCCACTACGCGCATCTGAAAAATAGTTTTTATTTTCTGACACGCGGCAGCTATGCGCCTCAACCATTATCGCCTGGTTACTGCGTGAGACCTTACTGCTAGGTAAGTGACTTGCGGTAAGATCTCAGACCCAAAATGGACACGCAACCATTTTCATTTTGTTGCGCTTCCATTTCCGGCAAAAATTTTAAAAAGGCATTTTTTGCAGGTGCGCTGAAAAATAATTCTGCGTGCGCCCAAAACACATGTCTACACTACCACAGGCCATTTTTCAGTGCACCGTAGTAAAAGGACCCTTAAACTGGTTAACATTGGAAATAAGTGCTAATCATCTAAATTTTATAACTTCCCAGAATATCCTTGGAGCCACTTTTCTTTTTGATAGGCTCTTCATAAATTTACTTGTTCTCATAAAAAAGCATATGTGGTCACTAAAGCACCTGGGTTTGGGTGTTTTACATTCCAAACACTTTTTTTTGTTAATCCTTCCTTGACACTGCTAATTGTTTCATACTGTTGTAAAAATACTTTTAATGATTTACACCGGGCCTGTTTTCTTTTCTACCATATGCTATGGGAGTAGATTTAGAGAGTTTTGTGTACCTGTTAGTACCATACGCTCTTTCTCTTTATGCTGGCACTACACTGCCTACACATTACAGACTTTCACTGAATGTGATGCCTGTACTATTATGATGGAAAATCTTATCACACTGTTAATCTGTTTTCTGGGGTGCAGCAGGGTAGACTGGATAGAAATGCAAGCTTTACAAAGCAATATTCTGGCCTATCAACTTCCAACCAGGTGCAATGTCAATTTGTAATTTTCTGAAGCGGTTTTCATTATTTCTGTGAGTTATTTACTTAGAGTTAGCTCTTAAATGTTTTTCAGTAGTAGCCCAAGGTGAGTTACATTCAGCTGCACTTGGTGTTTCCCTGTCCTAGAAGTCTTACCATCCAGGCTTGTATCTGAGGCAATAAAGAGCTAAGTACGTGACTTACCCAAAATCACAAGGGTGCAGATGCTCAAAACTCTGGTGCTGTTCTGAACAGCACCAGGGTTTAACCACCCGATTAGCACAGCTGGTCAGCTCCCTCATGTTCAATGCTAATGACATGTAAATTTAAGCACGGTCATAGCATTGAGCCTGAGGGACAACTGCGGGTGGATTGTGTGTAGGCATGTGCTCGAGTTGTGTGTTAGGTACAGATCTTGAGCGCATACCCTGAAAGCATAGGAGAAAAGCCCTGACATGTCTGGTTTGACAGGTTCGGGCTTAAGGCCTGGTGGTCAGGTGGACCTCAGCCTCCTCAGACCCCCGCCCACCTCTAAAATAAAATTTTAACCTGGTGGTCCAATGAGACTCCCCATCCCCCCCCCCAAAATGTGAGGGCCTGAGGTCTGGTGAACCCCAGGCCCCTCACCCCCAAAATAAAATTTAAACCTGGTGGTCCATCAGGAGCCCCCCCCAATCCCCACAGGACTTGAACCCTGGTGGTTCAGTGGGACCCTAACCTCCCCCCCCCCATTGCCTAACTAGAAGGAGGAGGGATGGAGTCCTACTCCCTCATTCAGTGGGCATCTCCTAAAATGATGGCACCCCACCCTGCTCAGTGCATCCTGGAATGCACTGGGCAGGGCGTGACTACCACTGGGCAGGGTGGGGCACTGCCATTTTGAGGAGATGCTGACAGGAGGAGGGAATAGGACCCCCATCCCTCCTCCTCCAACTTTGAGGTAGGGCATGGGGGGTCCTGGCTAGATGGTCCCACTGGACTACCAGGGTTAAAGTAATTTGGGGGGGTTAGAGTTCCACTGGACCACCAGGTTTTATTTCAGGGGTGGTCAGGGGCCTGGGGTCCACCAGACCACTAGGCTCTCACATATTTGGGGTGAGTGGGAGGCCTGGAAGCATGCTGAACAGGGTCTCCCCATTCTTCCCCAATGACTTGACAAACCCTAATGCTAGCTCCAAGCTGGCATAGAGTTTTCCACGGCAGCAGCACCCTTGTTTGGTGTGCTGCCCTCTGAGCATTGGTGAGGAACATTAATGACACTGTTTAGCTTGCATTTGCATGCTATTAGCGTTCAGAGACACCAAGCTCGTTATTTCATGTGCTCGCCTGCTCTGAACATTTTGCAGTAGCAAATGCTGGAACTAGTCTGGTCTGCTAATGGTCTATAGCACGTGTATTTGCTTTTGAGCATCTGCCCCCATGACGGCATATAAAGGCCATATGACCCATCCAGTCTGCCGATTCTCTGTAACCCCTAATTCTTCCTGTTCCTAAGCGATCCCACATGCTTATCCCATGCCTTTTTAAATTCTGGAACAGTCCTCGACTCCACCACCCTTTCTGTGAAATAATACTTCATCTAAGCCTATTCCCTCTTAACTTTGTCATATGCCCCCTCATTCCAGAGCTCTCCTTCATTTGAAAAAGGCTCTCTTCCTGTACATAAATGCCCTTGATATATTTAAATGTTTCTATTATGTCTCCTCTCTCCCTCCTCTCTTCCAGCGTATACATTCATAAGCCTGTCCCTATAATTTTTGCATTCAAGACCGCTTACTAATTTCGTAGCCGCCCTCTGGACCGACTCCATCCTATTTACCTTTCCTTAGGTGTGGTCTCCAGAACTGCATGCAGTACTCAAAATGAGGCCTCACCAGAGACTTATACAACGGTACTATCACCTCCTTTTTCCTTCTGGTCATGCCTCTCTTTATGCACCCAAGCATCCTTCTGGCTTTGGCCGTCGCTTTTTGTACCTGTTTGAAAGCTTTAAGGTCGTCAGACACAATCACCCCCAAGTCCCGCTCTTCCTTCACACACTGAAGCACTACACCCCCTATACTGTACCGTTCCCTTGGATTTTTGCGACCCAAGTGCATGACCCTGCATTTTTGGGGGTTAAACCTTAGTTGCCAAATACCGGTCCATTCCTCCAGCTTTGCTAGGTCCTTCCTTATGTCATTCACACCCTCCAGGGTGTCCACCCTGTTGCAGAGTTTAGTATCATCCGCAAAGAGACAAACCTTACCAAACAGCCCTTCCACAATATCGCTCACAAAGATGTTAAAAAGAGCCGGCCCTAGGACCGATCCCTGCGGTACTCCACTGACGACCTCCTGTTCTTCAGAGCAAGCTCCATTTACCATCACCCTCTGTCTCCTACCATTCAACCAATTTTTTACCCAATCAGTTACTCTAGGTCCCGCACCGAGAGCACTCAATTTATTTATCAGTCAACTGTGCGGAACCGTGTCAAAGGCTTTGCTGAAATCCAGGTATACCACATCAAGCGCCCCTCCCACATCAAACTGTTTGGTTACCCAGTCGAAGAAGACAGTCAGATTCGTCTGACACGACCTGCCACTAGTGAAGCCATGCTGCCTCGGGTCTCGCATTCCATGTAGTTCAAGAAATGTCACAATCCTCCTTTTTAGAAGTGTTTCCATTAGCTTACTCACCACTGAGGTCAGAGTGACAGGTCTGTAATTCCCAACCTCTTTCTTACTTCCACTCTTGTGCAAAGGAACCACATCTGCCCTTCTCCAGTCCACCGGGACCACTCCAGTTTCTAAGGAAGCATTGAAGAAGTCCATCAGCAGAGCCGACAGAATTTCTCTGAGTTCCTTAAGCACCCTTGAGTATATCCCATCAGGCCCCATATTCTGTCCAGTCTGCCCATCCATCCAGCTACTAACCTCTATTATCCCTTCCTCTATGCTTCTGAGCGGATGTAAGCGTTGATGCTCGACGATAAACACATAGATGAGGACTTACACTAGTATCATATAACAACTGTTCCATGCAGAGCTTCCATTATAGAAGTCGCATTTAGCAAGCATCATCCCGACACCTAAATTTCAGCGCCATTGCTTGAATTTCACCCAAAATGATTCACCCATGGTGTTGCAGAGAATGTCAGAGGCAGAAGCAGGACTTGAATTCAGATTTTCAATCCATTGCTCTAACACCTAGGCTACTTCATCTCCATTAGAACAAGTGTGAGTAGATCATTGCTGTCAGATGTCAAGAAATTCAGCTAGAGTTTGAAAAAAAAATGAAAACGTTTTCTTATAGGCAGTGAAATATAACATATTTACCATTTGCTCTTTTCCCCACACACAGTTCCTTCTTCTCTGATTTCAGAGGAGTCAGTTAGTTGTTACATTATCTAGTGGTGAGCCAGAGATTCCAGGGTTAAAATCCCACTTCTTTTATTGATGCTGCCTATGACCTTGGGAGAGTCACTTCACCCTCCATTGCTTTAGGTTCAATTTACATTATGAGCCTGTAACTTGCCTTGAGCTCGGATTTGGAAAAGGTGAGTAATAAATCTAAATCCAAAAATGTTCTGGTCTCCTCTGCTTACTGTGCTGTTTTTTTTTCTTTTACTTCTCATTACTTTTTCCACCCATCGTCACCTCACACTTCTTGGGTCTTATGCATTTTATCTGTTTAACTCATTCCTCTAACCCCATTTAATTTTTCATCATACCAGCACTATCCTCCATTTATGACACAATCTTTCTCTTACCTCCCTTGCCAACAGTTATCTCTCTCCTTTTGCCTGTTCTCTACTAGCCTTTCATCTCTGTCTCCTGTTTGTCCACCCTCTCTCTCTCACACCCCCATATCCCTTCTTTCACCCTGTGCTCTATTTTTCATTCTCCTCCCCTCCTTCCGTTGCACTTCTACCTGCTCTGTACTTCTTAAAACATTATTTTTCTTCTTTTTCTCACTCTCCTTTCTCCCCTTTTGCCTCCTTCCTCTTCCCTCACCCTGTTGCAGCCATGCTCTGATCCTTTTCTCTATCTCTCCTCTGCCCCTCCTCTTCATCTCCTTTGTGGCTCCCTACCTTCCAGGGCTGTCTCAAGGGATAATGGCACCCTGAGCCAACTTGCTTTGGTTCCTCCCCTCCCGTCCAGTCTCTCTTCCCCCTGTTCTCCTCTCCATGGGCCTGGCAGTGCTCCCTCACTTCTCTTACTCCCCTGCAGTCCTGCAAAGTTTGCATCGGTCACTGGTGGCAGCAGTAGCAACAAAATGATTAGCTGCCTTTGGCCATCTCCTTGGTCTTCTCTCTGTCATGTCCTTCCTTCTCTTTTGTAATTTCTTGTGGGTGTGACATGGCAGAGCCAAGACCCAGGGGCTGGCTGAATGTAGGTTGTCATGCTGCTGCTGGTGCTTCTGCTGCCGGCGACCGACGTAAACTTTACAGGACCGTGGAGGAGTGAGAGAGAGGTGATGGAGCAGTGCTGGAAGAGAAGGGGAGAGACTGGGGTGGGGGGGGGGGGGAGAAAAGGCTTGACCTGTAGACTACTAGGTGAGGTCAGAGGCTTTTTGGTACCCTTAATTACTGGTGCACTGGGCTAGAGCCCCATCTGGTCCAATGGTTAAGCCAGTCCTTCTACCTTCCCTCATGCATATTCTGTCCCCTGCCTTCTTTCCGTTCCTCCCCTGTACCCTATCTGTCTTGCTGCCTTTTCTTGAAGATTGACAGCAACATAATGCAGTGTATTCTTTTTACAAAGCTTTTATAATAATATTAATAGTGATAATAAATCACAGTGGAACATTTTTAGATGTACTGAATCTCCTGCAAAATCTCTGAGATTGTTACAATTATGGAGCATGGCAAGAGAAAAGGCTATGGGATACTTAATGCAGGCAAGGGAGACTTAATAGATGAAGCACTACAGTTTATTAAAGACTTCCATCTCCAATGACTGGCTTCCAGGAGAAAAAGGAGTCCATAAATTAGCAGTTATTGCTTTTCTATGGCTTTCAAATCCCGGGGGGAATTTTCGCTCACTCCCTAACCCCGTGATAACAGTTCAGAATGGGAAAGCTACCAAAGCAGGGTCTTGTCACAGGTTTAGACATAAAGCAAATGAAACAACTTAAAAAAAAAATCATAAACACAAGAAAGTTGATACGCAAAAATAAAAAAAAGGCAGACCTGATGAATTTAGGAAAAGTGATATTAGAAACTGTTGAACACTGTAATAGCTCTTTGAGTTTCTGTAACTCTCAGGATCTATTTTTCTGCTGTGGTTGCTATTGCCCTCGGCCATACCTTCCTCTCCAGAAACTGCCCCCCTCTGGTGATGTACTGTTGGTGCACCTGATATGCTGGCCCTGCCCCATTACACATTTTGTTACTGATGAGGCTTGTTAGACTAATAGAACTCTCTTCATTTCTTCAACCTGTCAAAACATGTATGCAAAGATGAAGGGTGCCATACCCTGTTGAAGCTCTGCTTCCCATGATAACACCCAAGGCAGTCTACTTTCTACCCTTTCTGATACAGAATAATGACAGTGAAGGCAGCAGAAAGTTAGTCTCCTTTTGCCATACCCAGTGCATTTTTTCTAACAAAAAAGGTGCAAATGCCAGGCTACCCTTCAGGGGTGGGGTGATCATTGAGGGATCCACCCCACAGTAGCCAGGCCCCCTGCAACCAGTCACAGAAACTATGACAAAGCAGAATTGGTGTGTAGAGCCTGAGCTCTTTCATGAAAGCTTGGGGTCTGTGGGTCAATTTTAGCAGACACTGGAAAAGGTGCCGGTACTAGGTACCCCCAAGTACCCCCTCAAAAAAGCCCTGGTCATACCCCTAGTAATTTCCAAAATGGTACCACCGAGCCCTTATGTTACTTGGCCTGATTCTTATGAGCTAACACCATTTTGGAACAAATAATGAATACATAGATTCTTCTTGCTCTGTCCAACTTCTGTTGCTTTTACCCTGCATCAGAAGAAGATGAGACATACCTGGGAAGGAGGGATCTCCATCTGGGCAGGGCAACCGAGAGGGGGGGGCGGGGGGGGGGGACAAAGTTTCCCGGGCCTCAAAGGGAGACCCGGTGCCGGGGTCAGGCCACCGGCGCTGCAGTCCCCGGTCTCACCTGCCTGCCCTCGGCAGCCTCCCTCCGTCCGCCACTGGGCCCCCTGCATTAAAATCAGCAGCGCCTTTCAGCTCCATTTGGAAAGGCAGCTCGCCTCCCTTCAGGCCCTCCTTGTGTCCCACCCTCACGGAAACCGGAAGTTACATCAGACGAGGGCGGGGCACAGTGAGGGAAGGCCCGAAGGGAGGCGATCTGCCTTTCCAAACGAAGCTGAGGTGCTGCCGATTTTAATGCAGGTGGCCCAGTGGTGGACGGAGGGGGGCTCTCGACGGAGCTGAGGGCAGGCAGGTGAGACCAGGGACTGCAGCGCCGGCGGCCTGGGAGCGGGGGGACAGCGAGGGTGTTGGCAGGGAGGGGCGGGGGCGTTGACAGGGGCGCGGCCTTGCACCGGGCCCGGCTTTTTCTCTCGGCAGCCCTGCATCTGGGCAGAGGACCCTTTCATCTATGTATGACGCACAGCAAACTGCAGTCTGCAGGCTGAAGTGTTGGTGGAGGTCAGTTCCTGTGGCTGTCAAACTTTTTAACATCACACGTATTTGGGGAAAGAGAGGGAGAGAAGGGAATGCATCCACTAAGCCCTTCATCTTGTTGGGGGGGAGGGCTAGAGTAGAGTGTGAAGCATTATAGCAGAGTGAACCCTTCATCTCTATACCAGGGGAGATGAGGGGATGAAATCCTCCTGTTAGAAACATAGAAACATGACAGCAGATAAAGGCCAAGTAGCCCATTTAGTCTGTCCATCCTCGGTAGCCACCAACTCTTCCTTTCCTAAGGGATTCCACCTGTCCCACGTTTTCTTAAATTCTGACACAGTCCTCATCTCCACAACCTCCACCAGGAGGCCATTCCATGCATCCACCACCTTTTCAGTGATAGAGTATTTTCTTAGATTCCTCCTAAGTCTATTTTCTCTTAACTTCATCGTATGCCCCCTTATTCCAGAATTTTCCTTTATTTGAAAAAGGCTCGCCTCGTGCATATTGACACCACTGAGATATTTAAATGTCTGTATCATATCCCTTCTCTCTCGCCTCTCTTCCAGCATATACAAATTGAGGTTCCTAAGCCTATCCGTATATGTTTTAGGACTTACTAATTTTGTAGCCACCCTCTGGACTGACTCCATCCTGTTTATATCTTTTCGTAGGTGTGGTCTCCAGAATTGCACACAGTATTCTGGGCCTGTTAATCATTATTGATGGGCTGTTGTTTGAAACAAATGTTGTTAACCAATAAGAGTGCATACTAACCCCCAGATTCTATATATGGCGCTAAAATTGAGCATGCAAATTTGGGCGCACGCCCAATTTGCACATGCAACTTAATTGAGTAACAGGTCAATTGGCAGTAATAATTGAGTGCTAACAATTATTGGCACTAATTGGCAACAATTTGGATTTACGTGCACATCTCGCTAAGTTCTGTTCCATAAAGATGTGCATGTAAATCTTTTAGCATGCAAATTAAGAGGCATGGTAATGGGAGGAGCATAGGTTGGTTGGGATGTTCAGTAAATATGTACAGAGTATTATAGAATTTGGGGGCTCCTTGCCTAATTTGCATGTGAAGATTTACAGTGGGTTTCAGTTAGTGTAAATCCTTGCACCATGAGTTAGGTGCAGATCCTAGCACTATGCATTATTCTATAAATAGTGCCCAACTCAGTTCATAAAATAACGCTCAGCATTCATTTTATTTTTTTTGGCACCCACATTAGAACATCATTTACTGAACCTAGTCCTATTTGCATATTGAGCTTACTTTTCCTAAAGATTGTGCACTTTCCCCGGATTTGATATATGGTACCCATATTTGTGTGCACAATTTAATTGAGTAATGAGCCCTTAACTATCAATAATTGGGTGCTAACAACCAATTGTTGAAGTTAATTAGTACTTAGTATTAAAATTTGCACATATATCTGCCTGCATGCTATTTTATATAGCATGGCACCTAACTCTACTTGAGGGTATTTCGAAAGAGAATGTGGCCATGGGCACGTCAGGGGCATTTCAAAAACTTATGTGTATAGTTATAGAATATGGCCTAAGGACGCCTATCTTGGACAACAGTATTTACACCAGTGCGAGGCATATTTTCAAAGCACTTAGCCTTCCAAAGTTCCATAGAAAATATGCCCGTTTCAGCAGGCGTAAGTCTGGCGCCTAAAGTTAGATGCGGGACTCGGCACTAAGCATAAAGAATTCACGCCCTTTATAGAATCATTGGTTTTCTGGCTCTGAATTATGAGCGCCTTTTATAGAATTCCTTCTTATATGCACATAGGAGTAATTTTTTTTGTGTGTGTGACACTCATGGCAGGCTCAATGCGGCTTACATGGGGCAATGGAGGGTTAAGTGACTTGCCCAGAGTCACAAGGAGCTGCCTGTGTCTGAAGTGGGAATCAAACTCAGTTCCTCAGTTCCCCAGGAACTGAGTCCACCACCCTAACCACTAGGCCACTCCTCCACTCAAGAAAGTGCACTAAAGGTTAGGCTCTAAAAGGTTGGGTATTAAGAGCCAATTCTATAATGGCAATTATGCACAGAATTGCCATTATCGAAACGAAAGATGGACACCCATCTTGTTTTGATAATACGGGACGCCCCACCCCTTCACGGCGCCGTCCTTAGAGATGGGTGCCCTTAGAGATGGTCATCCCCGTTCGATTATCCCCCTCCACGTGTAATTCCCAGCACCCAATTCCCAACCCCAGGTGTAATTCCCAGCACCAATATTCTATATCAGTGTTTCCCAAGTCGGTCCTGGAGTACCCCTTGTCAGTTGGGTTTTCAAGTTATCCAAAATTAATATGCATGAAAGAGATTGGCATACAATGGAGGTAGTATATGTAAATCAAGTTCATGCATATTCATTACATAAGTACATAATACATAAGCAACACCATGCTGGGACAGACCAAGGGTCCATCGAGCCCAGCACCCTGTCACCAACAGCGGCCAAAAGAACAAGCAATTTGTCCCGCCCATCCTAGAAATACTGTATTATTCCCTCGTCCATTCAATAACATTCTATTGTGGATATCCTGAAAACATGATTGGCAAGGGGGTACTGCAGGACAGAATTGGGAAAACACTGTTCAATAGCACTGTGTACAAATTTTAGGAAAGAGCCCCATGCACTCCCCATGACCATAGCCTCTTTTGGGTTGCACACTATAGGATTTGGGTGTACATTGATATATAATAGAATGCATCGAAATGTGCGCCCAATTCCAAATTGGTGCCGGTTAGCACTATTTGACTCCATGGTTGATTTAAATGACCACATATCTTGGATCGGAGCACAGTTTTGGATATCATGTCTAAACTCTGGGGGATTGTGTGCATTCTTTAAGAAAGGTGTGTACTACATGCAAACAGTGCACACTATTAATGATATTTGTGACACACTGAGTGAAAAGCTAGCAAAAATCAAATAACAGAGATAAAGGCTATAAAAGTTTGGCGGGACAACTTTCATTTCTGAAAGTTTTGTATACTATAGGGTCAGTAGAATTGGACTATGCAATTTTTTTTCACAACTTTGATGTTTTCAGGATCTATAGCCTAAAAACTGCAGGTACCTAAAGTGGGATATGTGATTTTTGGGGTTAGTTACTTTTCCTTTTTTTTTTAATTGATAAATGTTTTTCATTTTTTTATGTAATTAGCCCAAATCTGAAGCTGAGGATTTGCAGGATTATAAGTAGATATAAAATCATATACCCCACTTTTGCTACCTTTTCACTCAGCGGGTCACATTTGTTTCAAAATGAAAATACAATAAAGGAGAAAAAAAAAGGAAACAAAAATGTTATGGCTGTCCATCCCTATTAATCATTCCTTCCACTTTGGAGAGGAAAAAACGTGATGGATTTCCCAGTAGCAACTGTGAATGCTATCACTTTTTCTTTATTAATGTCCTCATTCTACTAAATGTAAGTTTTACTGTGTTCTTGGTAAAATTTCTTGCTTAGCATAAGCCCCGTTTTAAAATGCAAGCTACGATTTTACTGAATCCCATGCTAAACATTTTTGTGCAAACACCCTGTAATGACTACTACTACTGCTATAAATCATTTCTATAGTGCTACCAGTCGTACGCAGCGCTTTACAATTAGAGTTCATATTGTTCATATTTCATTTTAAACTAGGAACTCATGCGTGCTTGCAGTACATACCTGCGACTTGAACACTGTACTACTCATTGCTGCAAGGATTTGAATGGATATGGCAGCATGCCACATCGTAGTCTGATTGTATTAGACTGAGCACAGCAGAAGAAATAAATATTTAGACAGGAGAGTCGGTATCCTGAGCACATCAAAGTGTCAGCTCTAATATCAGTCTTCTGAAAAGCTTTGCTCCTTCCTCCTGTTTTTGCATCATATGAAAACTTCACTCTACCCTGTTTCATCCAGATGGTGCTTCGAAGATATTTTTTTTTCTGTTATATTCCTGGAGCATTTTACTTGATATTCAATCTACCGTGTTATTTTTATGTATTTCCACTCTGGCTCATTTATCAATGCCATATGACTCTTAACTTGGTGCATGCTCTGTTTTCAGCAATTATGATTTCAAAAACCATGGATTCAAGTCAACCATCATCATGTTGGCCTCTGTAGGGCAAGCTGTGGGGAAAAATTCAAATAACAGCTGTCAGAAAAGAAGACATTTGTGAAAAAAAGCCCAAATTTGTCATAGCCTAAAAAAAAGACATTTGCAGAGTGTAAGAGAAAGAAGCTGGCATAAATGTTCTATATACACCCTTTGCTAGGCCTCAGACCATCATTCATCAACATTTATGATTTTAATTTTCCTTCATCAGACTCATAAATTCTATAAAATGTATACCAGTAGCCCTTTGGTCCTGAAAAATACTCCTTCTCTTGGCGAACTGCAATAGATTCTCCCTTTGATTCTGCAAGGGACACCTAAATTTGGACACGATCCAGAGAAGCATGTGTAACCTAATTGATTAACGAGCCAATTAATATCAATAATTGGATGCTAACAATTGATTATTGATGTTAATTGGTACTAATTAGGGGTCGCATATGCATCTGGCTGCTGCTATTCTATAAGCCTGGGTGCCCAAATCCCACAGCATGATACCCATAAGGGGGCATGGGCAGGTCAGGGATATTATCAAAAGATGCACACAGTGTTATAGAATTTGGGGGATCCACACTTAACTTGTGCGCCAGGATATATACCGGGTTTCAGCTGGCATAAGTTTGGCATGGGAATCCCTGCTAGGTGCTATTCTATAAAGGAGTTCTTTATTGAATAGTGCTGAACACTGATTTTTCCCAGTGTGCAGACTAAATCCCATCGGATTACCTAGTATGTGTTAGTAGGGACTGCCGAATTTAATCTTTATGTTAATATCCTGCTTTTCTGCCCTCGTAATTTCTTTAGTTTGTATGGATGTCTTTCCTATCATTAATAGAGTTCCTTTCCTTTCCGTAATTTTTAGATTGTAGATTAACTGCCGTGGCAGAACAAAGCAGTGTACAAAGTGGTATAGCAAGTTTTAATAATAATAATTCATCTAGAAAGAATTGACATTTTTCTGATTCAAAAATCGCTCTATTCATCATTCCATTTTTGGACATTGTTCATAAAACATCCCTATGAGGGGATATACAGAACAGTGCCCCTCACCCTTAAGAAGAATCCTTCAGGTACTGCGAGCCATCTTAAGTGGGAGGGGTGGAGCTGAAACCAGGAACTATAAAAGGCAGGGCCAGAATGGGTTAAGGAGGTCTAAAGGAAAGGAGCGGAGGTCTACTGCATACACCTTCGTTACATACCTGTGAACTTGGAACCACAACAGCGAGGTAGACCAAGTTTAATTTGGACCTTGTATCTTTGCATGTTGGATCCAGTCTGAGGTAGGCTGGCTAGTGAAATATTAAGAACTGTACTAATAACTCTTGGAACTCAGCCCAGAGACAAGAGGAAGTATTGCTTTACCAAAAGACTGTAGTGCATGCAATGGTCCTGCAGGAGCATGCTACAGAGGACATTCTTGTGTTCAGACTGGTTTCTCCTTCCGCTGTGAATTCAAGACCCCCTTTCCCAACACCTTTAACAAACATTAATTTCTCTCACTCTAACCTGCTGTGTGGTGTCACTTTATACAGGCCTTGAGCCCACCTTGCTCACGGTTTGACAGTCCCAAATCGGACTTAAACGTCATATCGAAAATTTCCCTCCATGTAAACAAACTACATATATGTTACTATTGATACAATTCCTATGAATAAACAGGGAACGAGAGAGGGAGGTAGAAGAAAGCATGACAAGAAGCTGTGGGTACAAGTGATTATGGTCTGTCAATATGGAAGGCCACCACAATGGAAGAGGGCATTAATATGGCCTCAATAAGGAATTTAGGGGTTCTTTTACTAAGTTGCAGTGAAAGGGGCCCTGTGCTAGCATCAGTTTGTCTTTTAGACACACACTAAGGCCCCCTTTTACCGCAGTGGGAAAAACCTGTTTTTTTTTGCCTGAAAAGAAATGACTGTGTGGTAAATGAACCACTTGCCTGACAGCCATTTTCTGGGGAGCACTGAGGTGGCCTTAAGGGCTCCTGCACTAATCTGGCGGTAACCTGCGGTAGCCTTGCAGTAGTTCCATATTGGCGAGCGGCAAGCCTTTTGCCTTGCGCCAAGCCTTTAGTAAAAGGGCCCCTTATAGCAGGACCCAAGGACTAGATAGGTAACCCCCCCCCCCATCCTCAAAACAGGGAATAGTATCTTTATACTGAATGTTAGAGGTATAAGGAGCTGAAGGTGTATCCTGAAGAAAAAAAGATGAGAAAAAATATAATGTTCCCATTTTACTAGGTGTGGTAAAAAGTGGCCTTAGTGCATCCTTACACAGGTCATTCCCATGTGGTAAGATAATTTTTACAGCCAGTATAAAGTAGCCAATTTTTCTATTTTCCGTGCTAATGGCCATGCACTAATTTTCCAATTAGCACGTGGCCATTAGTGTGTGAGCCCCTACCGCCACCTATTTTGTAGACAGGGACTCGCACGCTAACCTGTGCTAATCAGTTGGTGTGTGGCAGTGCCCACACCCTAACTGATTATTATTATTTAGAAGATTTTGCTCACACCTTTTTCAGTAGTAGCTCAAGGTGAGTTACATTCAGGTACACTGGATATATCTCTGTCCCAGGAGGGCTCACAATCTAAGCTTGTACCTGAGGCAATGGAGGGTTAAGTGACTTGCCCAAGATCACAAGGAGCAGCAGCGAGAATTGAACCGGCCACCTCTGGATTGCAAGACCGGTGCTCTAACCACTAGGCCACTCCTCCACAAAATATGCCTACTCTCCACTTCCAGAACCACCTCCAGCACTAAAAAAGAAATTATGGGGCCGATATTCAGACTGTGGGAGTTATCCTGGCTAACTCCCATAGTCACCACCACTAAACCCAGATGTTCAATGTCTGGCCATTTCCAGAGACCGGCATTGAATATCTGTTTTATTTTGGGCCGGTTAAATGATAACCAGCTATGTTGATGTCAGACATAGCCGGTTATCTTCTAACCGGGCAAAGATATCCCACCTATTCACAGGGCCAAATATAACTGCTAAATTGGGGCTGAAAATCAACAGCTAGCTGATCATGGGCCCTTTTCACTAAGGCGTGTTAGCATTTTTAACGCGTCTATAATTAGAGCACGCGCTAACTGTGTAGGTACCTTTAGGGATATTGTAGGCGCATACACAGGTAATGCACATACATCGTTAATGTGCATTAAAAATGTTAATGCGCCTATAACGGATCTATTCAGGCGTCAAGCTTTCCCTTCATCAGTGCGCAGCTATGGAATGCACTTCCTAAAGACATCACCAGTCTGAGGGACTACCTGACCTTTCGCAAGGCACTCAAAAACACTTCTGTTTGCCAAAGCATTTTCTCTGGGAACAATGTAGTTCACAGCCTCTACCAGCTGGCTTACGTGGATCCTGTTTAGTCCTTTGCTTTTGTACTGTTATATGTAACGTTTCCTTTCTTTCTTGCCCTTCTACTCTACTATTCTGATTTGTATCTGTTATCCCCGGAGTTCTCGCTCTCCGGTTTATGTAAGCCACATGAGCCTGCATGTCTGGGGGGTATAAATACCTTAATAAATAAATAACATGACTTAGTAAACATGGCCCTTTGCCTGCTGATGTAACTGTCTATCTGCTAACTGCTAACCAGTGATATTCAGCAGAAGATGGCCAGCTATCCCCCGGTTAAATGGTTTTGACTATTGGGGGGGGGGGGGGGGTCTATTTTTATCCTATGGATTGGACACACATATCCAGAAATTACCGAGGGATGCCTCAGCGCACCCCCTGTTAAGCCATTTTTTGCTGCGGTAAGCACACACTAGTGTTTACTGCAGCTTTGTAAAAGGCCCCCCCCCCCCCAAAAAAAAAAAAAGATGTGCATGGATAAATCTTCTGTTTCATTTTTGGACTCTTTCCTGATTTTCAAATTTTTGTTTTAAATTTGTTTTAGACTTTATGCACATTCATTTTCTAGATTAACTTGTATTAGTATACATTTTTAATGCACTAATTTCTTTCACGGCATCCCTATGATCCAAATGCAGTTTGAATTGTCATCCCTTGTACAGGCATATCCAGTACCCTTAGTACTAGAATATAGCATTTTCGATATAATGAAAAGATTAATGACATGGGGTCATCATATGAAGCTGAAGCGAGGAAAGCACAAGGATAATGTGAGAAAATATTTCCCCAAGGGGTCCTTTTACTAAGCTGTGGTTAAAAAAAAAATCAGGAAACAGAGTCCGAAAACGAAACAAAAGATTTATCCATTCACATCTTTTTTCTTTTTTTTTTTTTTTGGGGGGGGGCTTTTACAAAGCTGCAGTAAACACTAGTGTCTGCTTACTGCAGCAAAAGATGGCTTAACAGGGGGTGTGCTGAGGCATCCCATGGTAATTTCTGGATGTGTGTGTGCAACCCATGTGCCAGTATCATGGAGAGTAACGTTTTCATTACCATCAGAGGGGAAGTCTTCAGCTGGCTGAGCTTGGGATCCCCCACCAGCTACCGTTAAACTTGTACTACTATTGGGTGGGCCTGAGACTTGAGTGGGTGTGCCCTGGCCCACCCAGGCCCACCTGTGGCTACGCCACTACCATGCGGTAAGTGAAATCTTATCGCATGGCCATGTCTTTTTCTTGGCCTTTTTACCCGCTGCAAGAAAAGAGGCCTCAGCCTGTGACAAACACTGCCTCGGATGCTAGTGCAGGGCCCTTTTTACCGCAGCTTGGTAAAAGGACTCCTTAATTAGTTAGGAAACTGATCAGCGCTGTTAATTGGATGTTACGCAATTAATAGCACTAATTGGCAATAATTGAGATTTACACACACGACTTGCTAAGTATTTTCTATAATGTGGTGCACCTAAATTCTAAGCTGCATAGTTGAAACGTGGACATGGCTATGGGTGGGGGGTGGGCGTTTCTACAAACTATGTGCATTATTATAGAATACACCTGCTCTCCCCTGGATTCTATATAGCGCTCCTAGTGATTTTGCGTGTAAATCTAGGCATATTTTATAACTACGCACGCAGATTAATTGTTTTAACAAACTGTTACGTGTTGTTAACAGCTCTTAACAAGCAATAACGAGCACTAATTGGCAAAAATTAGAATTTACACAGATACATTGCTATGCATATTCTGTAATGTACTGCACCTAAATTCTAACACACAGAGGCAAAAAGGAGCGTGGTTAGGGGTGTGGAAATGAGCATTTTGTGGGCATTCCAAAATCTACGTGTGTCGTTAGAAAATATGGGCCAGTGCGCATAAATCTATGCACAGGGATTTACACCAGCTTTTCATTTTTATAAATGGCCACACATAGATTCAGTTGTATTAGGTATGCCTAAGCGTATTCTAAATATCGTGTGTAAATATATAGATGGTATTTAGAATACGCGTAAACGTAATTGCCTAGCGTATATTAATTTTAGGCACCATATATAGAATTGGGCCGTCTGCGCCTAATTTAGGTGTCAGGATTTACACCAAGTAAACGTGGCCTAAATGGATGTGACCAAATTTAGGGTCCAAGAAAACAACAAGGCAGATGATCTGCAAACTCCAAGATGGAAAGACAACAAAGCAGATCAGTAGAAGAAAATCATAAATTTATTGAACAAAAAACCAAATATTCAAATCAGCCCGACACAGGCTGTGTTTTGCCCAGCAGGGCTGTGTCAGGGGCTACACAGTTTTCTTTGATTGTCAGGGTTAATGAGATATGTATACTGATGTAAAAAATGTACAGAGGTCTTCTAAAATGTAATTAAAAAACAGCCAAATAATCAAAAAAGTGATGACGTGCAATCCATCAGATACACTAGCAACTCTGTTGGGCTGATTTGAATATTTGTTTTTTTGTTCAATAAATTTATGGTTTTCTTCTACTGATCTGCTTTGTAACCAAATTTAGTCATGTGGAGAACTGTTCAGCGTATTCTATATACCACGTGGAACGCTAAGCCCATTCTATAAAATGTAGGCATACTTTTGAGAATAACCCTATGCGTTATTGTGTTCTGTGTGGATTTTTCAGGTGCCATATATATATATATATATATATATATATATATATATATATATATATATATATATATATATATATATATATATATATAGGATCTCCCCCTTGATATCAAGGGACCCAGAGAGAAGAAAGACACCACAGACTATACCCTATCATTCATTGCTTAGGAGACAGGCACACATGAGCAGATCAGATTCACCACACCATGTGGTACTTTTCTGGCCAATTTTTCAACCTATTTCTTGATCTACGGCTTTAAGCAAGTTTCGGAAAAAAAAAACATATATTGGATTAATCTGCTTCTTGCTGGCCTCCCACTTAGCCACCTCTTCCCTCTCCAATCGGTTCAAAACTCTGCTGCCGGTCTCGTCTTCCGCCAGGGTCGCTTTACTCATACTACCCCTCTCCTCAAGTCGCTTCACTGACTCCCTATCCGTTTTCGCATCCTGTTCAAACTTCTTCTACTAACCTATAAATGTACTCACTCTGCTGCTCCCCAGTATCTCTCCACACTCGTCTTTCCCTACACCCCTTCCCGTGCACTCCGCTCCATGGATAAAGCCTTCTTATTTGTTCCCTTCTCCACTACTGCCAACTCCAGATTTCGCGACTTCTGTCTAGCTGCACCCTACACCTGGAATAAACGTCCTGAGCCCCTACGTCTTGCCCCATCCTTGGCCACCTTTAAATCTAGACTGAAAGCCCACCTCTTTAACATTGCTTTTGACTCGTAACCACTTGTAACCATTTGCCTCCACCTACCCTTCTCTCCTCCTTCCTGTACACATTAATTGATTTGATTTGCTTACTTTATTTTTGTCTATTAGATTGTAAGCGCTTTGAGCAGGGACTGTCTTTCTTCTATGTTTGTGCAGCGCTACGTACGCCTTGTAGCGCTATAAAAATGCTAAATAGTAGTAGTAGTAGTAGTAGATTCAACGTGTCTATAGAAGAAAATTATCAGTGTGGGCTACTATTAAGGCTTGTGGAGGGGCATAATCGAAAGGGGCACCCAATTTTTCTGAGGACGTCCTCGCAGGACGTCCCAGTGAAGGGGCGGGGAAACCTGTATTATTAAAACAAGATGGGTGTCTACCTTTCATTTTGATAATACGATCGGGGACATGGAAATCGTGAAATTTAGGTCAACCTTAGAGATGGTCGTCCCCGATTTTCTGCGATAATGGAAACCGAGGACACCCATCTCAGAAACGAGCCAGCATTCGTAGTGCACTGGTCCCCCTGACATGCCAAGACACCAACTGGGCACCCTAGGGGGCACTGCTGTGGACTTCAGAAATTGCTCCCAGGTGCATAGCTCCCTTACCTTGTGTGCTGAGCCCTCCAACCCCCCCCCCCCCAAAAAAAAAAACACTCCCCACAACTGTACAGGGGGCACCTACATGTGGGTACAGTGGGTTTCTGGTGGGTTTTGAAGGTCTCACATTTACCACCACAAGTGTAACAGGTAGGGGGGGTGGGCCTGGGTCCGCCTGCCTGAAGTGCACTAAAACTGCTCCAGGGACCTGCATACTGCTGTCATGGAGCTGGGTATGATATTTGAGGCTGGCATAGAGGTTGGAAAAAATATTTTTAATTTTTTTAGGGTGGGAGGGGGTTAGTGACCACTAGGGGAGTAAGGGGGGGGGGTCATCCCCCAATTCCCTCTGGTGGTCATCTGGTCATTTAGGGCACATTTTTGTGGCTTGATCATAGGAAAAAAAGGACCAGGTAAAGTCGTCCAAGTATTTGTCAGGGACGCCCTTCTTTTTTCCATTATCGGTCGAGGACGGCCATGTGTTAGGCACACGCCAGTCCCGCCTTCGCTATGCCTCTGACACCCCCCCATGAACTTTAGTCATCCCCGCGATGGAAAGCAGTTGAGGACACCCAAAATCGGCTTTCAATTATGCCGATTTGGGAGACCCTGTGAGAAGGACGCCATCTTCTGATTTGTGTCGAAAGATAGGCGACCTACTCTTTCGAAAATAAGCCTGATTGTTTTACTTTAGTTATTAGTTCTCATTGCATAAAATGAGATCTGTGCTAAAATAACACAACTTAGTCGTTAAGGGGTCCTTTTAAAAAGCCATGGTAAAAAATGGCCTGCGGTAGTGTGGATGCATCTTTTTAACACTCGCTGGGCCATTTTTTAACACAGTTGGGAAATGGGTCTGTACTAATATTAAAATTAACGTGTGCCTATTTACAGCCTGAGCCTTTACTGCCACCCCATTGGCTTAGTGGTAAGGGCTCACACACTACCCACACGGTAACCACGCAGCACATGTCAACGTGGGTGTGCTTCCGGTTACTGGTGGGAACGTCCCCACGGTAGAAAATAGAAAATTATTTTCTACCACAGAATTCGGCACACGCCAAAATCAGAATTACAACCGGGAACACATGCTACCCCGATGGTAGTGCCAATTGGATGTGCACTACCAGTTCATTAGCCCTCCCGCACCTTTGTAAAAGCACCCCTAAAAACATGTATTAATGATAGCTCATGTTGATATCTATACCCCTATATTATTGGAATGGCATCTAATTGGAACATCAGTTTTAACTGGCTATCATTTTTACCACAAGACAGGTAAAACACACAGACATTATGCAAGACCATCACTTTGGCAAGTACTGGGGAATTAATAAAGTGTAGAGTCAAGTTGTAAATTTAACCATCTATCATTTTATTTTGCTATTATGCAATGGCTAATTAGTATCTCATTCTAGAGAGTGAAAAAAAGATGCCTGCATTTATAATGGCTTTTGACCAATGACCATACAGTGGGGGAAATAAGTATTTGATCCCTTGCTGATTTTGTAAGTTTGCCCACTGACAAAGACATGAGCAGCCCATAATTGAAGGGTAGGTTATTGGTAACAGTGAGAGATAGCACATCACAAATTAAATCCGGAAAATCACATTGTGGAAAGTATATGAATTTATTTGCATTCTGCAGAGGGAAATAAGTATTTAATCCCTCTGGCAAACAAGACCTAATACTTGGTGGCAAAACCCTTGTTGGCAAGCACAGCGGTCAGACGTCTTCTGTAGTTGATGATGAGGTTTGCACACATGTCAGGAGGAATTTTGGTCCACTCCTCTTTGCAGATCATCTCTAAATCATTAAGAGTTCTGGGCTGTCGCTTGGCAACTCGCAGCTTCAGCTCCCTCCATAAGTTTTCAATGGGATTAAGGTCTGGTGACTGGCTAGGCCACTCCATGACCCTAATGTGCTTCTTCCTGAGCCACTCCTTTGTTGCCTTGGCTGTATGTTTTGGGTCATTGTCGTGCTGGAAGACCCAGCCACGACCCATTTTTAAGGCCCTGGCGGAGGGAAGGAGGTTGTCACTCAGAATTGTACGGTACATGGCCCCATCCATTCTCCCATTGATGCGGTGAAGTAGTCCTGTGCCCTTAGCAGAGAAACACCCCCAAAACATAACATTTCCACCTCCATGCTTGACAGTGGGGACGGTGTTCTTTGGGTCATAGGCAGCATTTCTCTTCCTCCAAACACGGCGAGTTGAGTTCATGCCAAAGAGCTCAATTTTTGTCTCATCTGACCACAGCACCTTCTCCCAATCACTCTCGGCATCATCCAGGTGTTCACTGGCAAACTTCAGACGGGCCGTCACATGTGCCTTCCGGAGCAGGGGGACCTTGCGGGCACTGCAGGTGTCACGACTATGGCCGTGACTACCCTCATACTTACCCTGTTTCAGGGAGTCAGTGGCTGTGCTGGCTTCTGCTTGTCTCTGTCTCTGTCTCTGTCTTAGTTTCTCTCTGGCTCTGTGTGCTGATTGCCCTACTGAACCTCACCTGTGTGGGCTATGCCTCTTCCAAGATGGCTGCCGCCTCTTCGTCTCTGCCAGTATCCAAGATGGCTCCCGCTGTTACTTTCTATGGGATGCCTGCTCTGAGTGTCAAGCCTCTGTTTGGTTGCAAGGTGATTGCTGCACCTGTGGCTCTGGTGTTGATGGGCTTTATTAGTCACCTGAAGACTACAGTCCTGGCCTTTGCATTGCCATTTCCTCTGCAGTGCCTTAGGTCCCGAGGTTAGTGTGCTGTTAGCACCGTTTGCTTTCCTTGTCTATTGTTCTGTGGGCTTCCAGCCCTTCTGTGTTATTTGCTCTGTGGGTCTCCTACCCTTCTGTGGGTTTTCAGCCCTTCTGTGTTTATCGCTTGTGGGTTTCCAGCCCTTTTGTGTTTATAGCTCTGCAGGGTTTCTGCCCTTCTGTGTTTATTGCTCTTTGGGTTTCCTACCCCTCTGTGTCTAGCTCTGCTAGTTCTCTGTGTTTGTTTCCTGTGTATGACTTGTTAGCTTGGGCACAGCTTTGTTGTTAGCTGGTGTATAGCTTTACTAAGTCTTCTGAGTTTGCTCTGTGTATGTCTCCAGTGTATGACTTGTTAGCTTGGGCACAGCTTTGTTGTTAGCTGGTGTATAGCTTTACTAAGTCTCCTGAGTTTGTTCTGTGTATGTTTCCAGGGCATGACTTGTTAGCTTGGGCACAGCTTTGTTGTTAGCTGGTGTGTAGCTTTACGAAGTCTTCTGAGTTTGCTCTGTGTCTGTTTCCAGTGTTTGACTTGTTAGCTTGGGCACAGCTTTATTGTTAGCTGGTGTATAGCTTTTCTAAGTCTCCTGAGTTTTTGCTCTGTGTATGTTCCTGTGTATGTCTGGTTGCCTGGGTATAGCTTTCCTACTAGCTTGTACAGTTGACTATGTCTTCTTGTGTTTAGCCTGCTGGGTTTCCGTGTGTGTTTCTTTTGCTTCTGGAGCTTCTGCCCTTGTTCTACCTGTTGCCAGTTCTCCTTGATACTGAGGCTCCAGCCGTAGTCTTGTTCCTTGTCCTGACCATTGCTTGGAATCTGCCTGCTGCCGGAACACGGACTTTCTCTGCCTTGCCTTCGCCTAGGTGCCAGGGGGCACCCCTGGACCTTCCTTCCTGTTGTTCCTGTAAGTCCTACCGGCTGCCAGAACCTGAGGGCTCAACCCGAGGGGGAGGCAGTCAAGTGTAGGTGAAGCCTAGGTCTAGGATGTTCCAGTTCCGTTCCAGTGTGTTCCAGTCCAGCGGGTTTCACTCCTGTATGTTCCTGTCCAGTGGGGCCACTCCAGTGTGTCCAGTCCAGCGGGCCCCACTCCAGTGCGCACCTGTCCGGTGCGTTCCAGTTCCGAGTGTTCCGGTGTAGAACTCCAGTCCGGAGTTCCGGTCCAGTTTTGTCTCCTCTCTACCTGGAGGGTGATTTTGCCTTAAAGGACTCACAAACCCCGCGCTCCCGGGGAAGAAGCCTGAAGGTATGCAAAGGACCTCGAGAGCGCGTCCCGCATGGGCGGGCACGCGACAGAATGCAAAGGCCATGAGTCCGGCAAGATCAGCCGTCCAGGTTGGCTACCTGTCCACAGCTTCGTTCCCTGTGGACAATCCAGGGTCCAGCACCAGTGCAGTTCCTGATTATGGTGTGGATTTCTACAACCCAATTTTTTCTCTGAACCCTGTTTTGACGCTCCATGATTACCGGGAAATACTTTTGTCTGATCCTGCCCTGAAGGATACTCCTGAAGCAGCAGCTGAAAGAAAGCGTCTCTGGTGGCGTCTGGTCCGCCATAGCCCAGTTTCTGACATGAATCCTGCTATCTCGCTCTGGGATTACCGCCTCAGACTTCTGGAGGAGCCAGCTCTGCGGGATACTCCGGAGGCTGAGGCCGAAAGAAGACGCCGGGGAATTCCTCCGCTCAGGCCCCCTCAGCAGAGCAGCCTGCGGTACCATAGCGGGTTAGTTCCTATTCAGGATTACAGTCCACCAGCGCTGAGTCCAGTCCGAGGAGGGTTTCAAGCAGAGCCTTCGAATCCTGTTCGAGTGAAGCCGCCAGCTAAGCTTCTGAGTTCAGCCCGAGGGACGGTTCTATGCAGGTCCATGAGGTCCGGCCAAGTGAGACGGCGTACCAAGCCTCTGATTCCTGTCCAAGAAGGGCCGACACCTAGGTCCCTGAATCCAGTCCAGGGGGTGCTTCATACTGAGCCTCCGATTCCAGTTCAGGTAGCGCTCCCAGTCAAGCCTCTGAGTCCAGTCCGAGGGACGCTGCAAATTGAACCTCCGATTCCTGTTCGAGTGGCACAGCTGACCGAGCCTCCTATCCTCCTTCAAGTGGCAAGCCCTTTGAAACCCCTGAGTCCAGTCCGAGGGATGCTTCTGACGGAGCCTCAGATTCCTATGCAAGTGGCGCTCCAGGTCGAGCCTCCAGTCCTCGTTCAAGTGGCACGCCCTTTGAAGTCTCCGAGTCCAGTCCGAGGGAAGCCTTCGATGGAGCCTCAGATTCCGGTGCAAGTGGCGCTTCGGGTCAAGTCTCCGGTTCTTGTTCAAGGGACCCGTCCAGTCAAGCCACCGAGTCCAGTTCGAGGGGGGCTTCTAACCAAGCCTCCGATGCCAGTCCACAGGGTGGTTCAGGTGGCACCTCCGCTTCCAGTCTGGAGGGTACCTCCAATCAAGCTCCGAAGGCCAGTTCGAGCGGCGCTTCCGCTCGAGCCTCCGATCCCTGTCCAAAGGGTGTGTTCTGTCAAGCCTCAGTTAAAGTCCAGTTCGCGGGGCGCTCCCAGCCAAGCTCCTGAGTCCAGTTTGAGGGGCCCTGCCAGTCAAGCTTCTGATACCAGTCCGGGTCCCGGTCCCGGTTCAGCGCCTGTCCAGAGTTCCCGCTCCAGTCAAGACTCTGATTGTAGTCCGGGTCCCAGTCCCGGTTCAGCTCCTGTCCAGAGTTCCCGCTCCAGTCAAGACTCTGATTCTAGTCCGGATCCCAGTCCCGGTTCAGCTCCTGTTCAGTCCGAAGCAATAGCTGAGAGAAGATGTGTTCAACGGCTTGGGGCCCGGAGAAACCCATTTTCTGCATTTCAGCCTGCTAGCATGCTCTGGGGATCCCAGGGCCGTCTCCTCTTGAACCCTGCTCGGCAGACGCTGCCTGAAGCTAATGTTAGAGAGACGTCCCAGTCCGGCCAGAGGGGGGCGCCCAGCCTTGCAGCTGAATCTCCTCCGAGTTCCAGTTCCAGCCAAGATGCTGAGCCTGCTCCGAGTTCCAGTTCCAGCCAAGATGCTGCACCTGCTCCAAGTTCCAGTTCCAGCCAAGATGCTGAGCCTGCTCCGAGTTCCAGTTCCAGCCAAGATGCTGAGCCTGCTCCGAGTTCCAGTTCCAGCCAAGATGCTGCACCTGCTCCAAGTTCCAGTTCCAGCCAAGATGCTGAGCCTGCTCCGAGTTCCAGGTCCAGCCAAGATGCTGAGCCTGCTCCGAGTTCCAGTTCCAGCCAAGATGCTGCACCTGCTCCAAGTTCCAGTTCCAGCCAAGATGCTGAGCCTGCTCCGAGTTCCAGTTCCAGCCAAGATGCTGAGCCTGCTCCGAGTTCCAGTTCCAGCCAAGATGCTACACCTGCTCCAAGTTCCAGTTCCAGCCAAGATGCTGAGCCTGCTCCGAGTTCCAGTTCCAGCCAAGATGCTGCATCTCAGACTCTAAGCCGGCATAGTGGTTGCCCAAAAAGACTTCCTGGTTTCAAGGGCCACTCCTCTTTTCAAGTTCCAGTTGTGCTTGCTACTGCCAGTCCAGTGATTCATGTTGGTGTGTTGAAGCCCATCAGGAGGTTTCACCACACTTACCCTTGGACACCTGAATCCCCTGTGGGGACCGGGAGGGGGGTCTTGAGGGGGAGGTACTGTCACGACTATGGCCGTGACTACCCTCATACTTACCCTGTTTCAGGGAGTCAGTGGCTGTGCTGGCTTCTGCTTGTCTCTGTCTCTGTCTCTGTCTTAGTTTCTCTCTGGCTCTGTGTGCTGATTGCCCTACTGAACCTCACCTGTGTGGGCTATGCCTCTTCCAAGATGGCTGCCGCCTCTTCGTCTCTGCCAGTATCCAAGATGGCTCCCGCTGTTACTTTCTATGGGATGCCTGCTCTGAGTGTCAAGCCTCTGTTTGGTTGCAAGGTGATTGCTGCACCTGTGGCTCTGGTGTTGATGGGCTTTATTAGTCACCTGAAGACTACAGTCCTGGCCTTTGCATTGCCATTTCCTCTGCAGTGCCTTAGGTCCCGAGGTTAGTGTGCTGTTAGCACCGTTTGCTTTCCTTGTCTATTGTTCTGTGGGCTTCCAGCCCTTCTGTGTTATTTGCTCTGTGGGTCTCCTACCCTTCTGTGGGTTTTCAGCCCTTCTGTGTTTATCGCTTGTGGGTTTCCAGCCCTTTTGTGTTTATAGCTCTGCAGGGTTTCTGCCCTTCTGTGTTTATTGCTCTTTGGGTTTCCTACCCCTCTGTGTCTAGCTCTGCTAGTTCTCTGTGTTTGTTTCCTGTGTATGACTTGTTAGCTTGGGCACAGCTTTGTTGTTAGCTGGTGTATAGCTTTACTAAGTCTTCTGAGTTTGCTCTGTGTATGTCTCCAGTGTATGACTTGTTAGCTTGGGCACAGCTTTGTTGTTAGCTGGTGTATAGCTTTACTAAGTCTCCTGAGTTTGTTCTGTGTATGTTTCCAGGGCATGACTTGTTAGCTTGGGCACAGCTTTGTTGTTAGCTGGTGTGTAGCTTTACGAAGTCTTCTGAGTTTGCTCTGTGTCTGTTTCCAGTGTTTGACTTGTTAGCTTGGGCACAGCTTTATTGTTAGCTGGTGTATAGCTTTTCTAAGTCTCCTGAGTTTTTGCTCTGTGTATGTTCCTGTGTATGTCTGGTTGCCTGGGTATAGCTTTCCTACTAGCTTGTACAGTTGACTATGTCTTCTTGTGTTTAGCCTGCTGGGTTTCCGTGTGTGTTTCTTTTGCTTCTGGAGCTTCTGCCCTTGTTCTACCTGTTGCCAGTTCTCCTTGATACTGAGGCTCCAGCCGTAGTCTTGTTCCTTGTCCTGACCATTGCTTGGAATCTGCCTGCTGCCGGAACACGGACTTTCTCTGCCTTGCCTTCGCCTAGGTGCCAGGGGGCACCCCTGGACCTTCCTTCCTGTTGTTCCTGTAAGTCCTACCGGCTGCCAGAACCTGAGGGCTCAACCCGAGGGGGAGGCAGTCAAGTGTAGGTGAAGCCTAGGTCTAGGATGTTCCAGTTCCGTTCCAGTGTGTTCCAGTCCAGCAGGTTTCACTCCTGTATGTTCCTGTCCAGTGGGGCCACTCCAGTGTGTCCAGTCCAGCGGGCCCCACTCCAGTGCGCACCTGTCCGGTGCGTTCCAGTTCCGAGTGTTCCGGTGTAGAACTCCAGTCCGGAGTTCCGGTCCAGTTTTGTCTCCTCTCTACCTGGAGGGTGATTTTGCCTTAAAGGACTCACAAACCCCGCGCTCCCGGGGAAGAAGCCTGAAGGTATGCAAAGGACCTCGAGAGCGCGTCCCGCATGGGCGGGCACGCGACAGCAGGATTGCAATCCGTTATGTCGTAATGTGTTACCAATGGTTTTCGTGGTGACAGTGGTCCCAGCTGCCTTGAGATCATTGACAAGTTCCCCCCTTGTAGTTGTAGGCTGATTTCTAACCTTCCTCATGATCAAGGATACCCCACGAGGTGAGATTTTGCGTGGAGCCCCAGATCTTTGTCGATTGACAGTCATTTTGTACTTCTTCCATTTTCTTACTATGGCACCAACAGTTGTCTCCTTCTCGCCCAGCGTCTTACTGATGGTTTTGTAGCCCATTCCAGCCTTGTGCAGGTGTATGATCTTGTCCCTGACATCCTTAGACAGCTCCTTGCTCTTGGCCATTTATAGAGGTTAGAGTCTGACTGATTCACTGAGTCTGTGGACAGGTGTCTTTCATACAGGTGACCATTGCCGACAGCTGTCTGTCATGCAGGTAACGAGTTGATTTGGAGCATCTACCTGGTCTGTAGGGGCCAGATCTCTTACTGGTTGGTGGGGGATCAAATACTTATTTCCCTCTGCAGAATGCAAATAAATTCACATACTTTCCACAATGTGATTTTCCGGATTTAATTTGTGATGTGCTATCTCTCACTGTTACCAATAACCTACCCTTCAATTATGGGCTGCTCATGTCTTTGTCAGTGGGCAAACTTACAAAATCAGCAAGGGATCAAATACTTATTTCCCCCACTGTATATCATAGCTAAAAAAAATAAAAACGTTGGCTTGTTGGTATGATTTTCTCATCAAAACACAAGACTAGGAGGCAAGAATCTAGTCTGTTCTTGGATCTCTGCACCTGACTTTTATGTTTTTGAGTAAGTCTATCTGCCTCTGTAAACTGTGGCTGAGTGGTATAGTAATGCAGACACGACAAAGAATTGTAGAGTCTATTCCCTGAAAACAATTATTGTGAAATCCATCCCAGGATATCTGGGTTTCTAAATGGCTCTATATTTTCCTGGATAGGCTGCTACAGATATAGTTTGATCCCCCTATTACTGTTCACAGAGCTGGCACCAGCCTAGGTTCAGTCCTATCCCGTCATTTTTCAAGAGGAAAGGAGCAGGCAGCAGCTGCTTCGTATCACTCTGCTGACTAAAGAGGTCAGTGAGGAGGTATAGGTATACAGAGCTTCTGCTCTCCATCTCTATCTCTGCAGTCCTCTAACATATGCTGGGGAAAGAGAGAGAAAGCAAACGGTTGAGAAGAGCAAGGGATGCTGGGATAGAGTAAGAGACGACAACAGCACACAGGGCAGGAATATGGCAAATAGAAGGAAGGGGACTGAGGGCTAGCTGGGAAAAGAGATTGTAGGAGAATATAGGATGTGGATGGAGAAAAAACCAGGGAGTCAGAGGGTTGACATCAAAAGAAAGTGGGAGGAAAGAGGATTTTGGGAAGGAATGAAATACAGTATGAGAATGAGGGCTAGCAGGAGAGACATATTGGGGAGATGAGGCTGGGAAGAAGGTGGAACATAGTGGCAAAGCAGAGGGTTAGAAAGGGTGAAAGAAACGTAAGGAAGAGGAGCAGATAGCGCTCAGGAAACAGTGAGCTTGAAATGAAGAGGTGGGACACAGAGAAACAAGCTGAGTGATAGATGTAGGAGAGACAAACTTTTAGATAGATATAAAGGAAAATGAAATGAAGATGTGGTGAAAGAGTGAGGAATAATGGAAGTGACACAAATAAATAAAATTGGGGCAGGGGCAGAGAAAGCAGGGGAATCATAAAAGGAAAGGAAATATACCAAGAAAAACAAAACTAATCATTAAAAAAAGTGGAAGTGGAAGATAGAATAATTATTTAAAAAATAAAGGACATACACACAAAGCACAATTTTGTATATATTGTATAGGTCAGATAAGGGATGATACTTACAGCAGGAAGAGCAATTTTATATTGGGCGGGGCGTGGGCGTTTCTACAATTTATGCACATTATTATAGAGTACACCCACTCTGCGCCTAATGTAGGTGCCGGGATCTACATCAAGTAAAATGTGGCCTAAATGGCGCAACCACATTTGGTCATATGGAGAGTCACTCAGCATATTCTATATACCATGCAGAACTTTAAGCCTATTCTATAAAATTTAGGCATACTTTAGAGAATACGCCTAGGTATAATTTCCACATAGATTTATTAGGTGCCATGTATAGAATCTAGCCTGTAATGCAGTCTTCTTGTTCCATAATAAGAGTGGGGACTGGAATATATTTGCTTTAGGGCAAATTGTATTTTTTATTATAAAACGATTTGTGCTTTCCTTTTAATGGGAAAAATGTGTTTATATAAGTATAAATGTAAAGAGCTCATATGCTATAATATCATATTTTTGGCTCTCAAGAGGGAAATTTCACACTGCCTGTGAGACATCCACTAGATACTGAGTATTGCCATTTTGAAAGTAGGCACCACTAGAGGAGGGGAGATCACTTCTCTTCCCACTACCCACCAAAGTAACTCTGATAGGCGCCAGGAAGGGGCTGGATGAATGGGGTGGAGGTGGTCATGAATGCCAGGTGAGGGGGCTAGATGTGTGGTGGGAGGGTCTGATTAAGAGAGTGTCAGAAGGCAACCTACAGTGGCGATTTTAAAAGGCTCCCTGGGAGCATCAGGCCATACATTAGCAGCTCATTGTTCTTGAAGAGGTAAAATAACACCAAGTCAAAGCTGGTGTTAACCCTCAATGAACTACCCAGTTTGCAAAGTTAAATGAAAGATGTACTAATCACTTTGCATAATAATTAACTATTTTGCATGTATTTCCATGCTTTGTATTTCATTATTATTTAGCTCTTGTTATGCTAAAAGAAGTATATAAAGGGCAAATAATCTACAATTTTTCCATTAAACATGCACGATTTGACAAAAAACCTGGACTTTTAGTTACTACCCCTCTAAATCTATTTCTGATTCTCACTGAGAACACCTAAGGAAGCTCCTGGGAGAGTTCTTTAATTGGCTGAATTATATATATCACTGACTCTAGAAGTAATACCTGCATCTTTACTCTTAGGTTATTACAAGATTTGAATGATTTGAAGATTTGAATTATACAGGAACACTGAAGGGGAACATGGCTTAACAAGAATGTAAAAAAGCTATGAATAGTAGTCTCACGTCTGCAAAGCATTAGGGAACCTTATGCTTTGTCTTAACCAGTCTCTGTAGTACGTAATAAGGATGTGCCTTTGTTTGAAACAACATTGAGGGGGGGGGGGCTTTTTACTAAAGGGTTGATGCACGGCAATCTAGAACTACTGGCGGGCTACCGCAGGAGCATAGCAGTAGTTCCCACCCCCAGCGCGTGCCATTTCTGGCGCTACAGTAAGTTTTTTGACTTTTGTAGCGCCGGAACTTAACCGTAATTACTGTCAGGTTAGCGCAGGAGCCCTTGCTGCCTTCTCAATGGGTGGTGGTAAGGGCTTCCCACCAAAATGGCCATGCGGTAAGTGGTTCACTTACCGCATGGCCATTTTTCCCCCCAAATGACCATCTTTTTACCCGCTGCGGTAAAAAGGGGCCTTAGCGCATGTCAAGAACATATACTGATGCTAGCACAGTCCCCCTTTTACCGCAGCTTTGTAAAAGGACACCTGGATTTGTCAGCAACATTTCCCGTGTTGGTTTTTATCCATTTCAGAGATTTTCCTGTATCATAAATAGTGCTTACACTTCTGAAAGAGTGCACACTTTGAGATATTGCTCCCAAAATGGAAAATATATATAGATAAAATACAAATGGCACAGGAAACTAAACAAAATGACATTTTTATTTTAATTTTATTTTATTTATATTTGAAAAATACAACCAAGATAACTCTTAATATACAGAAATCAGACCTTAATTGAAATAAAATAGAAAAAGGTAAACTTCTCCATTGCCTAAACACAGGAATTAAGGAATAATACATCAATATACTTAGGAAATAAGGAAAATAAAAATCACAAAAGGGGAGGAGAAAACAGGATATATTCCAGTTAGCAGGAGAAAAAAAAACTGGTATTAAATAGGAAAACTCAGTTAACTTTTTAAGATCCTATAGTGGCTATTACTTTATATCCAGTTCAAACTGGATTAGAAGACGGAGTGGAAACCAAAATGGGTTGAGGAGGTTTCCTTCCTACCAGGAAATTCTTGGAACTGATCTGGATCTAGAAAAACATATGTCTTCTTAGACTGAAACTTAACCAAACAATTACATGGAAATTGAAGAAAAAATGTTCCCCCCAGTGCCAGGAGTTCAGGATTCAAGGCTAAGAAAGCCTCTCTCATGAGCTGTGTGGCACTGAATAGGTCAAGAAATATTTGAACTTTATAACCTAGAAACTCAATATCTTTATCAAAAATACATTCTAAGGAGCCAGTTACGATCTGGCTCCAAGGCAAAGGAAGCAATCAATGTGGCAGTTGTTACCACCGGACCCAATGCTTCTAAAAAACAACAGTTAAATCAAAAGTGTTCACGGATTGATCTTTCTTTGCTTCCTCAGATAGAGATCCTTACCAATCTATATAGTAAATTCTAGTAATAGGTGAAATAGATTCTTTAGGAACTTACAAAAATTTCCATAATATACTTCTTCAGCATATCTATTGGTGTCAAAATGGAAAATTAACAAATCTACTATTTAGCATTTCTATAGCGCTACAAGGCGTACGCAGCGCTGCACAAATCGGACCTTACGAGACCTTACGAGACTGGGAGACTGGGCGGCTAAATGGCAGATGACGTTTAATGTGAGCAAGTGCAAGGTGATGCATGTGGGAAAAAAGAACCCGAATTATAGCTACATCATGCAAGGTTCCACGTTAGGAGTTACGGACCAAGAAAGGGATCTGGGTGTTGTCGTCGATAATACTCTGAAACCTTCTTCTCAGTGTGCTGCTGCGGCTAGGAAAGCGAATAGAATGTTGGGTATTATTAGGAAAGGTATGGAAAACAGGTGTGAGGATGTTATAATGCTGTTGTATCACTCCATGGTGTGACCGCACCTTGAGTATTGTGTTCAATTCTGGTCGCCGCATCTCAAGAAAGATATAGTAGAATTGGAAAAGGTGCAGCGAAGGGCGACTAAAATGATAGCGGGGATGGGACGACTTCCCTATGAAGAAAGATTAAGGAGGTTAGGGCTATTCAGCTTGGAGAAGAGATGGCTGAGGGGAGACATGATAGAGGTATATAAAATAATGAGGGGAGTGGAACAGGTGGATGTGAAGCGTCTTTTCACACTTTCCAAAAATACTAGGACTAGGGGGCATGCAATGAAACTATAGTGTAGTAAATTTAAAACAAATCGGAGAAAATTTTTCTTCACTCAACGTATAATTAAACTCTGGAATTCGTTGCCGGAGAAAGTGGTGAAGGCGGTTAGCTTAGCAGAGTTTAAAAAGGGGTTGGACGGTTTCCTAAAGGACAAGTCCATAAACCGCTACTAAATGGACTTGGGAAAAAACCACAATTCCGGGAATAACATGTATAGAATGTTTGTACGTTGGGAAGCTTGCCAGGTGCCCTTGGCCTGGATTGGCCGCTGTTGTGGACAGGATGCTGGGCTCGATGGACCCTTGGTCTTTTCCCAGTATGGCATTACTTATGTACTTATGTAACCTCCTTTCATAGTTTTCTAAAGTCTCCAGTTTTTGAGGAGTAATTACTCGATCTTTAATCAATAAAGTCTGAACTTCTTTCATTGAAAGCAAGTCACGTTCAACTTTCTTTAAATCTTTTTTAAGATTAGATGTTTTAGTTTCAACTTGAGTAACAAAATTCTCATACCAAGTAGCTTGAAATAGGAGAGTTTCTTGATCTCGCTGAACCAAATCCAAACGCTGAAGCAAGGATTCCTCCAAATCGCCCATAGCGTTCCGTAACTCTTCTAAAGTTATTTTCTGTGGTTTCTCCCTCCAAATGAAACACATGGGAGTCCCTTTTTGCAGTTGGATACCAGCTTGGGGGAGACCACCGCTCCACTCCCTACTGTTTCAAAAAAGTAGCCATGGCAGAAACTTTGGCATCCAAAGGCTTACCAGCCAAACGCTCCTTACTAACACTTCCAGGTCATGGAGGAGGGTCAGGATGTTCCGGGCTAAGGGTCGCGTCTAAGACACAGAGCTCTTCTTCTCCTTCCAAGAGCTACTCCACACCTATCTTCAAGCCAACTGCAGTCGCTGTGAAACTCGAAATCTGTTGCACCAGAACCGGAGAACCTGCAGAATCAGATGGGTAAGCCCGTGGTTTCCCCTTGCGTTTCACCATAGTTTACCCCGCAAACACCATGCTCATAAAGAGAGAGATCACCCGCTCACTGCTACGATTGTCACCATATTGACTCCTCGCCTTATGACACAAAATGACATTTTTTGTCTTGCACACCCTTAGTTTATAGAAAGAAAGTTCAGATGTGGGGAAAATATTGAGACGTAACTATGGGGCCAGTTTACTAAAGTGGGGTAGGTTTTGCCACTTACCAAGGGTTAACAGCCAAAATTAACGAATGGTAAATGCAAATGCTGGATGGTAAATATTGGGGTCATGGCCTGCAATTTCTGTGCAAACAAGTTCTCTGCTACCCATTACTTTCAAGCATGGATGCAGCCAACAACGGGCTTCTTTTACAAAGCCGCGCTACCGATTCTCAGCACGGCAAATGAGAGGAAGCCCATCCAATTCCTATGGGCTTCTTTTCATTTGCCACATAGGAATTGGCATTTCTTAAGGCAGCATTAAGTGCACCCACACTAACTGCATGTTTGACAGCATGAGCTACTTACCTTGTGCCAACCGCAATGTGGTATACAAAAATCATCAGGAAAAGTGTGCCATTCATAATAGGAGAGCCTAAAACAGAGAGGGTAGCAACACTTGTATCTGAATTAAGGAAAGAAGTTAGTTATGGTTAAAATAAAAGTCATTATCCTACAGTTCGATAGGTCTAGTACTTTTGACATAGTGGGCCATAATACATTGTTTCATCTTTTTGACTTTATTGGTGTCACTAGCATGGTTTACAATTGGTTTAAAAGATTTTTGGAGAGCCAATCTTATCGGGTGAAAATGTCGGGGTCTTTTTCGTCAGAGTGTACCGCAGATCTCACCAATTTCCCCCATTTATTTAATATCATGATTCCATTGAGGGAAAAACTGGTCACCCTAGAGTTTCACCCATTAATATATGGTGATGATGTCACCATATATATATTCCTTCTGAAAATGATATTGGGTAATATATTGGCACTTACTAAACACTTTTTCTATTTTCTAACTTATTAAACAGGGGTCAGAGACATTGAAATAATGGGCAGCAGCGTTTAAATTTAAATAGGGATAAAACAACATTTTTGATAGTAAGCAATCATTATCAATCTGTTAAGAATGACAGCTTTATGAATAGTAATATTACCTATAAACTGGAGACAAGCCTAAAGGTTGTGGGAGTTATAATTGAGAATCATTTAACATTTGACATTCAAGTAGCAGCCATGCCAAATAAAATATTTAGAATATTGTGGAAAGGTGTTCTAGGGCTTACTTCTCTACTGAAACATTCCATTTATTGGTTCAGGCATTAGTATTGTATAATATTGACTACTGTAATATCATGTATGTTGACTGCAAAGAGGTAGTGTTAAAGAAGCTCCAGACTGCTCAAAATACTGTGGCGTATTTAATCTTTAGAGTGTCTAGATATGAGAATTGTTGATCAGATTGCATTGACTGCCAGTTGAAGTACAGGCTATTTTTAAACTTTGCTTTATACTTTGTAAATAAACCATTTGTTAAGTGTGGACCTTGTGGCTTATCAGTAAATAAGAGTGATTTCTGAGCTATAGGACCTTGTCATTAGATGTGTTTCCTCTAGATTTAGTGCCATTATTTAAATGTCTGTGAACTACACTGACCAGTAGGGGTCAACATGAGCTGTTTTATCTGCACATGCCCAGCTTCCCCTCATTCCCTGCCCAGTTCCCATCCCATTCCCCACTAAGCAGTTAGCAAGGGATTTTTACCACACTGGCTATTTTAGCTTGCAGTACCCATTAGCATGAGCTTGTGCTTACAGTTAGTCCACGCTAAAATTCACACTAACTGTGTAGCGCACTTAGAGGCCTATTTACTAAACTGTGTTAAATTTTGGCCTTAACGTGATTATCACAGGATTTTAATGTGTTATAAGCCCAAAACTAATGTTGCATCAAGAAGAGTCATTCCCAGTATGTTTTATCATAGGTTGTGCATTAATATTCACATTAATGCTATACCTGCTGAGTGTTTACGTGGGACCACTTACTGCTTCCTATTTAGGAGGTACTAAGTACTCCCACATTAATTCTTAGCACCCAGCAAGTATAATGCGCAAGCTGGCTAACGCTTCCATGCCCACTCTCCACCCTTGCCATGCCCCTGACAGAAAAATTCAGTAATGGGTGGTTTAACATGCGGTAATAGGCAAACTACCGCAAAGCCTATTAATGCTCTGTTAACACCTGTCTCCAGGTGTTAACTAAGCATTAAGTGCTTAATGCACTTTAGTAAAATGACCCCTTAGTATACATGCCCCTAACGTCTCACTGGTGCTGAAAGTATAGCACTTGGCACTATATGGATCTTAGTGGTACAATCAATCGGTATTAATAGGAGGACAGACTGATTCAGCTTCAGTAGTTGGAGAAGAAGACTGTGCCAGACAGACCTACAGTCTGTGCCCTGATCGTAGCTGGAAAAGAAAGCCAGAGTCGGGCAGACTTCTAAGGTCTGTGCCCTGATTGTGGCTGGACAGATAGGTCAGTTCCAGGCAGACTTCTATGGTCTGTGCCCTGCAAATGGCAAGGACAAATCAAGAGCAAGTACACATATGTAGTATCACATCATACCTTTTTCTTTGAGTTCATCTTGTTGGACAGGCTGGATGGACCATACAGGTCTTTATTTCCCGTCATCTACTATGTTACTATGTTTATGTAATGATGCAGGCTTTCGTGCTGTGTGTCATCCATGCAATATGTTATTGCTTTATTAGGATTTAAGGAATGATTGAAACTGTAAACTGGTATGAATGCTGTTTGCAAAAGATGCAGTATATACTTTTTTTTTTTAAATAAGAAGTTCTGAACAACACTTTTTACATGGTAAAAAAAAAATCATAGCAATCTAGTTTGCATCCCTTCACTCTCTCTCTCTCTCTCCTGTAGACCTATTTAATGCTATGTAATTACATTTCTTAATTGAGTTCAGGATATAGTGCAATGCAGATCATTCAAACCACACAGTAAAATATCAGAAACAAAGGAGGACTAGCAATGCATTTGTCTGTCTCCCTCTTCAAATGTGTGCCCTGCTTCCCTAATTTTATCAGTGTGAGAAATTCATTTGCCTTTAAAGAAAACCCATTAAACTTTTATAGCTATAAATAGCCTATAAAAACTGTTACACCTACACCTGCTGAATATAAGGAGACAATAGCACACATTTTGAACACCAAATGCTGTTTCAACCTTTTCTCTTATTGTGCTTCAGAAGTGCCTCTCTATTCCTCTCCATTAGTACAATTTAAAAAATGGTAACAAAATGATCTAATGCTCCTAAGTGTAGTCTGATTGTGTGGGCAATTAAGGAATATTGAGAAACACCTCTGTAGAAAGAACACAAGTCCCATTTACCTATAATAGAATTTTTAGGCATTGAAGAAGGGGTAATTGGCATACCTGTTACCCCACAGCAATAAACTTTACATTCACAGTGGTGAAAGGAAAACTCCCCTGAACAGTACCTGTATTTGAATTTGATTGTTGAAGCCCCAGGACTGAACAGTTGACCTCAGTTGTTCTATGGTCCATGAACCCTCAGGAATTCATTCCTCAGCCTGCTATGTTGTCACATTTTGCAACTGATAAATGCACATGCATGATATACCACATCTATTTATATTTAGCAGAGCACCATTTATCAAGAATAAGAAGTTAAGAATAGCCATACTGGGTCAGACCAATGGTACATCTAGCCCAGTATCCTTTTTCCAACAGTGGTCAAGCCAAGTCACAAGTACCTGGCAGAAACCCAAATAGTGAGAGCAGGTAGTGGCTTCCCCATGTCTATCTCAATAGCAGACTATGGACTTTTCCTCCAGGAACTAATACAAACCTTTTTTGAACCATGTGATTTCATTGAGTGTCCCCTAGTCCCCTAATTTTGAAAGAGTAAAAAAATCAATTCGCTTCTACTCGTTCTATACCACTCAGGATTTTGTAGACCTCAATCTTATCCCCTATCAGCCATCTCTTTTTCAAGCTGAACAGCCCTAACCTCTTTAGCCTTTCCTCATATGAGAGGAATTCCATCCCCTTTATCATTTTGGTTGCTCTTCTTTGAACCTTTTCTAATTCCACTATATATTTTTTGAGATAAGGTGACCAGAACTGAATGTGATAATCAAGGTGAGGTCACACCATGGATCGATACAGAGGCAATATAGTATTCTTGATCTTATTTGCTATCCCTTTCCTAAAATTCCCTAGCATCCTGTTTGCTGTTTGGCTGCTGACACACTGGGCAGAAGATTTTAGCCTATGTCTACAATGATGCCTAGATCTTTTTCTTGGGTGCTGACCCCCAAGGTGGACCCTAACATCAGGTAACTATGATTTGGATGGTTTGTCCCAAGCTGCATCATTTTGTATTAAATTTAATCTGCCATTTGGATGCCCAGGCTTCCACTTTCTGGTCTTCCTGCAGTTTTTCCACAGTCTGCATGTGTTTTAACAACCTTGAATAGTTTTGTGTCATATGCCAATTTATTGACATCACTTATCATTCCAGTTTCCAAATCATTGATACAATTTCCCAGTTAATTAATTTTAACCCTGATGGTTAGAACAGTGGACTGAGAACCAGAGAAGCCAAGCTGAAATCTCAATGAGGCTCCTTTTGATCTTAGATAAGTCAGTTAGAGGCCCTTTTACTAAAAGGTGTTAGGTGCTAACACACACCGAACACAACTGAAAATAGTGACCATGGGATGTGCTCAGGCATCCTGTGATAACTGCCAAACCTATGCATGCTAACCATGTGGTAAAAAATATTAAAATTAATTTTTTTGAGGGGGCATGTAGAATTGGAAAAGGTGCAGCGAAGGGCGACTAAAATGATAGCAGGGATGGGACGACTTCCCTATGAAGAAAGACTAAGGAGGCTAGGGCTTTTCAGCTTGGAGAAGAGACGGCTGAGGGGAGACATGATAGAGGTATATAAAATAATAAGTGGAGTGGAACAGGTGGATGTGAAGCGTCTGTTAACGCTTTCCAAAAATATTAGGACTAGGGGGCATGCGATGAAACTGCAGTGTAGTAAATTTAAAACAAATCGGAGAAAATTTTTCTTCACCCAACGCATAATGAAACTCTGGAATTCATTGCCGGAGAACGTGGTGAAGGCGGTTAGCTTGGCAGAGTTTAAAAAGAGGTTGGACGGTTTCCTAAAGGACAAGTCCATAAACCACTACTAAATGGACTTGGGAAAAATCAAACAATTCAAGGAATAACATGTATAGAATGTTTGTAAGTTTGGGAAGCTTGCCAGGTACCCTTGGCTTGGATTGGCTGCTGTCATGGACAGGATGCTGGGCTCGATGGACCCTTGGTCTTTTCCCAGTGTGACATTACTTATGTACTTATATGTACATGTCTGGGGAATGGAAACTGTGTGTTCCAACCATTTAGTGCATCCACATTAGAGCATGCTAAGTAGAAAGCACAGGATTACCGTCTGAACCCTTTCTGCCTACAAAATGGGTGGTGGTAAGTGGTATTTTTTTAAGGTGCCCTTTTACTAAGCCACGTCAAAAAGTGTCCTGCGGCAGTGCAAGTGCATCTTTTGGGAGCGCGCAGGCCAGTTTTTGCCATGTCCTGGAAAAAGGGCCTTTTTTAAGGGACTGGAAAATGGACTTGCGGCAAAATATAAACCAGCACGCGTCCATTTTCAGCCTGAGACCTTACTGCCACCTATTGACTTAGCGGTAAGGTCTCACATGCTACCTGGGCAGTAGGCATGCAGTGCACGTCCACTGCCTTTTACCGCTGGGTAAGCACCACGCAGTAGAAAATAGAAAATATTTTCTATCGTGTGTTTTTGGAACGCACCGGATTCAGCATTACTGCCCAGGGCATGTGGTAGCCAGGTGGTAATGCTGATTTGGCGTGTGCTCGATGTGCTTAGGCTCTTATGCGCCTCTGGAAAATGGCCCCTTAATGACTGGTCACTAATGGCAACATTAGTACATGCGATTAATACAAAAAATAGAAAATTGATCATTTTACGACTGCAGTAAAAATAGACTTAGCACACAGAAAAAACAACCTGGGCAAGCTAAGGCCACTTTTTTATTTTTCAGTAGTAGCTCAAGGTAAGTTACATTCAGGTACACTGGATATTTCTCTGTCTCAGGAGGGCTCACAATCTAAGTTTGTACCTGAGACAATGGAGGGTTAAGTGACTTGCCCAAGATCACAAGGAGCATCAGTGGTATTTGAACTGGCCACCTCTGGATTTCAAGACTGGTGCTCTAACCACTAGGCCACTCCTCCTCCTCTTTAACTCTCTATTGTCTTAGGGGTCCTTTTAATATAATGTATTAGGTTTTGGGCTTAGGGAAACTTTTACAAAGCTGCTGCAGTACGCAGTAATGTGCTTACTGCAGCAAAACAAAAATGGCTTACTATGGGGCGCGCTGAGGCATCCTGAGGTAATTTGGGGAAGTGCATGTGCTATCCCCATGCTAAACAATAAGAAGTATTTTTTAATGCTGGGGGCAGGTCTCGGGTTGAGAATGGGTGTGATCTGTTCTAATCAGTTAGGGGTCCTTTCAATAAGGTGCGCTGAAAAATGGCTTCCGGTAGTATAAGTGTGGGATTTGGGTATGCTCCAATCCATTTTTCAGTATGTCTGTAAAAAAAGGCCTTTTTAAAAGTTTTGCCAAAATGGTCATGCGGCAAAATTAAAATTGCCGTGTGTCCATTTTGGATCTGCAATCGTACCACCAGCCATTGACCTAGCGGTAAAGTCTCGCAGTAATGGCCTATACGTGCCAAATGCCACTTGGCGTGCATCTGATACATGCAGCCGAAATTATTTTTTGGCTGTGCAAATTGAACTTGCGCCCAAAATGAAATTACTGCAAGAGCCATATGGTAACTCCATTTTAGCACACGTAGATGCTTACGCAATTTAGTGCAGCTACATTACCATGTGCTGATTAGAGTATGCTTAGTGCATGAGCCCTTGCCTACATAATAGGTAGCGGTAGGGGCTCATGCGCTAATGGCATTTACTAATGCCCTTTGGGGACAGGGAAATTCCTACTTTACATGATTGTAATTTGCTTGAGCCTACTACTCAAACAAAAAATTCCTTTCCCTTCTCCCTTTCCTTACCTTATTAAAAAGAGAGAGAGATAATGACCATATAAGTTCACCTGTTCATTGAGCACTAAACAATGAAGGAAGGGTCAAATGACTGAGAATGAGGTTGTGATACTGGCTTATGATGCAAAAGCAGTTTGCAAATTCTAAGGAATTGAAGCCTTTCTGAATAAAAGGTAATGCCCATGGACCACAATCTTTTCTGGATAATTAGTGCTTCCCCATTGATCAATCTTTGAATAAATATTGCTCTAGTGGAGAAATTATTAACGTGGACTACTGTTAAGAAGTGTCATTTTACAATTAACTCCAGTTATTAGTAACCAGGTCTCATTGTATGAAATGGGCCCTCAGTGTGCTAAAATAGCATGAATTAGGTGCATAGTTATCAATGTGGGCTACCTATAAGATATGATATTTTGACACAGGATCCATTTTATGGAATAATACCTAGATGCTAATAACTTTGGTTTTTCAGGAAAATAACATGTTAAGTGGAGTGGATGAGTGACCTAGTAGTTAGAGCACCGGTCTTGCAATCCAGAGGTGGGTGGTTCAAATCCCACTGCTGCTCCTTGTGATCATGGGCAAGTCACTTAACTCTCCATTGCCTCAGGTACAAACTTAGACTGTGAGCCCTCCTGGGACAGAGAAATATCCAGTGTACCTAAATGTAACTCACCTTGAGCTACTACTGAAAAAGGTGTGTGCATAATCTAAATAAATAGTGGCCCATGTTAATAACTCTACCCCCTCCCCCAAGATATTATTTTACTGTTAACCCCAGTGATTAGTAACTAGGAGGCACTTTTCAAAGCACTTAGACTTACAAAGTTACATGAAGGGGCATTTTTGATATGATATGTACATTCAACTTTGGACGATTTGCTGAAAATGTCTAAAAATCAAGTAGTAAAAATGACCATTTTCAAAGCAGAAAAACATCTATCATTTTTCTTTGAAAATGATCATTTCCTAGATACTGCTGTGCGTAGTATGTCTATCTTTTTGAACCATTAAAACACACACACACACAAAATCAAGTCATTGGATGTAGGAGGAGCCAGCTTTCTTAGTAGACTTGGCCACACAGGCATCCCAGCAGAGCAGTGGGGCACCCTAGTGGGCACTGCAGTGGACTTCACATAGAAGCACCCAGCTACAAATCTCACCATTGTTCTCTTACATTGTATGGTGAGCCTTTCAAAACCCAAGAAAAACTTGTACCCAACTATACACCACTACAATAGCCCTTATGACTGTAGATGTCACCCATATGTGGGTACTGTAGGTTTTGGGACTTTTTAGGGGGGCTGACATTTTCCACAACAAGTGTAATAGTTAGAATAGATTATTGACCTGGGTCACTTTGTCTACAGTGCACTGCACTGACCACTAGGCTATTCCAGGAACCTGCTTGCTGCTTTAGTAGGACTGGCCATAAAATCTGCAGCTGTAATAGAGGCTGGTATATACTCTTTCATTTACATCTTTGCAGGGTGGGAGAGAGTCAGTGACTACTGAAGGTGTAAAGGAGTGTCATTCCTTTATTCCTGCAGTGGTCATCTGGTCATTTAGGACACTTTTTTGTTATTAAAACAGGACTAGACCAAAACATCCAAATTATAGCCCTGAATGTTTTTCTTTAGTTTCTTTATGGCAGAAAACCCTCCTAAAGTGTTAGGAGCACACTCTTTGGATATTTTTTTCCTTTGAAAATGATCCCTAAAGTAACCTATAGGGGGAAGGGGGAATGGGACTTGATATACCACCTTTCTGAGGTTTTTGCAACTACATTCAAAGCGGTTTACATATATTCAGGGACTTATTTTGTACCAGGGGCAATGGAGGGTTGAGTGACTTGCCCAGAGTCACAAGGAGCTGCAGTGGGAATTGAACTCAGTTCCCCAGGATCAAAGTCCACTGCACTAACCACTAGGCTACTCCTCCACTCCATTTTGTAAGTCTTTGAAAATGAGCCCCTAGGTCTTGTTGTATAAAATAGGATGTGCTAAAATAGCAAGAGTTAATGGCAAAATAAGACATCTTAACAGGAGCCCACATTGATAACTACACCCCTAAATATCCAAAGACACCATTATGTTTTCAAAATGACTTGTCTGTTTACTTTTTGTAAGTGTTATAAATTCCACTTCCATCATCACATTCTTTTTCCTGCCCTGATTTTAGCAGTGTAGAAAATCACCTCTCTATAATTTGCTGTGGTTCTGCAAAAAATCAAATGAAATTAAAATAGCAACTCATACATTCAATATCAATTTGTTCGTGCCAAAAATATTCTCCTTTTTAACATCAGTCAGCACAGGTTATTTAGAGCTAGAACAGAAAACATTTATTTTGTAGACGGGCATAAATCACTAAAAGCAGAGGTAGGCACATGTGTGTGTATTGTTGCCACACTGTCTAGACATCTCTACCATAGCAGTTAAGTTTTGTAGCAGTGCGGAAATTACAGAAAAGGGATTTTGGTATCTTAAGATAGACCTGTTTACTTTTTTTTTTTTTTTTGCAGCAAGTATATGTGTATAAAAAGAGCAATCTGTTAGCTGAACCATTATTTTTAACAAAATGAATTTCTTTCCAGACAAGTGTATATCATTTCAGAAGCTGTGTAAATTTTCCCTACAACTGAAAAATATGAAATGATTCAGATAAAGTAATTCTTTTTGGAAAAACAAATTAGTGTGCTACTGCAGACGCTAATGATATATATATATATATATATATATTTTTTTTTTTTTTTTTTTTTTTTTTACAGGAGTTCCTGTTTTATGCAATGGAACTTAGGGGTCCTTTTACTAAGCTGTGGCAAAAAGTGGCCTTAGTGCAACCTTACACAGTTCTTTCTCGCACGCTAAGACCATTTTTACCATAGATGTAAAATAGTCAATTTTCTATTTTTTTGTATTAATGGTTGTGCACTAATGTTATCACACAACATAAACATATATGAAATTTGAATTCTCTAAATCATGTATATCAAGCAATAGACCGTCAGACGTGAACTTCCATTAAAATATTACCTCATTTTTTTGGAAGTAGATGGAACACCCTATGTCATCATCAGTCCATATAACAATTCCTTATTTTTAAAATTTTTATATGTATGGAGGGGTTTTTTTGCTCCATTTTTTACTTCCATTGACACTACATTTTCACATTTTTATTCACTTATATGCTTTTTACTTAATTTACTAAAAATCAAGTACTTATCTTTAAATAGTCTTCCAAAGGGGATATGTGCTGGCACGTGTTGCCATTAGCATGAGGTCATTTAAAAAAAAATTCCTCATGAACACTTACCACTGCATATTTTGTAGGTGGTAAGGGATCATGCAGTATCTGTATACTAACCAGTTAGCATGTGGTAATGTAGATGCACTAACTGGTTATTATAGGAATGCACACTCTCTGCCCCTGTGAATGGTTGCTTATTCTATCCAGATATCAAAGGAATTTGTATATCTCTTTTCAAATATTGTAGAGCTAAAATGCACTCAAAATAATGTGGAGCAGAGAAGCTTCCCTGCTCCACATTATTTTGAGTGCATTTTAGCACTACAATATTTGAAAAGATATATTTCCAATTCCTTTGATATCTGGATAGAATAAGCAACCATCACATGGTGAGAAGACTCCTGATGCAGGCCTGAACGGCTGAAACACAGCTTTGTCGATTCCCTTTCTCCCTACTTGTCTATGGTTAATAAAGTATATATTTTTCAATTTTTATATTAAAAAAAAAGTGTCGTCACCATTTAAAAAATATTTTTATGCTTTTATATTTTTTATTTATTTTTTTGTTTGTGTTTTTGTTAGTCATCTTCGCTGTTTTGCCTTTTGTTGTTTTTTGTGCAAAGACTGGTTTCTTCTGTTTTTTTGCATCACTCTCTGCCCTTGACATGCCCCCTCAAAATATTAGAAAAATTATTTAGCACGCAGTTAGCAAATGCAGATTTCCAAGTTACCGGAGGACACTTGAACTCATCCCATGATACTCAAATTTTGCTGCATTAGGCATGCATTAGAGGCTAATGCAGATTAGTGAAAGTACCCATAAGTTATTAATAACATGCATTAATACACAATAATGTTATAGCACACATTATTCTACCTAGGGTCAAAAGAAAGCTCAAGGTTGTGGAGGGCAGGCTGTTCCAGTTTTGGCTTTAATTTCTACTGAATTCAATGGAAGTAAAATCAGGAATGGCTTAGCCTCTCCTCCATGACCTGAAACCTGGCAATCTTATTGCTACCATTTTTCTTTGATCAGCAGCTGTGACAGAAAGCAGTCACACAGGAGAGAAGAAATAATAAAAAAAAGTTGCAGAACAATTTCATTGTAGGAGTAAACCAGTAATTTCACCACCTAGTGGTCGACAGAAATGTGCAAAACTATATTATGGTAGCATTCTGGAAAATATATAATATTCGTGCCTCTTGTAAGCAATCCTGTGTTCTCACTCCTTTTGATCTATGTTTACACTTCCAAACTAAAACATGAAACTGATAGAAATGATAAAGATTTTATTTACGTAAAGAAACAAGGACTATCTATAAGAAGTGAATGAATGAAGATAGAAATAATAAGAGTCGTAGAATAAAGGTAAAATGTCAGATTAATCCAAAATTAGTTAAAATATACATGTATCTCCCTACAATAGTGTCACCTGCTTATTTCCCCAGCAAACAGACTCCTCAAACTCCTTATCTTTCCCTGTATGATTGTTTCACTTCCCTGTACTTAAATGGCATTCTTTTATAGTGATTTTATTTGCCGATTGTCTTATTGTAAACCGTTGTGACCGAAGGCCTTTTGTAACAGCGGTATATCAAATACAGAATAAACTATAAACTATAGAGCTTGGCTTATGACCTGGACTAAAGAGCTGGGTCATTCCCTTGGGAACGGCAGGTGCAGCTGACAGTGCCTGGGGATGGTCCCACACCAATCATCAGGTGCGATGAATCAGATCAAAAGTAGAAGAGAGGTAGCCAGATGAGCTGAGCTGATGTCGTTTATATCATTGGTGTCATCAGCAATGTCTCTGATGTTTGGATAAGTTCCCAGAAAGTGATTGGCTGTGCCCCTTTATGTTATGGCTTGAAAAACCACAAGAATGTTCTTTTTCCATCAATCCAGATGCCTTTTATGGAACTCTGGCCCCAAGTAATTGGGAGGGGAGATCAGGGGGGGGGGGGGGGGTCAACCTGACCAAAACATCTTGCCTCAGATGGATTTAATTATAGCAAAGGTCTCTGTATTGTGAAGCACCAGGAACCGCAGGTTCGACGATATGTATTCAGTAGATCAGATCTGCATTTAGACAGCTCTGCAATGCACTAGTAATTGTGATATGGGCTCTTACCCCTGCATCATGAATGTTCTTAGATAAAAGGGTGTGTCAGTTAAGGTAATATATAGAAATAAAATGAAACAAAAAGAAAAGAGAATAAGGTGATAACTTTTATATTAGACAAACAAGGTATTTTTGACTAGCTTTTGAAAGCAATACCTTCCTATTGAATTTACATATTTAGGTGGAAATGTAAGTTTTTATGTGTTGGATTGTACATGCCACTTTTTAACCTAATTATATAAATATGTATATGTATACAGACATACACATATATACCCTCACATTCTATAATAAGTCACCTTAAAGTTAGGTGCCAATTGTGCTTGTAAGTTATAGAATACTACCACTTATATGCATGACTGCTAATAGTTATGTGCTAAGTGCTAGCTGCACACTCAATGGTATTCTATAGCATGCATGTTCAACTGCCTTAGGGGTCTTTATACCAAGCTGCAGGAAAAGATGTCCTTAGCGCCCCTTTATTCAAGTTTTTCCTGTGAGCTAAGGCCATTTTTCTCACAGCCAGAAAACGTCTGATTTTCTATTTTCTCAATTGATGGCCATGTGCTAATGTTGCCATAAGTGCTCAACCATTAACAAAAATGAGCACTTACCACCACCCATTCTGTAGGCATTAAAAGCTCACACATTAATCCTGTGCTAATCAGCACACGGTAATGTAGATGCACTAACTAATTAGCACAGAAATGTCTGTTCTCAGCCATCCCTAATATGCCCCCTCCATGGAAAAAATAACATAACACTTGCGCAAATTCAAACTTACCACAGGATGCGTGAATGTGTGCCAAGGTAGCCCTTTTAAGCTGCTTTAGGTGTGCATTTGTGCCTTAAATTAATAAAGGGAAAGGGAAAGGGAAATGGGACTTGATATACTGCCTTTCGCAACTACATTCAAAGCGGTTTACATATATTCAGGTACTTATTTTGTACCAGGGGCAATGGGGGTTTAAGTGACTTGCCCAGAGTCACAAGGAGCTGCAGTGGGAATTGAACTCAGTTCCCCAGGATCAAAGTCCATTGCACTAACCACTAGGCTACTCCTCCACTCCACTAAAAGGCCCCCTAATGTGTAAATGCAAGGGGGTGTTCACAGGGGTAGGAGCATGGGTAGGGCATAGGCTAGAATGATATTTATGCACTTAATTAAGAATACTGTAAGTTATGCACATAGCTGTCTCATTTAGGCATGCACATTCATGCCTGCTATTGACATGACTTACAATTAGAAGTATGTACTTAAGTTATGCTAGTTATGCTAGTATGTAGGAACATGTAAGAGCTCTTTTAGAAAAGGCTCACAGCCTAAATTGTAGCAACCAATCATAGAACTGCCCCCATAGGGCTTGATTTTGGGGGGATATGTTTGGAATGCACATCTGCCACTTCCAGACTCCAGTGCAGCAGGGGTGTTCTATGCAAGCCTCTCCCTTCAATATGTTGACTCGAACTTGTTCAATCCATTAATCATGCATAAAGGACACTTTTCTGTTTTAGAATGCAAATTGGTTGGTTAAATATGATGAAAATGACGTTTAATAATTAATGAAGTAGAAAAGAAGGGCTGAAGACCCCCAGCCCATACCAACTAAATGGATGTTATAAATAGACATCTGGGAGGCTTCCAGTGAAATTTCTGTGAGCACTTCTTCCATAATTAGCAGATACATACAAAAGATCAAACAGGATTTACTGATGCTAGCCAACTTTTTTGAACTGACACACTTGGCATAAAGGAAAGGAGTCTAAAGGTCGACTTTTGGAGTCTCATCGAGAATGAAGTATCCAGCCCCCAAAAAAGATCTTTTCATAGCAGAGACCCAGGGAATGATTGATGAAGAAAGTAGTGGAGACACTGAGATTCAACTACAATTTCCTCCCAACTTTGGCTGACTATTGCGATCTAATAACTACACTAGTACTGCCTCGTAGCTTCAGAGACCCACGGCTAGAATCCAGATGTGGAGACTCAGCAGATTGAAAAAAATCATATGGGACTTTGAATGGGCTCCGTCAGCATTGCCACAAGGGAACCACTAGCGAGGCTTGATAAGAGGCCCTAAATGTTGGAAGGTGATATGACATTGGGCTCCAGTTTTTATCATTTGAAAATATTAAAATAAATAAAATTAAATTAACTATTTTATATAATTTATTACTTCCTATGATGTATTTAAGTTCACATACACATATATCAGAATTGTATTTTACTTTTGGAAACCTCTTATGGAATTTGTTATTGTTCATTTCAGATATCAGTCCCATGGAGGAAAGGGAATGAGGAGACCTAATTTGCTTTGAAAAATCCCAGAGCCAGTTCACAATGTTTTCTGTGCACAGAGTGTCTTAATAAAGTATCTTGCCACAAGATATTTTCTTTCCCTGAGAATAGAAAAATGAGGTTATCTGAAATGGATGTCAATTCTTTCTGTTGCAAAATGTGTTTTTCCTCCTGTATTTTAATTTAATTTAAACATCATTACCAAAACTTGTTCTCCTTCAGTTCAGAAGAAATGATCAGTGGGAAAACATTGACAAGATGTATTATCTATTTTTGAAATTTAAACTTTACCTTGGTTCTGAAAACATACGGTAAGTTATGTCTGAACAGCTTATCATTCAGGTACTAAATTCACAGAGGAAACAGATGGTAGTCACAGGTGATGTCAATCTATGAAAACATGGTATCTAGAATAAGTTGTCCTGTTAGAAGTTATATTTAATAAAACTAGTTAACTGGTTGACTGACGTCAGAGGGTGGTGGTAAATGAAATTCACTCAGATGAAAGAAAAGTGAGTAGTGGTGTACCCCAAGGATTGGTACGAGGGCTGATTCAATTCACCAAATTTGTAAGTGACTATGAGGGGCATTTTCGATATGACGTCTAAATCTGAATTTGGACGTTTTACGCAAAACAACCAAATTCTGAACAGGAAAGAAGGTAATTTTCGAAAAAGAAAAACGTCTATTTTTTTTTTTCAAAAATACTATGGACATTTTGTATTTTGGATGCTTTGTGATTTGGAAGGGTTTTTTTTTTTTTTTGGTCCATTTTGGAAAAAAAAAAACGTCCAAGTGCAAGACGTATAAAATCAAGCCATTGGGATATAGGAGGAGCCAGCATTTTTAGTAGACTGGTCCTCCTGACATCCCAGCATAGCAATAGGGCACCCGAGGGAGTACTCCAGTGAACTTCATAAAATGCTCCCAGCAGGGCTGTGTCAACATGGTAAGCGAGGTAAGCACGGCAGGAGGGCGCTGTCCTCTGGGGGCGCCCCGCCGTGCCATGCTTACCTCGCCCTCTCCCATGTCCCAACTGCCCGCCCTCTTCTCCCCCCCCCCACCACAAGATCCCTTTTAAATTTACCTCCGGCAGCGAACGAAGGTGCAGCATCAGTGAAGGAGGCGGCGCTCCCGACGTCTCTAGTCTTCCCTTCGCTCAATGTCCCGCTTTCTTCTTTTCTTCTGACGTCAATCACCCTCACGGAGGGGGGGGGGGGGGGTGAGCACAACTGTTCGTCTGCAGGGGGGGGGCGGCGGGCGCCAACTGATCATCTGTAGGGGGGCGCCACAGACCCTTGGCACGGCCCTGGCTCCCAGGTACACATCTGACCATTGCTCCCTTACTTTGTTTGCTGAGCCCCACAAAGCCTACCCAGAACCCACTACCCACAACTTTACACCACTATCATAGCCCTTACAGGAGAAGGGGGCACCTATATGTAGGTACATTGGGTTTCTGGTGAGATTTGGAGGGCTCACAGTTTCCTCCACAATTGTAACAGGGAGAGGTAGGAGGCTGGGTCCACCTGTCTGCAGTGCACTGCACCCATACTCCAGGGACCTGCATTCTATTCTGATGGACCTGAGTATAACATCTGAGGGTGGAACAGAGGCTGGCAAGTAATGTTTTTCATTACAAGTGGTTGGTAACCACTTGGGGAATAAGGGGAGGTCATTCCTGGTTCCCTCCAGTGGTCATCTGGTCATATTATACTTCTGTATTATGCACTAGACTTCTACAAATCTAAATTTTGTAACCGCCTTTTTAGCAATATGTAAGCCACATTGAACCTGCCATATGGTGGGAAAATGTGGGATACAAATACAATAAATAAATAGGTCTAGCTCAAAACGTCTAAGTTTTAGTCCTAGACATTTTTGTTTTGTTCCATTATGGCTGAAAAACGTCCAAGTCTTAGAAACACCCAAGTCCTGCCCTAAACACGCTCCTGAAATGCCCCCCTGCTTTAACCAGGAGGTAATTGTCAGTGCGTGCACACTGCCGATTACCACCCAGTTAGTGCCACACAGTAGAAAATAGAAATTATCTTTTGCACATTTTTGACGCACATAGAAATTAGAATTACTGCCCGGGATATGCGTTAACCCGGCAGTAGTTCCAATTTGACGTGCATTGTACATGTGTAGGTGCCTACGCATCTTAGTAAAAGGGCTCCTTATAAATGTCAACATTTACCCTTTTTCTAAGGCGGTCAATTGTTTTCACTCTCTTAGCATACCTCCATACCATACATAGTATAATCTGGGACCATATCAAACGAATGCCAGGAAACTGACACGCCAAACATGTAAAAACCCTTTTCATAGCTCTTATTAAATCCATACCTTTAACATAGCACAAATTATTCCCTTCCAAATGAATCAATAACAAATCAGGATAAGAATAACATTGGGCTTCAAATAATGCGAGTAATAACTGGTCCCACCACATTCCACACTATCCCAACCAACGAATGGTAACTCCATAGTTTGTCAGACGAAAATATTTTCCCCACCGAGTTTCTTCAGCATATTTTGCAGCCCAAAATATGTAAGAATGGCCATATGACCAAATGTAGAAATCGAGTGACTTGACGTACCTGGCACAAACTAAAAAAATAGAATAGAAACAATATAATGTTAGTTAACCTTTGCAATCTCTGACATAACCCAAATATCTGTTTGAAGCCCATCGCCCAAAATGCCAAATCATATCTGGAGTCCCATCTTTACAAGCCACATAAGAGGCAGACCCAATTATATAAGAACGAGTCCCAAATAAGGAAGAATCCAATCTCACGAGTGCCAAAGCAGATTTTAAAACAGCTATAAACTGGAATCGAGTTAAAAGACTACTATTGTCGCGTTCTCAAGGTCCTTGGCATACTGTCAGGTCCTCGAGGCAGGACTGGAGTTCGTGAGCCCTTGGGCCACTGCCGAAGAGCGGCAGCGGTAGGCAAGACCACCTCGGGACTGGAAACACAGAAGAGCAGTACTGGAACTCTGGACTGGAGAAGTACAAGGCAGGCAACTAGAACAGATGAGACAGGAACAGCTTCACCTGCACCTAGCCACCGTTCCTCCGGAGTTGAGCTCCGAAGTGCAGGCGGCCGGCAGGACTTGCAGGATAAGGCAGGAACTGAAGATCCAGAGGACCCACCCTGGGTCTGGGATACACGAGGGCGACAGGGCACGGAACTAGACTCAGACAGTGTGCTGCTGCACAGCCACTAGCAAGACCCAGAAGACAGACCAAGGAACACAAGGTGTACAGAAGCTAGCAGGAGCAAGGACTAGGGCAGCAACACACTAGATTAAACGGGGATCCGGGAATACCCACAGGGTAAACCCTCTAGCTAGGAGGAGACAGGATACAGGAATAATCACCCAGGAAAACACCCTAGCCAGACAGATACAGGATTCAGGATATACCCTCAGGATATACAAGCAGGGTAGGCACACAGGCTAGACAAGGCAGGGTTCAGGGTAAAGAGAGCAAACCAGGAATAACAGGCCAAGGGTCTTGGGCAGGCAGCACAGCAAACAGAGTAACCAGGAAGAACAGGCCAAGGGTCTGAAGCCACAGCCGTTCCACACACTGACTGGGGAACTCACAAAGGCTGAGGCTTCGCATACAGACAGAGAACAAACCCGGACAAAGGCTTCACCCCAAGCCAGGGTAAGCCAGGAACAGAGGCTTCACCCCAACACAGGGTAAGCCTGGAGCAGAGGCTTCACCCCAAACACAGGGTAAGCCAGGAAAAGAGGCTTCACCCCAAACACAGGGTAAGCCAGGAAGGACCCCGCAGTCCACAGACAGACAGTGGCAGGAAAGACCCCCCACGGAAGGACACAGACACAGAAACTGGGCTGGAACCCAGAGAGAGGCTAAGCAGTAGTGCAGCAGATACTTACTAACCTGACCTGGCCTAAGAGCATAACACTTATGCAAAGGCCCTGACTGTAAGCACAACACTTCCTTATGAAGGCTCTCACTGATGAGTCACCAGCAGCAGGACAGAAGCAGGAAGTACACTGACCCCAAAGAGAGGCTTGCCAAACATAGGAAGTGAGCCCACAGGAAAGACAAGCAAGAGCCATCTTGGAAGCTGGCACAGAGCCGGTGGCAGCCATCTTAGATGCTGGCTCCCTAGAGAGACATAGCCCACACAGGTGAGGTCTACTGAAGCAATCAGGTTCATGCTGGAAGCAGCCAGCATACCAGGACAGAGACAAGACTAACACAAGCACAGACAGAAGCCAGCAGAGCGGCTGACCCCCAGAAAGAAGGTAAGGCTGAGGGTGGTCACGGCCACAGACGTGACAACTATCAGAATGAATTAGCCAAAATAAGTCCCTTTTTGGATGGATTTCCATATATTGCTGTGCCAGCTTTACTGGGCAAAAAAAAAAATGAACTGAGGAGAACTATGTAAATATACCCAAGATCCTTGTCCCAATTGATCTGTTTTAGACCGTCTAATACATAAACATAACTTCTTCTTTGTGAGAACTACATCATTAATTAGTAAACCAACTGCTCCTTTTGCTGTTTCTGATGGAGCAACTAGCTCACTCACCCTGAAAGCACCAAAAAATGTTACTGGGAAAGCCAAGCAAAAAAGCTGTAATTCAAAAGAAGAACAGCAGATAGACTGTAATGCTTCCATAATGTTTAACAGATTTTCATGTAAAATTGGAAGACAAACTTTCTTTACTTCTGTAGTAGCTTCTGTACCATAGCCAGCCATTATTTTACGCACCATAAATGAATTAGTAGGGTCACTAAAACCCCATAACATTGAATAAAATGTTAATCCCTCTAAAAACTGGGATAACACACCATAAAACCCACTCTTTACTTTTTGCAAAAATAATAAAATCAATCACCCATTCCTTCTTAATAGCAAAAGAGAGCTTTTCCTTAAATTCTTAAAAAAAAACCTGCAAAAATGGTTCCACCCAACTGTGTAAGCTTTCCAGGTATTAGGCACTAGAGACTTCTTCAGCAATTCCCAAAATATTCCTGGAATCTGACTGCTCTAGGGCAGGGGCGTAGCTACGTGGGGCCACGGGGGCCTGGGCCCCCATAGATTTGGCCCTGGACCCCCTTTCTGACAACCCTCTCAACCCCCCCTCCTGCCGCCAACCCGCCATCGCCTACCTTTGCTGACGGGGGACCCCAACCCCCGCCAGCCGAGGTCCTCTTCTTCCTTTGTTCTGTTTCTGAGTCTGACATCCTGCACGTTGTACATGCAGGACATCAGACTCACAGAAACAGAACGGAGCCTTGCAGATCGCAAGGCTTCATTCTGTTTCTGTTCTGTTCTGTTTCTGAGTCTGATGTCCTGCACGTACAACGTGCAGGATGTCAGACTCAGAAACAGAATGAAGGAAGAAGAGGACCTCGGATACCGGGGGTTGGGGGTCCCTCGCCAGCAAAGGTAGGCGATGGTGGGGGAGGGTTGGCGGCGGGAGGGGGAGGGTCAAGAGGGTCATCGGCAGGGGGGGGGGTCAAAGTTGTTGCTGGTGGTGGCGGCGGCAGGGGGTGTTGGCAATGGCGGGGGGGGTCGGCGGTGCTGGGGGGGGGGGCTAATATGTGCCCCCTCATTTCGGGCTCTGGACCCTCCTCCTGCCGAAGTCTGGCTTCGCCCCTGCTCCAGGGGCCAAAGCCTGAAAATGTGTCCACTGAAAGCGAAAGAGAGCATCAGCCACTTCATTATATATGCCTGGTACATATTTAGCTTTCAGAGTCAAATTTATCTCCTAACATCTCAATAGTACCCTGCACAACAAGGCCACCAGTAATGAACAGTTAGCAGGTTGTCTATTAAATGAGTGTAGCAGTGCTGTATTATCTGAATATAACACCAAATGACGATTACATAAATGATCACCCCACAGCATTAAAGCCACCCAAATAGGAACAATTTCTAAAAATGCTATATTTGAACACAAACCAAGATCCTTCCACCACTGAAGCCATTCATGCGCATACCATGCACCAAGAAAATAAATTCCAAATCCATGACTTCATGATGAATCTGTAAATAACTCCAAATCCTGGTTAGAAACAACTGGCTTAGGCCAAACTTGCACACCATTAAACTGTGCCAGAAAAAGCTTCCACAAGTTTGTCTTCCTTAACTCCTTTAGGTATCCTTACTCTATGATACTTCCTTCGTAACACCTCTAGTTCACATTGCCAATGGTGTAAAAAAACTCTGCCCATTGGAATTACTCTGGATGCAAAGTTAAATAAGCCCACCAAAGACTGAATTTCACACAAAAATAACTTCTTTTTGCTCAATGCTACAGCAATTGCATCCTGAAAAGCCTGAACTTTCTCCTCTAGCAATCGGGACTCCATCCAGATTGAATCCAATTCAATACCCAGGAAAACTAGTATTGAAGAAGGACCTTCTAACTTCTCTTCAGCCAATGGAATTCCAAACTCAGCAGCAACACTACGGAATACATGCATTAATTTCAAACAATCATCAGAATTATCTGCACCACCAAAAAGAAAACGATCAAAATAGTGCACAATATGAATGGACCCAGCACACTCTGTTCCATTACCCAATGTACAAAAGAGGAAAAGGCCTCAAAGTATGCACATGAAATAGAGCACCCCATGGGCATACACCTATCAAAATAGTACTGCTGCTCAAAATAGAAACCCAATAGATGAAAAGAACTCGAATGCACTGGAAGTATTCAAAAAGCTGCCTCTATATCTGCCTTCGCCATTAATGCCTCTTGTTGATCAAAAGATGAATATTGGACCAAACACAGGTGAGGATCAATAAAAGAATTAACGCTAACTCCTTCAGGGTATGATTAATTGTGTATTAATCAATGCTTCCCTGGCAACTTCTTTGGAATCACTCCTAAAGGAGACAAAACTAAAAATTATCAAATGGAGGAATAGAAAAGTAGCCAGATATTCTGCCCAATTGTAACTCTTTTGCTAATTTTTCATGAACTATCCCAGCATGAATTAGTTGAATAAGCATTCTTACTACTGTGTTTAAGCTGTGGACCACTATATGGAATAGGAAAACCATCCAAAATCCCATTCAACAATAATTGAGCATCATCTTCTTTAGGAAAAAATAAATAGCCAAGGTCACATAGCATCCATATTAATGGGGGATGGAGCCTTGACCTTGCATACCTTGGCCATTTGCTCCTCCCCAACCTTAAAAAAACAAACCAAAATTTACATACCCTTTGTAATCACCATTCTTTCTGTATCTATTCGCAGTAATCCCTTCTTATTTTGTTTACTCCTTCTTGCAAATTAATCTGTTAAATAATTAATTCCAACACATCAATTTCAAAAATTTTAATTTTTAATTTTCTAAGTCTTTATAAGACTCACATTACAAATAATTAAATTATCTTCCTATTGAGTATATATCTCCCCCCCTACCCATTTTTCTTTTATCCCTTCCCCATAACAAAATATATATAGACACTACTGTAGCAATACCAATATTATCCACCCATAATCGATCCTATGGGTTTTCTTTAAATGCTATTCTATAAGCCGCACCTAACTTTAGGTGTGGCTTATAGAATAGCACTTAAATGTGGTTTTTTTCTGTGCTGATTTTTTAGATGTGATTTATAGAATTCACCCCTTTGTGTGTAATTCTATAACATAAATGTTTACATTTACATGCTCTTTACATTCACAGATGGATAATGGGTAATGCATAGATGTGTAGAATAACAACATATGCGCAAGTATGAGCGCATGTAAGCTGAAACAAATGCTGTGCTGTAAAAGTGTGCCTCTCTTATAGGTATCACACTATGCTGTCACAAGATATGGTATCAATATTTTTGCTTTAACAGGGAAAAAACAAACTCAAAATATAATCACCAACTGATTGTATGAAAAAGTTTTGTAAGTTGAATTGGACCTTCTGACTACAGTAACAGTCAAATATTGTAGCTGTGTTACTGCTCAATTCCTCATAGGTTTCTTTTGTTTTTTAATTTTTAAATTTTTTTTTTAACATTTAAACCTTTTAACTTTTCAATTTACTCAGTCTCTAACAATATAAACACTTACCTTAAGAATCTGTGGTATACAGGTAGCCCCCAACATGATCACATTTCGAGTAACTGCATCAGGGTCAAGGCTCCTCCAAAATAAAATATAATCAACATCCAATTCTACCTTAATAAAAGCACTTCTCTCATCTTCAGCACATTAATCATCATAGAATTAAAATTTCAGACCTGTGGTTACTCAGTCATAGTTTCCACCATAATGATACACAGTAAAATAAAACAGGGAAAACAAAATCCCCCAATTCTATATAGCATGATTTAAGTTGTACGTGCAAATCCAGTTGTATTCTGGATTTGCACACTCAGCTTAATTAACAAGCCAATCAGTACTGATAATTGCTTATTAAGCAATTATTGAGATTGGCATTAATTAGAATTTACAAGTACAACTGGCTAAGTGTATTCTATAATGTGATGCAAGTACATTTTAAATCATATAGTTGAAAGGGGGGCATGACCAGGGGCATGGAATGGGTGGATCATGGATGTTTCACAAATCTATACACATGGTTACAGAATACACCCGGTCTGTGTCTAACTTAGGCATCGGCATTTACACCAAGTTATACTTGGCATAACTGCCCACTATTGAGTTTAGTCATGTGGACAGGTGCTCGGCATATTCTATACACCATGCAGAAATTTAGGCTTATTCTATAAAGTATGCCTAGATTTAGGCATACTTTATAGAATACACCTAGGTGTATTTTTTCCCCACACAGATTTTTCAAGCGCTATATATAGAATCTAGCCCAATATGCCCAGAGGTCCAAAATAGCATTCACTGACAGCAGTAAAATATCTCCAATCTGTGCTTTATTTCCTAATTTAAACCATTGGTTAATAAAGTATTCAATAGAAAAATCCAGCATCGATTTTGATAGTTCAGATAGTCCTCGTAATTACTCCCTTCCCAACCCCTCTTTACTGCATCTATAATATTTTACCAATTGTAAAAGCCACATTTGTGTGTACAGAAGTCTGTATGCACTGAAATAGGAACATCATGAAAAAAAAGTAATAAGAAAACAAGATGGTAAGAGTGACATTAACGAAAAAAAATGTCATCAAAGACAGAAAAGATGTTTTATATCATCTATGATAAAATGGATCTTTTTTTTAAGCTTTTGATTAATGTAATATGATATGAATTGTGTGACATGCCCTTTAATTGTAGATTGATTGGCTGAAAGTCACAAAATCTCTCTCCTTTTTTTTGACAATAGAACACCAAGACAGACTGTCTCATCACTATAAATCTCATTATTATTTATTCCATTCTGGGGACCATTGATTTTCAGTCAAGGCAACTCTCCCATGAGGAAATGTTTTATTCCAGGCTATAATGCATGGGGTCTGAACCCTTTCCACATGTCTCTACTGTGTGTCGCACAAAGCTCCCAAAATGATAAATAGTGATTTCTTTTATAGCTGAGAGTAAGGAGATATTTTCCGGTGACTGGGCTACAATCCAATGATTATTGCCATTAAATTGCTGTTTAGTGCTTAATTCATGCAGTATCTTGAATGGTGATAGTTATAAGGCTATGCTTTTCTAGTCTCCTTTGTATGTTGCATAGAAACAAGTTGTAAAATAAATATCTTGAGCCAATATTTTAAGGTGGTTTACAGATGGATATCAAAAATATATAAAAATTTAATGGAAAGAAAACTGACATTCTCTGGATGAGAAAAGTTGTGAGGCTGGAATGGAAAGTTTTATCAATAACCAAAAATACTGACATCACCTTAAAACCCTACTACCCGATATCCAGCCCACGGTATGTGGCATTGGAGCCATGGGCTGACCTGACCCTGGATATACAATACCAGGGCATTCCCAGCTCTGAATATCCAGCTATCAGCGACCAATATTCAGGACAGGGCCCAGTTAACTTTAATCGTGGGCGTAGTTTGACTGTTTCATTTGAGGGGGGGGGGGGGAAGAATGGGGTGGAGCATATTAGCATATTCATTTGCATATATATATATATATATATATATATATTTTTTTTTTTTTTTTTACTACTACTACTATTTATATGGAGGAAGGAAGGGAGAAAGAGCTGTTTTTGGGGGGGAATAACCATAATGAATATGTATGGAATATCAAGCCAGCTCTTTCTCCCTTCATTCCTTCCTTCCTTTCCTCCTTACCCAGCACTCCCTCTTCCTCTCCAGTAGTATTTCCCCACCCCCTTTCCCATATCATGCCAGTGTTGACCTTAGAAATGCATAGACTCTTTATGTAGATCCTTCAAGAGGTAGTATGTCATGATTTAGGCTCTAAAACCCTTTCTGATGTTTTGGTGTCACCTCAGTAAGGAAAAAGGCCCCAAAGTTAGGACAGCCTTTTTGTGGTTACTTAGCTGGTTAGTGTACTGAAAATCATCGCTAACTGGCTAAGTGCTCCGCCCCCAGTCCGCCCTAACCTATTCGGTTAGGAGATGGCCAGTTAGTGGTAATTATTCAGTGACAATATCAGGTGCCCAGTTGCTCAGCAGAGTTTAACTGGGTAGGAGCTTCACCTGCCTCTTTAAACCCTTTTGAATATCAGGCCCCTAATGACTTAGTCTAAATGTGATAATAAACTCAGTTCTTACAATACAGAAGTATGTATCATCAAGGTCTTGGGAACTTTGAAAAAAAAAAGCTGAGCTAAATCAGTTATTGCCTAATTTAAATTACTGAACTGAGAACCATGGTAGAAGCTTTGGCAGAGTTTCTCATGTTTCTGCATAGAGCTTATTGGACAGTTGAAGAAGGCCTCAGTGGTTTACCAGAAGGTTAAGTTTAAGAATTTGAATGCATGTACAGGTGTCAAGCAGGTGTAGGAGCATGATTTGGGGGGGTGGTATTGGTGATGAGGAGTTAAGGACCTTTTGGGGACATGTCTGCAGGCCAACTCTGTCTGCTTCCTTGACTCAGTCTCTCTTCTATGTGGCACATAGCCAAAGTGGACATCTTATAAGGTTTCAAGACTGGCAGGAGGAGGGTTTAATTTGTGTTGGTCTTGCAGAATGGGTGTGGGCACTTTTTACCACATATTGTATGGGTGCAGTAATATAATGGGTTTTTGGGGTGTGATTTGGACAAGGATCCAGGATGTGCTCTACTTCCAGAATGAGCTTACTTATAAGGTGGTTATCTTGAGGTCCGCGGCTTTGCCATGCTTGCTGCAAAGAGGTAGAGCCCAGCTATTTGATGTGCTAATGGGTTTGGCCATACAGCGTATTCTGTCTGAGTGGACGGATGGCTTTGTTTTGTCCATGAATGCCTGGTGGACTGGAGTCTCTCTTGAGTACAAGTACGAAGAAGTTGCTGCTTTCAAGTGAAGCTGCATTCTGAAATACCAGAAGATGTGGGCTCTGTTGGATGATTGTTACTTGAATAATGTTTAGTCTGTGTTAGAATTGCATTATGTTCTGTGGGGTGGGGTAGGAGGGAGCAGGCTCCTTGGGTTGTCCCTTTCTTTGCTGCCTCTACCCAAAATATGTTGGGGGAGGGGGAGCTGAGGGGTATGTTTGACTAGGTTGTAGAGTTTAGTTTGTTTTTTCATGCCCCATGTAGTTGTGAGCTCTTGGACAATAAAGGAATTTGAAGAACAAAAAAAAAAAAGAAGCTTTGGCCATCTCAAAACTGTGTTATTGTATTGTCTTAGTCATGGAATTGTCCTTAAAATCACTTAAAGTATCCATATTATTCAGAATGCTGCAGCACAGATAATGAGTCTTCCGGAGTAGAGGAAAGACTTCCCCTCTGCTTGAGGAGTTCTCTCACAGCACCCATGACAACTTCTGAAGTTCATAGATAAAAGTATACATGACGTTGAGAAACACTCATTCTTTTTTTATGTATGGTTTTCAGAAAATTTTTTACTACTAAAACTTGACTTTCCCAGTGCATTTTTTCCAGCAAAAAATGGTGCCGGTACTCAAATGCCAGGCCACCCTTCAGGGGTGGGGGGTGATCACTGAGGGACCCACCCCACAATAGCCAGGCCCCCTGCAACCAGTCACAGAATCTATAACAAATCAGAATTGGTGTGTAGAGCTTGAGCTCTTTCATTAAAACATGCAGACCGTGGGTCAATTTTAGCAGATAATAGAAAAGGTGCTGGTACTCAGTACCCCGAGTACTCCCTAAAAAAAGCCCTGATTTTAGCTGTTTTCTGAATTGAGGACTTTTTTTTTAGATAAGAATATTCCACTGATATTAATACATTTGGACCTATCTGCGGCCTTTGACTTAGTCATGAATTATACTTGAATCAATTAGAATTTTTGGGTTAGTGAAATCTCAGTTTTCTGCTTTCTTGAAAAATCATAATTAAATTCTTAATATGTAATTGAGGTCTACAAAATCCTGAGTGGAGAAGAACGAGTACAAGTAATTCGATTTTTCACTTGCTCCAAATGTACAAAGACTAGGGGACACTCAAGGAAGTTATATGGAAATACTTTTAAAACAAATAGGAGGAAATACTTTTTCACTCAACGAATAGTTAAGCTCTGGAACTCTTTGCCAGAGGATGTGGTAACAGTGGTTAGCATATCTGAGTTTGTGCAGCGCTGCGTACGCCTTGTAGCGCTATAGAAATGCTAAATAGTAGTAGTAGTTTAAAAAGATTTGGACAAGTTCCTGCAGAAAAAGTCCATAGTTTGCTATTGAGACAGAAATGCAGAAGCAACTGCTTGTCCCAGGATTGGAAGCATGGAATTTTGCTGCTAATTGGGTTTCTGCCAGGTATTTGTGACCTGGCTTGGCCACTGTTTGGAAACAGGATACTGGGCTAGATGGACCATTAGTCTGATCCAGTATGGCTACTCTTATGTTCTTATGTATAATGAAAAGAGTCCAAAGAGTAGAGTAGGCTGGCTCTTCCAAAAGAAAGGAAGGGGGACACTTGTTGAAAAAAAAGAGAGCTTTATTTAAAGTCACCAAATGACTCGACACAGCTGCCATGATTCGGTGCCAAAGCGCCTGCTTCAGGAGTCTATAAAACATATAAATACTGGTATAAACATATAAACCATAATACAAAACATAATATTAAAAATTAAAATGAAATATAAAGAAATTAAAATGAAATATAAAAAAACTTCTGATAAGGCAAATGGTGTTTTAATAATTGAATATGGGCAAAGATATAATTGAAAAATAATCAACATGCAAATAATAAAATGATGTCATGTAAATAACCCACGCACATACTATTAACTTATGAATGAATTACTTCCAATCAAAAAACTCTTCTACACAATCCCAAAATCTCTTTAAACAAACCACTGTAGAATATATTGCTAATGGGTCCTCTTAACATATAAAAACATAAGAAAAAGGAGGAAAAGATCTCAAAAGACCCAAGTGCTCAAGTGAACTTGCCACTTATATCATCATAGCACCCACCAGGCCCCACTACATCATCATTGGCCAAAAACCTCCTTGTAAATATTTTTTGTTCTTTTTAATGCTCAGCTCACTCAGTGTACAACAAAATCACAGGCTTGTGCAAAACATTGCATATATAAAAAAAATTGCATAGTTAAAATTACTTAGCTTCTTCTTATTTGTTGATCCAGCTGGAAGACACTCAAAAACATAACTCCTGGTGGGGATCCATTTTGCCCTCCAGCTTTGTCAGGGGAAATGTTTCTGAAATCTCCCTTGACAAAGCCGGAGGGCGAAACGGGCCCCTGTCGGGAGTTATATTTTTGAGATGATTTGCAAAAATTGGTTCATGCCCACATGTTCTCACATCTGGATTCCTGCAACCCTTTGGACCCAATATTCAGACCACGGGAGATAGCCAGCCCATTTTGGTGGTTAAGAGATGAAATATTATAATCCCCTGAACCTTGGAAATGCCCTGTAAATCCACAAAAATCATTCACACTGTATCCAGGCATCAACTTTTTCCAGGGACCGAAAATGTCATCCATATGATATACCAGACTCCAGCAGACACCAACAGGCATGGAATGGGCAAACAATTGATGCCTTAGTTTTATATTATTGTAAATAAACATAATTCAATATAAATGCACAAACTAGGGAGTTTTAAACATAATACAAATGTCTTTTCTATTTTGGGATAAATCAACGTATCTGACATACTCAGAGGGAGTAAGATGCAAAGCCTTCTATCAAAATTGCTGTCTTATGAATATAACTGTTTTGACAGCAACCATCAGTTCTGCAGCACGCTAATACAGGCTTCTTAATGGATGTTTAAAGAGAAAAGTTAATAATCTCAGCATAGAAGTGCATGATGGCAGGTACTGTGTGTCCGAACACACAGAATCCTGTATTTAGAAAAGCACTCAGTCTGACATGTTCTCGATTTTCAGGCTTTTATTTTCAGTTCATTTTACACATTCAGTTTTTAAAAAAAGAAAATGTTTAACATGTATTGGAACATGGAAATCGATTCTGTGCTTGTTAATTCATAGTTTAATGTGTACTAAACTGATTCTGCATGCATGAAAGGGGCAATAGTAAAATCTGTGTCTTACAGTTAAGTATCCAAAGGTGCCTACTTTCCTTTATAGAATGGTAGTGTAACTGGATATGTACGGGGTCCTTTTATAAAGACACGCTAGCATTTTTGGTGTGTGCTAAAAATAAGCATGTGCTAAACGTTAGAGTTGCCCATATATTTCTATGGGTGTTCGTAGCGTATAATACACGCTAATCATTAGCATGCACTAAAAATGCTAGCACGCCTTTGTAAAAGTACCCCTATGTGCCTAAAATTTAGCTGCTTAACACTTACATCTGCCATGCATCCCCTTGCAAATATATGCTATGTATGTTTAGCAGGTAGTTGCAGAATATCACTTGGCAATATGCTAGCATATACCCCCCCCCCCCAGATTCTATATAGTGCACCTAGCGTTCTGTGCTGAAATCCAAGCATAAGTTAATTGGCTTAACAATCTAATCAGCATTGTTAACAGTACTTAACAACAGTGCCGGCCCAAGGTAAGATGCTGCCTGAGGCGGAGCTAAAATGCCCCCCCCCCCCAAGGCTGAGATACATTTACCTGGTTTGTCACATTCCAAACTCATCAGTGACAGTGATTCCAATTCTGCCCTGCTGCTGGCACCCGCCTCTTCCCTTTGCTGTGGCTGCCTGAGCTTCTGACAAAACAGGAAGTTACATCAGAGAAGCGGCTGCAGTAAAGGGAAGAGGTGGGTGCCTGTGGCAGGGCAGTGTATGTGAATCGCTGCTGCTGCCGGGTTTGGAACGTGATGAAGCAGGAAAATGCCGCAAAAGGGGGTGGTCACTCCCCAAAGAGTGGGGAGATGCCGCCCCTGAAGAGTGCCGCCTGAGGTCCCCACCTCAGGGGGCCCAATGGTCAGGCCGCCCCTGCTTAACAAGCAATAATGAGCACTAATTGGCAATAATTAGAATTTACATGCGCAACTCACTAAGCATATTATGTACTGAACTGCACCTATATTTTAATGTGTGCAGGCAAAAGGGGGTATGATTATGGACATGGAATTGGGAGTTCTAAATTTTTTGCGCGCTGTTATAGAATATGACCCTCTGCACCTAAATCTATGTGCCAGGATTTATGCCTCATTTTCATTAGTGTAGATTGAGGCACATAGTTTTTTAGGTGCTAGGATGTCAACTAAGCATATTCTATATATCACTCCTAAATCTAGGCGCTGCTTATAGAATATGCTTAGGCGGAAATGTTTTCTGCACAGATATTTTAGGCACCTTGTATAGAATCTGGCCCATAGTGCATATGTTAGTATTTATACATGCAATGGGCATGTAACTCTTAGCGTTTAGGTTATAGAACTGCCCTCCTAAATAATGTGATATGTATGAGTGATATATGTAATTGGTTTGTTTGATAAGGAAGTTTTTGTTAGAGCTGTCCTATTATAAAAAGATTTCTTTTATGTTACAATATTGTTGTATGGTATTTGTATTTTAAAGCTATTATTATATGTAATTTATATTTTAAAGATGTAAACCATTCTGTTTTGCTATGTAAGAAGTAATGGTATAGTAAATAAATAAACGATAAATGACCTGTTTTACTGGCATTTATTGCACATTGCAAAGATTAATAAACAAATGTGTTTCTCATATAGTCTTGAACATATTTCAAATGACAAAAAAAACCCCAGATCTTATACTGGCTGAACGATATATGAGAAACACATTTGTAAATATTAGTTTTGGACACTATTTCACTATAAGGAGGTTTTTGATCTATGATTACTGTTTTAACTGTGGACAACAGTGAACACTGATAAAATAGTTCACAATACTTATTGTGTTTTTGCCACAGTTTTATGAGGTCTTTTCCTCCTTTAAAAAATGTTTTCAAGAACTTTTCTAGAACTTTCATATTCACTATTCTGGTTTAAGATTGTCATGCACTAATGTTGTCATTAGCACGTGGCGATTATCCAAACTTAGCACACGAGCTCTTACCTTTCACACAGTAATCCTGTGCTAATCAGCGCATGGCAATGTAGATGCCCCCCAGACAAACACCCTCCCAGAAAACTAAGAAATATCTTTTAGCACATGGTTTACCTGCACACATTCAGAACCTTCCGTGGGATGCCTCAGCGTGTCCCGTGGTAAGTACGCACGAGTGCTTAGTAAAAAGAGAATTCTATTTCTCTTAATGTCATTATCAAGTTGTCTATTTTGTTTTCTAGCTTGTTACAATTTAGAAAATGTTTTCTACATTTAAATTAAATAAGCACAACATTGTCTAATGTGGTGTGTGGATGACATATTTGTATGACGTTGCTTTACTGTGTGAAAACAAGTTGCTTTGATCAGGTAAATTTATCTTGAGAAGATATTTTATAATGTCTGCCATGCTATGTGAAACGTGTGCAGAAAAGCTTTGAAATGTACTACATGATTAGAATATAATTAATAGAGTTCCTGGTATGCATATTTAATCATCATCAGCTGCCCTACTGTAATGACACATTGTATTTTTCATACAGCAGAGAACGTCTTCCATAACGTACAACAAATTTCGAGGAGTACCTGCATAGAACTTGCATGATGCCAAAAAGAGCTTCCCTCTGGAGTTCATAAGTGTAACGTGTAGACATCCTATCCAGATGTTCTTGGAAATCCTACCCAATTAAACCCCACTGATTGAGCTGGCATCTGATATTCAGCGGCATTTAATAAATTAGGACTAGACTCTATATATGGCGCCTGAAAAATCGGCGCCAAAATAGATTTAGATGCAGGTTATAGAATACGCCTAGTGGCCATGCCTGTGCCTTACTCTAAGTGCACCCATTTATGCCAAGTAAAACTTGGTGTAAATACTGACATGTAAATTAGGTGCAGAACAGGTGTATTCTATAACCGTGCATGTAGATTTTCGTAATGCCCATGGCCATGTCCTCTTTTACAATTTATACACACCACTTTATAGCATAAACCTAACAAGTTGTATATGTAAATTCTAATTAATGCCAATTAGTGTCAGTCAGGGCAAGCTTTAACCATTGGATAAGGTGAGGCTCTGGCCCAGGGCACCAGCAATTAAGGGCGCCAAAATGCTTCTGATCTCACCTGGTCTATAGGGTCAATCTTTTTCTTCCCTCCTCCCCCAGGCCAGTCTCTTCCCTTCTCTTCCACACTGCTTCATCACCTCTTTCACTCCTCCATGGTCCTGTAAAATTTACATCAGTTGCCAGCTTCAGCAGCAGCAGCATGACAGGCTGCCTTCAGCTAGTCCCTGGGTCTTGGCTCTGTCATGTCCCACCCATAAGAAAGTGCATCAGAAAAGGAAGGACATGACAGAGGGAAGACCCAGGACGTGGCCAAAGGCAGCCAGTCATGTTGTTGCTACTGCTGCCGACTACGACTGATGTAAACTTTACAGAACCGCAGGGGAGTGAAAGAAGTGAGGGAGCACTGCCAGACCCATGAGGAGGGGAATGGGGGTGGGGAGAGAGACTGGACTGGGGGAGCCAAAGCAAGTTAGCTCAGGGTGCCATTATGCCTTGAGTTGGCCCTGGTGTCTATAATTGCTTGTTAAGTGGCTAGCTATTAGGTCAAACATGAACATGAGGCAACAAAAGATGAGGATTCCAACGATGGTAATGCAAAACCTTATATTCTGTCATTAGATTCCGTTGCCTAATGTGGAAAAGACTCGACATGGCTGTGGTTTGGCATGTGTGCCTCATAATTGAATTGTCGTATGTAATGGTATTATGACTCTGATGCAGATATACATGTCGAAACATGGCCGTGTCAAGTCTTTTCTACATTAATCGGATCTGATGACAGAATAAAAGGTTTTGCACTACATCCGAGAGTCCTCATCTGTTGTTTCTTCACTTTCTCATTTTGCTGTTGCACACTCATGAGGCCTGGACCTCCTTCTTTGGTTTTTGGATTGTCTTCCCTATATTTTAAGTGCTATTATCTACAACAGCCATAGAGCTTGCATCTAATTTGGTGGAACACATGCATAAATTATAGTATTCTCACATGCACACACCCTCAAACTACACACCATCACACTTGGGCGCCTTTTTATAGAACAGTGTTTAGTCTGATTTTTGGCACTTATATGCTTATGTGCACACATAGGGCCCCTTTTACTAAGCCACGTAGGCGCCTACATGCGCCCAACGTACGCCAAAATGGACTTACTGCCCGACTACCACGTGGCTGTTGTGGTAATTTCATTTTTTGCGCGCGTCTGCAAAATAATTTTTATTTTCAGATGCATGCCAAGTGGCATCTGACGCTCGCAGGTCCTTACCGCCTAAATTCTTTACCGGTAGGTCTATGGCTGGTGGTAAGGTCAGAGACCCAAAAATGAATGCCACACATCCATTTTCGGGGAAAAAAGAGGCCTTTTTTTACAGGCGCGCTGAAAAATGATTCTGCACACACCCAAAACCCGCGCCTACACTACCACAAGCCACTTTTGAGCGTGCCTTTGTAAAAGGACCCCTTACACATGTATATGCTAGTATTCACAATATCTGTGTGCATATTTGGCATGTAAATGTTGGCACCCACTTTATAGAATCAACCCCATATTATAATCCACTGTAGTCAGTGTATATCACTTATATTCAATACCAATGAATATATGCAATTTTTAGTATAATTTTATTGATTGGGATTTAGAAACTGCCTTTATGAAGAGGTTCACCTAAGGTGGTATAGAGTAGGTACAATTTATAAAACTTAAACCCCCTGTTTACTAAGCTGCGGGGTAATGCTGACACAGCCCATTCAAAGTGAATGGGCTGTGTCGGCATTAGGGCATGGCAGCCGCTAGTGCTGCTTAGTAAACAGGGTGGATAGTGTTTTTAACCAAATAAAAACATAAATACAATAAATGAGGTAATTATTGGAAACAGTAAATTGAAGCCTTAGAAAAGGATTACTATGAAACATTATTAAATTCAACTGTACAATGACAATGAAAACAAGAAATAAACATAGTCCACATCACTGGGGAGATAGAAATAAAGGAAAATTATACAGAAATTAAGGAAATCACAATTTGAAATACTGAAATATCTATATCTATTTCTATTTCTAACTTGTATATCTATTAGGCTTCTTGGATCCACTTTTCTCCTTTTCTTTTCCTAACAATAGACTTTCCAATTGAGGAGGATAAAAAAAAATACCTTTTTTAAAGAACGCCCACAGCCACTTCTGTTTGACATACGCCTTATTTTTTCCTCCGCATAGAAGAATGTCAAACTCCTTTTTTTAAGCTCTCTGTTCACCGGTTTTCATATTAGATACTAAAATTAAACCATGCCTTTGGAGTTTATTACCCTTACGATCTTTTACCAGGTATCAAGGGAATACAGATAGAGCATGGTGTCCGGTAAACCACTCTTCATCTCTTCTTATTTAGCCTATGTTTCCTTTAGAAAAACGTATCATTAATGGATCTGCATCTTATTCAAACCAGTGCACAGGTCAGTGATCCATCACTGCCACCTTTCATTATCCTTTCTTAAACTATAGCCTGTCCGCCACGGTCACTGCTTCTGGCTCTATTCAGCACTGAGTTTTAATTGTCCCCTTACAGTCATTTTCAGTGATCTAAAAGGACAGCAAGATTTAATATTCTATTTTTTTCATCTCTTTTATTCTCCTTTTCTTTGTTCTGTATTTTTTTTTCTGTTTGCTTGTAAAAGACTAATGTACTGATCGCCTTGGCCTGTTTCTGCTGAATTGACAACAGAAGATAATTGTTTCATTTGCATTTATGCTTGTAAACCTTTGGCTTTATTAATAGCTCTCTCTCCCACCCCTACAAAAATTTAGTGTGCTTCTGTCCCTGGCAAAGTTACCTTCCAGTTTTCCGAACTCATTGCCCCCCCCCCCCCCCCAGATACTTTTTTTTTGTTTTTAGTATTACTCAAATGCAAGGTATGTGCTCATTTTTATAGAGTGTGATGTTCAATTCTTTTAAAGGCTGTTGTCCAGAGTCAATTAGCTGTATTAGAATATTTATTTATTTATTTGGATTTATTTACTGCCTTTTTGAAGGAATTCACTCAAGGCAGTGTACAGTATGAATAAATCAAACATGAGCAATAGACAATTACCACAGTAAAAATATTCAAATAACAATACGTGGAGGGGCATTTTCGAAAGAAATGTTTAAGTTGGAATTTGGACGTTTTTGTAAAATGTCCAAATTTGGAGGTAGGGAAAAGTCATTTTTGAAAAAGATGGATGTCCATCTTTTGTGTTTGAAAATACCATGGACGTCTTTGATTTTTGGCAAATTTCGAACACAAAGAAATCCAAGACTAAAATGTCCAAAGTCCAGCCATTTGGATATGGGAGGAGCCAGCATTTGTAGTAGACTGGTCCCCCTGACATGCCAGGATAGCAGTCGGGCACCCTATTGGTCACTGCAGTGGACTTCATAAAATGCTCCCAGGTACACAGCTCCCTTACCTTGTGAGCTGAGCCCCCCCCAAAAAAAAACGCACTACCCCCAACTGTGCACCTATATGTTGGTACAGAGGGTTTCTGGTGGGTTTTGGAGGGCTCGCTGTTTCCTCCACAAGTGTAACAGGTGGGGGGGGGGGGGGGTATGGGCCTGGGTCCACCTGTCTGAAGTACACCACACCTACTACTAAACTACTCCAGGGACCTGCATGTGCTTTAATGGACCTGAGTGTGACATATGAGACTGGCATAGAGGCTGGCAAGTAATGTTGTTCATCACAATTTTAGGGGTTGAGAGGGGGTTAGTGACCACTGGGGGAGTAAGAGGGGGGTCATCCCTGATTCCTTCCAATGGTCATCTGGTCATTTGGAGCACCTTTTTGTGCTTTATTCGTAAGAAAAACAGGTCTAAGTGAAAACGTCCAAGTTTTAGTCCTGGACGTCTTTGCTTTCTTCCATTATGGCTCAAAGACGTCCACGTTTTAGGAATGCCCAAGTCCCACCTCGAAAACACCTCCGATATGCCCCCTTGAGATTTGGATGTCCTTGCGACGGACTTCTGACAAAGACATCCAAAATGTGGTTTCGATTATACCGATCTGGATGTCTCTGTGAGAAGGATGTCCAAGTGCCGATTTATGTCACTTTTTGGACGTCCATCTCTTTCGAAAATGAGCCTGAAAGTATGGCTTAGTATACTACTTACAATGGCATGAGAGTGATGCCAGATCAAAGGAAAGCAAGAGGGGGAGGGGAGAGGAGACTGGGAAAAAGCTGGATCTGGGGAAGGGGAGAATGAGATGCAGTACTATGAAGCAGGGGAGAGAAGAGGGAGAGAGATACCTGTCTTATCTAGATTGTAAGCTCTTTGAGCAGGGACTTTCTTTTGTGTATGGTGTGCAGCGCTGCGTATGCCTTGTAGCTCTATAGAAATGATAAGTAGTAGTAGTAGATACTGGCCTCGGAGTGGGAGTGCAGGAGAGAGGGAGAAAGAAGGGTGAGGAACATGGGAAAGGGACACAGGGCAGATGCTGAACATGGGGGGAACAGGGATGGGAACACAGAGAGCAAATGCTGAACATGGGGGAAATAAGGACAGGGACACAGAGGGGAGGTTATGGATAGGAAAAATAGTGAGTCAGAGGGAATGACAGTGGACATGGAGAGAAAAAAAGTCAAATAGACAAGAGAAATAAAGATGGGGGGTGGATACTGGAATGCATCTTGTAAAAAGGAGAGAGGAAAACAGGCAGGATAGAAGGGAAAGAAAAGGCAGGCAGTGGATGGAGGAGGCAGAGAAAGTTGGCAGACACCATATGGAAAGGGGGAAAGTGCAGACAGTGGATGTAAGGGGCAGAGAAAGCAAACACGCTGGATGAAAGGGAGAGAGAAAGAGAATAGATGCTGGATGGAAGGGAGAGAGTGAAGAGAAGGCAAGGAAAGCAGAAACCAGAGACAACAAAGGTAGAAAAAAAGGTTTATTTATTTGCTTTAGAATAAAGGAGTATTGTAGCTGTGGTGATAAATAGAAAATGAAAATAAGGTGATCTTTTTGTTGGACTAATTTTAATACATTTTTGACCAACTTTCCATCCTTATGTCAGGACAGGGACCGTAACAGCAGTATACTGTACTGACCTGAGGAAGGAGGTTTTGGCCTCTGAAAGGTAATTGAAAAAGTATTAGTCCAATAAAATGGTATTATCTTATTTTCTATGTTTTGTTTTATTTCTATTTTTTAATTTGTAAAGTGGTGATTGGTATTTGTCAGTTTTTTCAAATTTACTTCTGCTATCTTTATATTTTGCACAGGGGACATGCATCACTGTTTCAGTGGTATTGCATTGTATGCAGAATCTGGCCTCTTGGGGGTTCAGTTTAATTTTTGTCTACATATTTCTATTTTAGTTTGTGGTTACTTATTCTGTACTTGGTGAGGATGTTTCTGTGTCCTAGGTTTGTGAAAAAGACATGGTTTTCTGTTGGCAGGATCATTTTTACTAATGTCTTGTTTAGTTTTACAATGGGTATATTGATGTTCTCGTGCTCACTGCAAGGTTTAAGATGCTGCCTTTCCTAGATACACCCTTGTTGTGTGACTCGTGGATTATTAGTAAAAATAACTAGCCGTTGAGCCCGTAAAAACGGGCTAGTAAAGGAAGGGGGAGGGTTGAAAGGCCCCCCCCCCCGGATAGGTCGCCGCCGCCGCCCCTCCCCCCCCGGAGTCGCCACAACCCCTCCACCCGGGCCGGGTTCCTGGCTTCACTATTCAAACCGCCGGAACGCAGCACACAGCTCATCTGAGCTGCCATCGGCCTTCCTTCTTCTCTGCGTGTGTTTTCCGCCCTCATGTGACGTAACGTCGGCGAGGGCGGGACACAGGCAGGTAAGGAAGGCCAATGGCAGCTCAGATGAGCTGTGTGCTGCGTTCCGGCGGTTTGAATAGTGAAGCCAGGTACCCGGCCCGGGTGGAGGGTGGGTGGGGGGAGCGGTAGTGGCAACCCTTGGGGGGGGAGCGGTGGCGACGGCGGTTCCCTCACTCGCAGGTGCGCAGGTTCCCTCTCTGTCATGCCCCCGTCATCACATATTGACGCAGGTGCGTGACAGAGAGGGTCTGTACTGTGCATTTGCGAGTGAGTACGCCTCTTGCCATTTATATGTTTGATATTTTCATATAGAGGAGAGGGTGTTAATAAATAATTGGCCCCATGTGTCAAATACGCTAGGTATGCTACTGACCAAAAGCTAGAACTAGGAAATCCAAGAAGTCAATGCAACACTGGAGAAATGGGAATATTTTTCTTTCTGAACTATGTAAAATATGGTGGGGTAGATATTCAAAGGGGTTTACCTGGGTAGGAGAGGCTTCTGCTCAGTTAAACCCTGCTGAGCCCAGCCGGCTGCCATGTAACCAGGTGGTGCTGCTGAATATCACTATTAACCAGCCACTCACTAACCGGATAGGTAAGAGGCAGTCTTGGGGGTGGGGGGGGGGGGGGGAGTTTAGGCAAAGTTGTAACAGTCAGTGATGATATTCTGCTAACTGTTTAAGTAAGCGCATAAACTGCAGTAGTGCAGACACCCCTGATTGTGTGGATAACATGAGGAAGGTTCTAGCGAAGCTTGAAGAATGGTCCAGAATTTGACAGCTAAGATTTAATGTTAACAAAAATGCAGGGTCACGAGAACAGTATAGTTTAGGGGGTGAAGAACATTTGTGCACAAAAGAGGATTGGGACTTGAGTGTGATGTATGTAATGATCTTAAGGTGGTGAAACAGGTAGAAAAGGCAGTGGTGATAGCTAGAAGGATATTTGGGTGCACAGGGAGAGGAATGGTTAGTAGAAAAAAAAGGTGATGATACCCCTGTATAAGATTCTGGTGAGACCTCATTTAGAATATTGTATATACAATTCTGGAGATCACATCTTCAAAAAGATATAAACAGGATGGAGCTGGTCCAGATGGCAACTACTACAATGGTCAGTCATCTTTGTCATAAAGCGTATGGGGACAGACTTAAAGATCTCAATATGTATACTTTGGAAGAAAGGCTGGAGAGGGGTGATATAGAGACGTGGAAATATCTACATGGCATAAATGCACAGGAGGTGAGTTTCTTTCAATTGAAAGGAAGCTCTGGAATGAGGGTGCATAGAATGAAGGTGAAAGAGAATAGACTCAGAAGTAATTTGAGGAAATACTTCTTCATGGAAGATGGCAAATTTATTGCAATGGCCTCCCAATAGAGGCGGTGGAGACAAACTGTATTTGAATTCAAGAAAGCTTGGGCCAAGTACATAGGATCTGTAAGGGAGTGACAGGGAGAGTAGATTGGATGGATGGGCAGACTGGATAGGCCATATGGTCTTGATCTGCCTTCATTTTTCTATGTTTCTATAAAGATCCAGGTTCTATATATGGCGCCTAAAAACTCTGCACAGAATAAATTTTCACCTAAACGTATTCTGTAAGCAATGCCAATATTTAGGAATGACATATAGAATATGCTTAGTTGATGTCACAGCGCTTAAAACTATGCACATCCATTTACACCAATGGAAATGTGTCGTAAATGCCGGCGCATAGATATAGGTGCATATGGGCACATTATATAACAATATGCGTAAATTTTGGAACACCCACAAATTGCCCATTTCCCTGCCCATAACCATGCCTCTTTTGGGCTGTGCACATTAGAATTTAGGCACAGTGCATTACAGAAAACACTTAGGGCCCTGTTTACTAAGCAGCACTAAGGGCGCATTAGCATTTTTAGTGCATGCTAATGATTAGCAAGCACTAAATATTAAGGGGCCCTTTTACTAAGCCGTGTGAGTGCCTACGTGTGCTGAACGCGTGCCAAATTGGAGTTACTGTCCGGTTACCATGTGGCCCTTGTGGTAATTTCAATTTTGGCTTGCGTATGCTAAGCGCGTCTGAAAAATATTTTTTATTTTCTGGCACACATAATGGGCGTGCGCAGGTCATTATCGCCCAGATTCTTTACCGCTAGGTCAATGGCTGGCGGTAAGGTCTCACACCCAAAATGGACACGTGGCAATTTTGATTTTGCCACATGTCCATTTTCGGCAAAAAAAAGAGGCCTTTTTTACAAGCGCGCTAAAAAATGGATCGGAGCATGCCCAAAACTGGCACTTACACTACCGCAAGTCATTGCGGTACCCCTAACAGGCTTATTTTTGAAAGAGAAGGACGCCCATCTTTCGACACAAATCGGAAGATGGGCGTCCTTCTCCTAGGGTCGCCCAAATCGGCATAATCGAAAGCCAATTTTGTGCGTCCCCAACTGCTTTCCGTCGCTGGGATGACCAAAGTTCCCGGAGGCATAGCGAAGGCAGGACTTGGGCGTGCCTAACACATGGGCGTCCTAGACCCATAATCGAAAAAAGAAGGGAGTCCCTGACGAGCACTTGGGACGACTTTACTTGGTCCTTTTTTTGTTACGACTAAGCCATGAAAAGGTGCCCGAACTCACCAGATGACTACTGGAGGGAATCGGGGATGACCTCCCCTTACTCCCCCAGTGGTCACTAACCCCCTCCCACCCTCAAAAAAAATTCTTTAAAAATAGTTTTTGCCAGCCTCTATGACAGTCTCAAATGTCATACCCGGGTCTATCGCAGCAGTATGCAGGTCCCTGGAGCAGTTTTAGTTGGTGCAGTGCACTTCAGACAGGCGGACCCAGGCCCATACCCCCCTACATTTACATTTGTGGAGGAAACAACGAGCTCTCCAAAACCCACCACAAACCCACTGTACCCACATCTAGGAGCCCCTTCACCCATAAGGGCTATGGTAGTGGTGTACCGTTGTGGGTAGTGGGTTTTGGGGGGCTCAGCACACACGGTAAGAGAGCTATGCACCTGGAAGCAATTTCTGAAGTTCACTGCAGTTCCCCCTAGGGTGCCCGGTTGGTGTCCTGGCATGTGAGGGGGGCCAGTGCACTACGAATGCTGGCTCCTCCCATGACCAAATACCTTGGATTTGGTCGTTTCTGAGATGGGCGTCCTCAGTTTCCATTATCGCCGAAAATCAGAAATGACCAGGTCTAAGGATGACCATCTCTAAGGTTGACCTAAATTTTCAGATTTGGGCATCCCTGACCATCCAACGAAAGATGGACGGCCATCTTCTTTCAATAATACGGGTTTCCCCGCCCCTTCACGCGGATGTCCTGCGAGGACGTCCTCAGAAAAACCTGGGTGTCCCTTTCGATTATGCCCCTCTAAGTCACCCATAAGAACATATGGGCAACTCTAGCAGCTAGCACAGCTTAGTAAACAGGACGTTTAGGGGTCCTTTTATCAACTTAAGTGGCTACGTGTTAGTTGGCTCAAAAATAACCGAATATTCAAAGCTGAAGCCCAGATGGAGCTTGACTGTAGTGAGGTGAGCCCCTGCTCCCTGACTTGAGCTTTGAGGAGGCACCTCAATTTTGGACGCCTTGGTGGGGGCATCAGTTCATCCCTTGCTTAAGGCAACAGATTGCCTTAAGCTGCCCCTGAGTTCCAGTATCCATGTGATTCATATTGGAAAATTGGCCTCAAGATTGGGGGCGGTTGTCTCATGGTTCCACAACCCCTTGAACAGGCTCTGCCTGTTTCCAACCATGTGGGAAATCTCCATATTGGAGCAGTATTCCAGCAGTCATATTCCCAATACATGATTAATAAGGTGTGATCCGATATTGCTAGAGAGCCTATTTCCACTAATAACATTTTAGAAAAAAATGTATTCTAAAACTAATAAATAATCTATATCACTTTGTGATTCATGGGCCCTGGAAAGAGTAATACATTCCCTCTCCCCTGGATGCAAAATTCTGCACACATCTAACAAATCAAAACCTTGAAATAATGTATAACCTCACCAAATCCCTTTATTTTGTTTGTCTTGCTGGTGCTGTCCCTATACATCCTATTGTCTGCTACATTATTAAAATCTCAAGAGGTGCCCCATTACGTGTATATAGAGGTGAGTTCTGTAAATGTCACCTAAAAATTCAGTGCCCCCCAAAAACTTACTTAAGCAGTATTCTATAACTTGCATCTAAAGTTTGGCGCGGTTTATAGAATAATGCATATGCGGAAAGGTCGCATTGAAATTTAGGTGCCATCATTTGTACGTTGGGAGAGGTATGAGAAATGGCCCATATTTGAACTTCAGGTAGCCTGGGCACAAGGAAGAGACATAACATAAAAACATAAGAATAGCCATACTGGGTCAGACCAATGGTCCAGCTAGCCCAGTATCCTGCTTCCAACAGTAGCCAATTCAGGTCACAAGTACCTGAAGCAGAGAAGACTGCAAAGTATTGATCTTTGAGAGATTTGGACAGGTATGGGGGTTGGATGATAGGAGTGGGGCACAATATTGGCCCTCAGGGAGAACAGAGCAGGAAGAGAGCACAATGAAAGGGGATACAATATGGGGTCTGTTTTCAAAAGAATGAATTGGTAGATCCTTTGTATAACTAAATTTTCAGTAAGTAGATGAGCAGCAACTTAGCCATCTGGGTTCTAATTGAATAAGGGGCTCATTTATGAAAGAGAAAAACATCCAAAAAGTATCATAATGCAGCATTTAGACAAATTTCTTCTCAAAACATCCAAATCAGTATATTCAAAACCTATTTTACAGACATTTGTCTGTGCAATTTGTCTGCAGTGCATCGAAAACACAAGAGGGAGTGTTGGTGTCATTTCAAAGGCAGGATTAGGGCATGCCTAACACGGATGTTTTACAGCCATAATGGAACAAAACCAAAATGTCTACGGCAAAAACGTCAATGTTTTGGTCTAGACCTGCTTTCCTAACAAATAAGACACAAAAAGGCCCCCTAAATGACCAGATAACCACTGGAGAGATTCAGGGATGACCCCCTTACTTCCCCAGTGGTCAGTGACCCCTCCCACTCCTAAACAATATAAATAATAATAATACTCACCAGCCTCTATGACAGCCTAAGATGTTATAGCCAGGTCCATTAGAGCAGCATGCAGGTCCTTGGAGTAGTCGTGGTGGGTGCAGTGCACTGTAGACAGGTGGACCCAGGCATATACATCCCCATACCTGCTGGCTCCTCCTACATTCTAATAGCTTGGTTTTGTGCGTTTTTAACTTGTACGGTTTTTGTTCAAAAATAGCCTGAAAAAATAAACGCACAAAGCACAAAACCTTGTTTGAAATGATATTTTTGAAAAAAGAGATAGATGTTTTTCTTTTTTTTTTTTTAAATGGTTACATTTGCTATTCGGACAAAGTTTGACTTAGACGTCATACTGAAAATGCCCTTCCACATCGGCTAAGGTAAATTTAACACCAAAACATAGCCAGGAAGATTATGATTGAAATTTAGCCTGAAGATATCTGGCTAAATATAGCTGGCTGTCATGGTTGCTCACCAATTCTTTGAAAATTGGCCCAGTTCAAATATCTGCTGTTGAATATGCATAAATATGCACACAACACACTGAGTGTGTGTGTATTAAATATCTACTAGGAAATAACATCTGTCTGTCTAATGAGGTTATTTCCAGTAGACATTTGCAGATGCTTTATTAAAGTAGTACAGTTGTAAATCCATTATCATTGGAGACAGGATCTGTATTATGTCCCTTGGTCATAGAAGCATTTATGGATAGTTTTGTTATGGATGTGCATGTAAACATTTTTTTTCTTTTTAGCAGAGGTCACCACTCTTTTCTTTAAAATTAGTTTTATCAAAAATGAAATTGTAACCTACCTTTCTTATAAATGCTACATCCAGCCTCATGCCTTTCAATCACTCAGATTCCTGGCAGTAATGTAATAATGAAATGATTTCCTTGGGGGAGGAAAAGAAGAATGTTCTATCCATAACTGTACATAGAATTTAATCATATGGCTGTCAAGAACAGCTCCAATGAGTCGACAAGATTAGCAGTCATTAATCTATTCTCTGCCTGTGGTTGTTTGGATCTATGTGCCTAATAATGTGCCAGTGTGTGTGTTTGTTTATATACGTATATTTATCTGTATTTTTATCTACTTGTGTTAAAAACAACATTTTTCAATGGTGATAGATTCCATTGAAAGATGAAAATAACATTTTATTTTGAAGTTTATTTCCTCTACATTATGAGTTTTACCATGTGCTGAAACTGGTATGTTCTGTGCTAAACTTCTAAAGGCACTTCACAATTCCTTAGTTATACGGCCAGGGTTTGGAGGCAGTGGAGTATACAGAACCTAGATGAGAGCACCAAAATCATGAGGACATTAGCTTTCTAAGTAGTATCTCTTTTAAGGATGTATAGGGCTGTCTAAATGTATTGCTTTCAGGAATACCCCAAAAGTCTTTGCAACTAGAAGACTCTAGGAGAAAGGATGTCCATTTAGATGATGCCAGAAATTATCTGTAGAGAAGTGAATTCATAGGTATATGCACACACAAGCGATTTGCAAACACAAAACCTGTTAGCTGCCCAAACGATCTGAATAAGCCATGAGGAATACCCAAACCTAGTTAACTGCAGATAATCCTAGCTTGCATTCCTCCATATGCATGGAAACGATGAACATAAGAATAGACATAGTCCATCTAGCCCAGTATCCTGCTTCTAGCAGTGGCCAACTCAGGTCACAAGTATTTGACAGAATCCCAAATAGTAGCAAGATCCATGCTACTGATCCCAAGGACAAGCAGTGGCAATCCCCATGTTTATATCAATAGCAGTCTATGGATCTTTCCTCCAGGAACTTGTCCAACTTTTTTTTTTAAATCTAGATACACTAACCTCTGATACCACATCCTCTGGCAACGAGTTCCAGAGCTTAATTTTTCATTAAATGAAAAATTATTTCCTCCTGTTCGTTTTAAAAGTAGCACCATGTCATTTCCTTGAGTGTTCCGTAGTCTTTGTACTTTTAGAAAAAGTTAAAAAAAAAAAAAAAACTATTTACGTTTTCTCATTCTACACCACCAAGGGTCTCATTTTCAAAAGAGAAAAACGTTCAAAAAGTGTCATAAAGCACCACTTGGATGGATTTCTTCTCTAAATGTCCAAATTGGTAGTTTTGAAACCTGTTTTGCAGACATCTGTCTATGCATTGCATCTGCAGTGCATCCAAATCACAAGAGGGCATGTTGGGGGTGTTTCAAAAGTGGGGTTAGGATGTGCCTAACAGTTGTACGTTTTACAGCCATAATGTAACAAAATGAAAATGTCTAGGGTGAAAACTTCAATGTTTTGGTCTAGACCTGTTTTCAGAATGAATAAGACACAGGGAATGACCCCTTTACTCCCCCAGTGGTCACTGACCCCCTACCGCCCCCCCCAAAAATGTGAATAACAATAGTACTCACCAGCCTCTATAACAGCCTCAGATGTTATAGCCAGGTCCATTAGAGTAGCATGGAGGTCCCTGGAGTAGTGTAGTGACAGGTGCACTGCACTGTAAATAGGTGGACCCATGCCCATACCTCCCTTTACCTGTTACACTTGTGGTGGAAACTGTGAGCCCTCCAAAGCTCACCAAAAGCCCACTGTACCAAACAGAGGTGCCACCTACACTCATAAGGGCTATTGTAGTGGTGTACACTTGGGGGTAGTGTGTTTTGGAGGGCTCAGCAGACAAGATAAGGGAACAACAGTGAGATATGTACATTGGAGCATGTATATGAAGTCCATAGCAGTGTCCCCTAGGGTGCCCATTGCTCTCCTGGGATGTCTGGGGGACCAGTCTTCTAAAAGAAAAAAATCCTGGCCCCTCCTACACCCCAATTACTTGATTATGTTCTTTTTTTTTCTTCGAAAATGGCCTGAAAAGATAAATGTACAGTGCAAAAAAACTTGTTACAAACAGTATTTTCGTTAAAAAAAAAAAGTAGATGTTTTGCTTTTTTGAAAATGGCTATATTTCGCATTCGGATTTTGGATGTTTAGCGCAAAACGTCCAAACTCCGACATAGATGTCATATCAAAAATGCCCCACCACGTATTTTGTAGACCTCTTATCATATCCCCCTGAAGAAACAGAGTGAATGAAAGAGAAACACAGATGTATAAATACATAAAAAAAGAAGGATGTATAGGAGAGGGGAAGGGGGAGGAGGCACCAGTTATGAGACATATCTAAATCTTATGGACTTCTTTATAAGCATTCATCAGTGCTGCAGCTGCTTCTCCAATGACGTGAAAGCTTACAGCATAAGTGTTTTACACACAACACACTGAGCAAATCCTTTTTTATTAACTGAGTTGAACTTTAAAATTATGTTATGACCAAAAATCAATAAAGAGAAACTGATTTAAGTTCATCCAAGTGTGAAGGGGTTTATTACTGGCGCTACATCACTCTAATGATGTACTCTTAAAAAATTTGTTTTTGTGATATATTGCATCTATTATTGCTAAAAGGATAAAACTGCAAAGCAACACTGGAGATTAATAAATCAATTTAAGAAAAATGGGCAGATAGCCAAGGGGGAAATAACAAAATCTAATTTAGCATGTTCTAAATATTACACAATTGTAATGTATGTAGGCTACACCAACAACAAGACTACAGGGGTTTATATATAGAATGGGGTTTGCCTGTTTTTGCAGATGTGTGATCGGATATACCAGAATTCCCTCTAGCAATTGTACAGTGAAACATTGCTGATATATAATGCTGCTCTAGCTAATTTCCTCATTTAACCGACTAGGTCACTATGTACTACAGATGCATACCAGAGGGCTTCGTCCCTCGGGTTTCACAGAATATTTCTCTGAGATTGTAAAAGCAACCAAACATTTGTCTACCTGTCTATCTCTTTGTCTGCTTAGATTTATCTTACTGACTTCCCAGCAGGTACAATGCTGGCTTGTGAAAAGCCCAATACTTTATATAGCGCTGATCTTTTGTTAGGGGTATGCACAGATCAAAATTTGGGGGATTTTTTGGGGCTTTTTACAGTTGTTTTCATTCATACATTAGTTTTAATTTTATGTTTACATTTTTTTATTCAACATTTAACAAACACCTTAAGTATAGAAAATCATTAATTTCTGATTAAAATAAACAACAAACGAGTACCTACCCTCCCTTTCCCTATAACCACCCTACCCCCTTCCCTCCACTATGCTCTGGGGTTTACTAACACATACAAATTAGAAAAGATATCAATGTCCAGCTAAATTGTTCAAAATAAGACTACAAGCATTTGAGGGAAGTTCCTGTATATAGGCTTTCCAAACCTGCAGGAAACTTTCCTTGCACTTAAAGGCATATCAAGACACAGCTTCAGCAGCATTAGTGAGTTCAATCTATTCCTTCAAAACTAATGTGTAGGGAGTCATCACTCATCCGGTGACAAAGAATACATTCCCCCACCCCCCACCAAAACAGCCTTAGAAACCAACAACCAAGGTCCCCTCCCCCGTATCCCTAGAAGATCCATTTTACCAAGCAGTGTGCCCATGGGATCCTCCCTAGGACACTGGCCAATTATTGTCCCCAAATAGCCAAAATGTTTACTCCATTCCCAGAGAGCATGGAAATAATTGTTGTCCCCTCTTGTGAATTTTGGACATATGTGGGACTGTGGGGTCCCTGCCTGAAAGGTCTGAGTTAGGGAGCAATAGGCTCTGTATATTATTTGAAATTGACACTCTTAGAAATCAGCCCCATACACTGCCATTGGTATTTGTGAGAGTAGGGACAGAACATTGAGGGAATGAACTCCCAATCCCAAGTCAATTTCCCAATATCTCAGGGGTTTAGAGTCTTTTGGGAGCATAATTGATACAGGGCTTTATGGAAATATGAGACCTGGCCTCGATCTAGGAGTTCGCATCCCAAAAGGTCCTCCAGGGCTTTAATTAGGTGGGTCTCCAGGGCCTGCAGGTGCAGAAGATTGGATATAATGAGCTATTTGTATGTAAGCAAACTGATCCCCCTCCCCTGATAGTATGATGTAGGCGGTCCCTTAAAGAGACATAAAGCAGTACTGAGCCATCATCTCTTAAGAATGCTCAACTTGGTCAAATCCCTGCCTAGCCCAGTTTTGGATAGCACCCAAGTCTAATCCTGGATGAAAGATCTCGTTACCCCCTATGGGAAGCAGTTCCTTTTCCCTGTGGATGGTTGCTGTGACGGGAGAGTCAGCCTTGAGTTGCTGTGAATACTCTAAGTATATGTTCTCTTTTGTATTTGTGTCATTTGATGTGATTTAGTTCTATTTTCAATATGGGTGAGTTTGTGTGCAAGTCTGGATGCCTGTTCATTTCTATCCACAATTAGAGTTCCTTTCATTCTTTTTGAATTTGTTTTTTTTATAAACTGCTTCATTTTGTGCACAAGGTAAGAGGTATATCAAAATAATAAATGATGTAGCAGAGTGCCTCCACTGGGACATCAGAAGGTACCACAAATGATGAAGATGTTGCAGTAGAACACTAGGGGTCCTTTTTAGTAAGGTGTGCTAGCGTTTTTATCGTATGCCAACCATATAGACACCCATAGGAATATTATGGGCATCTACATGGTTAGCATGCACTAATGTCTCTAGCACAGCTTAGTAAACAGGGCCTAAACTTCCTATCTGATGGCAGTTCATCTGTCTTAGCATGTAACAAATTAAGTCACTTGGGACAAAGAGCTCATTCGTAATTGATTGGGGTAAACACAGAGGTGTCCCTCAGCCAATCATGAAGATGTCGCAACTGACAGGTCAGATTGAAAACTAACTAGTCAGGAAGACAATATCCCCCCCCCCCCCCCCCCCATTTCCACAGGCCCAAGATAAGCTCTAACTTCATCTTGGGTTCCTTCCCATCCTATAAGAATCTCATCAGAATCCACTTCAGATGTGACCAATCTTTCTTCAGAAGGCATAGATGAAACCTCTGAAACATATATAACCATTGAGGGAGTAGTACCATATGGCAGAGACTCACCTGGCCTGTCAAGGAAAGGGGTAATGGCCCCATTTGAGCAATTGCTCTCTTGTATTTTCCATGAGCCTATTGACATTGTCTTTATATAATAAAGTAGTATTTGTTGTTATAATTATCCCCAAGTATTTAAAGGAGTCTCCTGCCCACTTCAAGGGAAAGGGGTCCCGCCAAGTTGCCTGGATTGTAGGATCAGTAGCCAGGGCCTGATGTGGTCCCGCTTCACAAAAGTTGTGACAAAGAAGAAGCTGGAAACTACAGTCTGGTAAGCCTCACTTTGGTTAATGGAAAAGTAATGGAAGTGATGCTGAAGGAAAGGCTAGTGAATTTCCTGGAATCCAATAGGTTACAAGATAGAAGACAACATGGTTTTACCAAAGAATAAATTATGCCAAACAAATCTGATTGAATTATTTGACTGGGTAACAAGAGAATTGGATTGAGGACATGCACTAGATGTAATCTACATAGATTTCAGCAAACCCTTTGACATGATTCCTCATAGGAGGCTCTTGAATAAACTTGACAGGCTGAAGTTAGGACCCAAAATGGTGAACTAGATTAGCAACTGGTTGACGGACAGATGCCAGAGGGTGGTGGTTAATTGAATTCATTCGGAGGAAGGAAAGGTGAGTAGTTTGAGTGCCTCAAGGATTGGTGCTGGGGCCAATTCTGTTCAATATATTTGTAAGTGACATTGCCGAAGGGTTAGAAGGTATATTTTGCCTTTTTGCAAATCATACCAAGATTTGTAACAGAGTGTATCAGCTAAGGCTAGTGTTGGGCTAGCTTGTACAGACTAAGAGGCTCATTTTCAAAGCACTTAGCCTCCCAAAGTTCCATAGAAACCTATGGAACTTAGCCTCCCAAAGTGCTTTGAAAATATGCCTCTAAGTGTCACATATAGCAATCGATTTAGGAATGTGAGGACAGTGCTGGGCAGACTTTGATGGTCTGTGTCCCACAAATGACAAGATGGATTTGGATAGGACTTGACGACAACTCCAGTAGTTGGAAAACAAGGATAGAGCCGGGCAGACTTCTATGGTCTGTGTTCCAGAAACAACAAAGAAAGACCATGATCAAGTATATAATATCACGTTCATTGTTGATTTAATCTAGAATTGAGAATGAATGTGACTGCTGGGCAGACTAAATGGACCATTCAGGTCTTTATCTGCTGTCACTTATGTTACTAGTCTGAAGTCTTTTCCTTGGCTTTTTTTTTTTAATTTGGTCTCTCCACCATTTTTATAAATGTTTAAGTAGTAATCCCTTAGTTTATTTATTTTTGTTTGTGAATTTTTCATTAAGAAATAATTCTTTTATTTATGTGTGTTTCACAAATTTTTTTTCTTGTTGTAAATCTGTTTATGCATTTGAAAAAGCTCAATAAAAATATACATTAAAATAAAAAAAGCCAAAATATGCAGTCTATGGTCACACCATCCTGAGTGTGCTTGATCGTTTCTTATCTCAATGTTAGGCCTGGTTGCTATTTGGATTGAGAAAATAAGCACATATTTTTCCTTTAATAATTTGGCAGGATCCACACATACCCTTGTAAAATGTGACATATATGGAAATCCTTCCACACCATGCCTGGAACATGCTCTGTTGAAATCTGTGTGCTGCGGATATACTTATGTAACTAGCAGTTTTTCTAAAATCACTACTTAACAAGTATATGCCCATTTACACATGTAAACTAGCTTTTTACAGATGTAAATGCTGCAGAACCCTTCAAAAAGTGCCTCTTTAGGCTGTTAGAAATGTCAATCAGGTTTGAGTTCAGCCTTCTAGGTTTCTTGTCTCTCCTTATAAGGTAGCACTTAATGATGGTTGTGCTAGTGTAGCTCAGAGTAATTACATTGCCATGAATGCAATATTTCTACATATACATGCAACAACGTATTTATTTAAAGGGTTTTAATGCCCTGATTTTGAAACTGGATACTAAAAATCTCAAGTAATACATTACAGTTTCGCATGAATTACAATTCCGTAGATATTAATAAATAACATTTTCAAATTTGCACTGATCATTCATTTTAATGTCTGAAAACTACACTTGCATGGTAGCTAACAGGATTAAATATTAAGACCAAGCAATTGTTTGGCATGTATTATAAATGGATCTTCTTCAAATGTTATATACATTATCAGTCTATGTTTTGCCTCTTCCAGAAAATAAGTCTTAAAACAGTATTGATAAAAGTATTGATTTTTTTTTTACCAAGTGATTAAAGAAAACTCAATTCCAGTGCATTGGGCACCATTTTAAACTGTATCTATAGTTTTCATATTGTTAAAAGACCTACATTAAAAAATAAATTTTCAGGTCTTTAAAGATTCACCTCTGTATTTTTTTTTGTTCTTTCACATTTTGGCAAGAACACAATAATTGATCACATCTATTCATAGAACCTTGACTGTGCTTAGTATGTATAGCAATCAAACCGAGCATTTCAAAATAATTTCAAAAACTGAATACATGATGCATTGATAAAACTTAGATTTTGGTTATTAATTCAGAACCTTCACTGGGCTTGAAAATGGACTCAGGTCTCAGTTTCCATGTCCACTGAACAGGAATAAGAGTATTCCTGGTTGGCTTGTTTTGTTTAATTTAATTTGAGATCCTAATATTCTGCCTTCGCTCAAAGCAGATTACGATAAAAGTTATAACATTGGCACTTGCATTTCCCTTTCACCTCTCTTACCTATACACCAAAATGATCTTGCCAATGTCTGGCAATTAAGTGGCAAGACACTGGCTGCAGCTTTATGAACACAATTTTAACATAACTTACTATAAAACCAGAACATCAATATTTTGTTACCCACTCCCAACCTTCACAGCTAGACAGTATTGAACTAGGTGGTCCCTTCCTTCCAATTACTCATTCAGTTTAATACCCCAAAGTTCACTCCGTGCTCAGATCTCGTGGCGGTAACATACACAAGCCACAACTTCATAAGGCTTCACTGAGCCTAACAATTCATCACCATGATTCTTCTCCTTTACTGTCCCACCCAACTTATTCCCCAGCGGTGACAGCATTAGCTTGTCATCGCTTTCCTCACATGAACAGCTCCAGTCTGTCTGCTTCCATAATATCACTTTAAAATGTATCCAAACCAATATCTGATAAGCGCCCGCCCCCCTATCCTGGCGATAAAGCCCCGTAGAATCTCTAGTAATGAATTCATGTGACAACACCATCCCCCCACATTTCCATCACAAAGCATGCCACATCAGCATTAACTCGCTTTCTCAATCACTCCATTGCTTTTATTTTCCATGCTTCTCTCCACACCACCCTAGGAATTATAATAGACCATGGAAAACAAGTGAGAGGAAAATAACATGCAGCAATGAAAAATGTCTTCTTCATCATATGGATCAAGTCAACCCCTTTTATCTTACAAAGATCATTAAACCCCCCCCCCCCCTTCCAAGTGTACTATCACCATTTGCAGGGAAGAAAAACATCTAGGTTGCAACAAGGATGGAAGGAGCTGTTCTCACTCCATGCCCCGGATGCCCAGTCATCAAATGCGGACTCCCAGTGCTGAGAATCCCAAACTGGATCCCCAATGTAACTCCTTTGCTCGCTTCTGAGCCCAGAATACATAGGAATGCCCACAAAACCACAAACCATTGTCAATGGCCAAGGTATCTGATATTGAAACTACAGAAAATCAAATTAGCCATCAAGCCCCAATTGATCCACACGCATAACCTTGTAACAATTGCTTCTCCAACAACCCAGTCGTTTCAACATAGTCAGCTGTCCTCCTTCTGTGCCGCAAAGGAAGCTGCCTCTGTATGAAAAGAGTGAGTTAAAAATAAAACAAGCAGATCAATGGAAGTAGAGACAAACATTTATTTATAAAACACAAACCAGAATGATGCCCGACACAGGCCGTGTTTCACTCACACAGGGGCTGCATCAGGGGCTACAAAAGAATAAGGGCTTTGTTTACTAAGGTGTGCTAGCGTTTTTAGCGCGTGCACAAATTTATTGCATGCTAACTGTGTAGATGCCCATAGGAATATTGTGGGTGCCTACACAGCGTACGCTAAAAGCACTAACATGCCTCTAGCATGGCTTAGTAAACAGGGCCCTAAATAAACAATATCACAAATCAATAAAACAAAAATAAAGAATACGTACTAATGATTAAAAACTAAAAATACAAAACCATGACAAGCATTAAATAACATACAAAAATATGAATCAACCTCAAATGTGAGATACTATTCAATAAATAACATAAATAAAATATAAAAACATTATCATAAATAACCAAACATGGCAGGAATAAAACAATTACAAAGATCAAATCAATAGAAAGTATTTACTTATGGTATTTGCACATAAATAGGTAGATATATATAAAATTCATAATCAACATACTGGCGGTATAGCCAATAAAAAGAGCCCCCCAGATTTAACTGGTGAGGGGGAGGTAATAACATTGACTGAGGCTGCCAGTCTGACGTGGTTTTGAATTATAAGGTAGGATGGGGGTATTTTAAGAGTGGGATGGAGAAATAAGTTTAGCAGGAGCGAGGAAGGTTATGGGATGAAGGAAGAAAATGGGATATAATTAGCAACAGTGAGGAGAGCGAGGATTGGTGAAAAAAATGGAACTTGGTGGCTGGTGAATGAGAGAAAGGATTGGGGTGTTTACTGGATTTTTTGGCAGGCTGAGAAGCATTAGTGGGTGGGTAGGAATGGGTGAAGGTAGTGTGTGGTGTGGGGATTTTTCATGGCCCTCCCTTACCTCCCTACTTCTATTGTGGTTTTGTTTTGGGGCATTTTGGGTGATGGAAGGGGGTCAGTCACAAATTTGGGGCAGCCTGATATATGAGGATAAGGAGGCATCAGTTGCGGCTAATATAAGTTTTTGTGGGATTGTGGTCTAATGGATTAAGTAACTCATGGGTGGCACCACCACGGGTATAGGGTGATGTTTGAGGGATAAGGGTAACTCATGGTTGGCACTGCCGTGAGTGAAGTGTGGCTTAACAGAAGGGGTGGGGTGAGGAAATTTTGAAAAGATAGAGCTAGTTTCATTACCTAATGGCTCTGACTTGTGATAAGCCACTCTGGATGCCATTATAGTATTGAAAGGTTAAATTGTATTTGTTCAATGATTTACTAAGGTAAATGTGTTCAAATATTTAATAAAGCTGTGGCCAAAATTTGAATTCCTATTGAAGGACTGTTGAAGTTTCATTTAAATGTGAATGTTAATGTTTAGTTGAGACTGGCTGAGTATGTGAATGTCAATGCCATGTCTGACATATGTATCATAATAACTTAATTAGAACATAAACAACCTTCATCTGAACATGTTAATAGAAACAGGACACCTATATGGTGTATTCAAAACTCTTCACCATCATAAATATACAAAATCACTTCCTGAAAAAGGCACTGACAGCAAAATAGCACAAACAAAAAAACAAAGAAAACAAGTCATTACATTTAGAAAACGCAATTGCGCTTGAAAACCTTTAACTGTTGCACTTTAGAGAACAACAGTGGGTGTACAGTATCCATAGAACAACAGCGTTCTCATAACAATACTCAAAGATAAATCCAGCGGATCCACCACTCATGCTGTGCTCAAAGAGATGACAGCATTCACACAAAATAAAAAACAATTCACTAAGGAACCAAAGGCAAGAAAAGTTAACTTACCACGCTGAAGAAAATGGCAGCATTCTCTGTAGCAAACAGAAATGTTACTGAAGTGGGGGGGGGGGGGGGGGGGGAACCACCTGCAAAATGGTAACTTTTTTACACACATAGAGGTTGAAAGTCAAAATTAAACTAGTACCCAAATTTTTTTTTACTCAAAACTAACCAGCTAATATATAAGTTCAAACAAAAAAAAATAATTAAAAGAAGAATATGCAAATTTGGAAATGCAACGATGACACATATGCCTATGTCATAGTTGAAAAATATATGGAGTCAAGAGAAACTATTTAAAACTTAAAAAACTGAAAAAAATATAAAAATACTCCCCCCCCCCCCCCCCCCCCCCCCGTTTACAAAGCCGTACGGCAATGCTAACACAGCCCATTCATTGTGAATGGGATGTGTCGGCACTTGCGCACCGGCAGCTGCTGGTATGGCTTTGTAAATGGTTTTTTTGGGGGGGGGGGGTTGACTTCTGCATCTTCATATAAAATAGCATAATTCAAAAAATATAACAGTGGATTAGCAACTCAAACTGCTGCGCTGAAGATGATAACGTTCATACAAAATTTAAAATAAAAAATCTGCACTCACAGAGACGACAGCATTCATGCAAAATCAAAAACAATTCACTGAGGAACCAATGGCAAGAAAAGTTAATTTACTATTTTCCAAAAAAATGGCAGTATTCTCTCTAGCAAGCAGAAATGTTACTAAAACAAGTGGGGGGAATTGCCAGTGAAACAGTAACTTTTATACACACATAGAGGTTGAAAGTCAAAATCAAACTAGCACAAAAAAAACTTACTGAAAACTAACCAGCTAATATATAAGTTCAAACAAAAAAAAACAGTAAAAGAAAAATATACAAATACAATGATGACACTTATGCCTATGTCATAGTTGAAAAATATATACAAACTGGTGTCAAGAGAACCTATTTAAAAATATACAAAAATCTTTGCTGCATTTTAGAAAACAACGGTGTGTGCACAGCATCCATAGGATAAGCTCAGCTCCAAAGAATATTTTTCATCAGCAAACACTTTACATATAAAGTTATTATTGGATCTGTTGGATATGCATGCTTCCATCCATCAGGCTGATTCAAATGAGCTTAGCATAAAAAAGGATGAGCATGTAATCGTCATCAATCCATGGCATATTCTTTATTTTCTTTTTTTTGTTTTAATTATGATATATAATGAGTACTTAGCTCAATTTCTTCTTATTCCTTCATCAAAAGATGTATGTAAAATTATAGCAGGAGACATATCATCACCAAAATGAATTCATGTTTCGCCAATAGCTGTTTCAAGGTCAGTCTCCTGAGCAAGTAGGCTGCCAGGTTCCTGGAAAACCTGGTTGGTTTTCTACAGATGGAGATGGTTAGAAAATGCATGATTAGAGAGGTATTTGTCTTCAAGATCACCATCATAAAGGTTGGCAAGGGAAGGTGCCACGGTGGTAGTATTTACCATTGAATGAAAAATAATTCCTTATGAGTGCGATAGTGGTTAGTTCAACTACAAATTCACTCGGAATTCTGAGGCAGAAATCTCTATCAGTTATAGTTCTTCTAATAATATCAATTACCTCTCTATGAGGAATATTAGTGTAAATACGTTCTATATCTAAATTGACTAAAAGCATGTCACAGGCGGAAACAATAGGTCTTCCTGGAGGGGGAGGTAAGAGACTTATGTATCTTTGGAAGAATGTATAATGTGGGGAGAACTGGCTCCTTAACAACCAAAAATTCATATGGCTTCACTGAGCCTAACAATTCATCACCGTTCTTCTTCCCCTTTACTGCCCCACCCAACTTCTTCCCTACCTTAAGCAGTGACAACATTAGTTTGTCACTGCTTCCCCCACACAAACAGCTGCAGACTGCTTCCATGACATGCCTCTAACAGAACTTGTTTATCACTTAAAAATATAGTACCTGGCAAGATCCCCAAACAGTACAATACATTTTATGCCCTCCAAATGACAGCCCTCTCCACACTGCTGGAAGATGGAATGCACTCCATTTTACTGGCTACATTTATGGGGGAATTTACATCTACCTGCATGCATTAAGCTGGAAACAGATGTCTGCCTGGCAACCCTTGTGGCCACACAAGCCCACCCAGTCCAACTCTATCAGTGGGCACCCCAGTGCTTGATTTTCCTGACCCTGGCACCCCAATGCTTGATTTTCCTGACCTAAGTGCTGTAGCCAGTCCAACCAACCCCTCCCCCCAAGGGCACTAAAGGTCCTGACAGGCTGACTGCAAAAAATAAGGAAGGGTACACCGGCATCATCTCTGTCAACCAAACATCAACATCCTTATATCCCCAAGCCTCGGACTTATTCCAGGCCAATCCCTTACAAAACTGCTCATTGTAATTAAGCCATGCCCATCTGCCATAAGCCTTATAAGCCTGCAATATCATGTCCAAGTATTGCAGAAGGCCACATTACAGGGCGGGTTTAGCTTCCCCAAGCAAACTGGCATATGCATGAAAACCAAGTAGCTAGCTAAAAATAGTTGTAGAGACTCGTGACTGTGTCTTCTTATTCTCTGGCTTCGTCTCATCCCCTTTCTTGTTAGATCCATTATGCTCACACGCCATAAAGGCAAACAAATCAACATATTTCCCGCGCAAGATATGCTGTCACCATTTCTGCAACAGTGCACAGTTTAAAGGTGCAGTCTCACAGAAAGCCTGATGCGACATACACAATATCCCACCTCCCATAGCAGACCTCGAAGACAAAGGCACCTCCCCACTAGACAAACCTTGAGGCTGCTCCTACGATGGAGACGAGCACTCTGAAGACTCTGAGGGGTTCCAGGAGTCGGAGGACTCCCACACCTGCATAGGATTCCCCATGTAACCATTGTGCTGCCACTTCTCCACATCCAACCTCTCCACCATATGCTTAAAATGTGACAAGACTTTCCGATCCCTCAAACGCTGATGCAAATTCTTATGTTCCCTGCGGCCCACATGTCCTCCAGTCATCTCCCCTTTGCTACCCACCCTCCTGTCCTCTGCCCTCCCCCCCACACACACCCAGCCCACCCAGCCCACTGGTACCTTCTCCCAAATCATCCTTCACCCAAAAGGACTCACCAAGTTCAGGAGGCCGCAGAACAGCCCGAACTGCACAAAATATTTCATTCTGAAAAGACCCTCCGTCCTCCACACCAAGCAATTCAGCAGCAGACCCTGTAATTGGGCCCACACTAGACCAGCAGTTGACCACAGTCCTGGGACTGTCCTACCACGAGGCCCAATCTGCTGCCGCACTCTCTCACCAAGCGAACCGGAACTTTGTCGGGCCCTCTCATGTGCTCGCCCATGGGAGCCACCTACCTTCCTCTTACTCATGGTTTTCTTACCAGCCTTAGACGGAGCTGGCTTCTCCTGGCTGGACCCAACACCTGTCCCTTCCTTCTGCCTGCCTGGCATTAGACCTTCCCCTGACTTTCGTGTTGTCATTATTCTGAAAGGAGTAATAACTCCTGAAGAATTAGCCCAACCTCTTACCTCCTGGGCACCACACTCACCACTGCGGAATTCGGCAGTCCAGCTGCTGATACTGCTTTACCGCCCTCTTCAGCAATGCCACAGCACGTCCTCCCACCAGAGTGCACTGTGCACCACCAAGAAGCCTTCTGCTGCTGTTCCCACCACTTGTCCCGACAACTGTCTCATTAAACCTAAGGTACTGGAAACAACTCCATGGTGCTGGTCAGCAATGTCTCTGTATGGCAAGCCAAAAAACGCCCGAACCATCACTTTCCTCCACTTGCTCCCTCCCTCAGACTAAAGCTTCCCGCTCAAACCACAACATTCTAATCTGCCTTCCAACCACTCTTCTCCCACCCTTTCTCCTCACCTATCCTCCAATCACTGTTCCTATATCCCTAGACCCTTTGCCCCAACCAATCCCCATGCTACCTTTACTTCTTACCACACTTCTCACATATATCCCTTCCTCCTACCCATGCCCACTCATTTCCTCTAGCTTCCCTCCCCCCCACCAACTAAATGGCTGGCTCAAGGCAGCTCAGCGAAAGTTATCTGCCCCCAACTGCTTAATTGGGGGGCCCCCTAACTAATGCAACCACAATTATAAGTATGTCTAACCCATCTAAGTATCCCCTTTCTTTCTCTGATCCAAAAATCCCTTATATTATATCATAAAAAGATTGAAATATCTGATTAAAGAACCAGGCTTTTGTTATTTGCTAAACAATTTTATACAAGGTCTGTTCTTGTAACTCTAATGGAAGAGAATTCCATAAGATGGGACCTTCCTCCCCACCCCCCGCCCCCAATCTTTTTCCTTTTTTCCGGCAATCAACGAGCTTTTGAAGATAGTTAATTAAAGCAAACTTTAATTTTTGTTATCATTGATTTTTTTTTTTTTTGTAAATAGCCATAACTCTGTTTGATGAAAGGAATTGTGTATAATGTTACAAGATTATCACATAATTTAACTTAATTGGAAATTATTTTTTATTACCACCTACAAGCCTGAAAGCTGTTAAGGTGGTCTACCATTCACAGTAGTTGGGCATGACTTCCTTTTTAAAATGTACCATTTCTTTTATAAAGCATTATATTGTACATACCAAATAGAATATTTATATATATTTATATAATAATTGTATATGTATACACATATTGTCTCCAATATGTTGATTTTTCATACAGTTCAGTGTCAAATGTCTATGTTTAATTTTTTATCTTCATGTAGCAATTTGATTTGTGCAGTTATAATCCGAACAATGAACCTATCAATATACTGCAAGTAGGTGGCAGTATGAAATTATAGCCCTGGAGTTATATGATTTTAATAAGCAAGCACTGTTGTTTTGTCACCAAGGGTTTAACTTAAATAGGATACTGTCAGGTAAACAGTGTACACTTAATGATGTTCAGTCATGGGGAGGCATAGCACAGGAAAATGTTTTAGTCATCACTTAAGAGCATAGTAAACATTTTTCTCATGCTTCTATGCAATGGCCATCAATCCCAAGATACTGAGGGAAAGATGCAATTGCAATTCTGTTTCTCTTTTCTGCAAAACAACAACAAAAACTAGGTAGCAGACTCAAAAGTTTGTGGGGATTTCACTTTCTTCTGTTTTTAGGGGGGGAGGGGCTGCTGCAATAAAGCATGTTAGGCTTTAGCACACAATTTTGCAATGAATTTTGTGTATGAGCTAACCCTTTGCAAAGTCTCACAGCAACACAAGCACAGCACATTTAAATCTATGCTAATGAAGCTATTAGCTGTTCAGCAGAAATGCAGAGAAGTGCGCAGAAGACCAAAAGGCTGAGCCCAATGCCAGCTTTTTAAAGCAAGCTTTAAGAAGGAGTTGTGAAAGGGTAACTGAGTCTTCCACGGTCAGAATTAGTGAGGATTTATTTGCCTGTTTTTTGTCTTTACAGCAAACATATAAGAACCACAACTTTTTCCTGGCTTCCATAAGCAGCAGGGTTTTAAAAAAGACATAACTGAGGGAGAGGTGAGCTGTAAAGAAGAGCAGAAGTACAGGACAGCTGTTGCATGTTAGCAGCATTCAAAATTGTATGTGCATACATCTGCACATGTGCTGGAATGCTTTTCTGTGCATAAAATTGATATCAAAAGAATTTTCTGCAGAGAATAGCATCACAGCACATTTCGCAGATGTGTGCTTATGAAACTCACTCTTGTCTCTCGGTCCCCAAAGACACACTGTAATCCACAGTTTATGCAAGAACTCAAACTTGTACTTTCCAACTTTGCAACAACAGCAACATCAGTCTTTTGTGATCCAACTCCAGGTAAACACAAACTCTGTTCCAATTCTTCTGTTGTTCCTCAGAGGAACTACATTACCACTTCTCTCTTCGGGTTTATTTACAAGGGCAAGATCCCAATAGGGAATATATATATATATATATATATATATATATATATATATATATAGTTCTCCTGTTCATGCCTATCCCATGGGCACTGTTCGTCCCCCTGGCTGTTTCTCCTTTTCTGTACAAATATCAAAACTGCAGGTTCAGACCCTCCTCTGATCTGACCCTCTTCCAGCAGTAACCCCTCTATGGATCCACCCTGGTCTGGGGACCAAGCACTTCCTGGCTCCAATCCCCTGCTCTCGGGCTGAGTCTCTCCTCTGCCCACTGTAGCACACACAATGTCCTGGTTGCCACTTTCGGGAGCCGAAACCCTCCTTTACAGCCAGTGATCACATTCCTTACTTAGGATCCCCCTTTTCTCCTCCTGGCTCTTGGCAGGGGACCATCAGGCAACCAAAGACCCCTCTATGTGCATAATTCCAACAAGGGCCGACCCAAGGCAAGATGCCACCTAAGATGGAGCTAGATGCTACCCCCCTTCCAGGCCGAGATGCCGCCCCCCCCTTTCATGGTGTATTACCTCATGGTGATGTTCTAAACCCGGCAGCGATTCCCATATGCTGCCCTTCTGCTGGCACCCACCTCTTCCCTTTACTGCGGCTGCTTGAGCCTTTGACGAAACAGGAAGTTACATGTAGCTTATGGGAATCTCTACTGCTGCCGGGTTTGGAACATCACCATGAGGTAAAATGCCATAAAGGGAGAGATGCCCCCCTCCGAGGTACCGCTCCTAATGAGTGCTGCCTGAGACCCCCACCTTAGGTGGCCTAATGTTCAGGCTGCCCCTGATTCCAACATTTATCCCCTTTGTAACTCCTCCCCCTTGCCCTTCTCTACAAGGGCATTTCTTTTTTCCTGCATTCTATTTCAAAACCATTCCCTTTGGGCTAGGCCACCTCCAACCCAGGGACATCCTACCACTCCAGCCCTCTAGCAGGGACCTCTCTCACCCGGTGTTGGAAAAATCTATCACTTTAGCAATACCCATTCTCATGGGGTATTACATGTGCATTGTAAGTTAAGCAAGTATTTCAGGAATAGTGTAAATGTGTGTGTATGATAGTATTCTAAATGTTTGCGTTTGTAAATATTAGTTTCTAATTTATAGAATGTCCCCTTAAATTGTTGATGTCGGACTTCCAGCTTAAGGGTATGTTTATAAGGGCTGATGTAGCTAGAACATTTTCTTAACTTTGTTTTCAAGGAGAAGTTGGTGAGAAAGCCTCTTTACATTTTATTCTTGTGGTGTATACAAAAAGTAAATGAGTTTTACCTTTGATGCACTAACTAGGAGGCAAAAATGCAAGCTTTTTACATCAAAACTATATTAGCTCTTCCATACTTCCACACAGCAGGGATATAATGTGTCTGTCTCACTTTGGCTTGTACATAGCAGGAGCAGGCTACAGAAATACACTGGAAAATAGATTTCAAGCCTTTTCTAGGATGCTAATTACAATTTTCTAAGGCTTCCTCTGTGACAGAGTTTACAAAAAGGCGCTTTAATAAAAGCTCTCATTAGCCTTGTGGATCAATGTGGTGTAAGATATACAAAGCATGTGCACTTGTTTAAAAATGTAGGGGGATACCAGAGGGTGTCCTCACTGACAACAACTCATGCTATCGATCTGTCTGCATTGCAAGGCTTTGCAGAATTAGCAGAAAGCAGGTGGAGGAGTTGGGAATATAAATAGATGCACTACCTGCTGGTAGTATGTATGGTTTCTGCCACCCTCCTGGATATCCTGGGATGAATCATCACCTGACTGATACAATTACTTCCCAATGTAATGGGAATTAAAGGAAAGTACACCAAGATGCTTTTATTCCATTCTTTATGGTTTGGTCTTCATAGGTTTCCCCCCCCCCCCCCCCCCCCCCCCCCCCCCCCCCCCCCCTTGCCTTCCTTTTGTACTTTAATGTGTCTTATAGAAGAAAATAAAGTTAGAAATGATGTTTGATTTTCTTCTAGGAAGCACAGGTTATTAGATTTTCTGATTTAAAATAATTCTGATATAGGTGAAAGGATGAGTTATACAGAATCAAAGTGTTGGTTTGATCCAGGATTTTGGATTGAGAAGTTGATAGTGCCTGGTGTACAGTGCTCCCCTCCAGTGGCGTTCCTAGGGGGGCTGACACCTGGGGCGGATCGCCGATGTGCCCTGCCCCCCAGATGCAGTGCGGACCCCCCCCCCCCCCCGGCAAAAGGACCCCCCCCCCCCCCGGGTGCACGCCGCTGTCCTTCATTCGTTCCATGCTCCCTCTGCCCCAGAACAGGAAGTAACCTGTTCCGGGGCAGAGGGAGCATGGAACGAAGGAAGGATAGGCACGTGCGGCACCCCCCCCCCCAGCGGCATGCACCCCGGGCAGACCGCCCCCACCGCCCCCCCCCCCCCCCTTGGTACGCCACTGCTCCCCTCAGCTATTAGTCCTGGACTGACATTTACAGTCATATCTACGGTGCTATTATCAGATGTAAACATATGATTATTGAGACTTAGGAGCTCATTCTCAAAAGAAGAAAATGTCCAAAAAATGCCATAAGGTGGTAGAAGGACATTTTTCTCTCAAAAACATCCAAGTTGTGATTTTGACAACCTGATTTTAGATGCTTTGCTCCACAGTTCATCCAAATTCCAAGATGGCGTGAGGGGCATAGGCGGGACAATTTGGCGTGACATCCAAATTTGAAGAGGGGCATGTTTTCAGCATAGGTGGGACATGAGTGACCTCAAAAGACAGATTTTTTTCTGTAATAATGGAACAAAATGAAAACCCTTCAATTGCAACTAAGTGGCCAAAAGCGGCCCTAAATGACCAAATGACCACTGGAGGGATTAAGGCATAATCCCATTACTCCAGTGGTCATTGACCCCCTTCTAGCCCACAGAGATGTAACAGATTCACAGATATTGGCCATCCCTATTAGAGTAGCCAGCAGGTCCCAGGAGTAGCCTAGTGGTCAGTGCAGTGGACTGTAGAGAAGGGGACCCAGACCCATATCCCACTCTAACTGTTCACTTGTGGTAGAACATGTGAGCCCTTCAAAATACACTAAATACCTACTGTACTCACATATAGGTGACACCTGCAAGCTTGAGAGCTATTGTTGTGGTGTACAGTGAAATACAGTAGGTATTTTTCTGCTCCTGGAGGGCTCACCATAATATATAAGGGGGTTATGGTGAGATGTGTACCTGGGAACTTTTATTTGAAGTCCACTGCAGTGCCTCCTAGGCTGCCCTACTACTCTGCTGGGATGTCTGTGTGGCCAGCCTACTAAGAACGGTGACTCCCAGACATCCCAGTGGCGGTTTTTAGGACATTTTTCTCTTGGATGTTTTATTTTTCAAAATGATCCCAAAAGAAAAATGCACTGAGCATAAAACATCTAGGAAAAAGGTGATTTTGAAACCAAAAACAGAGATGCTTTTCAGGTTCCAAAATGGCTATGTTCACCACTCGATTTTCGGATGTTTCTAGCAAAACATCTAAAATCGGACTGAGACGTTTTATCGAAAATGCTCCTCTTAAGTTCTTATCAAACATTTACATAATGACTGGCTTGGTAATAAGTAAATATATTAAAGTAAGATGAACATGTAAATTAAGCAACTTCTTGATGCTTTTATCCCCCCCCCCCCCCCCAGTGTTTTGTTACAGATTGTGTCTGATAAGGAAAGTGAAAGCTGATTTGAAGTTATGCAATTTTCATGACCCTTGCTGACTTGATGTCAGATTTGGTTATTTTAAGACGGTTAAGACAATAGTTTAACAACTTTTCAAGTACTTTTATCATTGTGCACTGGGGGAAAAAGTACACATCTATGGGTCAATGATCAATTCCCCGCTTTATTCCCAATAGTGCAGGGAAAAATACAGTTGGAACAGCACAGGGAACTAACTCCCCAATGATCAGTGCTAATAACATGCAAAGTTATGGGACAATCAGAGGGGAGGCAGGGAAGAGAGGGGATCCAGGGGGCCCCCTCCTTTATTTTCTAGCCTGGACCCTAGCTCTAACACTGCCCCTGACTCTTGCTGTAGCTGGTGGGGATCCCCAAATATTTCCAGCAAAGGACCTCCTCCAAAGGCGGCCAGCACTCCCTTCTACCAATCTCTACAGTCTGTGGCAGCATCCTTGAGCCACTGTCAGCTAAGCATGCGTGGGGTGCTATCATCTGAGGCTCATGGATGTTTCTGCTGTCTTCTAAGCTTGGTAGAAGGGAGTTCTGGCCGCCTTTGGAGGAAGACTTCAGCTGACAGACCTTAGAGATCATCATTAGCTAAATAATTTTTATTTTGAGTTGGAAGGTGCCATGTGGAGAGTGGAGGCAGAGAGAAAATGTTGTGCCCACCAACTTTGAGCTTAGGCCAATCCAGCATTGGCAGTCTCTCTAGGTCACTAGCTTGAGCAGGTCAAACATCTATACATGTGTCCTCCATCATACATAAGGAAAACCCATCTATATCAATCTAAACAAACTTTGGTTTTGTACCAGCTCAGAGCAGGGCTGGTTCAGGGGTATTTGGGTATGGGTCATGCATTTCATATACTGCCTTTCTATGATACAACAAAAAAAAATTTAGGTATAATATACAGGTACTTTCTGTGGCTCTAGTCAGCTCATAATGTAAGCTTTTTGTACCTGGGTGGAAAGTTCAGTGACTTGCCCATGGTCACAAGGAGTTGTAGTTGGAATCAACCCCGGTTCTCCTATTTATTTATTTTTATTTTTATTTATTTATACCCTGATTACTCACCACTGTATTGCACTAACTATTAGGCTACTCCTCCATTCATCTTAGGAGAACCTTCAGCCTTACTCTCCCTTTCAATTAGCTTTCAGGCTCCTAATCTGTCTCCCCAAGACATCATGAAACAGTTCCTGGCCAGTTAAGTTGTCTGTTCGGGGCTAATTTTCAGCAGCACTTAACTGGTTAGTGCTGCTGAAAATAACCAGTAAGTACTGAACTGAAAACTGGCTATTTGGGGCATTCCAGGGGCTTAAATAAACCATATAAATAGGACTCCATAAAAGACAGTCCTATTTACTAAGCCTTGATAGCGGCTGCCGTGCACTAATGCCGACATAGCCCAATTTGAATGGGCTGTGTCAGCACTGCTGCACAGCTTAGTAAATGGGGGGGGGGGGGGGGGGGTTATGTGGTAAGCCTTAGCAGGTAAAGTGCTGAATACCACATTAAGGGGTCCTTTTACAAATGCACACTAGCGTTTTTAGCACATGCTAAAAATTAGTGCTTGCTAACCATGTAGATGACCATAGGAATATTATGAGCATCTACACAGTTAACTAACGTCTTAGTAAACAGAGCCCTTAACTGACTATGTATTAGCCAGTGCCCGGACATGGCCTGGTATTGAATTTCCAGGTTTATCGACAGTGGTGGTCTGCAAAACTCTGCCACTGGCTGATTATCGGGCCACACTTTTAAAAATTAAACTCTTGTGTGGGTGTGTAAATCACACACACACAAATAATGAGACAGTTTCCAAAAATCATTTACCCAGGTCAATTTGCTATTTGAAAACTGTTTATCCTTCATACACATAAAACTATGTATTGATGGTTCTTTAAGTTTGTCTGGCTGTCAGGATCTATTATTTTGCTTTGACTGTGGCTGCTCTTTGCTGACCTCAAGAAGCTGCTGTCATAGGTGACTACCTAGTCTTGCCTAATGGCTGGGCCAGCCCTGACTTAGAGGCATGTACAGATTTTTAAAATGTGCTTGTTTTAGCCAGGGTTTGATTTGAGGGTTTAAGGGAATGATCATCCTTTATCTCTCATTATTTCTGCCTCAAAAAAAATAAAAATAAAATTTTTGGCCTCAGTCCCCAATCAATGATGCTTGATTGCTTAATTTTCCCTGTCACTCATGAACTCCATAGCTATACCACTCTATTTCTCATGCCAGGAATGAACGCGCTACACTTGATTGCTTAATCTACTCTGTTGCTTAACAACATTTTGTATTTCTCAATCCGGAAATGGCAATCGCCATTACAGCATTATGTAAGCCACATTGAGCCTGCAAATAGGTGGGAAAATGTGGGATACAAATGCAACAAATAATAATAATGCTTATAACCATAGCTTTGTAAAATGGGCCAGTTACACGTGGAAGTTGTAAAATGGCTACTTTCACATTTCAGTGACAGGACATATACACAGAAGATGCTGAGCTGCTGATGATTTTATTGTGCATTTGTAAATTAAACTGACTGTTCCACTGTACATGCCAGGAAATACATGTGCTGTTCTGCATGTATGTACACGCAGAGGGGCATTTTTGATATGACGTCTAAATCCAGCTTTGGACATTTTGCTGAAAACATCCAAAAATCAAGTGGTGAACATCATTTTCAAACCTGAAAAACATCTATCTTTTTGTTTCAAAAATGGCAATTTCCTAGATGTTTTTAGACATTTTGTGTTCAGTGTATTGTTTTGTGTAACCATTTTCCCCCCAAAATATTTCAAATTAAAAACCCACAAAAACAAGCCATTTTTTTTTTTGGGGGGGGGGGGGGCACAGCAGGCAGCATTCTTAGTAGACAGGGACCACAGACATTCCAGCAGAGTAGTGGGTCACCCTAGGTGGTGCAGCAGTGGACTTCACATAGATCAACCAATGTGAATATACACAACTCCTCCACACATATTCAGAACTGTCTTATAATATCTGCTTGTAATACTACTATCATGTCTTATTATTATCATGTTACAAAAGATTATTCTGTAACACTAAATGTCTATTTTCTAATATATTTCCATTACTCTCGATGTATTGTAAGCCACATTGAGCCTGCAAAGAGGTGGGGAAATGTGGGATACAAATGCAATAAATAAAATAAATAAATAAAAGGTCCCAGGTACATATTTCACCATTACCTCCTTATAATGTATGGCGAGTCCTCCAAAACCCACTAAAAACCTACTGTACCTAACTGTACACCACTACATTAGCCCTTATACGTGCAGCTGTCACCTATATGTGGGTAGTAGGTGTTTGGCGGGTTTTAGATGGCTCACACTTTCCACCACAAGTGTAACAGTTAGAATGGGATATGGACATGGGTTCCCTTCTCTACAGTGCACTGCACCGATCACTTGGCTACCCTAGGGACCTGCTTGCTGCTGTAATAGGCCTGGCCATAACATCTGAAGCTTTTATAGAGACTGGTATATACTGTTTCTTTCACATCTTTGGGGAGTGGGAGGGTGTCATTGACCACTAAGGGAGTAAGGGGGAACTCATGTCTTAATCTCTCCAGTGGCCATCTGGTCATTTAGGGCATCTTTTTATGACATAGTCATTATTGAAACAGATCCAGACCAAAATGTCCAACTTACAGCCCTGGACATTTTTGCTTTGTTCCATTATGGGAGGAAAATGCTAAGTTGTGGAAACATCCAAATCCCACCCTCAACACGCCCCTGGCATACCTCCTTAAGTCACTTAACCCTCCATTGCCCCAGGTACAAAATAAGTATCTGTGTATATGTAAACCGCTTTGAATGTAGTTGCAAAATACCACAGAAAGGCGGTATATCAAGTCCCATTTCCTTGTAATTTGGATGCACTGCAGATGAACTGTATAGAATACGTCTTTAAAAATGTGTTTCAAAAGTAGCAAGTTGGATGTTTCTGCAAGAAAAACGTCCATTTGCTTCTTTATGCCATTTTTAAAAATGCTTTTCTGTTTCAAAAATGAGCCCCATAGTTTACAAAAGGCTTTGCGCATCCTGACCTAGACATCTCAGTTCTGATCTCTTATTCAAGCCTTTATTTAGAAAGGTCACAGACTGCATCATGACCAATATTCACTGTAATTTTTTTCCAGGTTGCGTGAGCATGCATTACCATGGTACACTTAACTGTGCAAGTATGCAGTGGCCAGGGAGACAATTATGTCCTTTTCTGTTGTAGCACTGCCACCCCTTGAGACTAGTGTTTCAACTCTGTCCCTTCTTTTATTTATTTTTCCTTTTTTATCTTCCGTCTCTGTTCCATTTATTTTGGTCTCTTCTCATTCCTACATTCTCACATATTGCATTTCTCACCTACCCCTCCACTAGACCATTTTCTCCTCTCTGCTTTTCTTTCATTTTTTGGTGTCTCATCCACTCCACATGTTTTTCAACATCTTCACATCGCCCCTTATTTTCGAAGATCTCCTTCCCATTTCTTACCCTTTGCCCTTTCAACCCTCCATTGTTTTCCTTCCCTTTGAATTCAACCCATGCCTTTCTCTCATATCCATAATCTTCCCTCCTACATCATCACCCTTCCTAGCATCTATCTCCTTGTAACTTTTCTTCCCTGAGTCCCAACATCTACACCCTGCGTATTTAATACCTCTAGAACATCTTTCTCTGTTTAGTCCTTTCTTGTCATCTCACTGTTTGCCTCTTCATCAGTACTCTTCCCAGCATGACCCCCCCTCCCCCACGTCAAGTAATGTAACTGAGCAGCAGGAGAATATCACATCATGAGCAACCACTCTGTACCACAAGCATGGGCTGACATGCTTTGCTGCTGACTTTGCAAAGCCTAAGATCAGTGGTGAAGAAATACCAGCCTCTATATGTTTTGCAAATGCTTGTGATTCCAGCATAGACAGAGCAGAACAACAGACAATAGTGGCAGAGCATGCTCCTGTTACTTCTCGTGCTGGATCCTAATAGATTATGATACCATAACAGTGTGACTGAGCAGGCCAGGTCTGTAGCATGCACATCCATTCATACATAGCCATGTATCCGATGGCCCACAATAGTTATGACAATCAGTAGCACAAATAGTACATTGCTGTGAACAGGATACAGTAAAGACTGACACACATGCTTTTACCTATGCAGCTATCTAGAATAATGCAAGATTAAAATTTATTTATAGCTGATTTTATAATGCTTAATTGCACTGCCAATAGTGTGATGCAACCAAGCACCACTGTTTCCAGGTTTCACAGTAGCCACATGTATTTAGTTGTTGTGGAAGCTGTATTTTTCATACTTTTTATGTCATAGGAGATAAAAAGCACTGTTTCTTTAATTCATCTTCATGATTTTTTTCTCAAAATGCTCCCTCCTCTCCATAAGGAACAATAATAAGATTTGATTTTTTTTTCCCCTCTGGTCCTCTCTTTTCTTAACTGGAATGCCTTCTCTCAAATCAAATTTAAATACACAGCAATAAAGTATGCATTACTCTGCCTGCCTCAAATTACAGTCACATCTCAGGTATAGCATACAGACTCAGCCCTGAGGCTAGAGCTAGAACAGCCACAGCAAACAGGGATGTTTCATGAGGAAACAAAGAGAAATCTGAGCCACCATCATGTATATTACCACAGTCCTAACATGACTGCAATTTAAATATTTTCGATGATCCCCTGCAATAATTACTGTGGCTTCTGGAATAAACATAGACTGTTCTGAATAATGCCCTAAGTATCCACAAATAGAAAAGTATTCAAACCATAATTCTCCCAGCAGAGGCTGTTTAATGGAGAATCATTTTTACTTACATATTCGAACTAGTTAAGTGTAATCATACAGTTACAATTCTTCAAGTAATTAAAAAATAGGTACAACAGTGATGTTAATTTGCTGATACTAGAGATTATACTTAGGAAATAATTTACCAAATATAAATGTTATGAACACCATTATATTATGTATAGAAAGCATAGTTGTAATAAAAGCAGCAAGCTATCAGAAAAAAATGTATTGATATTAGATTACTGCATTAAATTCCATTGCATGTGTTTGAACTGGGACTCTCACTTTCAGTCTCCTGTGATCTGATCCCTGTGAGTCAAAACACTTCAACTTTGAGTATCTCCCAAACAAGAGAATTTGACAGATCTTCAGCAGCATCATTGTATTTATTTAATTCTATTTTGGTTTAGACTAATTTAAGCCAGGTGGATTTAGAAAGAGTCAGCATTTCAAAATGGCTTGTGACAGAATCCAAGTTGCAAGTTTTCTTGGTACCAGCTTTCCACATAGGATATCATGAAGTTTCTTTTAACATAGGAGCATCTAAACCAATGGTGCCTATACCCTGAAGAGGTGGGAAGAAGTCAAACAGGTTGCGAAGAATGGTCTTGAAATGTGAGGCAAGATGTTGAAACTTTATAGACAGAGTGAAGACAGTTATTATGACAGTTATTTGTAGTATATTTATTTATTTGTTATATTTGTACCCAAGTAACAAAAATACAATGGGAACAATAGGGTCCGCTCGCTTTGATAATCTTCCAACAACAAAAAATAGCGGATCAAATGATAAAGAATGCAAAAAATGAATTGATCATGAATGGAGGACAGGACCTCAGACAGGTGACAACATAATCTTGATCTTATATAATAAGATTACATACATACAATGCCACAATATTCTAATCATAGGTCACTACCAACCTCCTTCCACAGTGTTCGCATAAGTTAAATATATAATGCAAAAAAGCAGCCAAAATACAGAGCAAGGCTACTTAGCTTTGTTGTAGCTTCGTTGTGGCTTAAACTAAGGGCCTCCCCAATGGTCCCGTTTCGCCGGGTCAAGCTTCATCAGGGGAAGGATGCCCAATTGCACGCCATTGCTCGATTACTGGCTCAATCCCGGTATGCCGACAATCCAGCAGCTCTCAAGGAAACTCAAGAGCTTTTCACTCTTTCATCCTTTCCTTACTGATCACTAGACTAAACTATTGTAATATCATTTACTTAAGCTGTCCCGCTTTCTTGAAAGCACTACAGTCACTTCAAAACACGGACATTATGCTTCTTTGTCATGCCCATCATTCTCACCATATCTCCTCTTTCTTTCAGGATTATCATTAGCTTCCAGTTGAACAGCACTTCATTTTCAAGACTCTTACACTCAGGTTAGGCCTTCCCCTTTACTTATCTTCACTCACAATTTCATACTCCCCTTCTCATTTGTTACGCTTCCTAAATGACCATCGCTTTGTCCTGCCTGGCCATAAGCAGACCCAGCTAGAATCCACCATGCACTGGACCTTTTTCTTCACATCTCCTTTTCTTTGGAACTCACTACCTCTTCACATCAGAGCCGAATTATCCTTCAAGAAATTCAAAGTTGCATTAAAAGACTGGTTATTTCATGCTGCATTTTATCCTTCATAGGTTGATTGTGATCCTGCTTCAAGAGTGTTGCCTTCTGTTTTTACTTTGCCACCCTCCATGATTTCTCCCCATCTACTCTTTCTCTGGTCAACAAATTGACGTTTTATTCTTTGTAGTATGATTGAAATTCTCTTTGCTTTCCTATCATAAGTTGTAGTTCCTTTCCTGCTATGTTTAAATGTTTATTGTAAGCCACTTTGAACTGCGAGTTAGCAAAGGTAGTATAGCAAATCTGAATAAACTGTAAACTGAGCCTTCTAGGAACAGAAAAAACCTACTGTACCTAAAGGTCCACCACTACAATAGCCCTCAGACTTGTAGGTCACATATATTTAGATACAAGAAATATCTAAATATAAAGTATTTATATGATCAAGGGGGCTCACATATCTGTACTGAAATTAAAGAGTTAAAGTGGGAATTAAAACTGGGTCTCATTGTTCACTGTCCACTGCACTGACCACTAGGCTACTTCATCCACTTCCTTGCTGTTTGCTTAGGAATGACCATAATATCTGGAGCTGTAATACAGCCTGATATCTACTGTCACTGTCGTAACTTTGGGGGGGGGGGGGGAAGGGGGTCAGTGACCAATCCCTCCAGTGGTAAGCTGGTCAATTAGGTCTGCATGCTGCCCAGTTTCTGCTGCAGTAAAAGGGGGCCTCAGCAGGTGGCGAATCCATGCACTGATGCTACTGCAGGGCCCCTTTTACTGCAGCTTAGTAATAAGTGCCCTAAATGCATAAATTTAGGATGGCAAAAAGGCTGTTTTATGTTCTTCTACTGAATTAACAGGTACGGGTCTGAATATTGGTTGGTGCCCAGTTATTTTCTGGGTCTGCGCATATACATGGATAGTCAATGCCAGGAGTTGCACATGCCCCAATGTTCAATGTTCGGGGATAGTTCACCCCGCAGCTGTAAACTGCTAACAGCTGCTTAGCACTGTGGTCTGAATATTACCCCCATGATTACCTAATTTTTCTTTCCAAAAGATATGTTTCAGAGTTGTATGAAGAAACCCTTGGAAGATCTAGAGACAGCTTTACCATTTCTAGTGCCTGCATGTTATCTACCGTCTAGAGCTAATTCTACATTATAAAATATTTTGGATAATATAAATAGAAGGTGGAAGAAATGGAAATCCTGAGACTACTGCACTGGACCTTTCACAAGTCTATTACCAGAAAATATGAATACTGTAACACGACTGGTCACCTCTCTCTTAGAGTCAGAGCAAGAGTAGATAGCAAGGGGGTCGTTTATAAAGTTGCGCTAGCATTTTTAGTGCTTCCCTAATGATAGGAATATATGGGTGTGCCTAGCGTTTAGTGCACACTTATTTTTATTGTGCTAAAAATGCTAGCGTGCCTTTGTAAAAGGACCCCTAAAAATTTAGGACATACTGTTAAGATCTACCCAGATGTTACTTGGGAGGATCAGAATTGTAGGAGGAGGTTCCAGTCTTGAAGTCTAAAGCTTTGGCAATGGGTACTCATTAGGTTTTGTAGTATTCTTGTAAACACAAGGTGATTTATTAGCGGAAGAGTTACCTTTTCTTTGAGCCAGAGCAGTTATCTGAATTTGTATCTGTTCATTCTCAGAACTTTGCCTTAGATAAATCAGATTTTGAATTGTCTTTGGAATGCAAATTTTCTATTGATGTTTTAGGCTTAGTGAGAGGAAGTGCTTAAGTCCATTGTATTTGTAACCTTTATCTTTATTATTTTTCTTTCTTGGATCTCTTATATGAGGACTTGCACTCTTATTTGTTAAATTCATAATTTTTTCTTGTATTTCTTCTGTTGTTCATTATTGAATTAAATAAAGCTATTGAAACTTAAAAAAAAAAAAAGAAAGATAATCACACACATGGCCCTCAGTGCAAAAGGTCCATTATTTCTCTGCTAAACTGTTATCTGCATCTTCCTGTTTTTGGTTGTTAAAGTTAAGTTGTTTTGAAGTAGAGATACTTAATCCAATGTAAAGGTCTTTAAATGTATTTGGTGTATTTTATTTTGGTTTTAAAGGTCTAGAATTAAATGCCCTTTTTGCATAGGTCATCTAGGGAGCAACTAGAATGTTCAGGCTGGGCATTCAGAATTCCAGTGATAGAAGAATGCTGTCAAGTAACATGAGTATTTCTCAACATGCATAATGGGAGCAGCGATTTTACAAAGCTGCATGTAAAAGCAAAAGAACAGCATTACTTGACATCTTTCACGTATAACTGCTGATACTTACATGTGGAAGTGACAATTTTTCAATCGCTATATAAGTGCTGGGACTTACACATTTGCTTGATTAAAAAAACAATCTTGTAGAGGTGGCACCAATTATCATGGCAAGCTGTGAAAACGTTTTTGTTGTTTATTTTTAATTCAAAGACAAAAATAATATAAAGGGAATTAAGGGCATTAACCCCCTCGATCCAAGTCCTGGTTAAAACAAGCTCTTTTAAAAATATTGTGCTAGCTTTGGAGCAAGAATGAAAGCCAGTTTGGGGGGGGGGGAGGGGAAGAATCATAAACCTATTCTCTGCTGTTTGGTACTCGTTTGTTTATAGGAGCATCAGTACTCCCAATTCATGAGGTTTCTATTGTGAAGACAGAACTGGTAGTTCTCTGGGCAGTGGCTAAGGGGTCCTTTGCAATAATGGATTTAGGATGTGCTAAATGCTAAGAAACACATTTTATACTTATGCTAATCATTAATGCTCAATAAAGGGCTCTTTTATGAATCAGCGGAATCCATACTACCACATCACCATGTCCCAAATCGGCCTTACCGCTGGGCTCACTCATGAGCCTGGTGGTAGTTCAGGCTTCCGGCACAAGGTGATTAGGGTGCTAGAGAATACTTTTGTATTTTCTACTGTAGATGTGCCTGGCGTTAATCGGGCAGCACTGCCTGCTGCCTGGTTTCTGCCAAAGCCCCTTCCACCTCCTAAATAGGAGGTGGCAAAGGCTCCCCCAGGAAATTGTCATGCGGCAAGTGTTTAAATTACCGCACGTCCATTTCCTTTTTTAAAAAGAAAAAAAAAGCCTTTTACGGGCAGTGGTAAAAGGGGGCCTCAGTGCGCAGCAAACCTGTGTACCAATGCCACCGCAGGACCCCTTTTACCACCGTTGGGTAAAAAGGCCCCTAAATCAATTAGTGCACCTTAATTAAAGGACCCTACTGAAATTCAGGGAAGGAGGTATGATTGTATATTCTTACCTTCTCCTATATTCACTCCCCCTTTCCCTTTGTCTTATACTATGCTCTTCCCCTTAAATTCTGGGTGGGGCTTGAGTGGAACTAAAATATACAGATGTATTCCCAGTTTTAGAAAGGGAAGGCATGTGTATGTCCCCATATTTCAGTGTTTGGATTTACAGTTGCTTCCATGCACATGTAGGTTTGTAGAAAGTGCTTTGTTGAGCCAGGAAAAATTAAAGGAGTTCTCCCTCTTATTATATCTGGTGCTTAATCACCTTCCAGTTTGAAGGATTGAGGCCTCTATTGTTAATGTAACCGGGGTGGAAAAAATATCTCACCGGGATTTGGTCCTGGTTGACTGTAGTGGCTTTGAAGTGCAGGCTCCCATACTGAGTGCGGCAGGAGGTTCAGCAGAGGCTGTATTTGCAGCATGAGAACAGCAAAGGGAGCTGCTGGAGTCAAGGGGACTGTGAGGGGAGGAAAACGAAGCTCTGCAGTACCCTCCTCTCCCCTTCATTACCTGGCTTCCTGTGGACACTTGCATGTGCGTGCATTACTTTCAGATGCATGGTAGGGAAGCAGAGACCCAATGCTGGCTTATTACAGCCACTGACTGGCTCCGGACATTCAGCCCTACTTCTGGCACCTGTCACAGACAGTCTCAGAAGTAGAGCCTGTGGTATGTGGGGCTGTGCTGAGGAGAGCACCCTGGTGGTAGTGGGATTAAATTAATGGCAGATCTCAAACATGTAAGTGCACAGAAGTGTGCATAGGACTGATCAGCATACTGCACTGGCTCATCAGAAACAGAGCCAAGCAGCGGAAGAATGCAGGAAATATGCAGGAGACCAGAGAGCAGATGTGAGTAAACTGGAAACCCTGGCAAGGCACCACGATGGTGCAGAGGCTGGGAAGCTGAAAGCTGGATTTAGATTTGGGACTAAGGGAAAGTCAGCACACTGGCAGCATGAGGAGAGCACAAGCTGTCTTGTGCTGCCTTGAGCTCTGAGCATACTGCTAATGTTCTAAGGATAGTAGTTCGGTGGGAAATGATGAGTGGAGAGGACATATGTGAGTTAGTGAGTTTGAGGAATGCTTAAGTCAAAATTTAGAGATAAACTTCGGAAATTTGCAGCAAGAATATATGTGCATATATGCGAGAGATGAATATAAAGAAGAGTTAATTTAGAGGCCCTTTTACAGAGTGATGGTATGCCCAACACAGGCTTACTGCTCGTTCTTTCGGGACTACCCATGGCCCAACATGGCTGCCAGTGGCAGTTCTGCCCCAAGTGCGCCTCATTTCCGAGGAGAAAAAGAAAACCCCAGAAATGGCTTGCGCGGTGATAACCCGGCAGTAAGAGTTTTCAGGCCCACATGGCCATGTGTGCCTGGGGTCTTTTTACCCGCTGCGGTAAAAAGGGCCCTGGCACGTGGGAGAAATGGCCCTTGCCACCAGCGCAGGGTCTTTTTTCGCACTGCATGGTAAAAGGGCCCCTTAAAGAGTCCACCATGGGTTTTGATGGCTCATAGTTGGACTGTAGGCTGTGTGAAGTAATGGTGAACTTTGAAGCTGATTCAAATACTACTTAAAGTGAATCATTAGAAATGATGGATTTGCGAGAAGCACTATTACACTTTTATTTGGGGCTGGGTAAAGTGATTACTTGTGCCAAACAGTTAACCCTGCAGAGAGAAATTGTGGAACTTTGTGAATCTTGTCAGGTGTAGGAAATAAAAAATTATCTGTAAAAGAAAAAGGTTAAGAAATTTTGGGAATATATTTTATCAGACTACAGTTTATAGTTTGAAAGGGAGCTGTCCACTGCTGAGATTTATTGTGGTGCATGGTGATTGTAAAGAGGATTTTTTAAAAGAAATATATTTTATTGATTTTATAGTGAACATACAAACGTATGAAATGCAACAGTATAATATCATCAACAAAAGATGAATAAAGTGGATTTAAGGTTATCTACCTGAGAATATTAATTGCACAGTGACTACGAAGAATGAATGCAGAATTTTGAGCTGCATGAGACAGAATTTGTACTGTATGAAGGGCAGTTCTAATAAAGAGTGTTTTTACTAGTTAAAAAGCTGTAAAACTCTATATGGAGACTGAGTTATAAAAGAGAAAGTAAAATGATTGAGAGAAAAAGAGGAATGAGGATTAAAAGAACTCAGCAATAAATGGTGGGTTGGAAGCAGTTAGGGTACACAATGACATAAAAAGAACACAGTGTCATAAAAAGAACTAGACACCAAAAGAGACAGCACTCAGGAGAAAGAAAACTGGGCTATCCTTTCTTTCATTTATTTAAAGTTAGGAAAGTAGGTGCGTTATCCAAGGATCAAGACTTACTAGAAGTTCTTGAAAGATGTCACCGGAGCCTGTTGAGGAAAAGTATCCAACACAACAGAGTTCTATGTAGATGAATAAAAATAAGAGAGCTAAGGGACTGAGATAAAGTGTGCAGACAAAGAAACATAAAGAAAAATATAGAAAGACAAAGACAATATAGGGTAGAAGGGTAGATAGTGGGGTTCCCCATGGGGTCTGTGCTAGGACCATTGATTTTTAACATATTTATAAATGATCTAGAGTTGGGAGTAATTACTGAGGTAATTAAATTTGCTCATGACACAAAGCTATTTAAAGTTCTTAAATTGGAGGAGGATTATGAAAAATTACAAGAAGACCTTACAAAACTTGGAGACTGGGCATCCAAATGACAGATGACATTTAATGTGAGCAAGTGCAAAGTGATGTATTTGGGAATGCAAGGTTCCACATTAAGAGTCACCAACCAGGAAAGGGACCTAGGTGCCATCGTTAATGATATGTTGAAACCCTCTGCTTATTGTGTGGCGGCAGCTAAGAAAGCAAAAAGAAGGTTAGATATTATTAGGAAATGAATGGAAAATAAAAATGAGGACATTTGTATTGCTCCATGGTCCGACCGCACTTCAAATATTGTGTGCAATTCTGGTCACCATAACTCAAAAAATATATAGTGGAATTAGAAAAGCTACAGAGAAGGGCGATGAAAATGATAAAGGGGATGGGATGACTTCCCTATGAGGAAAGGCTAAAGCAGCTAGGGCTCTTCAGCTTGAAAAAGAGACAGCTGAGGGGAGATATCATAGAGATCTATAAAATAATGAGTGGAATGGAACAGGTAGACATGAATCACTTGTTTACTCTTTCCAAAAATACTAGGACTAGGGTGCACATAATGAAGCTACAAAGTAGCTTAATTACTCAATGTGTAATTAAGTGAAGAAATATTTTCTCCAATTTGTTTTAAATTTACTACTTTGTAGCTTCATTACATGCACCCTACTAATAATTCCAAGTAATTCTTGCTTTTTTGGCTGCTATCACACACTATATGGATGAATTCAATGTATTGTCCATGATGACACCTAGATCTTTTTCTTGGGTGCTAGCTCCTAAGGTGGAACCTAATATCAGGTAACTATGATTAGGATTATTTTTCCCAACATACATCACTTTGTATTTGTCCATATTAAATTTCAGCTACTATTTGGATGCCCAATCTTCCAATTTCCTAACGTCTTCCTGCAATTTGTCACAGTCTGCTTGTACTTGAACAACTTTTTATAGTTTTGTGTCATCTGCATATTTAATCACCTCACTCATTCCCAATTCTAGATCAGATTCCTGGGGCATTACTTACCCTCCTCCACTGAGAAAAGTAGCCATTTAACCCTACTCGCTGTTTTCTATCCATTAACTAGTTCCTAATCCATATCCTAAACAGAACATTACCTCCTTATCCCATAACTCTTTAATTTTCTTGGGAGCCTTTCATGTGGGACTTTGTCAAAAGCTTTCTGAAATCGATATACTACATCAATTAGCTCAACTTTATCCACATTTTTTTATGCCTTCAAATCCTTAGAGGTGTTTGAGTTGTAAAATCTGAAAAGTACGAAGGGAGAGAGCTTCAAAGAATCTGTCTTTTCAGGAGGGGGTGTTTACATGAAAAGTTTTAAGTTTAATCATACTAGTTATCTGAGGTTCTAGTTGTTCTTGTAGATAAAGCTGTTTTAACCTTGTAACCCTGGAAGTGAAATGTATGTGTTAATTTGATTTCTGCAAGTATTATGATTAAATTGATAACCACTTAACATCTAATAATTGTTATAATAAAAACTTATTTTAACATTAAATTCCCTGATCTGGTGTTGAGATCATTTGGGAAACCAACCGTGACAACAGTGCATCTGTTTTATAAAGTGTAATTATGTCCATTACCACCAGGGGGATACATTAATTGGCCATATGTACACCTATAAATTTACAAAATGGAAGGTAAAACACATACAAGTGAAGGAGTAGCCTACTGTTCAGAGCAGTAGACTGAGAACCAGGGGAGATCAATTCAAATCCCACTGTGGTGTTTGTGGTCATGGGTAAGTCACTTTGCGTCAGGAACAAACATAGCCTTTAAGCCTCCTGGGAACAGGAAAATATTTATTGTATCTGAATACAAGAAAAAAATGCTGAAATTTTCAGGTGTAAGTTGTGGAAAATAAACTTCCACATGTAAATGTCAACACTTACACATACAAAGTACTACTGTATTTTCTCAATTCATTCTTTCAACTGTATCCTTGTAAAATGGCTGCTCTTACTACACAAGCAGTCAAATACATATGCACTCATGCATACGTTTTAGAAAAGACTCTACATTGGCAGATCCTTTGCTGAAATTATACTGACCTGGACATATCAATTCTGATTTCAATGATAAATTGGGGTGCACATCTGTCACCTTAGAGGTTACCATTGCCTCTGATTCTATTTATTTCTGTGATCTAGATAACATGTTCTATCTTATAAAATAAAGTTAAATTAGCATACATATTTTTTTTTCTTCTCCAACCTTTATTGTCTGAAAGACCCTGAATGATTGCTGGTGGTAATAGAAAATTGAGTCTCTGCTTTTAAAAGTCTTTTCATAAGACTCTCTCCTAGTTCATTAAATCATTAAATGAATGTAGCAGGTATTAGTTTTGAGCTTTATTAATTGTGACTTGTTTTTCATTATGAGATAATTGTCAGTCACGAAACATAACTACCTCAGCAGAAGTAAAAGTTTTTAAGATGGGCTGATAGAGGAGGTGGCTTGTGCGAGGTCAATTACAATGGAAAGTTCTCTGAATTTGTTCATGGCATATAAGCATTTAAAGTAGTAGTATTATTAAACACTTCAGTAACACTCTCTCTCTCTCTGTATATATATATATATATATATATATATATATAGATAGATATATAGATATATATATATAGATAGAGAGAGAATATGATAACAGCAGTTAGCGTATCTGGTTTAAGAAAAAAAAAAGATTTGGAAAAGGTTGTTGAAGGAAAGTCCATAATCTTCTATTAAGGTGGGCATAGAGAATGCCACTACTTATCCCTGGGGTCAGTAGCATGGAATTTTGGTACTCTTTGGGATTCTGTCAGATACTTGTGATCTGGATTGGCTACTGTTAGAAGCAGGATAACTGGGCTAGATGGACCATTGGTCTGATGCAATATGGCTATTCTTCTGTTGTTATGCTCTCTTTTTGACAGTCATTCAAATTGAAACAAAATCTAGAACAAATTGACACAAAAATTTACTGACTGCCCATCCCTAAGTCTACTACCCCAGGCATGCATAACCATTTTCATAATAAAAGTATTTCAGATGAATCCAGTGGTGTAAGGAATTTTTGACAGGGAGTGCAACACTGAGATCTTCCAACTGCCTCTCTGTGTATTCCAAGCCTCATTCTGGTGCTCCAGTAGCTCTCTCAGGGAACTTCAAGCCTCATTCTTGTGCTCCAATAGCCTCTCGGTGTATTCCAAACTCATTCTAGTGCTTTCAGCACCAGGGCCGTGCCTAGGGTCTCTGGCGCCCCCCTGCAGACTATCAGTTGGCGGCGGCGGCCCTCCCCCCCCCCCCCCCCGTGAAAATGATCGCTCACCACTTGCCACACTGACAGGAATTGTCAGCAATATTCTTAGAAACAAATTGCTATACATTGCAAAATAAGATAGCAGATGTAAATTCTCAAAGTGGACATATTCCAAACACTAAAATGAAAATAAAATGATTTTTTTTCTACCTTTGTTGTCTGGTGACTTTCTTTTTCTGATCATGCTGGCCCAGTATCTGATTCTCTTGCTATCTGTCCTCTTAATTCCATTTCCAGGGCTTCCTTTCCATTTATTTCTTTCCTTTCCTCCTTTCTTCTTCATTCTGGTCCTCAGCTTCTGCCTATTTTCGTCATCCATGTGCAGTTTTTCTCCTCTCTTCCTTTTCCCTCATTTCATCTCCTTCATCTCTCTTCCCTCCCCTCTATGTCCAGCAATTTCTCCTCTCTCCCTGAGCCCTGCCCTCCCATCCATGCTTCTCTGCCCCCTGCCCCCTCCATTCATCCTTTTCCAGCAATTCCCCTCTCTCCCTGAGCCCTGCCCTCCCAATCCATGCCCATCCATGCTCCTCTGTCCCCTGCCCCCTCCATTCATCCTTTTCCAGCAATTCCCCTCTCTCCCTGAGCCCTGCCCTCCCAATCTATGCCCATCCATGCTCCTCTGTCCCCTGCCCCCTCCATTCATCCCTTTCCAGCAATTCCCCTCTCTCCCTGAGCCCTGCCCTCCCAATCCATGCCCATCCATGCTCCTCTGTCCCCTGCCCCCTCCATTCATCCTTTTCCAGCAATTCCCCTCTCTCCCTGAGCCCTGCCCCTCCCATCCATGCTCCTCTGTCACCCTCCATTAATCCCTATCCAGCAATTCCCCTCTCTCCCTTCCATGAACCCCCCTCGCATCCATGCTCCTCTCTCTCCTCTCGCTCCCCTGTCCCATCATGTCTCAGTTGGCCTGGCCTGGCCCGCCCTCTTCACCCCTCCCCCTTCACATCCATGCTCTCATCTCTCCCCTGCCCTCCCGCTCCCATTGTTCAACTGCCCGCCCTCTTCTCTCCCCCCAACATCCCTTTTCTTTTTAAATTTACCTCCGTGGCGGTTCCGGCAGCGCAGCGTCAGTGAAGGAGGCGACGCTCCCGAAGTCTCTAGCCTTCCCTTTGCTGTGTTCCGCCACCTTCTGATGTCAAGGAAATGACATCAGAAGAAGGCGGAACACAGCGAAGGGAAGGCTAGAGATGTCAGGAGCGCCGCCTCCTTCACTGACGCTGCGCTGCCGGAACCGCCACGGAGGTAAATTTAAAAAGAAAAAAAAAAGAAAAGGGGTGTTGGGGGGGGGGGGGGAAGAGGGCGGGAAGTTGAACAATGGGAGCGGGAGGGCGAGCGAGGTGAGCATGGTGCGGCGGCGCCCCATAGAGGGAAGCGCCCCCTGTCATGCTTACCTCGCTTACCGTGTTGGCACGGCCCTGTTCAGCACATTCCAAGCATCCAGACTGAGGGGACAGGGGGTGTATATGCAACAGACGCACCTTGTACAGATATACCACTGTCTGAAACTCCTTCCCTCCAAATTCATTTCATACTATCAAATAAACTGTTAATTTATTAGGGAGCCCTTTTACTAAAGCTTAGCACAAGCTAATGGAATTAGCGCATGCTAATTGCTAAGAAGTCCCATTTTATACGTAAGAGCTTCTTAATATTTAGCATGCGCTAACAGAATTAATGTGCGCTAAGCTTTAGTAAAAGGGCCCTTACAGTGAAAGCTCTCTTCAATTACCTGAGACCTGGTATCACATGTGCTTCACTTTCTGTTTTGTAGGGATGCATGTTCATTTGTTCATTGGTCATTAGTATGGCATACAGTAAAATGTTTTATGCACGTTAAATATCTTTATTAAAATAAATTCATAAAATGAAAAGGTAAAAAGCCTAGAAATTGAATGGAAAATGCCAAATGAACTGAAGACAAGCAAAAAAAAAAAATGTTTGCCCTTTGCATATCCCTTCAGTTTTGCAAGAAGACTGCAAACCTTAACAGGAGCATAACATAAAAAAATCTCACAAAGGTTTTAGGAAAGCAGGAGTCATAGGTGTGTCTTCCCTTCCCAAACCTTTAGCGATATACACACTTTACTCTTGTACCCTGTCTTTTCTACTGTGCTTTGTCAGTATGGATGCAGTAGGAGAGTCTATCTAACAATGGACCTCCACAGAGACAAGCCATTAATGGTAACAGTAGCAAGCCCTAAGGTCTGTTTATACAGTCACTCAACTTCCTATATTTCTATGATATATTAACTACTTCAGAAGTTTCCCAGTTGTTCCAGGCGATAAATAATGGTGGTAGGATCCTATATTTAACCTTCACTGTACAGGCTTCATACTTCCTAGCTGTCAACTTTTATCTCTCTGACTTTGTGGCTTGCTGAGGGTTTTTTAAAAGCTGCTTTGCTCTGCTTTTTTGATTTCTGCCAGTGCAGGAGCTTGGGCAAAGAATAGTGACAAAATGAGTGATTTGTGGCCATTCTGGTTTCTGCCTTCAAAATACGAAAATGTTATTTCCCCTTATCTGATTTAGACTTTTTTTGTTTGACAACTATTTTGCTTTTAGATAATTAGGCAAAACTGTCAGAGAAAGTAGCATTTTAGCGTTTATAAGAGAATGATCACGATCTTAATACTCATGAATATCAATTTGGTTTTCAAAAAGGGTACAATGTAGGGCCACACTTGTTTTCAGGTTTGGATGAATGATTGTTGTTGGATTTGGGTCAACCAGTGTAGCTGCTTTTATTTATTTATTTATTTGTATATATTGGCAGCTTTCGATAGTGTCATGGATCAGATTCTACCACACAGATTGGCAAGTTTCTGAATTGCTGCAAATGTCCTGAAATGTTTTCAACTGTCCTTACCTAATTGTACTATATAAAAAGCCAATCCCAAAAATGTCAAAGAAAGGCGTATACAAGATGCCTAAAGAGAAATCAAATAATATTTCTTTATTTATTTATTAAAGGGTCAATAGAGAGTTCAGTATAGGCTGCGCCTACAGCCAAGCATAACTTCAGTGAGTCAAGCCACAAAAGCGGCTCACTTGAAAGCTCTGTCCATCATAAAATACTCTCCATCTAGAAGCCCCAATTTTCTTAACTTTAGTGCTTTAACCCAATGTGAAATTTAAATTGAAGCAAAATATAATAATAAATAAATTCTTAATAGGTATCATATACCACCAGGATACATTTACTGAAGGAGTAAAATGTTCTCCCTAGAATCTAAAGAATGTTCAACTTCTTCAACAAGAATCAATAACAAGCACTGGAGGTTAAGAAACAAACAGGAGCAGATATATGAACTTCCAACTCTGTCGCTCTTTCACTGTGAGTTCCAAATGTCCATGTCCTACAGAAATTTCTGTTTCAAAAATCTTCCTCAGTGTCGCCAGTGCTGATTTACAACAGATCCTCCATCTTGAATACTGAACTCTCTGTTGAACTCTTTAATAATATTATTTGATTTCTCTTTAGGCATCTTTTATACTGCTTTCATTGACATTTTTGAGATTGACTTTTTATATGGTGCATTTGAGTTTTCCCTCCCCTGGGATTCTTGTTAGTACTTACCTAATTGTAGTCAGCAAGTACATATGCCAGATCAAAGATCCAAGTGGTTTGCATCTTGCATCATTATTCAGTTTGTATTTTTCATTAAGGGCCCTGTTTACTAAGGCACACTATTGTTTTTAGCACATGTTAAAATTAGCACACACTAACCATTTAGATGCCCATAGGCCTCTAGCGTGGCTTAGTAAACAGGGCCCTAAGTGATGCGATTTTGGGCTTAGGGTTACCTTTTGGATATATGTGGATGATCTCATGCTGTTTGTCCAGGGAAGGACAGACACATGAAGGCTGAACTTGAAAAAATGGCTGATGCTAATCAAACTGCATCTTATTGATTGTGAATGGTATAGTTCTGATTGGGGAAAACGACTCAGCTAATTATTTATGCCTGGAAGGGAAAATCTGCCGCTTCCACAAGGAGTACTGAAAGAGTGTTGAGCTTCTATTATGTCAAGAAGAGCAGTAACTTGGCAATATGTGGGCTTTCACACATATTCTTACAATAAAACAACAGTCACAAAATATATGGCAAAAAATAGAGCCACAGCTTTATTGAGATACCAATATTCAACATAGTCTTTGAGTGCAACAATATAATTAGTTGATTGTGCTTTACTACCTTCAATGGAGTTCCTTTAATATTTTATTATGTTTAAACTGCTTTGGTTGCTGCAGTGCGGAAGCAGTATATCAAGTTTGAATAAACTGTATATGCCCCCATTCCAGGCTAGTGGCAAATTTATCAATATAGTCACCCTACTTCCAATGTGTAAAAATTGTATAATCCAAATACGCGTTCATAGAAATAGGTACAAAATGCATTAAAGTCAAAAGTCATATCCCAATATGTTACTTCAGGCAATTACCTGAACCTTTATCTTCCACATATTGTTGCTGGCCACCTATGGCCACCCAAGCCAAAAGAGTTCATCAATGCATAGGAGATGAGTCTCTTTCTATTGAAAGGATGCTCTGGAACAAGGGGGCATAGGATGAAGGTGAAAGGGGATAGTCTCAGATATAACCTGAGGAAATAGTTCTTCTTGGAAAGGGTGGTAAATTCATGGAACAGCATCCCGGTGGAAGTAGTGGAGATGAAAACAGTGTCCGAATTCAAGAGAGCTTAAGACAAGTACATAGGATCTCTATGGGAGTGATAGAGAGAGTAAATGGCATGGTGGGTAGACTGGATAGGCCATATGGTCTTTATCTTCCTACATTTTTCTCTGTTTCTAATTAAGATAGCTAGGCTATTCAAAACTCCTGTGGTGACACCAGGATATTCAGGACAAAGGCTGTATTGATTCATTCATGGAAACCCTTTCAACTCTTCATCAGTAATGCTAGGAATCCGTAGGTCCTCTTGAACCTACATTTGAATGCATACATCCACTCTAGGCTGGAATTAATAGGGCTCACATATCCAGCTCTGCCAAAAGCAAAGACAATGACTCACTCGTTTTCTTCTCCTCTACTTTAGCTGCAATCCTGAAGCCCTGCTCTTTCCACCTCCAAAATATTCTGAAATGAACTCAAAAAATGTCCAGATCTATACCTGAAAGATGGACCCCATCAGGCCGATAAAGGCCTGGACATTCCACAGTTAACAACTCATAACTCTAAACCAAACCCTCAAGCAATATAGCAAACCTCACCAATTCAGAATTCACTCTCTTCCATGAACACTCCACTGCTTTTACTTCAAAGCCCCTCAACAAACTCTTCAAAAAATAATGGTCAAAATATATGTATCTAAAAATTGACAATAATTTGGAGCAGCTAACTATTGCCCAGTGTGTAACAGCTGATTTCAACACATTCCATGAATAACCAACCAATAAATCTAGAATCCAGCTGAAGCAAAACCCAAATGAGTTCTAGACATGAGTGCCCTGCTTGCTTCTGAGCTCAGAACTCAAGTGAATGGCCACAATTTCTTCTATCTGAGAAACTAGAAATACTAAAAGAATATAAAACTCAGCAATTCAAAATTCCAAAATTCATTAGCACATATAGGAGGAGATTCTATATATGGCGCATAAAAAATCAGCGCTGAAATCAGTGCCAACTAAGCATATTCTTTAATCAGCACAAAGATTTAGGCGCCGATTCTAGAATATACTTAGTTGATATTTCAGCGCCGATATCTGTGCGCCAATTTGCTGCATGCTGGATGCACATAGGCCATTACATGCCTTTGTAAAAGGGCTCCTTGGTGTCATTGTCACTATGCTGAAATCTTCTGCCCAGTATGCCGCCAAGAAAACAGGATGCTAGGAATTTTTAGGAAAGGGATGTTAGATTATAGACCAAGAATACTGTAATGCCTCTGTATCGCTCCATGGTGCGACCTCACCTTGAATAATGCATTTAGTTCTGGTTGCCATATCTCAGAAAAGATAGAGCAGAATTAGAAAAGGTTCAAAGAAGAGCTACCAAAATTATAAAGGGGATATAACTCCTCTTATATGAGGAAAGGCTAAAGCAGTTAGGGATCTTCAGCTTGAAAAAGAGAAGACTGAGGGGAGATATGATTGAGATCTACAAAATCCTGACTGGTGTAGAACGAGTAGAAATAAATCGATTTTTTATTTGTTCCAAAAGTACAAAGACTAGGGGACACTCAAGTTAGTTACATGGAAATACGTTTAAATCAAATGAGGACATATTTTTTCACTCAACGAATAGTTAAGTTCTATGTAGTAACAGCGGTTAGTGTATATGGGTTTTAAAAAGGTTTGGACAAGTTCCTGGAGGAAAAGTCCATAATCTGTTACTGAGATGAACATGGAGGAAGCCACTGCTTGCCCTGGGATTGGTAGTATGGAATGGTGCTACTTATTGGGTTTCTGCTACGTACTTGTGACCTGGATTGGCCACTGTTGGAAGCAGGATACTGGGCTAGATGGACCATTGATGTGACCCAGTATGGCTGTTCTTAAGTTCTTATGTTAGACTTCAGTAAAAGGGCTCCTAAAAACCCCAAACCCAGACTTTATTTTAGTTGCAAAAGTTAATATGCGGCATCTTGTGTGATAACTGTTTGGGTTGCTCAGCATTTTGCCTTACAGTTAACATACAGAAAATGCATTTGCTATATGGGAAGTGACAGATATTTTCCTGAGTTAATTTTCAAATTGATTTTTTTCTTTGAAAAATTGATGTATTGTTTGCAGGTTTAAAATAGCCCCACATTTTACAATGTTTTTTAAGCTTTTCCCCATGACAACTCTTTTTTCTGTTTCTCTTGTGGTCAAGCATAGCATTTGGGCGTTCAAGTTTTTGATAGCACAGCAGAAACCCAATTGATTTAAATTCAGCAAAGTGGGAGTGTCTGGTTAGGTCATACTACCCAAGTCTTTTTCTCTTTGAAATGAAGTGAACAGAAAAAAATTATATAATATTTGTTTGCTGTGACTGGTGGCTAAATTACATGGTTCCTTTTGACTAGTTTAATCTTGCTAATGCCATTTTGGTTTGTAACTGGCTATTTTCTTGTCTACCATAACTGAAGAGATGCAACAGTAGCATGTCGTACGGTCTTCTACAGAAATTATGAAAACACAATTACTTCTAGCAAAAGTTGATGCACGTGCAGTCCACAGTAATTGCCATCTCCCTGAAGGCATAATCATAGACTACAGTGCTTTTAAAAGAGACAAATTTATATCCCCAAATACACTGTTTGTTAATGTAAAAGTTAACTTTTTTTTCCATTTTTGCTTCAGAATTAGTGATAGTCTTCTGTTTTTTACAAAAAACTTATTAAATTTTATCTGTGGTATGTTTTAAACCTTGAGACTATGGTGTTTGTCATTCGCTATTAAAAATAGTTTAATTGGCATTTGGCTTTAAAACACATTAATTAAGGGGTCCTTTTACTAATGCTTGGGCTTCTTAGCATTTAGTGCACTAAGGAGCCCTTTTACTAAGGCATCAAAAAATGGCCTGTGCGTGTATTGGACGCACACTGGTCCATTTTCCAGCATGCCTGCTAAAAAGGCCTTTTTTGTTTTTGTGGCCAAAAATGAACATGTGGCAAAATTAAAATGAGCATGCGTCCATTTTGGGCCTGAGACCTTACCGCCACTCACTGACTTAGCGGTAAGGTCTCAAGCGTTAACCGGGCGGTAATCATCAGCACGCGTACACTGCAAATTACCGCTCAGTTAGCACCACACGGTAGAAAATAGAAAATATTTTCTGCAGCACGTTTTGGATGCACATTAAAAATAGAATTCTGCTCGGGGCACACGGTAGCCAGGTGGTAGTTCTAATTTGGACACACATAGGCACCTATGCGCTTTAGTAAATGGGCCCCTAAGGGCTTCTTTTACAAAGCTGCACTATCGATTCCCACATGGCAAATGATAGAAAGTCTATAGGAATTGAATGGTCTTCCTCTCATTTGCTGCGCCATGAATCGCTAGTGCAGTTTTATTTATTTATTTTATTTTTGTTACATTTGTACCCCGCGCTTTCCCACTCATGGCAGGCTCAATGCGGCTTACATATTGTATACAGGTACTTATATTTGTACCTGGGGCAATGGACGGTTAAGTGACTTGCCCAGAGTCACAAGGAGCTGCCTGTGCCTGAAGTGGGAATTGAACTCAGTTCCTCAGTTCCCCAGGACCAGAATCCACCACCCTAACCACTAGGCCACTCCTCCAGTTTAGTAACAAAGGCCCTAATTCCATTAGTGACCACTAAGCTTTAGTAAAAGTGCTTCTATTGATGGCTTTGCTATCTTCGTTACCAAATCCTTTTGTTTAAAAACATCTGGGAAATAATTGGAATCATCTGATAGAAAGTTTTTTTTTGTTACATTTGTACCCCACGCTTTCCCACTCATAGCAGGTTCAATGCGGCTTACATATTATATACAGGTACTTATTTGGACCTGGGGCAATGGAGGGTTAAGCGACTTGCCCAGAGTCATAAGGAGCTGCCTGTGCCTGCAGTGGGAATTGAACCCAGTTCCCCAGGACCAAAGTCCACCACACTAACCACTAGGCCACTTTTTTCACATTATTCCTATATTCAGCGGGCACTATGGGGAGCAATTCTCTAACATAAGCACTAACATTTATGTGTTCACTACATGTGTAAATGTTTGGATTGGTGCTTGTCAAACTTTCTGGGCTATGACCCCATTATAATAGCCACCAAGAGGACACAACTATGCCATCATTTTCTGCCTTCCATGTAGCCTGCACAGGCCAAATTATAGCTTAGGCTTATCAGGAGGTGTGAGTCAATGAGGTTAGTTTTTTGTTTTTGTTTGGTCCTGCCGAGTTCAAGACTCCAAATGTGGATTTTGTGACCCCATATGAGTTTGTGATCCACAATTGGTAAAGTCCTTGTTTAGAATAATGTGCTCATACTTGTGTAAATGCCAAAATTCTGCTTAAGTACTATCTGCAAATACCCGCTTAACTTACATAGCATATACTTGGATGAAGCATAGACAGGGCTCACACTTCCATGTATAAATTATGGAATGCAATAATTTACGTGTATATTTCTTTTTTTTTTAAATTTGCTTTCAAAATATACATCAAGAAAATCTTGGAACACGTCAAAGCATGATTATCTACTATAATAAAACTCACCCTCAACGTTCTGAAGTCACTCAGTCGCTCACTGAAGGGTTCATGGATTCATGGTGGTAAAGCCACAAGCCTGACCATCCAGCTTATAATCGAACGAGAAAAACGCCCAAGTTCCGACCTAAATCGGGAGATGGACGTTTATCTCACAAAAACGAATAAAGCGGTATAATCGAAAGCCGATTTTTGGGTGTTTTCAACTGCACTCCGTCGCGGATGCGGACAAAGTTTATGGGGGCGTGTCAGAGGTGTGGCAAAGGCGGAACTGGGGCGTGGTTATCTGCCGAACAAAGATGGGCGCATTTCACCGATAATGGGAAGAAAGTATGCGTTTTTAGCTAGAATTTAGGACACTTCATGGACCCTGTTTTTTCACGAATAAGGCCCCAAAAAGTGCCCTAAATGACCAGATGACCACTGGAGGGAATCGGGGATGACCTCCCCTGACTCCCCCAGTGGTCACTAACCCCCTCCCACCACAAAAAAATGATGTTTCACACATTTTTATTTTCACCCTCAAATGTCATACCCAGCTCCCTGGCAGCAGTATGCAGGTCACTGGAGGAGTTGTTAGGGGGTGCAGTGGACTTCAGGCAGGTGGACCCAGGCCCATCCCCCCCTACCTGTTACAATTGTGCTGCTTAATGCTTATTAGTCGTCCAACCCCCCCAAACTCACTGTACCCACATGTAGGTGCCCCCCTTCACCCCTTAGGACTATAGTAATGGTGTAGACTTGTGGGCAGTGGGTTTTGAGGGGGATTTGGGGGGCTCAACACACAAGGGAAGGGTGCTATGCACCTGGGAGCTCTTTGACCTTTTTTTTGTTTTTGTAAAAGTGCCCCCTAGGGTGCCCGGTTGGTGTCCTGGCATGTGAGGGGGACCAGTGCACTACGAATCCTGGCCCCTCCCACGAATAAATGTCTTGGATTTATTCGTTTTTGAGCTGGGCGCTTTCATTTTCTATTATCGCTGAAAAACAAAAACGCCCAGCTCACACATTGTTGAATAAAACATGGGTGTCTATTTTTTTCGAAAATACGGTTCGGTCCGCCCCTTCACTGACCCGTTCTCGGAGATAAACGCCCATGGAGATAGGCGTTTTCGTTCAATTATGCCCCTCTATGTCTCTCTGCCCCGCCCTCGCATGACGGACCAATCAGAAAAAACACACTCAACATTCTGAAACACAAAGGACCATCACAACACCGTTCCCAGGCAACACTAGGCAACGTAAGATGGACCAATCAGAGGAAACTACGTGACAATAAGGGAGGAGCATTCCCCAGCAGAATGGCTCATTATCTGGGCAGCACTGAGAGCACAGAACCACCGCTGGAACGAGAGAAGAATATTCCTGCTGTGGGTATGTGCAAAAATAGACCGGGGGGGGGGGGGGGGGGGGAGACATTTTTAAATGCCTAATGCCAGTACTGAAGAGTGCCAGAGGGCCTATAGCACAGACTATATTTGGGATCGCTTGACATGGAGTCAGAGGAGCCAGAAAACAACGTGCCCGTCACCATCTGGGCGAACAGGACAAGCTGCGGCCCAGCTGGAAGGATTACCCGCGATCCAGCCAGCAGCAAACAGCGACCAAGGAAGGGGGAGGAGTACTCCTTCCCTGCCTAGGAATCGCTGGAGAATGGCTGCCAAACTAACGAAACAACCGCACACCGACGCACCACCTCCATCATTCGAAAGGCATCCACTCTTTCTTCAACAGAAATGCAAACTAATAATACAAAACAAACAAAGAATACTTGGTTTCTCAGGCGGCTGCAGGTAACTCCCCACCCCCTTCCTTTCCCCTTTTGCCAAAGCGGCCAAGGACGTGCCCAACCATCCCCAGCCTCAGGCAAGCTGTCTCCCCGAGCACCTGGAAAAAGACGGCGCTGATTCCTGCAGCGCATAAATGTTCCAGCATTCCCCTGCAGCCGTCAACAAAGTCAGCACGGATTTAGTGAAGGGAAGTCTTGCCTCACCAATCTAATGCATTTTTTTGAGGGGGTAAGCAAACATGTGGACAATGGGGAGCCGGTTGATATTGTATATCTGGATTTTCAGAAGGCGTTTGACAAAGTGCCGCACGAAAGACTCCTGAAGAAATTGCAGAGTCATGGAATCGGAGGTAGGGTATTATTATGGATTAAGAACTGGTTGAAAGATAGGAAGCAGAGAGTAGGATTGCGTGGCCAGTATTCTCAGTGGAGGAGGGTAGTTAGTGGGGTCCCGCAGGGGTCTGTGCTGGGTCCGTTGCTTTTTAATGTATTTATAAATGACCTAGAGATGGGAATAACTAGTGAGGTAATTAAATTCGCCGATGACACAAAATTATTCAGGGTCGTCAAGTCGCAGGAGGAATGTGAACGATTACAGGAGGACCTTGCGAGACTGGGAGAATGGGCGTGCAAGTGGCAGATGAAGTTCAATGTAGACAAGTGCAAAGTGATGCATGTGGGTAAGAGGAACCCGAATTATAGCTACGTCTTGCAAGGTTCCGCGTTAGGAGTTACGGATCAAGAAAGGGATCTGGGTGTCGTCGTCGATGATACGCTGAAACCTTCTGCTCAGTGTGCTGCTGCGGCTAGGAAAGCGAATAGAATGTTGGGTGTTATTAGGAAGGGTATGGAGTCCAGGTGTGCGGATGTTATAATGCCGTTGTGTCGCTCCATGGTGCGACCGCACCTGGAGTATTGTGTTCAGTACTGGTCTCCGTATCTCAAAAAAGATATAGTAGAATTGGAAAAGGTACAGCGAAGGGCGACGAAAATGATAGTGGGGATGGGACGACTTTCCTACGAAGAGAGGCTGAGAAGGCTAGGGCTTTTCAGCTTGGAGAAGAGACGGCTGAGGGGAGATATGATAGAAGTGTATAAAATAATGAGTGGAATGGATCGGGTGGATGTGAAGCGACTGTTCACGCTATCCAAAAATACTAGGACTAAAGGGCATGAGTTGAAGCTACAGTGTGGTAAATTTAAAACGAATCGGAGAAAATTTTTCTTCACCCAACGTGTAATTAGACTCTGGAATTCGTTGCCGGAGAACGTGGTACGGGCGGTTAGCTTGACGGAGTTTAAAAAGGGGTTAGATAGATTCCTAAAGGACAAGTCCACAGACCGCTATTAAATGGACTTGGAAAAATTCCGCATTTTTAGGTATAACTTGTCTGGAATGTTTTTACGTTTGGGGAGCGTGCCAGGTGCCCTTGACCTGGATTGGCCACTGTCGGTGACAGGATGCTGGGCTAGATGGACCTTTGGTCTTTCCCAGTATGGCACTACTTATGTACTTATGTACTTATGTACCGCACCCTCACACACACACACACACACACACACACAAAATAACTCTGTGACACATACACACACACACAAAAAAACCACATGCTAGCGCCCGTTTCATTGGTTTCGGAAACGGGCCTTTTTTACTAGTAAGTAAATAAAGCAAGTTAAATATAGTAAGTTAACATAAACACAAATATAATCAAACTAGAATCCAATCCCATAAACCAGACTAAGTTAGTCTAACTAAGAGAAAAAATGTTAAAAAGAAATTGTAGAATATCAATCTGTAATCTAAGTTGAGTGACTCAAGAATCCAAAGGGATTGAGGATGATGCCCCTGTACCATCTAAGAAAAATTGTAACTGGGAGGGTTCATAAAACACATAAATATTCTGATCCAGAAAAACAAAGCGGTCCCTTTTACTAAGGTGTGCTGAAAAATGGCTTGCAGTAGTGTAGGCATGGGTTTTGGGTGCATGCCAATCCATTTTTTCAGCGTGCCTGTGAAAAAGGCCTCTTTTTTGCCGAAAATGGACGTGCAGGAAAATCAAAATTGCTGTGCGTCCATTTTGGGTCTGAGAACTTACCGCCAGCCATTGACCTAGCAATAAAGAATCCGGGCAGTAATGACCTACGCGCGTCAAATGCCACTTGGTGCACATCCATTACGCATTCCGAAATAAAAAAAAATATATTTTTCAGACGCGCGTATTGGATACGCACCAAAAATGAAATTACTGCAAGAGCCACATGGTAGTTGGGTGGTATCTCCATTTTGGCGTGTGTTGGGCGCACGTAGACGCTTACGCGGCTTAGTAATAGGGCCATAAACTGTTTACAGGGAAACCTCAATTGGAACTTTGCTTCCTTCCTACTGATTGGAGTCAAATTTACATGTATATTTCTGACATTTAGGGGTCCTTTTACTAAGGTGCGCCGAAAAATGGGCTACGCTAGTGTAGGCGCATGTTTTGGGCGTGTGCAGATCCATTTTTCAGCGCGCCTGTAAAAAAAAAGGCCTTTTTAATATTTTTGCTGAAAATGGACGTGCAGCAAAATAAAAATTGGTGCATGTCCATTTTGGGTCTGAGACCTTACCGCCAGCCATTGACTTAGCAGTAAGGTCTCTCGCGTTAACCATGCAGCAATTGCCTATACGCATGAAGTCGGAGTTACTGCCTGATTTTCGCCACGCGCCAGAAAATAAAATATACATGTGTCAAAAATGAAATTAACGCATGGGCCACGCTGTAGCCGGGCGGTAACTCCAAATTGATGCTACACGGCTTAGTAAAAAGGCCCCGATTTTCCTTATAGAATACGCTCCTATCAGGTGATATCTAAGTGCATATATATATTGGCACACAGTTAAAGAATTAGCCCCTGTAAATAAGTTCAGATGGAACGCATTTCAGATTCTTTTGGAGTGAAGCTAAAAGGAGACTGTGTTCCTTCTCCAAATGAAAATCTGGACCCTGAGGTTGTAGGTCGGTTTTTTATGTAATAATGGCCACACTATAATAATCTATCCCCTGCAGTGAAAGATATGCATTTATTTTGACACAAAATGAAAAATACAATAAAAGAGGTTGCTTTCATTTTGATTCTTTTAAAAACAAAACAACAAAAATTATAGATAGATAGATAGATAGATATAAAGAGAGAGAGAGAGAGAGAGATTGAGATTTCTCCCCTTCCTGGAATAATTATGTTCTAACCCCTCTAGTTACAGATTTCAGCTGGAGTGGCGTGGGAGGGAAGAAACGCCTTTCATGAGGAAAATGTAAGCTTCAAATGCAAAACCATTTATTGCAGGTTACATCCATGTGGCTATATTAGATGTTTTTGTGATTTAGGTGATCATACCTACTTCACTGAATTTGACAGCTGATTTGCTGTCCCTGATATTCCATTCTTAACATTTTTTTTCATTTGGCCTTTTTTCTTTTTTATACAGCATGCTCCACCATGTATGAATGCAAGACTTTAACTTGAGAAATGGCTAAATTGAATAACTGATGTACAGTTTGTAGTTAAATTTGATTGACAAACCAATTTCTCTTTTTCCGTTTCATCTTTATTTTGCTTAGTGAAATGGAAATTACAAAATATAAAACAGAATTTAAAAATTGAAGGATCTGATGGAATGATGATTAGTCTCGGTCTTGCAACTATAGCATGCCAATGCCTTAGGCACTGTAAGATAGCATAAACTTCAGTCTATTAACATTAGCAATTCCAGCCATGCAACAAAGAGTCTGTTAGCATAGAGGAGGAATATGAGATAAGAAAACCTTTTAGCACCATGCTTTATTCTGTGATACTCCTCAGCAGTAATGACCTGTGGGTATTACTGCTTGGGAAGTTTTATTGATGCCAGAAGCTTTAACCCTGAAGTTCAATCATAGCACCTCCTGTATCATCTAGTTCTCCTTCCACATACAGTCTAGGGCAAGAAAGGAACATTGCAGTATGGAGTTCTGCTTCTGGACTCTGCAGGGCGAAGGGTGAAGGAATACTGGCATTGCAGCCTCAATATTTTGGCGGCAGCTGTGCCTTGAGTTCTGACCAGCTCATCATCATCTCATGTTGATGAAGGAAGGGTATTGTGTTTATCTACCAGCGTGCATCTGCCATGTCAGTACATAGACAGTTGTCCCCAAGGGAACCATCAAGTTGTATAATGAGTAAGGTTCCAGAGGCCTAGATGTTTCTATAAGTTTAGAATATGGAATCATTTCTCTTATGAAGCAAGTTCTTTAAGACTGAAATAAAACATTTGTGAGAAGCAATTATTTTTCGTATGCCCCAAAAGATATTTATGTAACAATGTCCTCAGTAATGTCTTCCTTTGGACTTTAGTCTCTGAATTTTCCTTGATTAAGGAAGAACTTCCAGGTTTGCCCTTCTAGATTCTTGTTTCCCAAGAATAGGGATAGGTCATAGAGAAACTTCCCAAGATAAGCCCAGGATCCATTGGGTAATCCTCATTGTTGAGCTTCCTGGGCTGTACCCTTCTTTAAGGATTCAGCTCTCAGCATTTCCTCAAACATCTTTCATTTGACAGAGATGCTACAATTTTTTTATAAGACTGGGCTATAATTCCAAAACTGAATCTTTTTACCTGCTATGGATATAAACATGTCTTTCAGAATAGGCAATTAAACATTTACCTACCTCTTGGGTGTAAAATAGCTTGAGGGTTTGGAACCATCTAGAAATCCAGAATTGATCTCCTGAATGAGGAAATACTATAATTCATCAAGCTAATTATCAAGTTGCTTAATATTCTCAAGGTTCTTGCAGTTATTACCTGAGACGTCCCCATCCCAATTGATAAAAAGCTAGAGTGATGCACTTGGGGTGCAGAAACCCAAAAGAGATATACCGGAGAGGAGGAGAGAGATTAGTAGGCTCAACTCAGGAGAGAGACCTTGGGGTGATGGTGTTTGAGAATCTGAAGGTGAAGAAACAGTGTGACAAGGCAGGGGTCATGGCCAGAAAGTTGCTAGGCTGCTTGGAGAGGGGTATATCCAGCAGAAGAAAGGCGGTGTTGATGCCCCTCTACAAGTCATTAGTAAGACCCCACTTGGAGTATTGTATTCAGTTATGGAGCCTGTATTTTGCTAAGGATGTAAAAAGACTTGTAGCGGTGCAAAGAAAAACTACAAAAATGGTATGGGATTTATGTTGCAAGATGTATGAGGAGAGACTTACTGACCTGAACATGTATATCCTGGAGAAAAGGAGAAACAGGGGTGATATGATACAGACATTAAAATATTTGAAAGGTATTAATCCCGCAAACAAACCTTTTCTGGAGACAGGAAGGTGATAGGACTAGAGATATGAATCAAGGTTGAAGGGGGACAGACCAAGGAATAATGTCAGGAAGCATTTTCTCCACAGAGAGGGTGGTAGATACTTGGAATGCCCTCCTGTGGAAAGCGGTGGAGATGAAAATGGTAATGGAATTCAAAAATGCATGGGATAAACACAAATGTATCATGTTTAGAAGAAAAGGATCCACAAAAGCTTTGCAGAGATTGGATGGCAACACTGGAAATTGGGAAGCAAAGCCAGTGCTGGGCAGACTTCTATGGTCTGTGTCCTGAAAATGGCAAGGACAAATCAAGTATAACATACAATGAGTTTATCTTGATGGGCAGACTGAATGGACCATACATGTCTTTATCTGCCATCATCTACTATGTTACTGTGGATGCCAGAAAACCAGATATAATGTTAAAAAAGAAAAACACCCAGACAACACTGATTATAGAGGTGTCAGTCCCAAGCGAGTACTCTGTGAATCGTATGGAGAGAGGGAGCATCCTCAAGCACCGGGAAATGGAATCCGAGACCAAGAAAATGTGGCTGAAATATACAGAAATATTTCCCATCATTTTGGGAGCCACAGGCTTGATCAAAAAGAACTTCCAAGCACACCTGGATAAGTCACCTATACATGTTACATAACTCCAGAAAGAATTTCTCTTTGAAACAATGAAAGTACTACAGTGAGTGTTACCAGTAAATTTGAAAGACTAAAATATTACTGCAACTACCCAGTCCCACAGCTACCAAGCTGGGGGGTAACAGTTGATGTTTGTACTCACAGCCTCCAAAACATAGACTAATGTAGTCAAGACAGACCATTTTTAAATTTAAGTGATAAAGGAAATGGATCTAGAAAGCTGATCAACAATTTTATTTGTCCTCAAAATTTAAACAGGAGTGTCCCAGTTCACTAACACATTTTAAAACAGATTCCAGATTTGTCAATGAAAATATTTTGTGTATGTGCGTTAGTTACTTGACTCCCACTACCATGTATACTAGAAAACAGCTGTTTCCTATACAGAAAGATCCTTTCCCTTGTGATTTACATAAATAATACATTGTTCTACAAGCAACCTGAAGAAACCTTCAAAATAAACATCAGGTAAGTGTTTTTCTCTAATCCATAGTACTATACAACTTTAAATCAGTTTTCCCAGCCAAATCCTTGTTTAAAGAACTGATTCTTTGTGTTGTATTCTTTCTCAGGTACACTATTACCAAGTTCTGTGTCCCAGCATGAACTCCCAATCCAGGTAAGTATAACTATTTTTCCCAAAATCCTTTCTTTCCTTTTCTTTACTGTGTAGGCATCTGAAGTGCAGGTTCCACTTATTTGCAGGCCTCTCTTGGCTGGACTTTAGTCTCTCTTGTGTGGGGGCCCTTACACAGCTCCATTGCTTCCCACATTTGGACCATCTGGATCACCTGTAACCCTCTCTTATGCAAATAAAAAGGATGCAAAACCCTGACTACCCTAACTTTAAAGCAAGAATTCTATCTGGGATTTACAAATGTAAAACTGTAGATTGACTAGCTATTTGAAAATAAATTAAACAATGCCTTATTTAATTTAATTTGACCTGCCCTGTTACTTATTTCATTGCTTTAGTCAAAAGCACTCTTTATATCCTTTGCCAGGATACGCAGTAATCTATCAACCCCAGTCACACTGTCAAATCACACAATAATGACAGCATTCACTAACATTACATTCAATAAATATTCCAGGTCAGAGCAGCTTCTCTAAACAACTTGAACCCACTACTCAGGCAGACTTCTGTCACACACATAGCCACAGCCCAACACCAGTGCTGCACAGAATCAGTATCAGTATCATTTCACACTGATCCCAATATTTCCAAGAAAAATCCTAAATTTTCTTCCCAAACACACAATTATCACTCAGAATTTTCATAAGAACACCTTTTCCTTCACCTGATAAATTCAATCTGTCATTCACAGACAGAAAGTAGGGCTGTCATACAGGAGCACCCAATAGCTCATCCTCACTCTTCCAGTGTTTCAGCCTCTCTAGCAAACTGTCAGTGAAGCCGTTTCCAAAGCAACTGAGCTTTGGCTCGCATCACCTGACACCAGTTAGGCAGTCAGCCCTTAGTACACGGAATATTGTTTATTTTCTACCATATAGAACCCAAACTTTTCAAAGAAATCTCCATTTGAACACCAATGTTCCATTGAATCTAATGAAAAATCACAGTATTACAAAGTTTACCACAAAAACTTAAATAAAATACAATAAAAATTATACCAAACACAACCCAGATGTGCATAAACCTGACCATACTTTCCATTTTTAAAAATATAATTAGTAGCAATCTTCTCTCAAATTCTTTCAGAAATGAACATTCTTAAAGAAATCACTGAAAGTCTATGCAAAAATTTTAAACACTCTTTCAGATACTGACACAACCAAGTGCAGCCCAAAATAAGCCATCAGAAACCATGATTACAGGATCACCAGCACTAAAAAAAAATAATTTTAAATGAATATATTTAAAATCTGTGGCCAGAAGACCCCTTACATGGTTCCGTACTTGCTCCTCAGGCTGTCCCTGCCTTTAAATCCGGTCTGGATGGACCCAACGTAGTGCAGACGACCATCTGTGACCTCTCGTGGTAGCCCACTGGATTGCAACAAAAATCAAGGCCTCGGCTTCAGTCTGGACCTGCTTTGAGCTCCAGGCCACATTATCCGTGCATGGATGTTCATATATGTGCGGAGCTCTGGCAGGCAGGCAGGCCCAGACCAGGTATTTTCCTGCTGGCTTCTGGTCTGGGAACACTCATTTCCTGATGAGGATCCAGCCCTGGGAACATAAGGGTCCTACACTGGCCACCAATGAATGAATATGGGCAAACATGGAACCCAGGCCCCTCTAGGTATATATATTTACTCCTGTGGGTTACATTACGCCACATGCCCTGGTTTAGAAATGAGGTTTTTTCCATTTGGCGGGGTTTTTTTTTGGAATCTCACCGTGTCTTTCCAGAAGTATCCGGCACAAATTTGTTTAAGATACCAAAAACCCCTGAGGCAGCCGCGTCTGAGCACCGAAACACAGCTCGTGTCAGGTCAACTCCAATAAAAATTGTACCATTGTTCCAGTTCTGGAGGCCCTTTTGTGCTTCTTTTTGTTTCGTGTATTTTGTGTACTTTTGGACCGTCTCTTTCTTGCTGTTTGGCATGCACAAAACCATCCCATTTGGAGAAATTGTCCCTGAGACAAACTATGAAAACTGGTAATCATTCTAGTATGCAAGGAAATCCTAGTTGGGGGCCTTCCATGATTCTGTCATCAGAGCTGCTCAGGAGTTCACTTTACAGGAAGGGAGAAAACAATACTCAAAGCTAGTTCTGTAAACATAATGATGTCCTCGGATGGCCTGCTCCTTCAGGGCCACAGCATACATGAATGTCTCTCAGCTCAATAGCAAATCTTACTACTCTTTAGACTGGTCCCTCGAACTAGAGCTACCATCACAGTTTCTAGCAGGTACACAAGACTAACCTGCAGCTGGCCAGGTCCAAACACAAACTCTTCAAGGTTCCAAGTTGAACTTGGCCTGTCTGAATGTAGTGGTTGCAGTTTCTTAGCTTTCAGGTGGAGACATCTGCATTGGGCATTGCTGCTTCCTTCTGGGCCTCCTTAACCTAGCTCTGGCCTGGCCTTTTATTCTTCCTGACCACTAAATGGACACAAGTTTTATATCAACAAATACTAATGAATATCCCAACATTTTTGTTGATTCTAATAATCTTTACTATATCAAAAAATAATTATTGTAGTAAAGAATATTAAAATCGACAAAAGCATTGAAATATGCATATTTATTTGGGATGGCCTGAAAACCAGACTGACTAGGTGTGTCCCAAGGACTGGGTTGAGAACCCTTTATTCTGGCCATATAATTACATTTATATTCTTGCCATATAAATATATTTATATTTTTATTGCATTCAGGAGATGTAGTAGCTCAGTGGGAATTGTGATGCTACTTGGAAATAATGTAGCTACTGTTTTTACGAACACAGTCAATTCAGGTTGGCATTCTAAGTAATAATAACATCAACATAGTTGAACTGCAACTCTTATTGATTTTCTCATAAATGCCATACATAAGTGACTGTTGGTATTCTACTTTCTGCATTAACCCTTCAGAGTGGTGTTATGTGCCTTCCAGGTGTTAAATAGACACAAAGAGCTCTTCTGTTTATCTATCCTTAGAGATACTGCTTAATGACAGCAATTTGCAAAGCTTTTCCTTGGGTAAACAGCTGTTTACTCATGGGAAAAGCCTCCTCTCTTTTACTCTTGATAAAAAATACTCATGCTTTGCACAGCCTGGGTATTTTCACCCATAAACGAAAGGTTGATGGAGAAAAGGTTCACCTGGGGCTTTGAGTTTGAAAATCCTGCAGGGATTTCCCTCTAAGAATGTTGTTAGTGTGCATTGGGTGTGTCAGCATACCTTAAAAATTAATGAGCACAAAATTGATTTCATGCATGCTAACCTATGAATTAGTATGCATGTTTATTTGTTTACGTTAATGAAAACATTTATATTCTTTACTGTGAATTTCAAGGTGAATTCCAAAAATACACAGCAGAGATGTAATACATCTTTTTACAAATAAATGCAACCACAGATGTATAACAAGCATATAAAATATCCTCCTACAATTAAAAGTAAACAAAATGAACATCAAAGGTAAACAAGTGAGCAAATGCAAATAGCATAGCTAAGTAAGCCAGTAAATATGTCAAGCTACCCTACAGCTCACCTTTATCCATGTTTATTCATGTTTTCAAAAACATGTAGCAAATGGTGAGGCAAGCTTTCCCTGTTAACTCTGTCCTATTAAACTGTGTTTGTCTGTGTTCAGTAATTTTTTCTTTATAGTAGTTTCTGCATTTTGCCCAAGACTGATGTCAGGCTTACCTATCTGCAATTTTCTGATCACCCCTGGAACCTTCTTTAAAAATTAGTATTACATTGGCTACCTTCCAATCCTCAGGTACAGTGAACAATTTAAATGACAGGTTATAGATTACCAGTAGTAAATCTGCAGTTACATTATTGAATTTGTTCTATATGCTTGGGTGTATACCATCTGGTCCAGGTGATTTGTTGCTCTTTAATTTGTCAACTTCCAGCTACAGTGTCACATTTAAATACTATTTCTAGCACAGGTAGCTCCCTTACATCCTCCTTAGTAAAGTCTGAAGCAAAGAATCCATTTACTCTCTTTGCTATAATCACCCTGAGTGTTCCATTACCTCCTTGGTGATCTAACTGTCCAACTGACTGCCTCACAGGCTTTCTGCTTCTAATGTACCTGAAAAAATTCCTGCTATGAGATTTTGCCTCTACAGTAAGCTTCTTTACAAATAATATTTTTAGCCTTCTTTATCAATGCCTTGCATCTAACTTGCCAGTTCTTCTGCTGCATCCTGTCTTCATTCAGATCCTTTTCTTTTTTTGTTTCATTTTTTGAAAGATATTCTTTTGGCTCTAATAGTCTCTTCCACCTAACCTTTTAACCATGATGTCTGTCATTTCACCTACGTACCACATTTTGTGATACATAGAATACAATTGGTCTGGACTTCCAAGATGATATTTTAAAACAATGTTTATGCCTGATTCAAACTCTTAACCTTTGCAGCTGCTCCTTTTAGCTTTTTTTTAAACCATTTTCCCTCACAAACTGGGTAGGCGGCACCTTGGCACTCTCCTTTCATCCCGCACACCACATTTCAAAGTATCAACATATGACAAATTATCCGACGAGTGGATTTATTATGGCCTCAGCATTGGACTACTTACATATGTTAAACACATTTTACAGTATTGTGCAATTACATACATGAATGCAACTTACAGTAGGATGCAATTACATACATGAATCCTTGTCGATATTCTATCTACATCATTTCAGGGCAGGATGTCTAGCCTTTCAAGTCACACAGCACCAACTATTCCTGCCTGTACTCCACCCAGAAAGGCTACTCACTATGTGGAATTTCAAAATTAAATAAACTTGGAAAGTTGTAGTATGCATTTTTGCTAATCTGTTGACTCATATTTAGGAGTCATTTCGTATAGGCTCCATAAGAATTCAGTAAAGGAGAAATAATCAGCTGTGATCTGCAGCCACACCTGTCTGGCAAATGAACCAAGAGCGGCACCAGAGCTAAGCTAGGGCTCCAGTATCCTATGGGTTCCGCAGCATTGGGGAGGACGGGTAGCATGGTGCCTCACTGGTCAGAATAGGTGACAAATCTGATTGTGGTGCATCTCCCGCTCCTCTGGGCAACCCAGTTCAGGATGGCCTGTACCCTCAAATTGTGCCCCATGTCACCGAAAATATCCTGAGGGGTAGGTTGTTTTTTTTTTTTGTACTTGGAAATTATTTGTAGATTGCAGTGCTACCATTTGAGGACATCATGGGGTGAACATTATTTTATCCTGTCAATATTCTTCTTATGAGTTCTGATACATTTGGTCATAATGAGCACATCAAACCTGTCAGTCTCTCACTCCATCTGTTTACCTTTTATACACATATATTTTTTTTCATTTCACAGTGTAGTTTTTAATATTCATCTCTCAATCCATAGTGCAGCTTTTTGATGTTTCAACTTACATCTCAATTATCACTGAGGAGTTGTTGGTACAGGTATGTGTTTACTGTTTACTTTATGTTTGCATATGGTAGATACATTTTTTGTATATGGTACCTCAATGTGAATTTTCTCATTATATGATTTCTGCTGTAATATCTTTCCTACTTCTTTCTGAGAACACCCAGTAATTGTAAACCTTATATATCCTATATAATAAAACACACCTCCAACATTCTGAAGCTGACTGCATGGCTGAGGCAATCCTGCTCTCTGTATCCATCTCCTGAATTGACATCACATAATTCCGGGTTCGTCACAAGCAGAAGTGACCAACCACACAAGGTTTCTCGGCTTCAGAATGTGGGAGGTGCATTCTATTAAATAGGATTGGTCAGTTCCTTAAAGCACAGCCAGAGCTCAGTGTCCTGCACAGTAACACTCAGACACCAGAGAGAAAGAGGGGGGGGGGGGGGGCTGACACCAGAGAGAGGGAGGGAGGGGGGCCTGACACCAGAGAGGGGGGGGGAGTTATCTCTGTCACACACACACACTCTCACACACTCTCTCTCTCTCACACACAATGTCTTTCTCTCACTCTCACACACTATCTCTCTCACACACTATGTCTCACACTGTATCACATTCACTCTCTATGTGTCACACAGTCACTCACACACTCTCTTGGTCTCATGCACTCAGTCTCACAGAGAGTCTGTGTCTCACACACACTCTCTCGCACACACTGTATCTTTGTGAAACAAACTCTCTCACACTGTGTCTCACATATGCACTTGCACACACTTTCATTCTCACACACACACACACTCTCTCTCTCACAGACACACTCGCACCCAGACTCAACTCTTTCTCTCACACACACACACTCGCACATTCACTCTCTCTCTCACACACAGTCACTCTCAAATACACACTCTCAAACATACACACTTCGAGGAAAACCTTGCTAGCACCCGTTTCATTTGTGTCAGAAACGGGCCTTTTTTACTAGTGTACATACATTTCTTTTAGATGTTTCACCGTTTTATTTATTTATAAGTTATGTTTTATTGTCTTTGAGATATATACATTGTTATGTTGATACATTTTATATATCATCAATGTGTTTATTTTATCTTGCTTTAATTGCAGACTCCTGAGGCTGAAACATGAATGGCGTTGAATCTTTGTTACCAATTAAAAAACTTCTGCACCACACCGCTTGTTTTGGGACTTTTTTGTCACCTTTGCTGTTGTGGATTCTATTTGTTTTATGTGAAGTCTTGTTCTTCCCTGTACTTGTAGATTGCAATGCTACCATTTGAGGGCATCATGGGGGTATAAGGTTAATTAAGCCCCTGTACCTCAATTAGGTCTGGACGGCCTGTTAGACCTGTTGGTTTAAATCATAGGGGGACTCCCAAACCATCTTCCTAACTTTTGGTGAGCTGAGGAGTGGTTGATAGACCTTTACTATTTCATATTGCTCTCAAATCTATCTAGCATATTGTACCAGTCAGCCAGTAAACAAACCAGCATGATGGGAGTGTAAGCAACTTAAGCACTCACACTTTATTTTTACGAAATATAGGACTTGGCTACTATTCACAGTTTGCATGTGAGGACAAAAGGGTCAAGAGTATTACAGCATTGTTGAAAAAGTGGCAAAAGCCAGACCTGACATTTTGGGTGGGCCCAGAGCTAATATGGGTGGGCACTATGTATATAAGTGAGAGTAGCATTTCTTGAGATACTCCTAAATAATGCCTTAAAGTGCACTTGATGAAGGATTTCTAATAAACAGTCTGCCCAACAGCTGTCCACTAGCAATATAAATCACATACATACTCAAAGCCTATGTTGCAAACTTTAACACCACCAATTCTGAACACACAAATACTAATAACAGTACCTTTAAAAAGGCAGCAGTGAATATACACAACAGCAATATGTGTCTCACTGGAAATGTCAGACTACTCAGACTGAGATAGATCCTAATACAAACCACATGCCAGAAGAATCACTTTGGTCACATGCAGAACACAGACCAACCCTCATCAATTGCCCAGCATCAGCTCTGTCCTTCTCTACCCCTCCATTCCTCCCTGTAGCCCGACATCAGTCCTACCCTTCCCTTCCCTACTCACCTCATCCATCCCTATAACCTGGCATTAGTCCTACCCTTCCTTTCCTACCCCCCATCCATCCATCCCCATAACCTGGCATCAGCCCTTCCTTTCTCTACATTACCCCCCCACTACCCCCCCATCTATCCCTATGACCTGGCATCAGCCCTCCCCTTCCCCATACCCATCCCGTACCTAGGCATCAGCCCCACCCTACCCCCCACCCATCCCTGTAGCCTAGTGTCAGCCCTGTCCTACCCCCTACTCATCCCACCACAGTCTGGCATGTCTGAAGCGCACCACTGCAGAGCCCACCTACACCCAGAAACCTACCTACATTAAATATAAAACTTTTTTTTTTTAATTTTAAGCTGGGCACAGCAGAGAACTTCCCCACCCCAAAATTCGCCAATGTAAAAAGACATACAACTTTTTTAAAAATTATTATTTTAACCTGGGCATTGAGTGCACTCCCACTCAGAAAATTAATTAATTGTTGTTGGGTTTATGGGTGGGGATGGGCTCTACACTGCTTAGAGGAAAAATGTATATTTAATGATTCAATATACCTTTCTTCCCCTAGGCTGTAAAGAGCCCACCCCCACCCAGAAGCTCACCACCAGCAAACACTCACTGTACATGTTAAAAAGCGTTTATTTTACCTGGGCAGCTGGGCTTCAAACCAAATTTGTATGCATGTGATGGCAGGTGCAGACTCCGAGAGCTTTGCAGACTGTTCCATATTCTGACTCCTGTTCCTGTTTGGGGCCATGGGTGAGTGCTGACTCTGGGGGTCTCACTCCCAACTGAAGGCTGACCCAGGCAGCAAGGACCCAAAAACGTCTTTTCCCTTCAAGGAGCAGAACGTCGAGAGAGCTCATCTCAGCCACAGCGCTCTCTCTGGTTTAAGTGGCACCGCGTGAACTAAAGGCGCCATTTTTTCAACAAATCTATTTGGGGGAGCGACCGCTCCCCCTGTGCCCCCCCCCCCCCCCAGCTTCTTTAGAAATGGCAATTCCCCTCTCTTTTACTGCTAGAGTATTACAGAGGAGGTACAGGTTGGTGGAATGGGAATCCTCAGCCCTTTCATTTTAGCTGGTAGTGGGACGAGATCCGAAGAAGATTCTCACTGTAAGGCCGAAAGAGGTTAGGGATTCTACCCCACGTGTGTGTGTGTGTGTGTGTGTGTATGTGTGTGTGTGTGTGTGTGGTGTGGGGGGGGGGATGTTAATCTTAAATTCTGCCTTGTTGAAGGTGTTGGGGGTTGGACGAGAAGGGTTTTCAGTTTCTGATCTGCAGCAGTACTAAGAGACCACAGTTTGCAACAAGTTTTGAGGTGGGTAGGAAGATTACTCGGATCCGTAGCCCTGCACTCACCTCCCTCCTGTAGGGCTCGGAGCCCCCCCCCCCCCCCCAGCAAAGGCTCACTTGCAATAAGAGAAACAAAAGTCGGCGCACGAGCCACATCCCGATCACTTTCCCTCGCAGTTCCTCAGGTCCAGCCTGCCCAGCAGCTGACTCAGGAAAGTTTTAAAGGGGCAGAAGTAAGGGGGGGGGGGGGGAGAGTTGAGGACCCTTAAGGAGTGTAATTGTTAGTGACTTTTGTTATGTGAATTTGCATTTAAATTGGTGAATGAAAGGGCAGAAGCACAGTTGAGCCAGGGCAGAACTGAAAGGCTCAGGCTGTGCAGCACTCTCACTGCAGCCTAACCGGCACCTGGAAGACCAGCACCGGATTGGAGGAGTAGGACAAATTGGGTGGGCCTGAGCTGTGATTGGGTGGGCCAGGGCCCGGGCCAGGGCCCATCCAGGCCCACCCGTAGCTACGCCCCTGGTTGAAAGTGCAAATATAGCTGGTATATGTAACATATGCAGTTTCTAACCTTTGAGGATGATCTTGCAGTTGAAGCTGTGGAGACCAGATGCTGTGATTACCTGTTGAAAATTATCAAGAACAATGACGTTTGTTAAACTGTATATCATCAAATTCTATAGAATTTGTAGGAACAGCGCTTGCTTTAACATCCACCTATGTTGAGAAGAACACTCCATGGAACATCAAACGGAACCAGTTGGCAGAGGAATCTGGTTAACAGGCCAGTGGTTAAGTAGAATGCAGTGGGATCTGCGTACAATTGCACAGGACAATAGGTTAATATCTAGCATATTCTTTATGACACAATCATTTTTCTGCAAAGAAATCTGGCATGAGCGCACACACATAGTAGATGTGCAGGAATGGTATTCCATGCATAATATTTTGAGATATCAATAGTCATGTGTGGGGTGTATGTGTGTTTTCCCAGCTATTCCGGCTTACAATTTTAACAGTCAGTGTTTTTACCTATGAGAAGTAAAACATTAAATACCATGTGTATTTCTTTTGATGGTCACGCAGAACTGAAGACATATTTGTACAAATACCCTGACTGATAACCTACTGTCCTGAGGTGAATGCAATAACAACTTCAATATGGATTCCTTCAGTGCATACACTGAACAGAAAAGAATGCCGTTTTATGCAAATGAAAACTGATGTGCTGATGTACATGCCTTATACCAATTCAATGTGTATTTCTTCAGTGAATACAAAGAACTGAAAACAGTTTGTGCAACTATCATGGTGGAGGACACTGATATCAACTTTTGCAAATAATTAGGTTTCTCAAGCCCTTTTAGTTCTTAGCCTGATGTCCTGAGGTAAATGCAATAGACAACTTTGGCGTGCATTCCTTCAATGAGTAAGCAGAACTGAAAGCAGTTTTGTGCAAATGAAATCTGATGATCTGATGTAAATGCAATAAACAACATCCATGTGTGGTTCCACACTGAATTCACAAATCTGACAACCAGTGGCGTAGCCACAGGTGGGCCTGGGTGGGCCGTGGCCCACCCACTTAGGGCTCAGGCCCATCCAACAGTAGCACATGGTAATGAAAATGCTGCTCTCCACAATACTGGCGCCTTCGCATGCTCAGTTTTCAGCGCATGCCTGCTGCAGACTACCAAGGTGGAGGCTGTAGAGAAGCATTTTCCCACCACCTGAGATATTTTTTTGATGTGGGGTTAGGGGAGAGAACATTTGGTGCCCACCCACTTCTTGCCTAGGCCCACCCAAAATCTGCTGTCTGGCTACGCCCCTGCTGACAACTGGTTTGTGGAAATACCCTGATGGAGAAATCTGTCCTGATGTAAATATAATAAACAACTTCAGCAAAATTAGGTTTCTCAAGCCCCCTTGCTTCTTAGCCTGATGTCCTGAGGTACAGTAAAGACTTCAGTGTGTATTCCTTCAATGAATACCCAGAACTGAAAGCAGTTTTTGTGTAGAACTGAAAGCCGTTTTGTGCAAATGAATGTCCTGATGTCCTAATGTAAATACAGGAAACCAAATTTCAATGTGCTGTTCTTCAATGAGCACACAAAACTGAAAGCTGGTTTGTGGAAATACCCTGATGGAGAAATCCATCCTGGTGTGAATTTAATAAACCACTTCTGCCAACAATTAGGTTTCTCAAGCTTTTTGCATCCAAGCCTGCTATATCCTGTTAGAGGGACTGATTTCTTCTTGTGTGTGACTCATGAAGAGTCTGAATAGTAGGAAATATGCTAGTCAGGCAAATATGATTGGGATTTCATAAGCCTTGTCCACCAGCCCAAAGGCATTAGAGAGAGGGGATGGGATCTGATATAGTGCCTTTATGTGATTACAATCAAAGCACTTTACATATTAGATGGACTAGATGTACCATGCAGGTTTGCACCTGCTGATATTTACTATATTAATATGTTACTGTGGTGCCCAGGGCAATGGAGGGTAAGTGACTTGCGCATGTTAATTGCTCTGTTATTGAATATAAAAGGTGCTGTGGGAGTTGAAGCAGCAACCATGGGATCTCTGTTTGTTCTCTGTTGGCTGTAGATGCACATCTGGTTATGTAGGTTGCTATGTGTAACTTTGCATTCCCTACATGAAATCTCACTTAAGTAACTTTCTGCATCCTGCTGTTTGTTCAATGTGCACCAATACTTATGTTAGATCAACTGACTGAGTAGTGATATGTGCACATACCTGTCTCACTGTCTACAGCTGATGAAGCAGTGTAAACATCCTACCAAAACATTCCAGGATGGATAACAGCCTCCTGAAACATCCTGTAAGATTCCTGTGTCTGACATCCTATTGCCTATCCAAAGCTAGGAATGGGTGAAAATTCAGATGGTGCCATACTTCATGCTGTTAGAATTTGATACCATACTTTGCAGCTCTCCATAGCTGTAAATCTTATCTTGCAGAAGAGATGTTTGGGGGCAGGGGGGGGGGGGGGGGGGGAAGAGGTATGAGAAAGGTCTAGAGAATCTGGATGGGTAGATTAACCAGAAACCATGAAACCCCTAAAAAGTTCATCCAGGACAAAGAGGAAAAAAACAATTTTATGCTCAAAATAATTCTACACTCAAAACATATTTAAGCTCTGACCTGTTGCTGCAGGATATGATAACTGTCAGTATAGTCAGGTCCAAAAGGTTTGGACAAATTCCTTGGATTAAAGACCATAAACTATGCTGTGGAAGGCCACTGCCTATTACTGGAAGCCAACAGCCTAGAATCTAGGTACTTGTTTGAGACTGTGTACAACCGGGTATAGCCTAGCTACTGTCTTTGCATTGTCTTACTTCGTTTTACTGCTCACTGCATGTTTTGTAGTTTCAGCTCTTCCTGTAGCCCAGGGATGTAGCTGGACTTCGGCGGGATGGGGGTCCAGAGCCCGAGGTGAGGGGGCACAATTTAGCCCCCCCTGGCGCCGCTGACCCCGCCACCATTTTTGACCCCACCCTGCCGCCACCACCACCTTTGCCCCCCCTCCAGCGCCAACCCTTTCGACCCCCATCTTCCCCCCGCCGCCATCAGGTACCTTTGCTGGCGGGGGTCTCCAACCCTCACCAGCCGAAGTCCTCTTCTCTGGCGCGGCTGTGTTGCTGATCTGCAAGGGCAGGCTTCTGTTTCTGTGAGTCTGAGGTCCTGCACATACAACATGCAGGACGTCACTCACAGAAACAGAAGACTGCCCTTGCAGATCAGCAACGCAGCTGTGCCGGAGAAGAGGACTTCGGCTGGCGGGGATTGGGGATCCCTGCCAGCAAAGGTACCCGATGGCGGCGGCGGGGGAGGGTTGCCGGTGGGGGGGGGGGGCCAAATCTACGGGGGGCCCATGCCCCTATGGCCCCACGTAGCTACGCCCCTGCTGTAGCCACTCCGGCTTTTCGCCCACTGGCAGACTTCAGCCAGAGACATTCCTGAAATACAGGGGCTCGAGACAAAAGCATAAAAAAAACCGTTAGCAAGCACATTCAGTATTTATCATCCTAACCCGCATGCTCGAACAAAGCCCCTTCAAGGAATCTGTTTCCTTAACTCAGTATCTGTAGGAATATATATATTTTTAATAATAATCCCATAGTGATCTGGGCCTGCCAATCTTCCATAGTTGCCTCCTTTAATTTAAGCCATGCTCCTGGAGTGCATGTTATTCTTAGTATTCATTGTTTATGCTTTCTTTTTAATATAACATTATTATACCACAGCTGTTATTACGATAAAACTTAAAACAAAACCATACAACACATTTCCTCTCTCTTTTATAGTTGCCATTCACATCCCTCCTCACTGAGGGCCCCTTTTACCAAGCTGCAGCAAAAGGGGGCTGGCACTGGCATCGGCACGTGTTTTACCCGTGCGCTGAGGCCCCCTTTTACCAAGCTGGTAAAAGGGAAGTCTCTCCTTCCTGCAGGAAATGGCCGTGCAGCAAGTAAAGCACTTGCCGCTCGTCCATTTCCAAAAATACTAGGACTAGGGGGCACGCAATGAAGTTACTAAGTACTACATTTAAAATGAATCGGAGAAAATATTTATTCACTCAGTGAGTAATTAAACTCTTGAATTTGTTGCTAGAGAATGTGGTAAAAGCAGTTAGCTTAGCAGGATTTAAAAAGGTTTGGATAATTTCCTAAAATAAAATTCCATAAGCCATAAAATGGACTTGGGAAAATCCATTGCATATTCTAGGATAAGCAGCATAAAATCTGTTTTGCTGTTCTAGGATCTTACCAGGTACTTGTGACCCAAATTGGCCATTGTTGGAAACAGGATACCGGGCTTGATGGTCCTTCCGTCTGTCCCAGTATAGCAATACTTATGTTCCTATGCATGTGTTCCATGACTTTCAAATGCAGTTTTCAGAGAAAAATATAAAAATTGTGGAGAACAGTTATGAGATAGCTAAATTTATAATAATGATACTGGAGTTCAAAAGTACAAGAATCATCTGTGTTACTCTGTTGACCTAATGTCATTCAAAATGAAACCGTAATAAAATAGCACCATCTCTTTTCCAATGTGTTAAAGCTGGGAAAATGTATCGAAAATATGATTGTAAAATTGACCTGTAGGGTTAACATATTTAAGTAAAAGGTTTCTATGACTATTTTCCAATCAACAAAGAGTAACTTCACAGACTTTTGGCTGTCTGGGGAAATAATGTATAACAATTGTTTCACTGCACTGATCCTAGTGATCTTGGAAGTGTTCCGTAGGCAAAGTATGGGAAAAATGCGTAGGTTTAACTCCACTGTGAAGTGTTACAGTGCTAGTTAAAATAAGGGACACAGTTTGGAGAACATGAAAGTAGAGATTTATCCACTCGACTTTGACTGAATTTGAGTTACTGTCTTAATGTAGCATGATAGCATCTTATTTCTGACAATTTAATGGTAGGTATTTCTAAGAGGACATGGCTTACTGGGAGCAGGGCCACCGAGATACTGAGCCGGGCCTGGGGCAAGGCCTCCCCCAGGTGCCCCCCAAGGATCGCCGCTGCTGCCCACCCAATCGCTACTGCTGTTGCCTCCCTCTCCTGCTCCCAGGCCCCCGGCGCTGCAGTCCCCAGTCTCCTCCTGCCTACTCTCAGCTCCCTCGACAGCCCCCTTCTGTCTGTCACCCAGCCCCCTACATTTAGAAAAAAAAATCTGCAAATCGGCAGCGCAGCACTTCGTGTCTGTGTGAAAGCGGCAGATCGTCTCGGGCCTTCCCTCACTGTGTCCCGCCCTTGCGGAATTAGGAAGTTACATCAGAGGAGGGCACATCTCACTGGGAGCATCTGCAAATGTGCATTCCTTGAATACAAGGCAGTGCATCTCCACCACTGTCTAAATAATTGTGCAATAGGTTGTTAAAATAATGAGTGGAGTAGAATGGGTAAACACAAACTGGTTATTAATAAAAATAAAGAACAACTATGAAAAGACTAGGGGACACATATTGAAGTAACTAAGGAGTAAATTTCAAACAAATCAAATAAATTAGTTTTCCACTCAATGCTTAATTAAGCTCTGGAATTTGTTGCCAAAGGATGTGGTAAAACCTTAGTATAGCTGGGTTTAAATTAATGTTTAGGCAAGTTCCTGGTGGAAAAGTCCATAAACCACTATTACCAAAGTAGATTTGGGAAAATTCTCTGCTTATTCCTGAGATAAGTAGCATGGAATATGTCTACTTTATGGGGATCCTGCTGGATTTTGATCTGGATTGGAAATAGGATACTGGGCTTGATGGACCTTTGATCTGATCCACTATGGCAAATCTTACATTCTTACGTTCTTGTTGCATCACAGTCTCTGGATCTTATTATAGAAATCCATTTTCATATTCTTTAAGAAGCTGATTTCATTTCCTATGTGTTTGGGAGCTGAAAGGCAACTATTTTGGATATTATAGAAGTCAAAACAGTAATAATAATAATAATAATAAGAATCTGTACCAGCGTCTGTTTACGCTTTCCAAAATACTAGGACTTGAGGGCATGCGATGAAGCTACAATGTAGTAAATTTAAAATGAATAGGAGAAAATATTTCTTCACTCAATATGTAATTAAACTTTGGAATTCATTGGCAGAGAATGTGGTAAAGGCGGTTAGCTTAGCAGAGTTTTAAAAAAGGTTTGGACGACTTCCTAAAGAAAAAGTGCATAGACCATTATTAAATGGACTTTGGGAAAATCCACTATTTCTGGGATAAGCAGTATAGAATGTTTTGTACTTTTTTGGGATCTTGCCAGGTATTTGTGACCTGGATTGGCCACTGTTGGAAACAGGATGCAGGATGCTGGGCTTCATGGACCTTTGGTCTTTCCCAGTATGGCAATACTTATGTACCATTGAAGATATGGAGGGTATGCAGGAAGAGGTACTCTCATGGATTCACCTTTATCACCTTCTGCTTTCCCTACAAGGGATTATTCACTTATAAAGTTTTTAGTGGCCATCCTAAACCTATAAACCTGATTTTATTTACTTCACCTTAGACTGGAATTTCCCCAGAAAGTCTGTTACCACAGCTGCAGTATACTTATTATAGTCTATTGGAGTGACGTGGTCACATATTTTCTTTTCCTAGTGTGGCAAAAATAATAAACTTAGCGGAAACAGGTCATGCCATTTTATGTTCTCAAATGCAATTATAGGATAGGTAAGTGCAATTTGTGCCCTTTAAAGACTTCAGGCTTTACCGTCTTAAGGAAGAGGCTGCATTTTAAAGTTACAGTACAAATTTATCTGCCGCAGCTCATGACACCCAGCTTCTAAAAGTGCTTTGCCAGAGTCTGCTTCCTACATAACCAGTCCAACACATTAGTTTCTGTTCTATACCCTTCCCTTCTAATTTAACCTCAATTTTTACATTCTCAGTCGCAAGTACTAACATTATTTACAGTGTACTGTAGCTTCTTGCTTCTCGTAATTTGTCAAAGGTCTACGCAGAGACGAGTTCTTCGAGAACTGTGGTGGCAGTCACATTTGTCCAAAGGAATGATCACCAAATTCCATGAAACCTCAGTCCGCATTTAGGCCTAAAGGACTTTAACTAGCATTAGATTTCTTTTACGTTTTAAAGAAGCCTTGGCTATGAACTGTTTCCCCATAGACTATCATATTGTGCACACTCTGAAAAATGTAGATACACAAACACCCAGAGGCTTCCTGTACTGCAGAAAGTACAGAACTAATAAAAAGAAATCACACAGCATAACTGTGGTCTCAATCTAGGACTCTGCTCTGTTTCACCAGTCAGCATAAATGCCCAAATTATTATTAGCAGTATTTCAGCAGAATAACTGGTAGTACTGAATACACAATAGTTTTGAGTGCAAAATCAGCAGTGTTTATGTAGTTAAGCAGTATCATCATTTGACATTTCGGTACCCTGTATAATAATCTTGTATATGTTTCACTTCACCACCACAGTATAGCTTTTGTTAAGACACTTCCCACTTTCTAAGTGTCAAAGCCAGTTTATGGATCTATGACAGTGATTTGTAAACCAGTTCTGGGGGGAACCCCAGCCAGTCAGCTTTTCAGGATATTCACAATGCATATTCATAAGGTCAATTTGCATGCACTGCCTCCTCGGTATGCAAATCTAGCTCATGCATATTCATTATGGATATCCTGAAAACCTGACTGGCTGGGGTTCCTCCAGGACAGGTTTGGCAATCCCTGATCTACAGTTAAAGATGAGGAATTTCCTCAGGTCCTATTCTCCTAACTGGCAGAGGCATATTGGCCTGGATTTCATAACAGTAGCCCCATGAAACACTGTACAGCAGAACCAGATTTTGAGCAGACTGAAAAGAAATAGAGGCATGATTTGTGCAAATCAAGGGTGTGTACAGTAGGAAGAACCACAAAGCAGAAACAATAGAAAAGTGTGAAGAAATGTGTATGTGAATAATTTATGGACATGCAGAATCCCTTTTACTGAAGTGTGGAAAGCAGTTGCTATGTGAACTAGCATTCTTTTATTGTTAATACCTAGCTATTGTAATAATTATCTCACTGGAATGATAATATGCACTATTCCACATAGGAGCCAACTTTTCAAAGTTATTGGGGGTGCTAAGCCCAATGGAAATAACCCCTTCCTGGACACATATAAGGAATTTTCTCAATGTTGGGGGTGCTCAAGCACCCACTGAGCCGGCTCCTATGCTAACCCATGTTCTAACTGTAATGGGATGGGAAATGGACTAGTTATGGGCAGGGGATGGACATTGGTCATGCCTTGCGATTAATACACAGTAACTTACTGCATATGTTCTCTGATGTAGATAGTATAGATACACTTGCCATCTCCTAAATAGGAAGTGGTAAGTGTATACTAGTTATCTGTCACTGCTCTTACCATGTGATAAAGGATTTTTCTGTACAGCAACGATGTAGGCATGCCTGGCAGTGTAGTGTATGTAGAGCAGAGGTGACATATGATGTGTGTGCATTTTATAAAGTACATGGATACAGATGGAGAATACATGCATGCAAATGTACCATTTTAAGAGCAGGTGCAATAAATTTGCATGCTGTTGGGGCTGATTCTGGGAGATTAATTAATACAGATACATTTGCTACTATGGTTTTTTTTCCCCAAGCTGCAATAAGTACTAATGCATGCTTAATGCAGCAAAAAATGCCTTACCATGGGGTATGCTCAGGCATCCTGTGGTAATTTTTGCATGTGCATGTGCTACCCACAAGCGTAAAGATAAAATGTATTTCTTAGTGCTGAGGGTGGAGAGTGGGCATGTTCTGTGCTAATCAGCACAGCTACTTTGCCATGTGCCAATTGATTATGTTTCTTAGCATGTAAGCCCTTATTGCCTATGTAATGGATGGTGGTAGGGGCTCACATGCTAATGGGAAAATTAGCGTGTGGCCATTAATATGCAGAGAAGGGCAACGAAAATGATAAAGGGGATAGGACAACTTCCCTATGAGGAAAGGCTAAAGCGGCTAGGGCTCTTCAGCTTGGAGAAAAAGTGGCTGAGGGGAGATATGATAGAGGTCTATAAAATAATGAGTGGAGTTGAACGGGTAGATGTGAAGCGTCTGTCCCCGCTTTCCAAAAATACTAGGACTAGGGGGCATGCGATGAAGCTACAATGTAGTAAATTTAAAACGAAGCGGAGAAAAGTTTTCTTCACTCAACGTGTAATTAAACTCTGGAATTCGTTGCCAGAGAATGTGGTAAAGGCAGTTAGCTTAGCGGAGTTTAAAAAAGGTTTGGATGGCTTCCTAAAGGAAAAGTCCATAGACCGTTATTAAATGGACTGGGGAAAATCCACTATGTCTGGGATAAGCAGTATAAAATGTTTTGTACATTTTTGAGATCTTGCCAGGTATTTGTGACCTGGATTGGCCACTGTTGGAAACAGGATGCTAGGCTCGATGGACCTTTGGTCTTTCCCAGTATGGCAATTCTTATGTACTTATGTACTTAAGAGGGAACATACAAAAATTAGCTATATTGCTCTTATTATCCCTTCTGAAACAAGAAGTTCAGAGGGGATGGGAGCTGGCAGGCCTTGAAAATACATATATGTAGGCCTAGAGCATGCATATATGCAGGCCTTGAAGCGTATTTTATAACAATGCACATAACTTAATTGGTTAACTAGCTAAATAGCACTGTCATTTGGATATAAACAATTATCAGCACTAATTGGCATTAAGATTTACGTGTATTCTGTAACACTGTGCGCATAAATTCTAAGTTCAATACTTGAAAAGGGGGTGTGGCCATGGGCAGAGCATGGGTGTTTTTAAAATAGAATGCACCCGCTCCACACCTAATTTAGGCCTCTGAATTTAAGCCAAGTAAAACATAGCCTAAATGGCCATGACTAAATTTGGTCACGTGGAGAGGCGTTCAGCGTACTCTATATACTGCATGGAAATTTAAGCCTATTCTATACAATGTAGGTTTACTTTAGAGAATATGCCTAGGTGCATTTTTTTTCACACATGGCTTTTCAGGCACCATATGTAGAATCTAGCCCTTAGCACACAGGAAATTGCCACTTCGTAGCACATCTTAGTAAAAGGGCCCCTAACTTATCAGGCATTAATTCATAGGTTTCCATATATTAAATTGATTTAGCATGCACTAAATTTTTAAGGTATATAAATGAACAATATGAAATACAGATTGCACATCCCTAACATTTACTCTCGTAGAAAAAGCATACATTGGATAAATTAAAAAAGTATGTGTACCCTACCTTTCTTAGGGAAAAATAGAAAAAACACAATAGGCTTACCAGTGCAGGGTGGGTGACAGGCCAGAAGTAATGAAGGTTATCCACATACTGTTTCCAGAGAACCAGCAGCAGACTTAGTGGTGACCAATGACTCAGAATGGTAACAGAAGTTCCAGGATGAGCCATGCTTTCAGTGAGGCAATGGGAATGGATAGGCCTGCTCTGAAGAATGAAGTAGCAAGGGATAGTGTCATCGCTACCTGTTTTGAGTTATTAACTACAACCATACACCCTTCATAAGAAATGTTCAGATTATCTAGGACTGAAGGCACTATGCCAGAGATTGTGTTGTGGCTGTGGTATAGGAGGTTTGAGGATATTCATTGGAGTGGGATGGATGGGATATTCAGCCAAAAGTGATCAGCGTTTTGCTGACTGTCACCTGCATTAACCCAGAAATTAAATGTCAGGCCATGTCCAGGTACCAGCATTGAATTTCTGGGTTTGTGGAGCCAGCTTACACATAGCTGGATTGTTTTACTAAGGTGCGCCGAAAAATGGCCTGTGCTGTTGTTGGTGCGTGTATTGGACATGCACAGGTCCATTTTTCAGCACACTTAACAAAAAAAGGCCTTTTTTGAGGGGGCTGAAAATGGATGTGCGGCAAAATAAAAATTGGTGCGTGTCTGTTTTGAGCCTGAGACCTTACCACCACCCATTGACTTAGCAGTAAGGTCTCACGCATTAACCAAGCGGTAATCGTCAGCGAGTATACACTGCTGATTACTGCCCGGTTAGCGCCGCATGGTAGAAAATAAAAAACATGCAGTGCTGTGACCCAGGATGCCACCTTGGGCTCTTCCCCTTTTGCACTGGTGGTCAGATACCTCAGGAAGATGGTGTGCCTAAAACCTGTGTGATAGGATCTGAATACCTCCTGCAGGCCATACACAGATCATAGCTTCTTATTTTCTGCCCTCCTGAGTTTAGAAGTAATACTACAGTCAGGATTATTAATGAGTTGGGAGAAGTGTTAACAGGAGAGGATAACTTGTGGAATCTTGGAGCCCTGCATGGCATATTGGGATCACCAGGAAAAGAAACGTTGGTAAAAAAGCTCTGTGTTCCAGCTCTGGGAGATGTAAGGTAGAGCAATACTGTACAGTGTGAGTGAGTGAACAGGATTGGCACTATTGTATACCCGAGCTTTATACCTTGAACTGTCTGCTTAATGTTGTTCATACAACACTACTACTGTGCAGCAAATAAAGTTACAGTTAATTGAAAAAATATATATTTTCTGCCGCGCATATTGGATGCACATAAAAAATGGAATTACTGCCCGGGGCATGCAGTAGCCAGACGGTAGTTCCAAATTGTTGCGCTTTGGACATGCATAGGTGTCTATCCAGCTTATTTTTGAAAGAGAAAGACGCCCATATTTCGAGCCAAATCGGGAGATGGGCGTCTTTCTCCTGTGGGCGCCCAAATCTGTATAATCGAAAGCCGATTTTGTGCGTCTTCAACTGCAGTCTGTCGCGGAAACGGGCAAAGTTGACGGGGGCATGTCAGAGGCATGATGAAGGTGGGACTGGGGTGTGTTTATCGGCCAAGGAGAGATGGGTGCCCTCGGCCGATAATCGAAAAAAGAAAGGCGTTTTTAGCGTGAATTTGGGTCACTTTTTTTGGACCCCTTTTTTTTTCATGAACAAGTCCCAAAAAAGTGCCCTAAATGACCAGATGACCACCGGAGGGAATCGGGGATGACCACCCCTGACTCCCCCAGTGGTCACTAACCCCCCCCCCCCCCCACAAACAAACAACTTTAACAACTTTTTTTTCCAGCCTGTATGCCAGCCTCAAATGCCATACCCAGCTCCATCTCAGCAGTATGCAGGTCCCTGGAGCAGTTGTTAGTGGGTGCAGTGGACATCAGTCAAGTGGACCCAGGCCCATTCCCCCCTCTACCTGTTACACTTGTGGTGGTAAATGGGAGCGCTCCAAACCGCCCCCAAAACCTACTGTACCCACATATAGGTGCCCCCCTTCAGCCATAAGTGCTATGGTAATGGTGTAGAGTTGTGGGCAGTGGGTTTTGGGGGGGGGGATTTGGGGGGCTCAGCACCCAAAGGAAGGGAGCTATGGACTTGGAAGGTATTTTAATTTTTTATTTAATTGTTACAAGTGCCCCCTAGGGTGCTCGGTTGGTGTCCTGGCATGTGAGGGGGACCAGTGCACTACGAATCCTGGCTCCTCCAATGACCAAATGCCTTGGATTTGTTCGTTTTTGAGCTGGGCGCCTTCGGTTTCCATTATCGCTGAAAAACGATACCACCCAGCTCAAATCCGCACAAATCTGATGCATTTGCCCAGCACAAACCGTATTATCGAAAAAAAAGATGGACGCCCATTTTTTTCGAAAATACGGTTTGTCCTGCCCCTTTACGTACCCGTTCTCGGAGATAGACGTCAATGGAAATGGGCGTTCGCGTTCAATTATGTCCCTCTATGCGCCTTAGTAAAAGGGCCTCTAAGGTGAGATATTCAGAACTTAACTGGCTATGGGTTACTGTATAAAGAGAGGTCTAAATTTATGTGGTCCTATTAATGCGGTTAACCTGGCTGGTTAAGTTCCGAATATCAGCATTTAACCAGCCAAGTGCTGACTCCACCCTGGAACACCAACAAAATAGCCAGTTAAGTGCCACTGGAAAAACACCAGTTAGGCCTGAACAGGGAATTTAACTGGCTTGGAGCTGTTTCTGGCTGGTTAAATCGCATTGAATATCAACCCCCGATAATGACTGTCTCCCCTGTAATTTGGTTCAACACTGGGAATGCAGGGTAGGTGATACATTGATATAGTTCTAGTATGTAACAGATGAAATTGCATTACCCTGTGACTGTAAACCAGATGCCTATTGTGAAGTCGGGTGGGAGTTAAGTTGATTTGTGATATCTGTTGGCTATGACATGTGTCTTGGATCTAATCAGAACTGGTGCTTGGAGACAGCAGTTACGCATGAAGAATGCAGAATACTGCTTTTGAAGGCATGTGGAAGTATCTACTGTGATGTCTGTACACCTAGGTTGGCTGCAATAACATCAGTCAGCAACTAGATATAACATTGTTTCTTTTCTTATCCTTAAAATAGTTCTGTACCATGGTTTGAGTGTTGTTGATCTTCCCATGATACTGTAGGAAGTTACGAGGGTTAATGCGTTTTCAAGAGAATATAAAGGATATGATGGGGACTGAACTTTAGCCAAGTATTGTCATGATGGCCCAGTTTCCCTACACAGTTTCCTTACACAGCTGATACAAGATGGCTGATCTTGCATAATGAGGCTCATGGATAAGGAAATGAAGCAGTTAGGGGGTAATTCTAAATTGTGCACCTTTATATAGACACTCAGAGGGCACCTGATTGGTGCATATTCTATAAAGGAAAGTAGATATCTACTTTGCTTGTAGAACACTAACTTAACCAGGTATATGCATGTGTATGTGATTACCTCCAATGTAGTTAGAATACCATAGACCTGACTAGGCTGAGCCTTTGTATTACACATATCTATAGAAACTGAAAATTAGCACACGCTAATTGTAAAAATAAGGCAAAAACAGTCACTGTATTTCTGCAAGAGCTGTTAACACACCAATTTGTATGTTAATGACCAGATTCTATATAGGTTGCCCAAGGTTGGGCATGGATGGCAGATCTATGTGTAAATTAATTAGCTAATTAGGCAATAACAATAAATTATTAGTGTTAAGCACTTAATTGGCAGTAATTAGGAGTTACTGCCCTACAACCCTATTTCAGTGATCTTCATTAATGTTAAAGCTGGGGTCACTTTGGATTCTGATGTGCTGAAGGATAGCTGCCAAATATCTTCCCATGTGGGCCCACAGTACTGCTGACCAATGTGTCAATGACACTTATCCCCACCACATATCCTCAAGGTTGCGAGCATTTTCAAATACATTCTCTTTTAGAACAAGGTCAGTGCCGGGTAGATTTTTACGGTCTGTGCCCTGATAATGACATGGAGGGGAATAATCGAACGTCGCCGATGAAATAGGTCGCCGACGATCTATTTTGGCGGCGGCGCAACAGCTGGCCGGAACCGTATTTTCAAAAAAGATGGCCGGACAACTTTTTTTTCGATAATACGGTGTGGGCCGGCGAAATGCTTTGGATTTTGCCGGGTTTGAGATCGCCAGTTTTGTTTTTCCGCAATAATGGAAAAAACTGCCGGCGATCTCAAACCCGGCGAAATCCAAGGCACTTGGCCGTGGGAGGAGCCAGCATTTGTAGTGCAATGGTCCCCCTCACATGCCAGGACACCAACAGGGCACCCTAGGGGGCACTTCAAACATCTTTTATAAACAACCAAATTAGCTTCCAGGTGCATAGCACCCTTCCCTTGTGTGCTGAGTCCCCCAAATCCCCCCTAAAACCCACTGCCCACAAGTGTGCACCATTACCCTAGCCCTAAGGGCTGAAGGGGGGCACCTACATGTGGGTACAGTGGGTTTTGGGAGGGCTCAACATTACCCACCACAAGTGGAACAGGTAGAGAGGGTGGGCCTGGTTCTGCCTTTCTGCAGTCCACTGCAACCAACAACAACTGTTCCAGGGACCTGCATACTGCTGTCAGGTTGCTGGGTATGACATTTGAGGCTGGCATACAGGCTGGCAAAAAAGGTTTGTATTTTAATAATTTTAGTGTGGGGGAGGGGGTTGGCAACCACTGGGGGAGTAAGGGGAGGTCATCCCCCATTCCCTCCGGTGGTCATCTGGTCAGTTGGGGCACCTTTTTGAGGCTTGGTCATGAAAATAAAAGGACCAAGTAAACCCGGCGAAATACTGCTTATCACCGGGTTTTATTTTTCCATTATCCGCGAAAGCCAGCCATTTGGTAGCCACGCCCAAGCCTGCCCATGTCCCGCCTTCACTTCACCGCCAACATGCCCCTTTGAACTTTCGCCGGCGAGGTGAAGGGAAAGCGGCAAAGCTATCACAAATGTAGCTTTCGATTATACATTTTTCGCCGCTTTTGCAAAATCGCTGGCCATATCCCGATTTGTGTCGGGAAATAAACGGCGATTACTTTCGATTATAAGCTGGATAGTCAAATCAAGATCATGTATGCACATGAAGTATCACGTCATACCATATGTAATGAGTATATCTTGTTGGGCAGACTGGATGGACCGTACAGGTCTTTATCTGCTGCCATCTACTATGTTACTATGTTGTCTATTGAGAAATCGCCTTATCCAATAAGCATGTGGCTCTTCCCTCATCCACTTCCCCTTTCTGTGCTGAGCAGGGTTAGAGAAGCAGAGTAGCAGGGAAAGAAAACACAGAAAGACAATGGGGTCTGCCCCAGAGGTCTCTAAGGACCACCACTGGACCCGGGCCTTGCATTGAAGGACACTGCCATGTTCTATAACGTGTACCTAAATTCCATAGCATTCAACTCGAAAGAAGGTGCGACCATGGAAGGGTCATGGGTGGTTCAGGAGCATTCCCAGAAATTATGTACATGTTATAGAATACCTCACATGTTATAGAATGCCTGCATTTGCATGCTTAATTACCATCAGTTGGGTACAAGCATTTACACAAGCCTTTGGAAGGCATAAATGTTTGTATCCAAAGTTAGGTGTGAAATGCACACTAAGCTGGTATTCTATAATGGCCAATCCACTCAGAGTGCCTGGTACCTAACTTGGGGCACTATTTATTTAATTCACCCCTTAGCCCCAGATTCCATATAGTGTGACTTATCTTGTGCATGCAAATACAGTCATATTCTGTATTTGTGTGCACTACTTAATTAGTTAACAAGCCAATCAGTGCCAATAATTGCCCATTAACAAGCAGTTATTGACACTAATTGGTGTTAAGAATTTATGCGCAGAACTGTCTAAGCATAGTCTATAATGTGCTGCATGTAATTCTAAGTCACATAGTTGAAAAGTAGCTGTGGTCATGGGTGTCGAATAGGCGGGTCATGGGCATTTCTGAAATCTATGTGTGTTGTTATAGAATACACCCAGTCCTTGCTTAATTTAGGTGTCGGGATTTACACCAAGTTTTACATTTAGTCATGTGGACCGGTGCTCAGCATATTCTATATACTGCATGGGACTTTAGAATTCGATTAGATTTTATTATTTATAACCCACCCTTATCCAGAGTGAGGTACAAATACACTCATAAAACCCACATAAAAGAACAAAAAAAAAAAAAACTACAAGAAATAATAATAATAAACCAACAACAATAACAACAACAACAAAAAAGTCCATAGTCAGAAAGTTAAAAAAAAGTCCGAAAATACCAGCAAGCTATTTACAATAGGAGCAAAAAATGCCAGACACATCAAATTACACTTTAACTTGTGCTTAAATGTCAGCAGATGTTTTTTCACGTTTCAGTCCAGATGGCAAACGATTTCCTCCAAAGGGTCCAGCAATGGAAAAAGATCCTCTCCTTGTAACATCCAAGCGAAATGAATTCATAGCAGGAACAATTAGATTTCCTGCAGTCATAGACCGCAACTGTCTTGGTGGAACATAATGTTTAATAACATTTCCCAAATATACAGCAGTATCATAATATAGTACTCGATGAAGCATCAACAACTTGAAATTCACCCTGAATACTACCGGCAGCCAGTCCAATCACTTTAATAATATGAAATATGATCATATTTCAGTAAGCCAAAAATAAGGTGTACTGCAGAATTCAAAACAATTTGCAAAGATTGGGTACAAGCTGTAGACAGTTCAAGATATATGATAGTTGCAATAGTCAATACCAACTATTGACTATTCCAGGCTTATTGTACAAAGTATGCCTAAATTGAGGCATACTTACTAGAATACGCTTAGGTGAATTTCATTTTGGCACTGAATTTTTAGGAGTGATATACAGAATCTTAGTGCCTAACACACTTAGGAGCCCTTTTACTAAGCTGCATAAGTGTCTTCGTGCACCCAATGCATGCCAAAATGGAGTTACCACACAGCTACCATGTAGAACTTGTGGTAATTTCATTTTTTGTTTTATTTTCTGGCGCGCGTCAGCTACGCGAGCCAAGTGGCATTTGGCACGCATAGGTCATTACTGCCCGGTTACCATGTGAGACTTTACTGCTAGGTCAATGACTTGCAGCAAGGTCTCAGACCAGGGGCATAGCCACGGGTGGGCCTGGGTGGGCCCAGGCCCACCCAGTTTTGGTTCAGGCCCACCCAGCAGTGGAGGCAGCGGAGCAGAGGGAGCAGGCTGAGCTCTGTTCCCACATCTGCCTCCCTCACTCTCACGGCAGCGCTTCCCAAACGCTTCCCACCGCCGCCACGATCGCGGGATTTACCTCCCTCCTCTCAGCACTCAGCAGCAGCGGTAGCGAATCATACACGCTGCCTCCTTCTAACCCGGAAGCGGCAGAGGAGACACTTCCGGGTTAGAAGGAGGCAGCGTGCATGATTCGCTACCGCTGCTGCTGAGTGCTGAGACGGAGGGAGGTAAATCCCGCGATCGTGGCGGCGGTGGGCAGCGTTTGGGAAGCGCTGCCATGAGAGTGAGGGAGGCAGATGCGGGAACGGAGCTCAGCCTGCACTGTAAATTTTTTTGGGGGGGGGAAAGAGGGCTCCGGGCGGGCAGGTGGAATCGCAGGACATGGATGGGAGCGGGAGGGGCGAGAGGAGAATTGCTGATGGCTGGAGGGAGGGGACAGGGGAGAAAAGAGAATTGCTGGTATAGATGGATAGAGGGGGCAGGGGCAAGAACAGAATTGCTGGGTATGGCTGGATAGGGGCAGGGCAGAGAGGAGAATTGCTGGGGATGGATGAATGGAGGGGGGCAGGGGAGGGAAGAGAATTGCTGGGGATGGATGGATGGAGGGGACAAGGGGAGAGAGAAGAGAATTGCTGGGGATGGATGGATAGAGGGGGGCAGGGGAGAGAAAAGAATTGCTAGGTATAGATGGCTGGAGGGGAGAGGAGAGTTGCTGGACATGCGTGGATGGAGGGGAGGAAAGAGGAGATAGGAAGGTTGCTGGACATAGGTGTATGAAGGGGAGGGCAGGGGAGAGGAGGGTTGCTGGACATGGATGGAGGGAAGGACAGGGGAGAGGAGGGTTGCTGGACATGGATGGAAGAGAGGGAAGGGAGAGAGAAGAAATGCTGGACATGGATGGAGGGGATGGAAGAGTGAGGAAGGAGATGAGGGAAAAGGAAGAGAGGAGAAAAACTGCACATGGATGAAGAAAATAGGCAGAAGCTGGATCCACTGGACAGTCAAGTCTGCGGAGGACCCAGCTTTTACTTATGGATATAGAGCAAGAAATGAAGAAGAAAGGAGGAAAGTAAAGAAATAAATGGAAAGGAAGCCCTGGAAACGGAGTTAAGAGGACAGATAGCAGCAGAATCGGATACTGGGCCAGCATGATCAGAAAAACAGTCACCAGACAACAAAGGTAGAAAAAAATCATTTTATTTTCATTATAGTGTTTGGAATATGTCCACTTTGAGAATCAGGTGCTCAACATTAAAAGTTTATATTTATTTACTTATTTATGGCATTTTATCCCACATTAAACATGAATTAAATTGGAACCTGGGATCATTTAATTTTTTTTTCCTGGAGAGAGTAATGCATTGCCCCCCCCCAGGCTCTCTCCCCGGCTATAGCCAGCTCTGCAATTTTGAGGGGAGGTGCACAGGTGGACGGGGGAGGGGGGGGTGCAGAGGTGGACCGGGGAGAGAGCCTGTTGTTAAACATTTACCAGCACACCATTGTCTAGTGCCCACCCATCCAACCTGTTGGCCCACCCAAAAATTGACTTCTGGCTACGCCACTGTTTCAGACCCAAAATGGACGCTTGGCAGCTTTGATTTTGCTGCATGTCTATTTTCGGCAAAAATAAAAAAACCTTTTTTTACAGGCACGCTGAAAAATGGAATGGTGCACGCCCAAAACCCATGCCTACACTACCACAAGCCATTTTTCAGCGCACATTAGTAAAAGGGCTCCTTAAGTATATGTATATCTATCCTTAATCCCTTAAGTATTTAAATATATATCCTCAGTCCTAGCAACAGTAGTCTGTTCAGTGGATATTCAACCACTTTGGCACATGCAAACTCCCTACACCAGCCTCGTTCCCTTATGGCTTCTACCTGAGCTGTCAACCCCTCTCCCACCCTCTATTGTTTCCATTCATTTATGTCCGAGACATACCCCAAATCTCCTGCATCAATAGTTTCCACTATCTTTCTAGGCATTCTTAGCCCTACCTCCCACAACAGAAATACAGAAAACTGAAGGTAAATAAAAATCATATGGCTTATCCAATCTGCCCATCCATGCCATGTACTATCCCTTCCTCTCCCTTAGAGATCCTATCAACTTGTCCCAAGCTTTCCTGAATTCAGATACATGCACCAGCACCCATGTCAGATTAAAATTTCTAATAATTTTCATACCCACCAAGGTTAGCAAGGTAGCTCAAAAGAAAACCCAGCTTCTGTAGACTTGTAAGGCCCCGCTCTTAACCTAAATCTCTCTATTCACCTTTTTGCATGGCATTTTTCAGTGATTTGCTTTTTAGCTACTTAACAAACATTATTAAAACACAGCCAGGAGTAATAACCATAAAGAAAGTGAGTGTGGAGTCCTGTGACATTGAGATCATATCAGCAATTTTACAGTACATTTGAATCAGAGCATCACTCATCCGCTCAGTTTCTATTAACTTTGCTGGAATTTCTAGCTCCACTAAGAAATGAATTGTCACAATTCTCCTTCATGCTGAAAAACATTACCTACATCCCAGTTCTAGTGAAGATAATTGTTATTAATTATATTCCCATTGGTCCCAGTTTTAAGTTCAATAAATACAGAATGTATACAGTAACCTCTGTTGCCTTTATTATTAGTGAGGGAAAACAAAGAAAGCCTGTTGTTGAAGCTCTGACTGAGCCTCCACCCCCCCCCCCCCCCCCCCGAGATATATGTGGTGCCACTATGTGGCCATTATTGACTGTCATGTAAAATAGATAGATACATAGATAGATAGATAATATGAAATGAGGAGGTGATGGGGGAGGGAGCACAATATTAGATGACAATATGGAACAGCCTCGTTATTGTCAAATTAGATTCACTGACCTTCGCTGCCATTTCACAGTAATAGACAGGCAGCTTCAAGGACATTTTGCACTGGGTAGATTTTCACTCCTTGCCAAATGCACTGCACAGACATATATTTGTATTACAATTTAGGAATATTGCAGTCCATACAGCCGCAAGGCTAGCTTTTTAATAAAGGGACTAGATATGCCCAAAAAGATCCTTAACTGCTCCCTCACTGCTTAGGCTACCTTGGACTGCCTTCATTTCAGTTTAACCCATGCTTCCACAAGAGAATAGTATGTTTTAAATAGCAAGGAGAATCAACCGAACTTTGTCTGCTCTGAGGATTTCACCCGTTAATTTGTTCTTGGTCATTTCTAAAGCCATCCGTAAAGTCATTCCATTCAGTATGTGTTTCTATTCTTGAAGGCATTTGATTGTGTTTAGTCAAATTGGACCACAATCTGTTTTATATATTTTTGAAAGAGTGTGTGTGTGCATTGTGCGTTTAAAAAATATTCCAGTAAGTGCAACTAAACTTGACAAGGGGATACCTTTTTGTCCAGAGAAAGGGCATGAGCTATTTTTTTGACCCAGAATGTTCAGGTTTAAAACTGATAATCTCTCTCTCTCTCTCTCTCTCTCTCTCTCTCTCTCTCTCTCTCTCTGAGAAACACGCTCTTTCTTTTTTTTTTTTCGCTTTCTTTCTGAGAAACAAAAAACACACTCACTTGCTGTCTCGACCTCTGAGAGACACACATTTACTCATTCCCTCTTTGACACACTTTCAATAAAGCTTAAGGACAGTCACTAAAGATAGCAGGTATTAACGTAAAGATACTGGGTTTAATATTCAGTCCATAGCGGACATCGGGTTTTTTTTTTTAATGTTGACATCTGTGGGCAGAATTAGCTCCGAGTTTCAGTGGCCAGGCTATGTCCAGGCACTAGCACTGATTATCTGGGGCTTATTTAAGTAGGGCAGGCTGCCAGAGCTTATGTGGGTCTCAGCTGATATTCAATTACGTGGGCCCTGGCTGAATTTAGGCAGGAATCACATAACTATGTAAAAGAGAGAGGAGCCCTGAGAGCTTTCTTCCCTTCCCCCTCCTCCAACCCTCGCCTTTAAGTACTCCCTCTCCCCAGAATGTTCACAAGACCCACTGTCCTCCTCTCTTGGTAGCTCTCCCCGGTCCCAGTTAGGGCTCTTCAGCTTGAAAAAGAGACAGATAAGGGGAGATATGATTGAGGTCTACAAAATCCTGAGTGGTGTAGAATGAGTAGAAGTAAATCGATTTTTTACTCGTTCCAAAAGCACAAAGACTAGGGGACACTCGAGGAAGTTACATGGAAATACTTTAAAAACAAATAGGAGGAAATATTTTTTCACTCAACAAATAGTTAAGCCTGGAACTCTTTGCCAGAGCAGGTGGTAACAGTGGTTAGCGTATCTGGGTTTTAAAAAATGTTTGGACAAATTCCTGGAGGAAAAGTCCATAGTCTACTATTGAGACAGACATGGGAAGTATGTAGTATGGATTTGTAGCATGGAGTGTTGCCACAATTTGGGTTTTTGCCAGGTACTTGTGACTGGCTTGGCCACTGTTTGGAAAACAGGATACTGGGCTAGATGGACCATTGGTCTGACCCAGTATGGCTATTCTAATGTTCTTATGTACCTTAGCTCCCTGTTGGTCCAGTGAGAGTGATAGGAGCAGGAGCGAAGCCGAATTACTCCTGCCCCTTGCGACTGCTTTAAGAAAATGGCTGTCTCGACTTCTCACGGTACTACACTTTGTAGGTATCCACCTAACTGCAAGCTCCTACCCCAATGCCGACCCTACACTGCCTCTGATCTGCCCACAATTTTTGGAATCAGTCAGAGCTGATGTTCAGCGTCACTGCTCAGTTAAGTGTAGTGAATATCAGTGGTTAGGCAACCCAAGGTGATTGGAGCTTTGTCTTTGCACACTTTAAGTAGCATCCACAAATGTTGCGGATGTAAAAAAAAAAATTGTGTTGCCTAAAACTTACAAAAGAAAATTCATTGTTTTTTTTTTTTTTCAAATTATTATTCATTTTCATATAACTTCCTCATTTATTTAAGCCTCATTTATCTGTATACTTGTTGTGTATTTACTCAATTCAAGCTTTTGAATTACTACAACATTATTCAATTTTTATCCAGTTAAATGTGATCATATAGTTTCTCTTATGGAATGGAAGTTATAAAACATTTTTATTTTGTATTGAATTTGGATGTTTATTACCTTTAAAATCTAATAAAATTTATTAAATTCAAAATCATTGTATGTCTCAATGATTTCCAAACAAAACATATGATAATATATATTTTTGACTTTCATCGCTTCCTAATATGTCAACCATGAAATACAGGATTTCCTGAGCAATACCAGGAAACTCAACTACTATTAGATAAAACTATCCCCCTCATTCTATAACAGGTCACCTATAATTAGATGCCAACACCAGGATTCTATATAGTGTGACTTAAGTTGCATGTACAAATCTGATCATATTCTGGATTTGCATGCACAACTTAATTAGCTAACAAATCAATCAGTGCCGATAATTCCAATTAACAAGCAATTATTGACACTAATTGTCATTAATTAGAATTTACAAGCACAATAGACTAAGCACATTCTGTAACATGATGCACGTAAATTCTAAGTTGCATAACTGAAACGGGGTGTGGCCAGAGGTGTGGAATGGGTGAGTCATGGGCGGTTCTAAAATCTGTGTGTTGTTACAGAATACACTCTGGCCGCGCCTGATTTAGGCGTCGGCATTTATACCAACTTGGTATAACTGCACGTGACTAAATTTAGTCTCACGGACAGGCGTTAAGAGTATTCTATAAACTGCGTGGAAATTTAGCCATATTCTATAAACTACGCCTAGATTTAGGCGTAGTTTATAGAATATGCTTAGATGTATTTTTTTCTGTGCTGATTTTTTTTAGGCGCCATATATAGAATCTAGGCCCAATTGTGTGTGTAAGTTATAGAATACTAGCATTTATGTGTGAAACTGTAAAAGTTATTGTGTAAGTGCTCAGCGATATTCTGTAATATATACACACAACTGCCTTAGGAGTCCTCTTAATAAGCTGCATTAGGTGCTAACATGCAAGCCTAACGTGTTAGTTTTGGGATGTGGTGCTGGAGACCAGCGCTGGATAAAAGCTTCAGCTGGTGGGCGTTGGGGACCCCCGCCAGCCAAATTAGGGGCCCAGAGCCAATTTGAGGGGCCCATGCCCCCATGGCTACCCATAGCTATGCCACTGGTAAGCCGCCCTGATTGTTCTCCAAAGGGCGGGATAGGAAATTTTGGATAAACTTGGAAACTTCAATTATGCACTATAGCATTTAGATGCTACCTTATAGAATAACACCCAGTGCACATTAGCACATAACTATTATTAGTACCTATGACATGCATCAGTGATTTGGTGCACATACCTCAACTATGGGAGAGAGGGTGGGAGGCTTTGTTACATTAAGTTAGCTTGGATTATGTTATGTTAGGCATCATTTTTGTTTAGCTTTGATATGAGGTCCTTTTACTAAGGTGCTGTAATGGATTTAGCATGTGCTAATGATTAATGCGTGCTAAATGCTAAGAAGCCTATTTTATTCCTATGGGCTTCCTAGCATTTACCCCCAGATTCTATATAACACACCTAGAGATTCACAACAAAATCCAAGTGGTAACTTAAGCTTAACAAGCTAATGAGTGCTGATAGCAGCACTTAAGCAATAATGAGCACTAATTTGAACTAATTAGAATGTATGCACACAACTCGCTAAGTGTATTCTGTAACGAACTATGCTAAACTTCTAGCACATGCAGGCAAAAAGGGGCATGGTTATGGGTGGGGAAATGGGCAATTCATGGGCATTCCAAACTTTAAAATATAGCCTAGTGTGCGTAAATCTGCATGCCAGGATATCAACTGAGCATATTCTATATACTTCACCTAAATCTAGGCGCTGATTGTAGAAAACACTTAGTCGGTACTGATTTCAGCGCCAATTTTTTAATGTGCCATATATAGAATCTACCCCTTAGTTGATTCTAATTGTTACTTTGCACTAAATCTGTTAGTGCACCTTAGTAAAAGGATCCCTTAGTTTTTATGTTTTGCAAAAGTGTTCTGGAGGAAATTGTTTTCATGCATATTATTTTTGACTTTGTACTCTGAAGTTTCAGAATTTTTTATGAATAAATTTTAAAAAGGCATATATAAGTGGTGCATACATCTAGGTTATAGAATTACCTCCTGTTATGCCAGGCATCTAAAAAATATGCACATTTATTTTTTTCTGAAACTGTCACACAGTCCAATAGCTGTTGCCACTGTCTCATTCGGCGGGGGGGGGGGGGGGGGGGGGGGGGAAACATCAACCAAAGGAAGAATAAGGATGAGGCCTCCTCTGATCCCTCCAGTGAAGTATTGCTCAATTTCAGCACTTTTATGAGCCCTTGTTATCCCAGGTAGCAAGTGTATGTTACTGTTTCCCAAGTCCAGTCCTGGAGTACCCCTTGCCAGTCAGGTTTTCAGGATGTCCTCAATGAATATGCATGAACTTGGTTTGCATACTTCCTCTTATATACAAATCTCTTTCATGCGTATTCATTGTAGATATCCTGAAAATCGTCGCTAGGAGTGGTTAGTGCAGTGGACTTTGATCCTGGGGAACTGAGTTTGATTCCCACTGCAGCTCCTTGTGACTCAGGGTGCCCCTAGCAGTAATCTTGCACAACTATCACTAGGGGTTATATTTCCATATGACGAAGCATAGAATAATCCTGCTTGTAAAATGGCTCACAATCAGCAGCATCCTTTCACCTTGGGATTCAGCAGCCTGTAGTACTGGGATCCCGCATGTTGCTGAATCCAGCAGAAAATCAAGTTGTGGTGAAAGGCAAACTTTTACCTTGATGAATTTCTCTCTTAAAGTCTAAATGCTGGTTTATGCACATCTAAAATGTGAATAGCACCTCTAAAATAAGAACCATAACTTTTTTTGTATATATCTGTATAGTGGTGCTTGCTATGGGTTAGATTCTATATATGGCGCTTAAAAATACCCGCTTAAACGGTATTGTATAAGCCACATCTTAAGTTTGGCATGGTTTATAGTGTTAACATTTAAGTGGACAGGTCACCCGTAAACTTAGGTGCCACCATTTGCACCAATGAAAACGTGTTGCAAATTCCTGCACCTAAATTTATGCATGGAGCACCATTCTGTAATTATGCACATAACTCAAAACCACTGATCTGCTCCGAAATGCCCATAGTAACATAGTAGATGATGGCAGAGAAAGACCTGTACGGTCCATCCAGTCTGCCCAACAAGATAAACTCATATGTGCTACTTTATGTATATACCTGACTTTGATTTGTATCTGCCATTTTCTTCCATTTTCAGGGCATAGACCGTAGAAGTCTGCCCAGCACTAGCCCCGCCTCCCAACCACAAGCCCCACCTCCCACCATCAGCTCTGCCATCCAATCTCCGCTAAGCTTCTGTGGATCCATTGCTTCTGAACAGGATGACCCACCTATTTAGGCACTCCCTTTTTTGGACCACGTGTACATTTTAGGTGTGGATTCCAAGCCTAATTTTATGTGCATTAATCCTAATTAAATATAATTAGTGCAAGTATATGTTAAAAAGCATATTATTGGCACTAATTGTCTCATTCTATTGAATTGCACACACAAATTGGGAATGCACCTAAATTTGTGCACACAATTTTTGGTGACCTTTATAGAATTGGGTGTACACATATAGCATCACTGAATATATGAATAATTTGATTTCTGTTCTTGTGGTAACAATGTGCAAATTGCAGGCACCTGGATCAAACTATCCTGCAGAGTCATTTTCGGATGAACTGCAGCTGAGGTCTATCACAATCATTTGCCTTTTTTTTTATTGCTGCACCACAGCAAGAAAATATCACTTAGTCCTATTTTACAAACTCTTACAGTTTCCCTTAAAAATCTTATTACACACACAAAAAAAATACTAGACACCTCACTCATAGACGTTGACCCTTCTAGCATTACTATCAGCTCACAAACTGTTTCCAGCAAGAAGAATCAGAGATTACTGTAAAGAGGAAATTCTGCACAAGAGACCACAAAGCCTAAGGTAAGATACACTTACATGACTCAGCTTTGATTTGACACTTTCTTGCCCTTTGAATGCTGTCTGAAAAGTTACAGGCTAGAGCCGTTTGACCTAATAAGCTGTACAACCATGCTTTATATCATAAAATGGTCGTACTCCACAGATACTGTCACAGAGATGTGTTGAACCCACAAGAATATTACATAATTGTCCATCTAGTTTGTCAAGATTTTTGAAGGTGAGACAGCAAAAAGTCCTATATGAATTTCCACAAATCATTGCATCCACACTGGACTGGACTTTTTCCCCTTTCTTCCCTTTCTTAATTTTACACTCTGTCCTTCGTTTTCCCCTCCAAGTTATTACCTATTTTTACACAACTTCCATTTTTGTATATCTGCTGTATACTTAATTCGAATTAATTCATTTTTATTAGTTATATGTTTGTTATCATATAGTTCATCTTGTGGAATGGAAGTCAGATTCTATTTTGTAATGAATTTGGATGGATGTTTTATTGAAACTAATAAAAATAATACAAATAAGAAAAAAAAAAGGATGCACTGGCTCTCAGAATTCCTTGATTTTGCTTTTGATATTGGTAATTATTCTCTTATTTTGTTCCACCTGGGTGATATGGGTGCTGGATAATTTTCTTCCTTAAATAAATGATGTAATAATTTAAAAATTGTGTTATGTGTTATTCAGATTATTTTTGTCTAATACAGTTTTACATTTTCTTTTAAGAAACCATTCAGTGCGATATATGTGTAATAATAGTGGAAATCAGGGGGAAAGCAAAAACTTTTCATACCACTATATTATAGAAAAGCAAATAAGGGGTTCATAAGAACATAAGCGTAGCCATACTGGGTCAGACTAATGGCCACTATAGCCCAGTATCCTGTTTCCAAACAGTGGCTAAGCCAGGTCACAAGTACCTGGCTGAAACCCAAATTGTGGCAATCCTCCATGCTACCAATCCCAGGGCAAGCAGTTGCTTCCCCATGTCTGTCTCAATAGCAGACTATGAACTTTTCCTCCAGGAACTTGTCCTCCAGGAACTTGTCCAAACCTTTTTTAAAGCTAGTTATGCTAACCGCTGTTACCACATCCTTCAGCAAAGAGTTCCAGAGCTAACTATTTGTTGAGTGAAAAAATATTTCCTCCTGTTTGTTTTTAAAGAATTTCCATGTAACTTCCTTAAGTGTCCCCTAGTCTTTGTACTTTTGGAACAAGTAAAAAATCGATTTACTTCTACTCATTCTACACCACTCAGGATTTTGTAGACCTCAATCATATCTCCCCTTATCTGTCTCTTTTTCAAGCTGAAGAACCCTAACCTCTTTAGCCTTTCCTCATATGAGAGGACTTCCATCCCCTTAATTATTTTGGTCGCCCTTCTTTGAAACTTTTCTAATTCCGCTATATCTTTTTTGAGATACAGCGACCAGAACTGAACGCAATACTCAAAGTGCGGTCATACCACGGAATGATTGAGGCATTATAGTATTTCTGGTCTTATTCACCATCCCTTTCCTAATAATTCCTTGCACCATGTTTGCTTTTTTGGTCAACACCACACACTGAGAAGATTTCAGTGTATTATCTACAATGACACCTAGATCTTTTTCTTGAGCTTTGACCCCCAAGGGTCAGGTAACTATGATTCAAATTATTCTTTCCAATGTGCATCATCTTGCATTTGTCCACATTAAATTCATCTGCCCTTTGAATGCCCAGTCTTCCAATTTCCTAAGATCTTCCTGCAATATTTCACAGTCCGCACATGTTTTAACAACCTTGAATAGTTTTGTCATCTGCAAATTTACTCACCTCACTCGTCATTCAGATTTCAATATCATTTATAAATATGTTAAATAGCATTGGTTCCAGTATTGATCCCTGTGACACTCATGTTCAACCCTCCCCCCTCCATTGACAGAAATAACCATTTAACCCTACGCTCTGTTTTCTGTCCACTAACCAGTTCCTAATCTACACCAGAACCTTGCTTCCTATCCATTTGTTCTCTCTGTATGAGGGTAGGTTTTCCTCTTTAATTCCTATGGACAGACTGAAGAGTATGTAGAGAAACAAAGCACATCCTTGTGCAGTAATATGAAGACTGAAGTGTCGCAGGCATTTTTGGTTTCTTGTCCTAGGATTACAATAACATCAGGGCATAAATGTTAGCGTCTAGTTTTAGAATTACCACTTAGTGTTCTTTCAGAACACCTGAAAATTTGGGGGAGTTTCAGGGGCATTTTCAAAAGAGAAGGGCACCCATCTTCTGACACAAATCGGGAGATGGGCGTCCTTCTCTCAGGGTCGTCCAAATCAGCATAATCGAAAGCCAATTTTGGGCGCCCTCAACTGCAGTCCGTCGCGGGGAAGACCAAAGTTCACGGGGGCATGTTGGAGGTGTAACGAAGGTGGGACTGGGGCGTGCTTAAGAGATGGGCATCCTTGGCCGATAATGGAAAAAAGAAGGGCGTCCCTCACGAGCATTTGGTCGACTTGGTCCATTTTGTTTCATGACCAAGCCTCAAAAAGGTGCCCAAACTGACCAGATGACCACCGGAGGGAATCGGGGATGACCACCCCTTACTCCCCCAGTGGTCACTAACCCCCTCCCACCCTATTTTTTTTTTTTTTTTGCCAGCCTCTATGCCAGCCTGAAATGTCATACCCAGCTCCCTGACAGCAGTATGGAGGTCCCTGGAGCAGTTTTAGTGGGTACAGTGCACTTCAGGCAGGCGGTTCCAGGCCCATCCCCCCCTTCCTGTTACACTTGTGCTGGTAAATGTGAGCCCTTCAAAACCCACCCAAAACCCACTGTACCCACATGTAGGTGCCCCCCTTCACCCCTTAGGGCTATGGTAGTGGTGTACAGTTGTGGGGAGTGGGTTTTGGGGGGAGTTTGGGGGGGCTCAGCACCGAAGGTAAGGGAGCTATGCACCTGGGAGCAATTTATGAAGTCCACTGCAGTGCCCCCTAGGGTGCTCGGTTGGTGTCCTGGCATGTGAGGGGGACCGGTGCAGTACGAATGCTGGCTCCTCTCACGACCAAATGGCTTGGATTTGGTCATTTTTGAGATGGGCATCCTCGGTTTCCATTATGGCCGAAATCCGGGGACGGCCATCTCTAAGGTCGACCTAAATGTTGGGCGTCCATCTTTCGTTTCAATAATATGGGTTTCCCCGCCCCTTTGCCAAGATGTCCTTAGAAATGGGCGTCCCCGTTTGATTATGCCCCTCTTTGTGACTCATATGGGATGGCCTTGCTTTCTGCCTCCCCTATAGACCTTTACTTTTGTGTCTGTGTCACAGCACCATATTAGAGACATAGCACACCTTTACAAAAGGAAATGTGAAAATCTGAGAGACAGATTGCACTGGCAGCAGTATGCGTAACTCAGACAGAGGGGCCCTTTTACAAAGGTGCACTGAAAAATGGCCTGCGGTAGTGTAGATGCATATTTTGGCCAAGCGTAGAATCATTTTTCAGCACACCTGTAAAAAATTCCTTTTTAAAATTTTTGTCGAAAATGGATGTGCAGCAAAATGAAAATTACCGCACGGTCATTTTGGGTCTGAGACCTTACCACCAGCTATTAATCTAGTGGTAAAGTCTCACACGGTAACTGGGTGGTAATGACCTACCCGCGTCAAATGCCACTTGGCGCGCGTCCAATACACGCATCCAGATGCGTACCAAAAATGAAATTACCGCACGTGCCACACAGTAACTGCATTTTGGCGTGTGTAGACGCTTACGTGGCTTAGTAAAAGGGCCCCAAATACTTTAAAGTTCCTCCCAAACATCTACGCAGTACATCTCTCTTCATATGTGCAACAGACTTATCTACTATAGTTCCAGGCCTCTACACAGCTATAGCTATATCATACTTCAAAAAGGGCCCCTATTTCCCCAGTCCTGTAGTTCCTGTACAATCTTAGCAGTATATGTATATCTTGACATACATTCATGTCACTGAACATATTCTGTCAATGCCTGGCCATCTTAACCTGTATTAACCTCACTATGCCAGTCTTTTAAATGGGATATCCCTTGAGCAGGGACTGCCAATTTTGGCAAATTAAATGGGGCTTTTGTGATGTGAACCCATGCCCATCAGGGAGAGTTTGATAGACTGGAAGGTGAGATTGAAGCTCACTTTGTTAGTTGGGAAACCCAGAGCAATAAACATAAGAATGCCCTCGGAGCCACTGCCAGATTATTTTCTTTGTAGCAGTGATTTTTTTTTTCTTGTGGATACATGAAAAAGAAACCAAATCAGAGCCTGTATCATAGAGCTGCAAGGTTAACATTTGCTAGGATTATCTCTGAGATACACACTGCTATACTGTATGGTCCAGTGGTCCCATTAGGCTTCCTTCCAAAATGTCTTGATGGTGTCCTTGCATTTGTCCTTGACATACACACACACAGCAGTTTTAATCTTTTGGTATCCCATGCTTGAGAGCTTAGGCACATTTGCGTTTTGTTTAATTTTAGTATTTGTGGAGTTTATCCATGTTCAGATTAGCGATGTGCCTCTTGAAGTAATAACTATATGATATATTTACCTAACAACGCTTTGGATAACGTTAAAAAAAATATCATTAACTATGTGCCCTTCTGAAAGCACATACACTAGTATATTCCGAAAATGGGAGCATAGGTGAATGAATATCTACTATCGGGATACCATAGTATTTTCAAAGTATTTCCAAACATGAAACCAGGAATGCTCTGGAGAACAAATATAATATGAATTTGATTCTGTGATGTAATGTACCTTTTGCATAATAACAAAAACACACTTACACAAAACTTATCTCACTGAACAGTGGGGCTCCCTGACGTGAATACAGTCAACCCTACTTAGTAAATTTTAAAGCAAACTTGGCAATTTGAAGACTAGGAACCGGTGTAGTAGATGCTATACCTCACTTCTGATAAACTGTGCATGCATCATATGAATATATTTATATTCTTATGATGCATTTAGACTGTATAAATTCTCTCAAAAATGTTTTTGTGAATTAAGAATGTAACATAAAAAAATAAGGCAAAACTTACACCCCCCCCCCCCCCCCCCTGTTTACTAAGCCACACTAGCGGCTGCTGTGCGCTAATTCCAACACAACCCATGGACTTTTCTTCCAAGAACTTGTCCAAACCATTTTTAAACCCAGATACGCTAACTGCTGTTACCTCATCCTTCAACAATGAGTTCCAGAGCTTAACTATTCTTTGAGTAAAAAAAAGGATTTCCTCCTATTTGTTTTAAAAGTATTTCCATGTAATTTTATTGAGTGGCCCTTGGTCTTTGTTCTTTTTGATAGAGTGAAAAATCGATTCACTTTTACCTGTTCTACACCACTCAGGATTTTGTAGACCTCAATCATATCCCCTCAGACATCTCTTTTCCAAGCTGAAGAGCCCTAACCTCTTTAACTTTTCCTTATATGGGAGGAGAACCATCCCTTTTATCATTTTGATCGCTCTTCTTTGAACCTTTTCTAATTCCGCTATATCTTTATTGTAGATGTTAATTGCAAATTGGGTATTGCTGATACAAGCAGCTTGCATATAAACATCCATTCCTACGTGCATTTTAGAAAAGGCTCTACATTAGCAGATCCTTTTCAGAAATACTACTGGAATTGTACTTGTCTTGACCTGAATGTTTCAATTCTGGTTGTTAATGTGTTTAAATGAACAGTATGTAGTGCTGTGATCCGCACCCAACTTTTAGGCTCAAGAATTTACAGCAATGGAACCCTGGCATAAATCTACATCCCAAGGCATGGATTCCCCAAAATCTATAATAGTGCATGGACCTTAGGTGAAAGCCCCTGACCTCACCATGCCCATTCCATGGCCACACCCCCTTTTCAGTTACGCACTAAAGGATTTAAGTGCGCATCTTTATAGAATAGCACTTAGCAAGATGCAAGCATAAATCTAAATTGTTGCCAATTAGTGCCAATAGTGCCAGTTAATTCCAATTATCAGGACTAATAGACTCATAACTTAAATTGGGCACGTGCCCAAATTTGTGTGTGCAATTTTAAGCGCCATTTATAGATTTCCCTTGCGCATGCTATTCTGTAAGGGTGAGTGAAAGTGGCATAGCAAGTAAATGCAAGGGGGGCGTTCAAATGAGAGGGGCATGGGAGGGACATGGGAAGATCCACCACTTAATACTGTAAGTTACACACATTCCTGTCTCATTTACATGTCTGTGGTTATACCAGGTCTATGGCTGATGAAACTGCAAGCGTGTAAATGTTAGGTGAATTCTTACCCCTAAAATTGAAGTGTATGGGTTGTCTTCAGTAACATTAAGCCAATATCTTACAAATTTCTACTACTTTCTGGGCTCATGCAGCATCTTTGATCATTTACTTAAATCTGAAATGGAGCCAAAGTGGTGTTTGACTAGCAGAAAATTAATTTTTGACAAGATTGATCAAAGCTGAGTAAGCTGAAATTTTTTGTTAAGGAAGAGCAAAGACTGTCAAATTCATATTTGCTTCTCTAATTTTATGCACAAAACATGCTTATCTTTTCAAATGGAAAGATGCAAGACTGAGTAGCCCATAAGCTGTCTTAAGATGGAAAATAAATAATTAAATGCTTAGCACTTCAAAATTGAGTGTTCTGTTTGTTCTTAGCAAAAGAAACAGCACAGAGGGCTTTCAAGACTGGAGCAGATCTATGTGTTTTATTCAAAGACCCGGCACAGGCCGTGTTTCGGCGTCACAGCACCTGTATCAGGGGTCATTCTACATTACAAAAGTTAAGAGAATGTAGATGTACAGCCAATTCAAATGAACAATGTCCGCTCATTGAAGGATTCCTGACAGTTGTTCAAGCAGAAGTTTTCTCCATGCTGGTGCATGTTTCTTTTCACCATGTACAAAGGTGAAAAGCATCAAAATTACAACAAATTTGAAGAGGACAACATCATAATCAACTTTTGTGCTAGTTGATATATTCCTTCTTGCATGGTAGCTGAAATAGCTGGTATCAACATTGCATGGTTCTCTGCAAGACTGGGATTTCAAGATCAGCATGAGAACACAGGCACCCGTGCAGCTCAGACTCATAGAGCCACCTGCAATGTTAATATCAGACATTCCTGTTACCAGGCAGAAAGGAATTCACGAGCTGGCATAAAATATGATTGGGCCAGAAGAACTTGAGTACCCAACTTGTTCTGATGTTGTTGAGTAATAAATTGGTGGCACTCAAACAGCACAAGGACCATTGAATCTGACAGCTTTTACATTTCTGGTCCAACATCACAGACCTAATTGATCTCTTCTTAGACACATTTCTCATAAAAGAGAAAGCATGTCTATTGTTGAGGGTCTGGGCATTTGTCTCTGTCTGTTTGTGCTCATTCATTCATACATGTCTGTTTGTACATCCAGAAACAGACACTACAGATTAGAAAAGAATAGAAGGGAAGAAACTGAGCCATGGGGAGGCAGAGATGGCAGACTCTGCCACCCATACAGGCAGACAAAAAGGCAGTGTCGTGGGGACCTGAATCACCCCTCCCCCCATGGCAGAGAATGACAGCAGCATGAAAATCATTGGTATGCTGGCTGGGATACAGCTCCTGATGTCACCACAAGAGGAGGCATATGGTAACGGAGAACTGAAGCTGTGCTGGTGGGAACCCAAGCCCCATCAGTACCAGAAAAGGAGTAGACCTAGAGTGGCTGCAATAAGTAGGAACTGGCAAGAGTCTTCAGTCTCCACCAGCAGATGACTGTAGCTGCTGAGAGTGTGATCCAGCACAAACTGAGGCTGGTGGTGGTGAATGACTCCTCCTTGCCCCCAGTACTGGCCCAAGAGTATCTGTCACCCTAGACAAACCTTCAGCCATGACTCCCTAACCCCTGTGTCATATTCTCTGCCTACACCACAAGCATGGTCAAAACCATGCCAGATATGTTTCTTATACTGATCTCACCAAGGATCCGATCAGCATAAGGAAGTGCCTTCCTGCAGTAAAGTTTGGAGCATGCTTATGGTTCTGGCAGGGAATGTGGCTATGTGAGGCAGCAGCAGCACAGATTGAGGTTTTTTAGCAGGGCTACAGTGCACCTTATAGGGAGGAACTTGGTGATGGCACCAATCCTCACTGCAAGAGTAAGCATGAAACAGCTTGCACTGCACCTGGATGTCTGATTCCTGTTCCTCCATTGGGAGTAAGGGCCCCAGTAAAGAGAAAATATGCCAATGTCAGCAGGTCTGGATTCTAAAAAAATAAATCTGCATTTGGACATTTTTCTCACAAAAATGTCCAAATTGGTATTTTCAAAACTAATTTTTAGATGTTTTTCTATGAAGTCCATAAGAAATGAATTCAAATCACAAGGTGACATGTCAGGGGCATGTAAATGGCGGGGTCTGGGAGTTTCTAACACTTGGACTTTTTCAGCTATAATGGAACAAAACACAACCATCTTAGTTTTAGTCCAGGACTAAAACTAAGATGTTTTGAGCTAGACCTATTTTTATAATGAATAAGGCACAAAAGGGTGCCCTAAATGACCAGATGACCACTGGAGAGAATCAGGGGTGACCCCCAATACCTCCCCCAGTGGTCACTAACCCCCTACCACTCCCCACAAATGTGAATACAAATATGATTTACCAACCTCTATGACAGCTTCAGATGTTAGAGCCAGGTCTATTAGAGCAGCATGCAGGTCCCTGGAGTAGTGTAGTGGTCAGTGCAGTGCACCATGGAATGGGGGACTCTGGTCCCTATCTCCCTCTATCTGTCACATTTGTGATGGAAACTGTGAGCCCTTCATATATCACCAGAAACCCACTGTACCCACATATAGGTGCCCCCTTTACCTCTTCACCCACAAGGGCTATTGTGTACAGCTGTAGGCAGTGGGTTTTGGGTGCATTTGGGGGGGCTTAGCAGACAAGGGAGCAATGGTGAGATGTGTACAGCTGTAGGCAGTGGGTTTTGGGTGCATTTGGGGGGGCTTAACAGACAAGGGAGCAATGGTGAGATGTGTACCTTGGAGCATGTTTTTGAAGTCCACTAGGGTGCCCCATTTATCTCCTGGGATGTCTACTAAAAATGCTGACCCCTCCTACATCCCAATGACTTGATTTTCTATGTTTTTCACTTGGACATTTTTGTTTTGAAAATGGACCAAAAAACAAAACTTCCAAAGCACAACACCTTGTTAGAAACAGTATTTTCTAAAACAAAAGATAAGACTTTTTTACTTCTTTCTTATTCAGATTTTGGACGTTTTTTGCAAAATGTCTAAAGTTCGACTTAGGCGTCATATCGAAAATGCCCCTCCACATTACTGTACTGAGAGGCAAACTCAAAGGATGGTTCTAGAGTCAGAGCATGGGTGTTGGCCTGGGCAGACACTCAGGCTGTCCTCAACAATTTGTGGCCATTCCGTCTATGGTTGGAGTGATAGGGAGCAGTTCCAGTGCCACTGGATTGACACTGGCTATTTCACATCACCTGCTCTTGATCTATAGGCTGTAGCTACTGATTCTGAAACAGTGCTGCCCCCTAAATTGTGTTGCTCAAGGCTAATCAGATGTAATAGTGACAATACCTTCACCTGACTCCCACACCTATAACCCTACACTCCTCCATCTCCCCAGACAGAGAGATCCCCAGCACATATGTATATATGACATTTGATATACTACATAACAACCAAATCAAAGCAGTTTACAAAACTGTCCAGCTAAGAAAAATACAAATAGTGTAAAAAACAAACAAACCCCCAAACAACAACAAACAGGTAACATAAAACCTAACATAAAATATCCTATGAATAATCACCCTCCAAACACACACCTCCATACTGTCCTATTTTTGGCTACCTATTTGCATCACTGAGCTCCAGAAACACCTCCCCTCCTTAGACACACACAAACATACACCTATTATACAACCTTAAAAACAGAGCCAGATACATAACCTTCCCAGACAAAGACCTTCACCACCAAACCACTAAGATAAGATACACCAAAACCCTGAATCTACAGGTATAGAAAGGGAAAACAGGCTGTTGAGTTACACTATAAGGGTGAACTTAGTAAAGTGAACTTTGTTTACTTTCATTTTCTTTCATCTAAGGATCTCCCATGATCAGCCTTTATATTTTTGAATCTGGCTTCAGTTTTGATTCTCTCACCATCCTTTCTGTGAAGGACTCATTTCTTATATTATGATTCAGATTCCCACTTTATGCTTCTTAAAATATCAAGAATCGAAGTTTAGGCCAAGTTATGAAAGCTGTAAATACTTCCTTTTCAAACTGGCTGACTCAAGGTCCTGGCAATATGCAATGATATTGTCTGCTTACGTGTTTGAACTGCTTTACAACTGAATTCAGCACCGGGCAATCTGAGTTCGTTATTTTATAAAATACACATGTATAAGCATTAAGTCATTGCAGGAGACTATTTGATAAATGAAGATAAAGGGACAATTTTATAATTGAGCACCACCATTTAGGTGCGTCAAGGCTGCGTAGTGGAAGCCTAGGTTTCATTATAGAATAGTAGTGGAACCCCGTATCAGTTCATTTCATACAGCTGGTCTAAGTGCAGGCACTTATGTGGAAGCTGTCTGTGTAACTTACAGTAAGAGGGATTGAGATTTCTGTTTGGGGGATCAGACCTTTGGAGGAGGGGCCTTGGGAGATTTCAGATGTGTGTGTGTGTGGGGGGGGGGGGGGGTCGGGGGCATTAGGGGATGAATTCTTTTTACGGCCCTGAAAAAAGCCCTATTCTATAAGCCGCCCTTAAAGTTAGGTGCGGTTTATAGAATAGTGCTTACGCCCAGGACTCACACCTAGCTTTAGGCGTGGCTGTTTGCACCAACTGAAATGTGGTGCAAATGTCTATATTGAGTGTGTTTCCCCATATTCTGTAACAATGTGTGCAAATGGTAGGAATGTCCCTGTTTTGCCCATTTTCTATGCCCCATTTTTTTTCCCTGTGTAAACTTTAGGTACGGATCCTGCACCTAAATTTGCACATGTAAGTTCCCATTACATTTAATTAGTGCCAATTATTGGTGCTAATGAGCTTATTCAATTAAATTGCATGTGCCCAAATTTGTGCATGCAATTTAATTAAATTAGGGGGAAGATGTATGTGGGGTGATCAGAGGAGGAGATCAGATGTTGGGAAACTGCAAAGGAGATCAGATGGCAGGGGGTGGCAGGGGAGGAGACTGGATGTTGGAGTGTTGAGAGGAGGCATTGGATGTTGTGGAGCTGTCTGGAAGGGGAATCGGATGTTGCGGGGTGGGATTAGATGTGGGAGGATATATCGGGGGGGGTGACTGATCAAAAAAAAAAATCCTGAAATCAAAGACAATTGCCACACAAATCAAAACTGAATTGGAAATTTTAGTCCTGTGAATATCGCTAGTGAGTACCCCTATTATAAAATTATACCCCACACTATGTATAGTTAGCATATTTCACATTGCACGATAAGGCTCAGTTCATTTTGATCCAGTGGATCCTGTAACTGAGTAGAGACAAAATTTGTTTGCTAAATATTTCTCAAATGTCAGGGCAACATTTCTTGTTTTTGTCATCACCACCCAGTGTCCTTTATCGTGGTAAATGAATTTTATATCTGTCTGCAGTATCACCGAGAATGACAAATGTCTGCACTCAACAAGTCAACTAACATGATATTATCAATAAAGTGTACATTTGTCAAATTGAAAAAGCACACAAAGCATCTGCTGGTGATGATTGAGGGTGTGTAGAAAATGTAACTCACCTGCGCATGCAACAATAAACCTTAATGAGTAGTATTGATGGAAATGTAATGAGCAAACTGGTAAAAACACAACCAGGGTTGCTGAGAGGGGAGGCGTGGGGGAGGGCAAGATTCCCCCGGGCCCGGCCTCCAAGGGGGTTTGGCACAGGGGTCCGTCTCTCTTCTGCTCCTGACGGGACCCGGGTGATAGCGTCCCGATAGGAGCAGGAGAAAGAAAACTCTGGCGCTGGACTCCCTATAGAGGCTGGGGAGAAGCAGACACATGGCTTTGGGGCCTCTGGTTTGACTGGCGGGGGTCTCCAAGCCCCGCCACAGAAGCCTTCCTCCAGCGCTGTTCTCTGCCACTTGGCCTGTCCTACGGCTGCTTTGCCCCTTATGTCACACACGCGCCCTGAAACCATCCACACAGTCAACAGACCTTGTGAGGCTCTTGGTTTAAACATTAAGCCTCCTTGTGCTCATTTAACATTTAACCGTGGCCATTCTGTGCAAGTTTCTCCAGCCTCTTCAAAAGCCAGAGGCAGTTGTACCACTACAATTTAAAATTGAAACAGTGTAGATTCCACCCATTATGGAAGCAATTCTATAATAGGGTGCTTTCATTTATGTCCACATTATCCCCCGGATTCTATATTGCGTGCCTAGGGTTCTAAGCTGAAATTCAAGTGTATCCAATAACAATGCGCGTAAATTAATTGGCTTAACAAGTCAATCAGCGTTGACAGCACTTAACAAGCAATAATGAGCACTAATTGACAATAATTAGAATTTCCGCACACAGATTGCTGAGTGTATTCTGTAATGCAGTGTGCTTAATTTCTAACGTGTGCAGGCAAAAAGGGGTGTGGTTATAGGTGGGGAAATGGGTGTTTTATAGGCGTTCCAAAACTTGCGTGCACTGTTATAGAATATAGTCCCCTATGCCAATCTGTGCGCTGGGATTTACACCACATTTTCATTGGTGTAAATGGAAGCACATAGATTTAGGCACTATGAATTCAACCTAAGCAAATTATATATTGTACATTTACATCTTATAGAATACACTTAGGTAGAAATGTTTTCCACATGGATTTTTTGGCACCATATATAGAATCCCCCCTCCCCGGTGCATAAACATAAAAGACTGAGTACCTGCAACACAACAAAACCAAAGATCGTATTGGACACACCCAATCTCCTCCTTCCTCCCTAAGCTCCCCATTATATCAACCATACATGAACCCTATTCTAACGCAATAACACCTTGTATTTGTTCATAACAGAACTGGCGAATGCCATTACGGTACTCTGTAAGCCACATTGAGCCTGCAAATAGGTGGGAAAATGTGGCATAAAAATGTAACAAATAAATATAAATGTTCAGCATTCAGACATTGAAGCGCACATATACACGTAAATGTTTAGCCTTTCTCTAAAGGGCCCCTGCTGTTGCTCACATGACACTGTCTCTCTGTCGTAACTAAGGGCATGCTAGCCCGGGCTTTTAAGCTAGGGGAGTGCAGGCCGCAAAGCTCAATTTTACCTTTGTGTCGTTATGGTCCAATTTTATAAGAGTATGTGCTGTCTTGTAATAGCTCGTGCTTGTACATGTGATGTTAGTGCACGCTATGTGTAGCAGTGTGCACAGAGATGAGAGCAAAATGCCCAGTCCTAGAAGACGTCATTCTGTAGGACTTCCCCAGTGGAGCCCCCTAAGATTTACCTATTGCAGGATGATACATTGTAAAGAGGAATCAAAGGCTGTTATTTAAAGTGGTAAATTCAGATTCCTGTGCTGGGGATATGGGAGCCCCCATCACTGAATGCGTCCGCTAAGTTTATGATAGTAGATTTCATGGTATAGCTGTTCTTTATGTGCCTTGCACAAACTTCTGATGACCCATACTAAGGACAGAAATGACCTTTTACCAGTCACTTTAGGCAATATCCCAGTGCCAGGGTCAGCAGATGCTAGTTGTCTGGCTTTCTTTCTGGTGAACAAAAATGATAGAGAGGATGGGACAATTTCCCTATGAGGAAAGACTAAAGAGGCTAGGGTTCTTCAGCTTGGAAATGAGATGACTAAGGGGAGATACAATAGAGGTCTATAAAATACTGAGTAGAATGGAACAGGTACATGTGAATTGCTTGTGTGCTCTTTCGAAAAATACGAGGACTAGAGGGCACACAATGAAGCAACTAAATAGTAAATTTATTTTAAGTAATAAATTTAAAACAAATCAGAATATTTCTTCATTCAACGTGTAATTAAACTCTGGAAACTGTTGCCAGAGAATGTGGTAAAAGCAGTTAGCACAGCAGGGTTTAAAAAAGGTTTGGACACATTCCTACAAGAAAAGTCCATAAGCCCTTGGGATAATCAACTGCTTATTCTTAGGATAAGCAGTGTAAGATCTGTTTTTACTCTCTTGGGATCTTGCCAGGTACTTGTGACATAAATTGGCCACTGTTGGTCTTGATGGACCTTTGGTCTGACCCAACATTTCAATGCTTATGTTCTTATTACCTCTAAGCGCTATTCTGTAAGGGAGCGCCTAAGTAACAAGGCACCTAAATGCAAAAGGGAACACACAGGGTTGGAGCAGGGGCAAGGCTGCTACTTAATGTGTGCAACTTAATTACCCTGAGCTATGCGGGGCCCTTGTCACATTCAGATGCTCACAGTTACACTAGGTCTATGGCTAGTGTAACTGCAGGTACTGGGTTATGCTAGTATTCTATAATGGTGTCTGGGCACCCAGATGCCATTATAGAATAGGTTCTTACCCCATGGCATTGGGGCACCTAAGTGGAGGCTCCCACTTATGGAATTATGTCCTATGTCCAATATTAGTAGGTGCAAATTATAGAATACTATAAATTGTACATGGTTTTTACAACTGTGCAAAGTTTTACAAACATTTACACCTGCTCTATGGCTGATATAAATGGCCGTACCTAAATTATAAGTATTTATTGTTCTAGTTATACTGCTATTTTATAAAGGAATCTAGGCACCTGTTACAGAATTACCCTCCTACCGCAGATTTAAAAGGCGTACTGGGGTACGCTGAGTCATCCCACAGTACTTATGACATGTCGTGCTGCACCCTGGGGGGACAGACGCCGCTGCACTCGGGGGGGGGGGGGGGAGGGGATATGCAGCGGCGATGCGCCCTGGGTGACAGCCAACCTAGGATCGCCACTGCCCGGAAGGCTACAAAAGGACATGGACAGAGTTTGGGTGGAGCATAAATAGAGTGTATAAATACTCATAGAAATAGCATTCTGTAATTTACAGGTGTTTTGGTTAATATCTAGGCACAGGCATTGATACCAGCTATAGGCTGATGTAAATTATCACAGTGTAAATGTAAGCATGGTGTCTGCCATTTGCACTAATATTCTATAACAAAAAGTAAGCACCTACTTTTCTTTACAGAATAGGCTTTGAAATAGACACCTTCTTACTCTGTTATACTAGGTGCGCTTTTATAGAACTATCTTAATTATGTAAAGTATTTGCATACAGGCTAACCCCTCCATGACCCTTGTTCACAGGAATGCTTCCACTCAGGGCCATGTTTACTAAGGTGCGTTAGCATTTTTAACACGCTGACAATTAGCACGTGCATTAACCATGTAAGCGCCTGTAGGGATATTGTAGGCGCGTACACATTTAACGCATGTACATGGATAATGTTTATTAAAAATGCTAACGTTGCCTATAATGCAGCTTAGTAAACAGAGCCCTCAGTTTGTTATAAGTTTGGGAATTTTAAAATGTACTCTTTCTGTGCATACAGCAGCATTTTGCAAATGGGTGCACCTTTTAAAATTTCCCTTGAAATACATTAAGGGTCAATATTCACAGTGATTTACCTGGCCAGAAATAGCTCCTGACTGGTTAAAACACTTGTTTGGGGCTATCCACTGATATTAAGCAGCAATTAACTGGTTAGTGCTACTGAATATCACCACAGGCCGCTAAACTGAAAGTCAGCTATTTTGTGGGCAGATTCAGCACTTGTGAGGTTATGGGCCGCTATTCAGCTGATACGCCATTTTAAAGCTGTGTTAGGTGTCTGATAATGCCTAACACAGTTTAGTAAAAGGCCTTTAATTGAGAGAAAAAGGTGAATTGGAGACATATTTTTTTCCCACACAAGCTAGCCTCATCCTTTCCCGCTCACGTGCAGCTCTGGCCTTGTTTGCCCACAAATGGCTATCATTGTTCTAAGTTGGTATGATAAAGCTGAAAGGAGGACAGATGTGGTGATAAAACATTTGTGATGCTCAAACAAAATCCAGTTGCTTCCTGAGTCAGCTCTGATTCCTGCATAAATGTTCTTGTGAGCTCTGGTACAATTTGCCTTCAGACATTTGAGATCAGCAGCTTAATTCTAATCCTGTGAATCAGACAGAGCTATAGCTAACAAACAGGGAGCTTGTAAACCATCGAATTAACTTCTGCAGGACAACTAAACACATACAAGTACTAAAAGCACATTATGATTCCACCACTCCAGTCATCCATAGTATAAACACAGTAGGAAAAAACTGAGTAATAACCTAGCAGAACTGTAGTGGGGAAGGTGGGTTAGGGTCTTGGTCACGGGTTCACATTCTGTAAACTTTATTGATATGACAATTTGCGCATCTATTGCTAAAGAACATGTAAAAAAGGTAATTTTTGTGTTCCCCGTGTAGCTTTCCTTTGAAAATGTGGCCCTCTGCATATACTATGAAATCCCAGCATATAATTTCGCTCCTTCAACCTAACCCCACTCCTTTTTTTCCACATTCATGCTTTACCCACACTGGGGAGATGGCAGGTTTCAAATTGACTCTTTATGAGAATAAATTAGTCCAAGTTAAAGGAGGGCACTATAACTTGGCTGAGCCCTTCCAGAAAAAGAAGTGCTTCTGAGAATTAGCAAGGGAATGTTGGGGGGGAGGTGAGGAGGTTTTAGGTATGGGGGAAGGTAATTGAAATAGGAGTACAGAAGTTTGAGGGAGAAAGGAGCTGAAGGGAGTAGTCAGCTGAAGAGAGGAAAGTCTTTTGAAATTTTCTATTTAAATGAATTATTAAAATTACCCACCCACCATGTAGGTTTTGAATGGTTAGAGAATTTTAGGGTCTTGTATTATTGTAGGTTTTGTCGCAGCTTAAGAGTTTGTGATAGAAGTGAGTTGTGATTGTTAGAAGTGTAGGCGGTAAGGCACGTGCGGTACAGCCATGCTTTTAGGTTAGAAAGGGGGTTTGAAAAATAATTTTAATTATTTGCAGTCTTGCGTTACCGCAGGCTGTGAAGAGATGAGTTATGTATTGAATGTATGGACTAGTATGGCACCGTCTGGTCCTATTCAGTTATTTATGTTCCTTTATTTTTAAAAGTTTTATTTATAATAATAAAGCTGTGGCCAAGATTTGCCACCTAATAGTTGTCAAGTATGAGTTATTGTGATTCATTTATGCTTTGTGATTTATGTTCTGAATGGGGAAGGTGCGAATGCCTAAGTTAATACCTGTTTTCCTGCATAAAATGTTTGGAAACTTGCAATCAAAGGAGAAAGGATAATAGTCATACTCTCTTTCTAACAGCTCTCACATTCTCAGTCTGTGCCCCTCTCACTGCTTGCCTCTTTCTCTCACCACTTCTACTCCTATCCCTGTCCACTCCTCACAACTCTTGCTTTATATCCTGTGTAACTCTCATACCTCTTATTGTCAATGCCTGTGTTACTCACACACTTCTTGCTGTCACAGCTTCTTTCTTACCCATTTCTTTCTCACAGCTCTCACTCTCTCATTGCTTGTCTCTCACCCCCTTGCGTTCTCCCTGTTAGTCTCTCAGATTTCGTTTTCTGTCTCCATTCCTGTATCTATGTTTTTAGGCTCTTCACTCTCATTGCCTTTGTCTCTCTTTTAGGATGGGAGGATCTCCTAGAAGTCTTTTCTCCTTTTATCTCTTTCTTTCTCCACCTTCCCTGCTGTGCTTTGTGGGACCAAAAGCTGATTCTTGCCTGGCCTTGCCTTGGAGTACTGCTGTCGTAATATTTCAGTAGCTGGAATTGGGGGCAGCCCTGAAAAGGTCAACATGAGATGTTTATGCAGAACAGACCCAAAACCAGAGTGGAACCTCCTTAAAGTTCCAGTGCTTTCTGACCCTAAGCAGCTAGGTCATAGTCATATGTTTTCATGTGCCACAGTCTGGCACAGGCACCAAGCTTTACATAATCCTGTTGTATATGTTTATCAATGTAACCGATTAAATAGAGAAATCTTATTGCAGTGATTGAGTCTTTGCAGTCCATTTACTGACATGAGTTAAGCAGTGAAGCAGGAGTTAGCATGCACTGTTAGCGCACAGTCATGCTAACAGATAACACAATTTTATAGTTACTACGTATTAAGTTGGTCAGCTATCATGCAGTAACTGCAAATCTGTACCACTCTTTGGAGAATCCATTTGATTTGACATAGTCATCAACCATCCAAAATGAAGCTCAGTTTAGCTCGAATTAATTCTATACTGTTGCCACTTCAGATTGAACAGTAAATGAAAGCAGCGGTGCAGTTAATTTTGAGGTTGTCTCTTAACTTGCTTTGTTTTCTTTCCTCTCACTTGATGAATGTGTGCTGAGATGGAGGTGAACTCATCTTACTAACATATGCATCCCATTCCCGAAATCCATAACTTAGGGAAGCTATATTCTATCTCATGTGCTTCTCTAGAGGTTTTTTTCATATAGTTCAGGAAGACTGTCAGCTAGTATGGCAACTGTCTTCCTTTCAATTGTAAATATAAATACCATTTAATTGTAACTTCTAGATCTCACAACAATGGTGCAAATAGCCAAAACAGGTTATTCAGTAATTGCAAAGTCATTATTTGTTCATAATCATAGTGGGGGTGTCTGCCAGCCCGCTTCTCTCTACTGTCTCACCACTAATCCCCATTTCAGCTTCTTTTTTCAGAACTGTGCAATAAAATGCTAAGAAGTCTAGCCTTGTGCTCCCTGACCCCAGCATTCTCTAGTGTGCAGTCCAAAAGCCTTTAATCTTTCCTATTGGGAGGTAAAATGCAGTAGATGAACAGATTCCGTCCTCCCAGAAAAAAGCACTGTGTGTGTACACTGTTAATTAAAACGCATTTAAGTAAAGTGAATGGTTGCAGTGGCCAGGCACCTCTCTGCAGAAAGCCCCCTCACTGTTCAGAGACAAACAAAAATCGAAAACCTCAGAGGAGTTTTAGTTTTCTTGGGGTTGCCATGGAATTCGGTGACAGTGCTGTGAGCCAAGGCAGTGCTCTGTGCAACCTAATGTCCCCATCAAATACTTGGCCCTCCAGAAGAATGCCAGTTGTATAAAGGGAAAGAAAAGAATAGCGCTCATTTTTCATGCTCTCTGGCTGAAAAGTATCATTCAGGAGAAGGGGAAATGCTTTGGTAAAAAGAGTACAGTAGCGTCAGAATTTGGCTGGGCCTTCTCAGTGAATTAATTCCTGCTTGACACAAAAACACATAAAAATGCTTCTCTTTTAGTTCTGGGCTCTTTCATTTATAGGTTCATTCACCCCTGCACTTTGGCCTCCAGGGAGCAAATAGTGGTCAGTATCAGCTTCTCTGATATACTCTGCTGATACAGAAGGAATATTTAGCTGCTCTTTGGGCTGCTTGGAAACTTTTCAAAGAATTATTCACCAGAAGAAACTGGAGCTCTCTTATGCTTTCCATTGTCTTACTTCTCTCCACATCCTTTCCCACCCAGGAATGACAATTCACACACCAAAGGGGAGTTCTTTTGACTTCTTAGAGGCCTTTATGTTGAATATATTTACTCCTGCTTAGAGCAGGGCTATGCCTGGATGGATTCCCATTTACTCGAGTAGATTTGTTAATTTTTTTTTCAATTCAAATGTCTTAATTGAATTAATAAGAAAAACAGGTTTAACAGTCAAACCTAAGTCCATCATTAACTAGCAGTGGCCAATCAGTTTATACAAAACAAAACATAAACATGATTCATTTCATGGATAAAATGAAATTTTGACAAAACAGTACCAAAACAGCAGAGGTAACAGAAACCACAGGATGTACACTGAAAGTGCCACAAATGTCTTTATTACTGATGTAAAAAGACTCGACACAGGTCGTGTTTCAGCCTATCAGCCTGCTTCAGGAGTCTGGAACATGCCACAGCATTGCCTATGGTTTCCAATCCTGGTCCTGGAGGCACCCCAGCCAGTCAGGTTTTTAGGATACCGATAATAAATATTCATTTACATGCAGTGGAGGCAGTGCACGCAAATCTCTCTCATGAATATCCGTTGTGGATATCCTGAAAACCTGACTGGCAGGGGTGCCTCCTGGACTAGGTTGAGGAACCAGTGGCCTACTACTACTACTATTTAACATTTCTAAAGCACTACCAGGGTTACGCAGCGCTGTACAATTTAACAACGAAGGACAGTCCCTGCTCAAAGGAGCTTACAATATAAAGGACAAAAAGTGCAGTCAATCAAATTGGGGGCCTATGGGTTTGATGGCTTGTCAAGTTTTATGTAACATGGGAATAGAGCAAAAAAAAGAAAAAAAAACCTCCAACAAGGTTGAATTAATCGCATGGTCACCAAATCATGCAGTCGTTTGTGAGCCAAATGGCACTTAGGCCAGCCACTAAAATGCTAATCCAATAATCTGGCCCATGTTGAGTTTTTTTACATCAATAATAAAGAAATGTGTGGCTCCTTCAGTGTACAGAGTATCACCTATGCTGTTTTGACTTGAGAGCTGTGGATTTTGGTTCTTCTGTTCTCTTCTATAATCAACTGGGCTCTACTCCCATGGTGCTTTTCCCCCCTGCTAACTGGGTCAGAGTGTGCCCTGTTTTGTTTCCTGTTGTAGTCCATGCGGTAGTGGCCATTTTTGTAAGCCAGTTTTAGTTCCCTTTCCTGTGTTACCCACGTTAGAGAAAATAGTTCTTACCTTGAATGGTGCTGAAAGAGGGCATTGTACACCATCGTGCCAGCTCTGACCTACTGCTAATCTTAGTATCAGGGGACTCTTTGCCAGTGGGGCACAACCTCTGATCTGCAGTTAACTGTGAGCAAATGTGGTTATTTCAAGAAAGGACTTTTTCAGAGAGATTAGTCTTCAGGTGTGAACTGGTGTTCCAAAGTTATACAGCAGCAATAAGTCCTAGAGGCTGTATGCAGGTCCCTGGAGCAATTTTAGTGGGTGCTGTACATTTGTGGGTAGTGGGTTTGGGGGGGTTGGGGGGCTCAGCTCCCAAAGTAAGGGAGCTACTATGCACGTGGGAGCTTTTCTGAAGTCCACCGCAGTGACCCCTAGGGTGGCTGGTTGGTGTCCTGGCATGTCAGGGGGGCCAGTGCACTAAAAATGCTGGCTCCTCCCATGGCCAAATGCCTTGAATTTTGTCGGGGGTTTGAGATGGCCGACATAACTTTCCATTATCGCTGAAAAACAAATCCAGCCATCTCAAACCCGTCGAACTCCACGGCATTTGGCCGGGCTAAACTGTATTATCAAAAAAAAGATGGCCGGCCATCTTTTTCGATAATACGGTTCCGGCCAGCTGTAGCGCCGCCGCCAACATAGATCGCCGGCGATCTATTTGGCCGGCGACGTTCGATTATGCCCCTCCATATGTAACCTGTCATTAACATTGTCCATAGTACCTGAAGATTGGAGGGTGGCCAATGTGATGCCGATTTTTAAAAAGGGTTCTAGGGGTGATCTGGGAAACTATAGACCGGTAGGCCTGACATCGGTGCCGGGCAAAATAATGGAAACTATTATAAAGAATAAAATTACAGAACACATAGAGAAACATGGTTTAATGGGACAGAGTCAGCATGAGTTCAAACGAGGGAAGTCTTGCGTCACCAATTTGCTTCATTTCTTTGAAGACATGAATAAATATGTGGATAAAGGTGAGTCAGTTCATATAGTGTATCTAGATTTTCAAAAAAGAGACTCCTGAGAAAATTAAAGAGTCATATGATAGGAGGCAAGGTTCTGGTGTGGATTAGGAATTGGTTATTGGACAGAAAACAGAGGGTAGGGTTAAATGGTTATCTCTCTCAATGGAGGAGGGTGAACAGAGTGTCGCAGGGATCTGTACTGGGACTGGTGCTATTTAACATATTTATAAATGATATGGAAATTGGAACAACGAGTGAGGTGATCAAATTTGCAGATGATACAAAACTATTCAAGGTTGTTAAAACATGTGTAGACTGTGAAATACTGCAGGAAGACCTTAGGAAATTGGAATACTGGGCATCCAAATGGCAGATAAAATTTAATGTGGACAAATGCAAGGTGATGCACATGGGAAAGAATAATCTGAATCATAGTTACATGATGCTAGGGTCCACTAGCACTCAGCGAACAGTTAATCTCTGGAACTCTTTGCCGGAGGATGTGGTAACAGTAGTTACTGTATCTGGGTTTAAAAAAGGTTTGGACAAATTCCTGGAATAAAAGTCCATAGTCTGCTATTGAGACAGACATGGGAAGCAACTGCTTGCCCTGGGATTTGTAGTATGGAGTGTTGCGATGATTTGGGTTTCTGCCAGGTACTTGTGACCTGTATTGGCCACTGTTTGGAAAATAGGATACTGGGCTAAATGGACCATTGATCTGACCCAGTATGGCTACTCTTACGTTCTTATGTATGTTCTTATGTTTTTGGAATCCAATGGATCACAAGCCCCTGCAGCAACATGGTTTCACTAGAAGCAGGTCTTCTCAGACAAATTTAATTAATTTATTTGACTGGGTGACTAGAGAGTTGGATCAAGGGAGAGTGCTAGTTGTGGTGTATTTAGATTTTAGCAAAGTCTTTGACACAGTTCCACATAGACGACTAATAAATAAACTGAGTGCCCTCAGTATGGGCCCTAAAGTGACTGACTGGTTTGGGAGCTAGTTGAGTGGAAGGAAACAGAGTGTAGTGGTAAATGGAGCTCATTCTGAGGAAAAGGATATTACCAGTGTTGTGCTGCAAGGTTTGGTTCTTGGGCTGGTTTTTTTTAACACTTTTGTAAGCGATATTGTGAAGAGATGTCTGGTAAGGTTTGCCTCTTTGTGGATGATACCAAAATCTGCAATAGAGTAGACACCTCTGATGGTGTGGATAATATGAGGAAGGACTTAGCGAAGCTTGAAGAATGGTCTCGAAAATTCAATGCTAAGAATGCAAGATCATGCATTTGGGCTGCAAAAACTCAAGCAAATGTACAGTTTAGGGGGTGAAGAACGTTTATGAACAACAAAGAAATGGGACTTGGGCATGTTCATATGTGATCATTTAATGTGACCAAACAGGTAGAAAAGGTGACAAAGAGGCATATTTTCAAAGCACTTAGCCTTACTGAAAGCTAGCATGATGTTTGGATGCATAGGGAGAGGAATGGCCAATAGGAAAAAGAAGGTGATGATGCTCTTGTATAAGACTCTGGTGAGATCTCATTTAGAATATTGTGTACAATTCTGGAGACCACACTTTGAAAAAGAGATAAACAGGATGTTGTCAGTCCAGAGGGGCAGCTACTAAAATGGTCTGTGGTCTTTGTCATAAAGCATACAGGAACAGACTTAATAATCTCAATATGTATACTTTGCAAGAAAGGTGGGAGAGGGAAGATATGATAGGGACATTTAAATACCTATGCGGCATAAATGCACAGGATGCAAGGGGGAATAGGATGAAGGTGAAAGGGACAGACTTGGAAATAATCTGAGGAGGTACTTCTTCACGGAAAGGGTGGTAAATTCATGGAACAGCTTCCCGGTGGAAGTGCTGGAGACAAAAACATCTTTCTATGTTTCTCTGTTTCTATGTTGCAAGAATAGGTGAGGAAATCTCTCTCTTCATCATGAAATAAGGAACTTTGCCGAGGGATCAGCCACAACATACTAATGTGTTGCCATCTTGGATTCTCTTCATATGTTATTCAAAAATTAATTATGTTATTTTATTTTCCTCCTGTGGAAAATCATAGAGCAAGCCCAGGGCACTATTTTCTTCTTCTATCTCTAATACCATGAGAATAAAACAAAAGATGGCTCAAGAAAACCATTTCTAAAGATTGCCAGCAGTTTGTGACTGCTTTTAAAGTAACAACACCATGTTCTGCACAGTACAGCATGGCACTTATCTTGTGATGAGTGGCAGCAATTGCTGATAACTATTGCACAAGTAACATCCAACTATTCACACATCATTTTTCTCCTACCCCCTCCCATTCATATATCTTTTTTTTTCTCAATCACTCTCATATTATCTAAACCTACTGTAACCCTAGGGGTTAAAATAATCTTGACTGGGTTCCTCCAGGAAACAAAATACAGGTTCTAAAGTGACATCACTCTGGGACAGCAGCTGAGCAACTGGTTGCCTTGGCAATGGCTTGCTGGGCAGTTGGGAGGTAAGGAAACAGCTGAGCAGATGTATGTTAGGTGTCTGTCTACAGCTCTAGAGAAAATCTGTTTAAAAAACAGATTTGGGAGTGTTGTAAGGGCAATTGATGAATGTGATGCGAGAGCCCAAGTTTAATTCCTTAAATTAAAAAAAGCCTGACGCGTTTTAAGGGCTTTTAGAGAGAGACTGAGCTGTTTGAGAGTTTGGTGAAACAAAAATGGATTGACCATAAATCCTACCAGGAAGTAAATGTGGAGAGGAGCTGGTAACCAGGATTGGTTAATAAAGTGTCATTTTCTTATATTCAGCACTAGTGCTGGCTGTAATGGTACACTAACATTCTATCAAATCTGATTGATTTGAGAAGAGGATTTTAAAGGTGAAAAGCCTCATTGGAATTGTGGAAAACAATTCTTTAAAGGAGAATTGTTTGTAGCCTGCATTAAGGTGACAGTGCACATACAAAGGGGTTGGAAGTGATATTGATATTAAGGAATGTTATGCTTCCAGCTGATTAAGGTAGAACCTCACACTCATTTTATTTTTAATTAACTGTGGGAGGGAAAGTATAGGGAAACCTGATCATTCATTTCTTTATATGGGTTAGCTAGCTAGGGACAAGCAATTATCCCTGATAGCTGTGAGTGGTGACATTTGCTAGGGCCATCAACTAGGTAGGGAGTAGGGTTTTGCCTTTTTGTGTTAATTAAAGTCTAGTATAGTAGGTATCTGGAGTTCCTGATCCCTGACAGTTCCTTCTTTGGGAAGCATCACATGAATACATGGTACCCACCGAAAGAAAGGAGAAGATAAGAAGATAAAGCGAGAAAGCAGGAAAAAAAGTATCCTTTACAACATAGAATGTGATTTGACTAAGGATTCTGCAGAGACTAAATTAAGAGAGAAAATAAACACATTATCTGACATTAGTTGCATCCTTTAGCTGGTAAAGTGATCCTGTAAAGAAACAAAGATACAAATGTTATTAGTTACAGTATTTATTTTTAAAAAGGTTCACGGTTAATAAAAACAAAGTTTGCACTGGGAAAAGGGAACATAGAAGCTTAAGTGACCAAGAGGGGCATAATCGAACGGAAACGCCTATCTCCATGGGCGTTTATCTCCGAGAATGGGTCCGTGAAGGGGCGGACCGAACCGTATTTTTGAAAAACATGGACGTTTATCTTTTTTTGAGCTGGGCGTTTTTGTTTTTCAGCGATAATGGAAACCGAAAGCGCCCAGCTCAAAAACGAATAACTCCAAGACATTTATTCGTGGGAGGGGCCAGGATTCGAATTGCACTGGTCCCCCTCACATGCCAGGACACCAACCGGGCACCCTAGGGGGCACTTTTACAAAAAAAAAAACAAAAGGTAAAAGAGCTCCCAGGTACATAGCACCCTTCCCTTGGGTGTTGAGCCCCCCAAATCCCCCTCAAAACCCACTGCCCAAAAGTCTACACCATTACTATAGCCCTAAGGGGTGAAGGGGGGCACCTACATGTGGGTACAGTGGGTTTGGGGGACGGTTTGGAGGGCTCCCACTTACCAGCACAAGTGTAACAGGTGGGGGAAGGATGGGCCTGGGTCCACCTGCCTGAAGTCCACTGCACCCCCTAATAACTGCTCCAGTGACCTGCATACTGCTGCCAGGGAGGTGGGTATGACATTTGAGGGTGAAAATAAAAAGTTGTGAAACGGCATATTTTGTGGTGGGAGGGGGTTTGTGACCACTGGGGGAGTCAGGGGAGGTCATCCCCGATTCCCTCCAGTGGTCATCTGGTCATTTAGGGCACTTTTTGAGGCCTTATTCGTGGAAAAACAGGGTCCAGGAAAAGTGCCCTAAATTCTCGCTAAAAACGCATATTTTTTTTTCCATTATCGGCGAAAGGCGCCCATCTCTGATCAGCCGATAACTACGCCCCAGTTCCGCCTTCGACACGCCCCCATCAACTTTGTCCACATCCGCGACGGAGTGCAGTTGAAAACGTCCAAATTCGGCTTTCGATTATACCGCTTTATTTGTTTTTGTGAGATAAACGTCTATCTCCCGATTTGGGTCACAATATAGACGTTTTTCTCTTTCGATTATAAGCAGGCAAGTGTTATAAGTTTTATGCCTAAAGAGTAGCTGGTGAATGGGAAGGGGTAATACCAGCAGTTGGTGTGCAGGGTATAAATTATAGAGTTGTGGGTTGAAATCAATTGTGTTTAACAAAGTTAATGGTTTGAATTAAAAAAAAAAACCTTAAATCAATTCCATCTTGATAGTTTTATTTGTACCTCTTCTCCACTTCTGGGCGATACCCCCCAGTCCAGACTACATTTGCAACCTAACCCAGAAGTGGGGAAGAGGTTTACACTACAATGTACACAGGCAATCACATCCTTACAACCATACCAATGCCCCACTAAGGGCTAGATTCTAAATATGGCGCATAGAAAATCTATGCAGAAAACATTTCCGCCTAGCATCTATATAATAATTTGTACCTCAGCTTCTCTGGATGGCTGGCTGGCTGGGTTCGTAACATGCTAACATCAGCTCGCCTCCAGTGTTCCCTTCCCTCTCAGTGTCCCGCCCTTGCGTAAAAATGAAATGACATTAGAGGAGGGCGGGACACTGAGAGGGAAGGCAAGGGAACGCTGGAGGCAACGCAAACCCAGCCTGCCGCTGCTGCGGCCTCAGGTAAGATGGATGGCTTGCAGGAAGGACAGAGTCACTGGCCATGGAGTGGAGGGGAGGGAAGGGAAGAATTGCTGGATATGGATGGGATGGGAGGGCAGGGCACAGGAGAATTGCTGCACATGAATTGGATGGGATGGGAGGGGAGGGTAGGGCAGAAGCGAATCACTGGATACCGATGGGATGGGAGGCGAGGGGAGAATTGTGGGACACGGAAGGGAGGGGAGGGCAGGACAGAGGAGAATCACTGGACATAGATGGGATGGGAGGGGAGGGAAAAATCGCTGGACATGGAGGGGAGGGCAGGGGAGAGAGGAGAAGCAGAGGGACACTCCAACATAATGTACATCAATCGCTGGACATGGAGGGGAGGGCAGGACACAGGAGAATCGCTACACATGGATGAGATGGGAGGGCAGGGCAGAATGGAATCGCTGGATATTGATGGGATGGGAGGCAAGGGGAGAATTGCGGGACATGGATGGGATGAGAGGGCAGCACAGAGGAGAATCGGTGGATATGGATGGTATGGGAGGCGACGGGAGAATCGTGGTTCACTTAAAAATAGATTTAGGCGCAGAGGGCCATATTCTATAACAGTGCATGTACATTTTGGAATGCCCATGAAACACCCATTTCCCTGCCCATAACCACACCCTTTTTTGCCTGCGCGCATTAAAATTTAGGCGCTGTGCATTACAGAATACACTTAGGAGCCTTTTTTACTAAGCCATGGTAAAAAGTGGCCTGCGGTAATGTAGGCGTATTAGGTGCGCTGAAACAGTCCTTGAATCTTATAAGATTTAACAACTCCAAATGAGTCTAAACATAATTTTAAATACTTTCTTTTTGTTAATTTTCCCTTCTTCATTTCTTACTGCGTCACACTTACAATGGCACGACACACTCAGTTATCAATTTAACTGCGTAAATCACACAGCATTCTAACTGCGTCACACTTTACAACAGTACGCTCAGTGATCATTTTAAGTAAAGTATTCTGGCAAGCATTTTAGCTGTAAATCACACACTTAAACATTCATTTCCTGGTCTAATAACTCTGCATTGCTTTGATGTAGAAGACCAGTGATGTAATGATTGTTTATACAGCTAACCATTGTGTGTGTGTATATATATATATATATAGACTTCCTGGACCTATACGTCTAGCTCCATCTCTACCTGTTTTCAAATCAATGCTGAAAACCCACCTTTTCACTGTTGCTTTTAGCTCCTAGCCACAATTGCCCTCCCCTTGTCCCTTCCTCCCTTCTCACCCATTACTTCCCTCACCCGTAACTGTCTTGTCTGTCTGTATTATTTAGATTGTAAACTCTTTTGAGCAGGGACTGTCTCTTTGTATCAGGTGTTCAGCTCTGCGTGCGTATGGTAGCGCTATACAAATGCTAATAATAATAATAATATATCCTAATCATTGTAGAATTCAGATTCTCTAATAAAGATTTTCATTTACTTATTACGAATCCAAAAGAATCCACGGTAATTATTGAGCAGTCTATGTTAGTGAGACAGGCTGTAAATCCATAGCATTACATGCGCATCGGGCCAGTTTTTACCGCATCTGCAAAAGAGGGTTTTTTTTAATGTGATGAGAAAAGGGCATGTGGTAAAACTGAAACTAGCGCGCATCTAAAACTGGTCTGCATCCTTAATACCACCCATTGGTCTAGCGGTGAGGCTCATGCGCTACACGTGCGATGACCGGTTGGTGCTTGCCAACTGCTGATTACCACCAGAAATGGCGTGCGTGGGATGAAATAAATAAATAATTCATCCAGGCATTATGGGCTCACACCAAATCTGAAATTACCACCAAGGGATGCACTGTCCTGGTGGTAGTCTCATTTGGGCGTGTGCTGCACGTGTATAGAGCCTACCATGGCTTAGTATAAGGGCCTCTTAGTGATTTGGGTGAGAAAATTTTAATTATTGTCAATTAGTGCTCATTATTGCTTAAGTGCTGTTAACATTGGCTTGCTAAGCTAATTAAGTTATGAATGTGCTTGGATTTCAGCACGGAACACTAGGCATGCTGTATAGAATCCATGGGTAAACATACGAAATACAGCTAAAGCACTGGAAAACTAATAAAAAGAATATCTTTTTTTTTTCCAAGAAAAAAAGGGGAAAAAAATGAGTAAATTATGCTGCCTCTTCTCACAGTGAGGGGTTTCTAAAGAATGGGGAAGCAACTGCTTGTGGATGCTAAGTCCTCCTGCTCCCTTACACAATTCATGCACATGTTTGGGTAAGGCTGAGAGAGGACAACATCAGGCATACTTAGAGTGAGTGTGATACAATGGCATATTTTCCTATCCTCTGTTGGGGGAATTGGTGGGGAAAGGTGTGGTGAAGCATGTCTTGGTAGAGTGAACAGATGTGAATGGGTAGGGAGTGTAAGACAGAGAGAGAGAAAGAGAGAGAGAGAGAATGCACGCATGCATGTGAGCTACAGGGGTTGGGGGATATGGAATGTATGGGGTTTAGAATATTTGCAGGATAAAAAGGAAGGTGTAGAAGGCATAATCTTTCTACAGATTTACCCATTTTCCCTCCCCTTCCCCTCACTTCTTCCCAACTTGGAGTTCCTCTTCTACTTTTTCCCCGTCCCTTTCACTGACTCTGCCAGCTACAACTTCTCCAAATTTCTGGGTATTGGGATTGGGTGTTTCTGCTCCTGCTGCCTCCAGCTGGACCTGATCTCCTCACCATTCACCACCCACAAGTCCTGTTTTATCTGTCTAGGTGGCAGATCCTGGTCTCAATGCTCTCTGCAGCTCCAGCTTGTCCAATCACTACTCACTGCACTTTCTGGGTGCTGAGACCCAACAACTGCCCTCTACCCTTCCCCTACCCCAAATGCAGCTTCTGCTTTCTTCAGTTCTCAGTTTCATTTAGTCTTCGGTGGTGGGGTCTAATCTCCCCGGCATCCAGCTGCTTGTTGCTCTAGAACTTTGCTTTCTGTCCTTACGCATATATTGCAGCAAGCACAAACAAACCTATGCATACAGATGGGCTGACCCTCAACAATAGGTACCCTCACTTCAGTCTAATGCACCTAAAGATCGAATACAATTAGGATTGTAGTGACACTAGGCTGTATGAAAAGACAATGAAAATTCAGGATGCACAGGAGAGATAAGACAAACAATGGGATCCTGAAAGACAAACAGTATTACAGGTGAACAGAAAAATATCTGCATCTAACAGAAGACTGCACAGAAAAGAAACATTGCCATGCACACACAAGCACATCAGACAGGGTGCATAAGGAGGGTACATGTAGTCCTGTAAAAGTGGACTAAAGGACTCAAAAACGACACTACAACCTAGCAGGTGCTAAGCCAGCATTCCAAAGAAACAGACACCGCTACATGGGCAGACACATACAAAGACACCGCCCTTGCTCCCCCCAATTTCACAATGGACAATGACAGACACATATAACCAGTGCCCCTTTTGGACCAAATTACACAAACTGTGCCAGAAAAATTGGCGCCACCAAAAAAGCACTATTCTATAAATGGCAGTCAAATTTAGGTGCCACTTATAGAATAGTGCTTAGGACCAGGATCTGTGCCTAACTTTAGACACGAGGATTTACACCAACTGAACCGCCCCTGACCCATGGCCAGGATCCCTTTTTGGAGCCATGAGCAAATTTTACATGTGGATCCTGGTGTCTAAAAATGTGCATGTAAATTTTTAATTGATGCCAATTAGTGCATATATTTGATTGTTAGCACCCAATTATTGGCACTGTTATTCACTTTAAATTGAGTGCGCAAATTGGGCTCATGCCCAAATTTGCAAGCACAGTTCTTAGTGCTTATATAGAATTTGGAGGTTTATGTGCCCTTACATACTTTAATTTACAGAATACCAACACATATGTGTGTAATTGTACATTTATCGATGAAAGTAGATTGGGGCCTAAGCAGCAAAAACAAAGAAGGAATGAGTGCAAGAAAACATGAGACACATAGGTAGGATCTCTTAGGAAGAGGAAGAGATAGTAGTATAGATGGGCAGACTAGATAGGTCATATAGCAGGAATATCATGTTTGGGGGAGAGAGGGGTGTGGTGCAGAGGGCGGTGACAGGAGCATTGTGCAGATTGCCAGAGAGAGAGAGAGCTGGAGCATCATGGTTGGGAGAGAGAGGGGAGTGGGCATGAGGTGCATCACATGGGAGGTTATCACTGCCCCCCCCCCCCCCCACTGCTCGGTTGCCCAAATGGTCAGTCCGCCCCTGTTGGAAAGAGTAAATAGTTTGTGTAAAATTATCCATGCTCTTCTTGGCATGCATACCTAAATACACATATACACCTGTGTAGTATTGTCACAGCATTTTCTGAATGTAAAGCAGAAAACTGCCCACCAAAATGCAGGTAAACTTACATAAGCACTGCCTATGTACATATAAATTAATTGCACTCATTCACATACTTTTGAAAATTCAAATGCACACACATTTTAAACCTGTAAAATTCTGTGTTCCATATGGCAAGTATAAATATATGCATATAGTTTTATTTTGAAGAAAAAGTGGCTATCTACACACGCACACACACACACACACACACACACACACAAAACATGTGCATACTTTTTCTCAGGGCCCAGGACCAACTTTTATTTTTGATCCCCCCCCCCCACACACACACACACCATGCCCCTGCCTCCCACCTGTCTCATTCCCTGTCCCCACCACAAAAATTTTCACAATCCCTCCCTCACCCATCCCCAAACAGCAACTTCCATGATTCCACCCCACCTCCCCCTGCACGGCCACTCCAGCTTCTTTCTCCCTCCCCCTCCATAGCCAACCAAGGTTCCTTCTTCCTCTCTCCCTCCCTCCCCCCCCCCCCCATAGCCACCCGAGGTCCGAGGTTCTTTTTCCCCCTCAACGGCCACCTGAGGTTCCTTCCCCCCTCAGCCACCCAAAGTTCTCTCTCTCTCCCCCCCTCCCACGACCACTCACAGTTCTCTGTATTCTCCCCGCTTCCATCTGCACATGGTCCGGCATCTCTCTCCCCCCCCCCCCCAACCGCTGATGGATCTCTCTTCCCTCCCCTTCTTATCTGGTTTAACCTTTTTCCATCTTCAGTAAAATCTTGGGCCCTGCAGCTGCAGCGGTGGTACTGAAAACCTGCCTGTGGCCTGCACCAGGCCTTCCCTCTGCTCTGACCCATTCCAAATAGGAAGTTGCATCAAAAGGCCAAGAGGGAAGGACAGGTCATGAAAGGGCTAGTACAAGCCACAGGCAGCTTTTCAGTACTGCTGCAGTGGCTGTAGGGCTGAAGATTTTACTGAATATGGAAAAAGTTAATACCCTGTGGGGAGGAAACACAGCCGCCAGCAGTCGGGGTGGGGGGGGGGGAGATGCTGGATCATGTACGTATGTGCAAGCAGGGAGGGAGGCAGGCAGAAGGCAAATTATTAATCGTGACTAATAATTGTGCGTTAATCATGGCGTTAACCGCAATTAACGTGCAGCCCTAGCTTAACCTATAAACCGGTAATGTCATGTTGGTGCATAGGTTAAGCCAGCCCTGATTTTTCTCAGTGCACACAGTTAAAGTTATTCCCATAGTGAATGATGACAGATGAACTGAACAGAATACCCTGGTCCTCTCTGTTGTTTCGCTCTGGCACTAACATATGCATGCAATAAAAATCTGAAATGATAATACCATCAAAATTAATGTTCATTGATATTTACCCACAACTTCAGAGGAAATTAATTGAAGGGGAGAAATGACTTTTGTGATTTTCAGGGTCAATGTTTCCAAAATGCACTTTCATAGATGAGAAAAATATAGATTTTCTCGGGTTTATCATCTGTGTCAATTAGGTAATCATCCAGCAGAATAAAGTAGCTAAAACTGGTCTGAAATTCAAAGAGTACGCAGTGTATGTATGTGTACCTATAAAACAGTGCTTCAAGCACTGATATATCCAGGACTGTAGGAAAACACATTCGGGGTTCTTTTACTAAGCTGTGCTCAAAGGGGCCATTTGCTATGATTAGCGCATGGGTTTTCCTTCGCCCTAAGGCCCTTTTTAGCATGACTGTAAAATGGCCATATTTCCCCATTAATGGCCAGGTGCGAATTTCCCAATTAGTGCATGGCCATTAGCATGTGAGCTCTTACCGACGCCTATTTAGTACTCGGAAAGGGCCCACACACTAGCCATATGCTAATTAGTTGGTGCGCAGTAATGTAGCTGTGCTAGATAATTAGCACCGGGCATGCCAACTCTCCACTTTCCAAACACACACCCCCAATGCTAAAAGATACAGGTCCCCTTTTACGAAGCTGCGGCAAAAGGGGGCCTGCGCTGGTGTCGATGTGTGTTTTTGATGTGCGCCGAGGCCCCCTTTTACCACAGCAGGTAAAAGGCAGGTCTTTTTTTTTTCTTCAGAAAATGGCGATGTGGCAAGTGAACCACTTGCTGTGCAGCCATTTTGAAGGCAGCACTTACTGCCACCCACCGGTACACACCAGCACGACAAAATATTTTTGTAGCGTCTGATATGACACACGCTGAGGGGTGGGAACTACTGCTGGGCTGCTGCGGTAGCCCAGCAGTACTTCCTGTTTAGCGAGCAGTAAGCATGCGTAAGACCTGAGTGCGCCCCACAATAGTGCATTCTGGCACTTGGGAAGCACGCATTAGTGCTTACTTAGTAAAAGGAGCCCTCTGACCCCTCTATGTTTGCTGCACTGGAAGTGTGACTGTTTCTCAGGAAGAAGAAGATTCGTGGTAACAAATTAACCTAAAGCAGAGATGCTTGTGAGCCATGATACTCAATAGCAAGTGAGGTGGTAGCCTTTGGGTTGTTGTGAACAACTTCTTGCTTCTCGGCAACCCGTGATGCCTAGGGCTGAAGTCTTGGTGGGAGAAGAGGAAACGTTTTCCTCTCTGCTGCTTCAGCTTGCTTCATGTTCTCTTCCAATGTTAGAATCCCCATCCTGAAGTCTGTAGGTTACCTCTAGATTGAGTTCCTGTTTGTATCTGTTAGTATATTAATCGACTAACACTAACGTAGTGGAAAATAACGTTTTAATAAACTAAATCATATTAAATACTGTATATTCTAATGCTGTTCCTGACTCATAGAGCCTCACTGTGGCCTTTTGTTCTAGGGTATTCTTTCCTTTTTGTGCATTGTTAATACCTTGCAGGTATTCTAATATCGTATCTCTTCTGTCTGTCCTCTCATCTAGGTCTTTAAGGCTCATTTCATAATACTTTGGAGTAGACCCTGAACCAAAAAGTATGTTTCATGACCACAGCCAACCATGTCTAAAATTTGTAAGTAAGGCATCCAAAACTGGACACTATTCTAGGTTTGGTCACTCCAAAGATTTGTACAGAGACATTATCACTGCCATTTTTCTACTGGTTATACCTTTCCCTAGGCACTCTGTTCTCTCTCGAGCTGTAACCAGCACATTATGATTTGTCAAGAAAGTTTTCTAATTATTCCAGTACAAAGTGCTCAGTGAGTTGCTGGTCATAGGAAGAATTTATTATAAAATTGTGTTACTAGTGCACAAGGTCCATTGCTCTATATTTCTCCTATATTTTTCTCATTTGCTAATCCCTGATTTTCTGTCTATATCACTCAGATTTTCAGAACTGCTTAACACTTCTGTCATTTTGACAGATTTCATCAGAACTTAAATGTTTAGGGTTCTAGACTCTTCATTATGGAATGTTCTCCCCGTTCACCTCTGCTTAGAAAGATCCTTTGGAAAATTTAAAACTGGACTGAAAATGTTTCTGTTTGTTGTCACTTTTAGCCATTATGAGCTTAATTTCAGGGTCTTCAGGGAAGTGGTAAATGGGTTAGCTATACAGTAATACTGCTATTTCCCATTCCTATCTTAAAATATAGTTCCTTTTCTTTTTCTTTCTGTTGTCTTAGTCTTGAATAATCTTTGTAAACTGCTCTGAAAGGCTTCCCAAGGACAGTATATCAAATTCTCAATAAACATGAAACTTGAAATCATCAGACATGATCACTTAAGGTCTCTGTCTCTTCATTAAAGTACATAAGTACATATGTATTGCCACACTGGGACAGACCAAAGGTCTATCAAGCTCGGCGTCCTGTTTCCAACAGTGGCCAATCCAGGTCACAAATACCTGGCAAGATCCTGAAAAAGTTCAATACATTTTATGTTGCTTATCCCAGAAATAAGCAGTGGATTTTCCCCAAGTCAATTTAATAATGGTCTATGGACTTTTCCTTTAGGAGCCATCCAGATCTTAATATGTCACTCTTCATCAAGGACCATTCTCTCAGAATTCTGCATCCCAAAAGTATGAGTCTGCATTTTTTGCACTGAATCTTAACTGCCACGCCCCTCTTCTCAAGCTTTATAAGATGACACTTCATTCTATCTATTTCTTCAGGAGTATTGTCTTTGTTTCCTAAGACACTCTAGTAATTGTCCTCCTTTACTCAGAGTGAATTGCAAACCCAAGTTGCTTAGTTTAGTTATGACTCTCCTCTACAGGACAGTATTAAAAGCACAACTGAAATTCAAGTGCACCACATGCACACATGCCAGTAAAATTTATCTTGATTGATCTTCTTCCAGTAAACCTACGCTTCCTCAGACTCTACATGCTGCTGGATTCATGGTACTCTGTAATTCCCAAACCTCTCTCCTTACTAAAGAGTGATCAAACAGATATATGGCTAAAATGTCTCCAGGCTCCCAATTTATCTGATGATATATTCCCTCTGGTCTCATAGCTTTGTCTGTTTCTAGTTGTGTTAGTTCCATGCAAATCCATTGTTCCTTTATTAAGTATGACATCTCGAAAGTTACCTTAAATAACCCCTTCCTACTTTCTGTGGTTCTTCTCCAGTTCCATCATTAGTTAACAAATCTACATGTTTTCCAGCTAATATTTGTCTGCAGAAAAAAAAAACATTTGGAAAGTGTGCAGGTATTCTATACACATAAACAAGTAATCAAAGGGTCAACCTACAAGCCCATGGGTACAAAGGATTCATGTTTTTGCTGCTATGTGTGTATTCCTATGGTTGCCTCCTGAAAAATTACTACCAATGTGTCTATATGGAAATTAAGTCCTTAAATAATACCTGATACTTATGCCTTGTAATTATGTTCCCTAAAATGAGCCAGTATATTTAAAAGAAGAACTACCATTAAACCTACAGGTTTATTAAAAAACATGCTTCACTGCTGTTCAGCACCATGATCTGAACAGCTCCTACGGAGGGTTAGACATCCACATCAAATTATATACTAGGAACCAGCAGCCAGATCATTTTCATTTTGTGTTGTTTCCTGTGTTGTTTATGATAATGTTTATTTTATACATTTTCTTTTGTCCGTTTTGTTGTCAATGGGAGCAAAGTTGTTGAGTGTGCACTCTTTTGAAAGAGTGTGCACTATTTGCACTTTTTCTGCGATGGTTCACACATGGGTGATAATTCATTCATGCATAATGGTTTGAATGGTTGCACTATTGGGAACAGCATGTTCACTCTTTCAAAAGAGTACATCCTCTTTGCAAACAGCGCACACTCTTTTGAAAGCATGCACAGTGTTATTGGCAAACCAAAAATCATGAAATGGCATGTCTTTTCTGCTCATTTTTATCCATTAATGACATGCAACAACATGGGATATGTTGTTTACATTTTCTATATTGTTGCAAATGACAGCCCGACCCCTAGATAAAAGTGCTTTCCAAATATTAGGAACACACTAAAAATGAGAGTCGATATTCAAAATGATTTAACTGGTCAGAAATGCCTTCTGGCCAGTTACATCGCCTGTTTGTGGCTAACCAGTCATTTTCAGTGGCTTGTAACCAGTTAGTACCACTGAAAATGACAAGTTAGCACTTAAAGAAAAACCATCTAGTTTGGCAGCATTCCAAGGATGGAGTCAGCACTTGACTGGTTAAGTGCCGATATTCAGCACTTAACCATCCAAGGTCACCACAAAAATAGGACCGCATAAAAGTCAGTCCTATCTTTATGCAATAACCCAGAGCTATTTAAGTGCTGAATATTGCACTTAGCCGGCTATGCTTTAACTGGCTCCATAAATTTGGAAATTCAATGGCAGAGTCCGGCATAACACCAGCGATAGTCAGCAAAATGCGAGTACTGCCATCTGAATATTGTCCTCAATATTCCTACACTGGCATCAAATGTCAATAACCTGTGAATGATTCATGTATAATGATTTTATTACATTTTCCTTGTTAGCAGTCATGCTATTCCTTTTGTGTTATGAAATACATGGTGTGACTGAGAAAACAAATCCAGCATAATGTATTATATAGATTACGTGGAGGGGCATAATCGAACGGCGATAGCCAAATATATGGCCGGCCATCTATATGGCCGGTGCCACGAAGAGCTGCCCCGAACCATACAGTATAATCAAAAAAGATGGCCGGCCATCTTTTGTTTTGATAATACAGTTGGGGCCGTCCAAATCTCAGAGATGGCCAGCATCGGTTTTCACCCATAATGGAAACTAATGCCAGTGATCTCAAACCCAGCCAAATCCAAGGCATTTGGTCATGGGAGGAGCCAGCATTTGTAGTGCACTGGTCCCCCTCACATGCCAGGACACCAACCGGGCACCCTAGGTGGCACTTCTAAAAATTAAAATAGCTCCCAGGTGCATAGCTCCCTTGGTGCTGAGCCCCCCAAAACCCACTCCCCACAACTCTACACCATTACCATAGCCCTTATGGGTGAAGGGGGGCACCTAGATGTGGGTACAGTGGGATTTTTTTTTGGGGGGGGGGTTGGAGGGCTCCCATTTACCACCACAGGTGTAACAGGTAGGGGGGTGGGCCTGGGTCCACCTGTGTGAAGTGCACTGCACCCACTAAAAACTGCTCCAGGGACTTGCATACTGCTGGCAGGGAGCTGGGTATGACATTTCAGGCTGGCAAAAAAGGTGTTTTTTTTTAGGGTGGGAGGGGGTTGGTGACCACTGGAGGAGTAAGGGGAGGTGATCCTCGATTCCCTCCTGTGGTCATCTGCTCAATTGGGGCAGTTTTTTGACACTTGGTCTTAAAAATAAATGGACCAAATGAAGCCGGCGAAATGCTCGTTAGAGCCGGCCATCTTTTTTCCATTATCAGGCGAAGCCGGCCATCTTGTAACCATGCCCCATCCCACTCCTGTCCCGCCTTCGCTACACTGCTGAAACGCCTCTTTGAAGTTTGTCCGGCTCCGCGATGGAACGTAGTTGGCACCGGCCAAAATCGGCTGTCGATTATACCGATTTAGCCGGGTTCAGGAGATGGCCGGCCATCTCCCGATTTGTGTCGGAAGATGGCCGGTGCTCTCTTTCGAAAATAAGCTGGTTAGTGGCCCTTTTACTAAAGCTTAGTGTGTGCTAGTGGAAGTAGTGCACGCTAAAGTCTAAGGGCTCTGTTTACTAAGACACGCTAGTGTTTTTAGTGTACGCTAAAAATTAGCATGCTCTAATACTAGAGACACCCATACATTCCTATGGGTGTCTGTAGTGTTAGTGAGTGCTAATTTTTAGCACAAGCTAAAAACAGAAATGAATAAATAGCATTTCGTACAACTTTCCACATGTATTGGTTGCTTGAAATACAGTCTATTCACACTTACCTTGCCAGGCTGCCTCTAATGGATCTCCACACACTCCTGGCCTGAACATCTCTCTCAGACAGATTCCTTGGGCATCTCCAGATTCCTTGGGCATCTCCTTATCTGAGGGGCTGATGTGCTCCCAGGAATTGCTAGGGGCATGTCTGGTCAAAGTATTCAACTCAGGAAAGGCACCACTCACAGATACCCTACAGCCACTGTCCAGCCAATGTTCCTCTATGGAGTTGGGGGAAGGTGGCCAGCTGGACTAAACAATGCCAATTATCCCCATATGTAGCTATAGTAACTTACAGTATCAATCACAAGTTGACTTAATGGATTCATACACATATATTTAAAATAGGAGGAAAAGACCTCAGACGTTGCCAACAATTTATCACCTGCCCGGTTATTGACAGGATAATCACTGGTCAAAAACTTCCTTTTTGTGCATATTTTTCAAGCAAATTTTCTTAATGCTTAACCGTTCTCAAATCGTAATCCATGCAGGCGATCTTGATCATATAAATTATGCTATATTGACTGCGGTTCAATCATAAAAATATCTTCAAACAAGCAGCTTAGAGAGTAAACACTTATCTGCAATGGCTGAATCTCAACAGCACATGTTTCACAGTAGCTTTGTCAGGGGATTGGAGTCAGCAGATAGTCTAAGAAAAAGCATTCTCATCAGTCTCCTGCATCATATAATGAAGCCCAACAATAATAATCCTACATCCTGTGCGCTTGAACATACTTGCCGTGCACTCTCCCACAATTTCACTGCCAGATTGCTCCTACCTCAAACCAATATGGCAGCAAAGTTTTAAACTCTCATCAGGTTGTCAATCCCCTACTAGGGGGTTTGGGGGCAGACAAAAGGGGTGAGTGTGCCATGGAGAGGAGATTTGGTGGGCAGACAAAATAGGCGAATGTTGCCATGGGATAGGTGTGGGTTGTGGGCAGAGTAAAAGAGCGAATGTGCTATTGGGTGGGTGGGGGGTGGGACAGAGTAAAAGTGTGAATGTTTAATGGTGGGGGAGGGTCCCGGAATCTCCATCCTGCTAAGCAAGGTAAGGAAAGGGCAGTGATGCTCTGGGTGCACCAGGTTTTTTGTTTTTTTGGAGAGAGAGCCCATTGTTAAACATTTGTCAGCATACCACTGGTTACAGATTATTCAGCAACTCTCCACTCTTTTCCACAAACCAATAATTCCACCTCTCCACTCTCCAACTCAGCAAAATCACAGATGGGTCCAAAGACAAGTTTGGTATTCAGCTAGCTGCTTTTAAAGCGGGTCTAATTCCCAACATTTTTTCTTTCTGGCACAAGGAAATCATTTTGCTATCCATTATTGCAAAAAATTGTACATCACGTACGACAACCCATCTTCTGCCCACGACATGCCCCCGAAACACCCACTCTCAAAAAGTTTTTCTTATAACAAATATTGGACTTAAACTTTTTTTTAATGTTGTTTGATTATATGGTTTAAACGTTTTTGTGATCCTTGTGCCTCCTTTTGCATGTTCTTTTGAAAATGAACCCCTTAAAGTGACAGGCAACCATTTTTTAAATGTCTATGAAATTAGAATTTGTGACAGCCATGTCAAACTGTAGATGGCCTAAATCAGGCAGTCAGTAACACTGAGAGCAACTGCACTGTTTGTTGCATTTTGTGTAGAGATTAATTAGTCTGCCTGTCACAACCCTATCTCATCAGTAGTCTGTGACATTTGATGTCTTTGTTTATAAAGGAAGCATATGTCACCACTTAGGTGAGCAATGCAATTTCTAAGAGCACTAACCACCATTTTATGTCAGTCTGGTTTTGGGGAAGGGTATTCTGAAATAGTTTTCCTCTTACATTTTCCATTAAAAGTTAAAAAAAATAAGACGTGCATTAAAAAACTTTTTTGACTTAGGAGAGGCCAAATATTCATTATGGATATTGGATCTGTTTCTCTATGTACAATACACAAATGTATTTATTTATTTATTTATTGCATTTGTACCCCACATTTTCCCATCTATTTGCAGGCTCAATGTGGCTTACATAGTACCGTCAAAGGCGTTTGCCCAGTTGGTGGATAACAAATACAAAGTTGTATAGTGATCGTATGAGGTACAAGTGGAGGGTCAGAATGGATGAAGATTGCATGATGTATATAACTTACAATATACTATTAAAAGTGTTTTTCATCAATGAATCATCCAAAACTACTGTATAGTAGTATATTATACAGGCTTTGAGCTTATCACCATCAGTTACTTTGGCTGAGAAAAGTATTACAGGTTATAAAGACGGTTATTATGGAAGTGAAGAGTGATCTTTCTGCATTTAACGGTAGCCATAGCTGTCAATCTGGGTTATATATTTCATATTTATTTTATGTGACTCTGAAACTAAGGAGTCCTTTTGCCAAGCTGTGGCAAAAAGTGGCCCTAGCATGCCCATATGCAGGTCTTTTCCATATGCTAAGGCCACCTTATGCCGTGGTTGGAAAATGGCCAATTTTCTGATTTAATGGCCACGCACTAATGTTAATATCAGAAAAATTCCTAATGCAAACTCCACTAAACCAGCGCTTATAGTTCTTATTGATACTAAATTGTTCTTAAAACATTTTACTAATAAAGGAGGAAAAAAGCTTCAGAACTTGACAGGTGTTAATTATGCAAGCACTTCATTGGCTTAAAAAAAAAAAAAAACGCTCCAAAAGTCTTTAATATAAAATTTTCTTTCTATTTTTATTCTTTTTCTTTTTTAAAAAATTTCTTGTATTCAAAAAATGTCACTTAGCTTCTATTCTGCTTCAGCAGGTCTCCCCGACATTTGGCCATCATTTCACAGTGCCTTATCCCACTGCTTCAGGGGGAAATGGCCTTCAAACACTGAAAACAGAAGCAAAACAAATATGTTTGCACTCTAAAATTCTAAATATAATAAACTTGACACACTCACAATTCCAAGGTTCATTCTAGACCATCACACTTTTAAATATGGCAGCTTGGCATCTAGGGGGGTGTTATATATATACCCCACTTGCCCAGTGAGCTAGGGAATAAAAGCTGTCTACTGATTTCTTGAAAAGAATGACACACAATCCACACTAACTCATCATTGGTTGAAATACATTAATTGAAAAAAGACGGCATTGGAAACAACAGTAGAGAAACATTACCCGCTCCATTTTATATACGTGATAAGCACCATATAACTAAGTACCAATAATCTGTGAATCAAACAAATATTGTTGATAAAAATGATGCTTCTCAATTGTGGAATTTAACCCCACAGGTTTCACAGATTTTAATCTGTAGATCCAGCGCTGTTCTTTCAGAAGAAGATGTAAACGCCAATCTCCACTACGTAAATCTGGAATCACTCGATCAATCACAATACTTTTCAAATTATTAAGGAGTCCTTTTACTAAGGTGCGTTGAAAAATGGCCTGTGGTAGTGTAGACACGTATTTTGAGTGCGCATTATTTTTTAGCGCACCTATAAAAAATGCCTTTTTTGAGGGGGCTGAAAATGGACGTGCGGCAAAATGAAAATTGCCGCGCGTCCATTTTGGGTCTGAGACCTTACCACAAGCCATTGACCTAGCAGTAAGGTCTCAAACGGTAACTGAGCAGTAATGGTCTACGCACATCAAATGCCACTTGACGCACATAGCTGCCGTGCGCCAGAAAATAAAAAAATATTTTTCAGATGCGTGCCAAAATTGAAATTACCACAAGGGCCATGCGGTAATTTGGTGATAATTCCAATTTAGCGTGCATTGGGTGCACATAGAGGGGCATAATTGAAAGGGGCCGCCCATCTCTAAGGGCGTCCATCTCCGGGAACGGATACGAGAAGGGACGGTCCAAACCATATTATCAAAAAAGATGGGCGGCCATCTTTTCTTTCAATAATACGGTTGGGCCCAGCCAAATGTCAGAGATGGGTGTGTTTGAAATGGTCGACATCGGTTTTAAGCGATAATGGAAACCGAAGGCGGCCATCTCAAAAACGAACAACCCCAAGGCATTTGGTTGTGGGAGGGGCCAGGATTCGTAGTGCATTGGTCCCCCTGACATGCCAGGACACCAACAGGGCACCCTAGGGGGCTCTTTTAAAAATTTAAAAAAAACATTAAAATACTTACCAGATGAATAGCTCCCTTACCTTGGGTGCTGAACCCCCCAAATCCCCCCCAAAACCCACTACCCACAACTCTACACCATTACCATAGCCCTTATGAGTGAAGGGGGGCACCTACAAATGGGTACAGTGGGTTTTATGTGTGTGTGTAGGGGGGGGGGGGTTATCACCACAAGTATAACAGGTGGGGGGGGGGGTGGGCCTGGGGTCCACCTGCCTGAAGTGCACTGCATCCACTAAAAACTGCTCCAGGGACCTGCATACTGCTGTCATGGAGCTGGGTATGACATTTGAGGCTGGCTCAAAGGCTGGGAAAAAGTGTTTTTTAAATACTTTTATTTTGGTGGGAGGGGTTAGTGACCACTGGGGGAGTCAGGGGAGGTCATCCCTGATTACCTCCGGTGGTCATCTGGGCAGTTCGGGCACCTTTTTGGGACTTGGACCTATAAAAAAAGGGTCCAAAAAAGCAACCTAAATTCTCGCTACGGGCACCCTTCTTTTTGCCATTATGGCCCGAAGCTGGCCATCTGTTAACCACTCCCATACCCGCCCCTATCCCGCCTTCACTACTGTGCCGACATGCCTCGTGAACTTTGTTTGTCTCCGCGACGGAGTGCAATTGAAGCGCCCAAAATCGACTTTCAATTATACCAATTTGGGTGCCCTCGGGAGATGGGCGCCCATCTCCTTTCGAAAATAAGCTGGATAGGCACCTACATGGCTTAGTAAAAGGGCCCCTCAAAGTGTGCTTATGTTGCAAATAGTGGTTCACTAATGGTGCTTCCTTCAGTTCCCCGTTCAGAGCACTGCAATGTTCAATCAGTAGCATTTTTAAATTCCTAGAAGTCTGTCCAACATAAATCTTCAAACAGGGACAAAAGATGATATCCACAACAAATGAGGTCTCACAGGTAGTGCTGAATCTTAATCTGTAGCGCTTCTGATCATACGGATTTACCATGATATTAATGGTTAACATAATTGTGCAAACTGAACAAGATTGACAAGCCTTGTGTCCTTCCATAGAGACTGGACCCATCATAGGGATGGGAGAAGGCAAAAGAAACATAGGGGAAAGCATGTCCTTCAAATTACTGCTTCCATTTTTGAAGATTTATGTTGGACAGACTTCTAGGTCTGGCATTGCTTAATGTTGGCACAATGCATTAGTTTCTTTTTTATTTTCATAATTTTGTGTGTGTGTGTTTTTGAAATATATGAAAAGAGTAGCTCAGTCAATGCTCCAACTCTTCAGCATAGCTAATAATTGCTTAGGTTGTGTTTTGTTGCTCTTTAGTGTAATCTATTTCACTTCAATAATGAAAATATAAGCAATAATTAACTTAAAATTCCTGGGGATAATTTTGTAAACTTTTCTTTCTTTGCATAAAACCCTATTTTACATGCATAAAGGGCTTTTATAAAATTACCTCACTGGTTGCGCTTGTAAAAAATGTCTGTGGTGGGGGGGAGGGGCACTTATGCCAGCCATAGAGCTGGTGCATTCACACCCAACTGTCATAATATGCACGTGGATGATAATATTCACTGATTTATATGTGTGTGCGAGCCCTGCTCATGTGTACGCCCTCCTTGCAAAAGATAGATAAAAGGGTATTTGCAGAATAATGCTGCGGGAGAATTTTGGCATTTATGCACACATGTGTTTGTACGTGCCATTATTCTAAACATTTGTGTGTGCATAATGGGCACATAAATGACAGTGCCTATGTTATAGAATGGCATCTATGTTACCTATATGAAATAGTAGGTGCAAGTTATGTGAATATGTGCTTTGACTGCCTAGGTGCATAGATATAAAGTGACACCCCCACCCCACCCCCCGTGAATGAAAAGAAATGAAAGTCTGTTAAGGATTGGGATGTCTGCTTTGGGAAATGTGCATCTTTTCTATTTTTTTGTTTTGCAAAGTACAGGAGAAAATGCACTTGTGTTACTGTTTTGCCAGTATCGCACTAGTTATAGAGTCTAGCTTTCTTGGGGGAGGGGGAGGAGTCTGTTTTTGTCTGCATGTTTATTCTGGTCTCCTTTTTTTGTATCAAGTAAGGGCCTTTCTGTGTTCTGTCCATGTGACTGAGGTAAAAGATTCTGCTAGCATATACAGCCCCCCCCCCTCGGAATTCTATATAGCATGCCTAGACATCCGCGCTGAAATCCAGGCATATTCTGGAAAAATGAATGCAACTTAATTGGCATAACAAGCTAATCAGCATTGATAACAGCACTTAACAAGCAATAATGAGCACTAATTGGCAATAGTAAGAATTTATGCACACAATTCGCTAAGCGTATTCTGTAATGTAGTGCGCCTAATTTCTAACGTGCACAGGCAAAAAGGTGGTGGTTATAGGTGGGGGAAATGGGCATTTTGTGGGCATACCAAATTTATGTGCGTTATTACAGAATATGTCACAACATGCGTAAAAGATGGTTGAAGGGAGATATGATAGAGATCTATAAAATAATGAGTGGAGTGGAATGGGTAGACATGAATTACTTGTTTACTCTTTCCAAAATTACTAGGACTAGGGGGCACGCAATGAAGCTACAAAGTAGTAAATTTAAAACGAATTGGAGAAAACATTTCTTCACTCAGCGTGTAATTAAACTCTGGAATTTGTTGCCAGAGAATGTGGTAAAAACAGTTAGCTTAGCAGGGTTTAAAAAATGTTTGGCTGGCTCCCTAAAGGAAAAGTCAGACCATTATTAAAATGGACTTGGGGAAACTCCACTGCTTATTTCTAGGATAAGCAGCATAAAATGTATTGTACTTTTTTGCCAGGTATTTGTGACCTGGATTGGTCACTGTTGGAAACAGGATGCTGGTCTTGATGAACCTTCAGTCTCTCCCAGTGTGGCAATACTTATGTACTAAATCTACATGCAGGGATTTACTCCACATTTTCGTTGGTGTAAATGGACACGCATAGTTTAGGTGTTGAAATATCAACTAAGCATATTCTATATACTGTGCCTAAATGTCGGTGCCTCTGTGCCTAAATGCAGGTGCCGCTTATAGAATATGCTTAAGCAGAAATGTTTTTCGTATGGATTTTTCAGGTGCCAAATATAGAATCTGGCCCATAGTGTTTGTGTAGGAATCTATAACAGTACTTCTTGTTCTAGTTTCCCAGCAGTAGGTGTATTGGTATTCTAGGATCCAGTTTAATAATTATAGTGCTGTCTTTTTCAAGGTGGGCTAGGGCTGTCTTGCTTTAGTAAGTTTGCTGTATGGTTTTTGAGTGTCTTTTTGCAGAGTTTTATGTTGCTTTGCAAAGTGTTTTGCCCTATTTACAGACAAATCTTTAGCCTCTAGAGTCTATAAAGATTGCCTAAATTGGGTACAGATCCCAGATCTGTGCCCAAATAATTAGTTAATGGGCTCCAATGATTTTATTATGATTTGGGTGTCGGTTTGGCTACATGCTATTCTGTAACAATGGACACCTAAATTGAATCGCGCACAACTCAAAAGGGAGCATGGCCATGGGAGGGGCATGCATGGATCAGGAGCATTCACAAAAGATGCACGCAGTGTTACAGAATAGCGGAGATCAATGCCCAATTTGTTCACCAGGATTACACCCGATTTCAGGTGGCGTAAGTCTTCACGTCTGAAGTTGAGCGCCAAATTTAGCTCATCTCAAAGCACGCAATATAGAATGGCATGGAGTATCAAATTTTATTGGCGCATAATTTTCAGCACCATTTATAGAATCTATTGCTAAACACTTACGACTGGAGAACGGCGGAGGTGGTACCTCTTCACAAAAGTGGTGATAGGGAAGAAGCTGGAAACTACAGGCCGGTAAGCCTCACTTCGGTTATTGGAAAAGTAATGGAAGCGATGCTGAAGGAAAGGATAGTGAATTTCCTAGAAGCCAACAAGCTGCAAGATCCGAGACAACATGGTTTTACCAGAGGGAAATCGTGCCAAACGAATCTCATTGAATTCTTTGATTGGGTAACTGGAGAATTGAATCATCGACGTGCTATAGACGTAATCTACTTAGATTTTAGCAAAGCTTTTGACACGGTTTCCTCACAGGAGGCTCTTAAATAAACTAGATGGGTTGAAGATAGGTCCCGAAGTGGTGAACTGGATTAGGAACTGGTTGACGGACAGACGACAGAGGATGGTGGTAAATGGAGTTCGTTCGGAGGAGGGAAAGGGTGAGTAGCGGAGTGCCTCAGGATCGTTTCTGGGGCCGATTCTGTTCAATATATTTGTGAGTGACATTGCCGAAGGGTTAGAAGGTAAAGTTTGCCTATTTGCGGATGATACTAAGATTTGCAACAGAGTGGACACCCGGGAGGGAGTGGGAAAGCATGAAAAGGGATCTGAGGAAGCTAGAAGAATGGTCTAAGGTTTGGCAATTAAAATTCAATGCGAAAAAATGCAAAGTGATGCATTAGGGAGTAGAAACCCACGAGAGATGTATGTGTAGGCGGTGAGAGTCTGATAGATACTGAGGGGAGAGGGATCTTGGGGTGATAGTATCTGAGGATCTGAAGGTGACGAAACAGTGTGACAAGGCAGTGGCCGTAGCGAGACGGTTGCTAGGCTGTATTGAGAGAGGTGTGATTAGCAGCAGAATGGAAGTGTTGATGCCCCTGTACAAGTTGTTGGTGAGGCCCCACCTGGAGTATTGTGTTCAGTTTTGGAGGCCGTACCTTGCGAAGGATTGTTAAAAAAATGGAAGCGGTTGCAAAGAAAAGCTACGAGAATGGTATGGGATTTGCGTTCCAAGACGTATGAGCAGAGACTTGCCTGACCTGAACATGTATACCCTGGAGGAAAGGAGGAACAGGGGGTGATATGATACAGACGTTCAAATACTTGAAAAGGTATTAATCCGCCAAAAAAAAAAACTTTTCCGGAGATGGAAGGTAGTAGAACGAGAGGACATGAAATGAGATTGAAGGGGGGCAGACTCAAAAAAGATGTCAGGAAGTATTTTTTCACGGAGAGGGTGGTGGATGCTTGGAATGCCCTCCCGCGGGAGGTGGTGGGAGATGAAAACGGTAACGGAATTCAAACATGCGTGGGATGTGCATAAAGGAATCCTGTGCAGCAGGAATGGAGCCTCAGACGCTTAGCCGAAATTGGGTGGCGGAGCAGGTGGGGGAAGAGAGGTTGGTGGTTGGGAGGCGAGGATAGTGGAGGGGCAGACTTATACGGTCCGTGCCAGAGCCGGTGATGGGAGGCGGGACTGGTGGTTGGGAGGCGGGAAATACTGCTGGGCAGACTTGTACAGTCTGTGCCCTGAAAAAGGCAAGTACAAATCAAGGTAAGGTATACACATATGAGTTTATCTTGTTGGGCAGACTGGATGGACTATGCAGGTCTTTTTCTGCCGTCATCTACTATGTTACTATGTTATAGTGGCTTCCACCTCCTGTTGCATTACCAGTCGAAGGAGTATGTGCTGTTTCTGTGGTGGAGGCAGTATCTTGTTAAGATGTAAAAAGAATGGAAGCGGTGCAAAGAAAGCTACAAGAATGGTATGGGATTTGCGTTACAAGATGTATGAGGAGAGACTTGTGGACCTGAAATGTATACTCTGGAGGAAAGGAAGAAACAGGGGTGATATGATACAGACGTCAAATATTTGAAAGGTATTAATCTGCAAAAGAACCTTTTTCGGAGATGCGAAGGCGGTAGAACGAGAGGACATAGAAATGAGATTGAAGGGGGGCAGACTCAAGAAAAATGTCAGGAAGTATTTTTTCACGGAGAGAGTAGTGGATGCTTGGAATGCCCTCCCACGGGAAGTGGTGGAAATGAAAACAGTATGGAATTCAAACATGCGTGGGATAAACATAAAGGAATCCTGTCAGAAGGAATGGATCCTAAGACTTAGCCGGATTGGGTGGCCAGAGCCAGTGGCGGGAGGCAGAGATGGTGCTTGGCAGACTTATACGGTCTGTGCCAGAGCCGATGGGGGAGGTGGGGCTGGTGGTTGGGAGGCGGGGATAGTGCTGGGCAGACTTATACGGTCTGTGCCAGAACCGGTGGTGGGAGGTGGGGCTGGTGGTTGGGAGGCTCGGATAGCGCTGGGCAGACTTATACGGTCTGTGCCCTGAAAGGACAGGTACAAATCAAGGTAAGGTATACACACAAAGTAGCACATGTGAGTTTATCTTGTTGGGCAGACTGGATGGACCGTGCAGATCTTTTTCTGCCGTCATCTACTATGTTACTAATTTGAATATTTTTTGTATGGTGAGTTGGTGAGGGGGATTTGTGATACAGAACTAGAGGTGGAGAATCCAGACTTCCTCTCTCCACACAGAAGAATTTGTTGAATAGTGCTATGAATTATAATGGCAGTTTTACCAGGTAATTGAAACTAGCTGGGGGGGGAAGCTTATTTATTCATAAAACACCCAGGTGTCTTATATTGTTAATTTAAAAATGTGAGGAGGATGTATGATGTGGCGGTGGGCACAATGTGTGGAAATGTTGCCTTGTGTTGACCCCCTGTTGCCACCCTAATTATTTCCGAAAAAAGAGATGTTACTGTCATACCTCTACTCCAGGTCCACCAGTAGCAAGCGAAACATCTATATGCTCAGCGGAACCTTACAGCTCTGGTGCTCGCAACCCGCAAAAGCCCTGCTGGTTTCGCCACTTGACAAAGGGCAGTATGCAGCAGAGGGGGCGGGACTACTAGGGCCTTTGCGAGTTGCATGTACCTGGTTTGGAAGGCTGTGTTATGCATATTGGTGCTTTGCTTGTTGCTGCAAACTGATAGGCCTGGAGACATGGTAGTGGCAGGTGGCAGCAACCGCAATCACAACAGCAGAAAGGGAAAGTAAGGAGGCTTGAGGGGAAATGCTGAATGGGTGGGTGGGAAGGAGCGAAGAGGGTAGGGGAAAATGTTGGACTGGGGAATTAGGGGAAATACGGGGCCCTATTACAAAGGCACAGTAGGCTCTACGTGCGTGCAGTGCATGCCATAACAAGGACCACTACCAGGCTAGCACGCACCGCTGGCGATTATTCAGAATTGGTGTGCACCCATACTGCTGGACAAATTATTTTTTATTTTCTACTGTGCACGGCATTTCTGGCATTAAGTGGCAGTTGGCACATGCTGACTGGTCCGCATGCGTGTAGCATGTGAGCCCTTACCCTTGTAATCAATGGGTTGCATTAATGGCTCAGGCCGGAAATAGGTGCACAGTGGTTTCAATTTACCGGGGGGGCCAATTGAAAAAAAAGCCCCTTTTCCAGACATAGCAAAAATAGGCCTGGCGTGCACCGAAAACACGCACCCACAGTACCACACGCCACTTTTTTGCCATGACTTAGTGAAAGGACCCCAAAGTGACTGATGATGGTGGGAGGGGAGGAAGGGGAGAGAAGAGAAGAAGGGATGTTGTATGGGGTAGAAGGAAGAGAAAAGAAACAGGAGAGTGCTGCACTGAGAAGGGGAGAGAGAGAGAAAGAAGGGAGGAAAGCACTGATATGTAGGTTGTAGGGGGGCACCAGAACCCTAACCCAGCCTTGTGATGGAGGTCTCACCTCATAACTTCTGTAATTGCATTGAATTAATATTTTCTTTAACAAAGAGCACCATTCCTCCTCTTTCTTCCTACCTCTTCTTTCCAAATAGATTAAATCCCAATAATAACTATATCCCAGTCCTGGTTCTCCATCACCACCTGGTTCTTCGTCAGCCTCTTCCATCACAGCTTCTAGACCCAGAACCTTATTCCCCCATACTGCGAGCATTAGAATGCACAGCTTTCCAGAGGTTAACTTAGTTTTCCCCTTTCTATAGAAACATATAAGGGGGTAATTATGTATCTCTAGCAGTGGCGTTCCTAGGGGGGCTGGCACCTGGGGCGGATCGCCAATGCGCCCCGCCCCCCGGGTGCAGCGCCCCCCCCCCCTGGGTGCAGCGCCCCCGATGCAGCGCGGACCCTCCCCCCCGGCGAAAGGACACCCCCGCAAAGGTGGCAGAGAAGAAGCATGGAACAATGGAGGACAGGCGTGAGCGGCACCCCCCCAGCGGCGTGCACCCCGGGGGCGGACCGCACCCACCGCCCCCCCCCTAGGAACGCCACTGATCTCTAGTTACCTATGTGACATCTATTTAATAAGGAAAAGTAGGTACCTAGAGTGTAATAAGTGAAAGGTGTGTCTGTAAGATATGCTCAAGCACTTAAGCCACCCATGTTCTTTAAATTAGTTTGCTTGCTTGTGCCCTGCCCCTGCTTTGCCAAGACTCCACCATGTGCACGCAGCTTTAATGCAAAGTAAATAATACTATGATTTAACAGACCAGTCCCCTGATGAAGAGAGCGAAACACTGGCCATGTTGTTGTACACAAGGGATTGTAAAATTCAAATGTAGGAATGTTTAAGTTATCATGAAGAAAGTTAGAATGTTGGACCAATGATGATTGTTGGTGTGTAGCAAATAGAGAAAAGAAATTATGTGCTGGAAATGCACCACCTCTGAAGGTCCTATTCCCCCAAATTCTATATAGTGCAAATTGAGTTGCAATGCATAAATTTGGGAGTAATCTGATTTCCGTGCAAAACTCAATTGGTTAGCAAGCCAATCAGTGCTGATAGTTAGATTTAACAAGCAATTATCAGCACTAATTGGTACTAATTAGAATTTACACGCAATACTTCGCTAAGCGTATTCTATAAAGTAGTGTGCATACATTCTACTGTGAGGATCTCAAAAGGAGGTGTGGCTATGGGAGGGGCATGGTGGGTATGGGCATTCTAAAAATTTACATGCATGCTATAGAATAACCCAATCCATGCCTAAAGTAAGACGTGGGCATTTACACCAGCTTCTCATTGGATGGCACTACGGTGTGGTTTATAGAATATGCATTGGCTCATTTTCCATTGGTGCCAGTTTTTTCAGCACCAAATATAGAATCTGCCCCATTATATATAAATATAGGGGTCCTTTTACTAAGGTGCACTGAAAAATGGCCTGCAGTAGTGTAGGCATGTGTTTTGGGGTGCCTCAGAATAATTTTTCAGCGCACCTGCAAAAAATGCCTTTTTAAATTTTTGCCAAAAATGGAGGTGTGGCAAAAAGAAAATTGCTGTGCATCCATTTAGGGTCTGAGACCTTACCACCAGTCATTGACCTAGCGGTAAAGTTTCATGCATATCGGATGCGCGCCAAAAGTGAAATTACTGCAAGAGCCAAGGGGTAGCCGGGCAGTAACTCCATTTTGGGCGCACTTTGGGTGTGTGTAGGGTGCTTACATGGCTTAGTAAACGGGCCCCATAGGATGTTTGATCAATGACTGGTGTTGATGATGGGTTAGTGCTTCTGCATATTTTAAAAATGTTAATTTGTAATTGTTTTAGTAACAATATCTTGTATGTGTAGTACTGAATATAACATGCAGTATTATGCAGTTCTGAAGTGAATATTGCTATTTTACAATTGGAGTGAGACTGGTTTGCTTCTAAAGATTAGAAGTGAATTAACATGAAAGGAGATGAGTTATTTTCACCATGCAGGGCAGAACCAGGGGTGAAGGACATACTACAATTTTTGCACAAGTGTCATCTCCTTCCACATGGCAACCTATCAAATTGGAAGTTTGTATGGAATTGTATTGGAATTAATGGTTCCAGATTGCCGGTGAGACCTGAAGGAGAACCAGATGATGGGGCAGATGGTAGATGAATAAATTGGCAAGGTTTGATGAGTAGAAATTGTTTGCGTTAATTGCATGTCAAGTCCAGTTCTTAAGCTGGAGTTAAGGACCCTGCATTTGTGCTGAAAATGTTACAAAACACAACAAATTAAACAAACTGGAGATGATAAGTGCTATCCTGAGGATCAGAGCATTTCATGTACCATTAAGAATCTAGAATATCATAATGAATATTGATTATTGCAGATCATTTCCCATAATTCTTTAATATACACTGAAAAGTTACAAAAAGAAAAACAGACGAGATATCTAAATATGTTGTAATAATGATTTTGACAGGGCAGAGGAGCAGCTGAGCACACATTTCACCTGGATTATGATAAATAGTTATAATTTTCTGTGACGCTGTTGCATTGTACTTTCTCTGCAAGGCATCAAAAGGAGAATGCTTAAAATATGTGATATGAATATCCTAGGAATAGATTTAGTAACCAAGGGTACAATAATAATTGATTAAAAATAGCACTGTTAATCAGCTAGAGGACTGTAGTCATTTAAAAATGGCCACTTCATCTTTTATGGATGTTTGTTACATGATCTCGCAATTCAAGTTCAGTTCTTAGATGAGCTTACAGTCTTGGGATTCTGGTAAATATCGATCTGCTTCACATATTGCATTTCTAGTACTTTTTCCCCGATGTAGTTTTCAACTCTGCTTTCCATGTCTCCAAGATATGCTAGCCTTTCTACCATGGGATTCAGTGCATGCCAAACTCAGAATTATGGCCTGGCGCACTTGATACTCCAGCGGTAGTCCTGATTGGCACACACTACCTGTGTGTTAGCCCCCCCCCCCCCTTTTTTTCTAGATGCACCCACACTATCACAGGCCATGTTTTGTGCGTCTTTGTAAAAGGGCCCCTGTATTATTATTATTTTTTTTTTTTAATCTGTTTCTTTGTGATTTTAATGAAATTTTTCTGTGTGAATTTGTTGGAAGTCTCAGGATTAGAAAAAATAAGGAAAGAAGGATTGCAATCAAAGGCCTTTAGGGTCATTGGACCAAAATTATGGAACAAATTGCCCATTGGCTCAATATGGGAATCTAGTATTCAGAAATATATTAAAGATGTATTTAATTAAACCCTCTGTGTAAGATAATTACATTAAAATGATTATGTTTTAATCATTTTTTTTCAGGGGGCATGTCACAGGTGGAGAGTAAGCATTTCATTTTAATTTGTTTCACTTTCTATACCGCCCTTACTGACTGGCAGACCAGAGCGGTGTACAAACTAAGAGGCCTGTTTACTAAGCAGTGCTAAGGGCGTGTTCGCATTTTTAGCACGCGCTAATGATTAGCATATGCTAAACATTAAGTCGACAATAGGAACATAGGGGCGACTCTAGCATTCAGTGTGCACTAATTTTAGCGCAAGCTAAAAATGTTAGTGCGGCTTAGTATACAGGACCCTAAAAGTTTACAAATAGATAGTAGGAAAGGAACTACAATTTTGAATAGGTGGTAAGTGATCATGCAGTAATTTTTAAAAATGGCCATGCGCTAATGGTAACATAAATGAAATTAATAGAAAACAAGGGGCTTTTACAGCCACGGTAAAATGATCTTAGCACACATCTTACCGTAGCTTTGTAAAATGACCCCTAAATAAATATCACTTATTTTAGTGCCTCAGTTCTGTCACTGACCCATCTCTTATACATACTCAAATCCTTGCTTTGATTTTATGAAGGGTGGTGTATTAAATCAACAAGAAACTAAACTAAACTTGTCCTAGTTATCTCCAGACTAGATTACTGTAAGTCTCTATGCACTGGCTTATCTCTGTCTTCTCTTAACACCTACAATTAGGTCAACCAACTGCTGTCAAATTACTCTACAAAGCCCACCATTTTGACCATGTCTCTCCTGTTCTCCGTCTTGAACACTGGCTTCCCTTCTCAGCATGTGTCAGGTTTAAAATTCTTCTCATGGTATATAATGGTAGACTTCCTTCAGATCCCTCATATATCAATCTTCTAGGTCTCACACGGTATCCATGTGGTAATCGTCTACGTGCATAGAATGATGATTACCGCCCGGTTTCCGCTGCATGCAGGAAAATTTAAATTATTTTCCGAAACGCGTAAAAAAATGAAATTACCACCCCGGCCAAGCGGTACCAGGGCACTAACTCCAAATTGACACGCGTTGGGCACACATAGGTGCCTATATTGCTTAGTAAAAGGGCCCCTTAATGAATTTTGTCAATTTTAAAATGCCGAGTGGAGGTGTGGCCTAGTGGTTAGGGTGGTGGACTTTGGTCCTGGGGATCTGAGGAACTGAGTTCAATTCCCACTTCAAGCACAGGCAGCTCTTGTGACTCTGGCAAGTCACTTAACCTCCATTGCCCAGGTACAAATAAGTACCTGTATACACTATGTAAGCCGCATTGAGCCTGCCATAGTGGGAAAGTGCGGGGTACAAATGTAACAAAAAAAAAATTACTACTGTGTCCCTACCTTCCTTCCTTCCTCCTTGATCCCTTTCTAAATAAAGGACCCACATATACATTTGCAAATTTTAAAGTCAGACATGCCTATAGTGGATAGATCAGCTCTTTCCGTGACTAATTTGATGGCCTATGTCGCAGCCTCCAAAGTCAGACTGATCCAATGTAGATTATTTTTCACTATTAGTATGAAAATCCTGGGATTTGCAGTCATTATAATTTTCAGAAGTGGAAAGGAAGAAAAGACTAGGCCAGCCATTTCATGGATCAAAATAAGCTGAAAAACTTACAATAACCCCATAGTAATGTCTCTTTGTGTCCATAGCATTCATTGAGTGATTTGTGCAAAAATGGCCACTTCAGAATGACCTTATGAACAAATATCCAAGCTATTTGTGAGCTATTACTGAAAAAGGTGCGAGCAAATCTAAATAAATAATAAATAGACTTCAATACATTTGTATTTAGAATGCTGTCCTGGCAGAGAGAACATTTTTTTTTAATTCTGTTTGCATAAACTGTCTCAAATAATCAATGAGCTTGATGTTATTTCAGAATTGTGGTCTATTTATTGCTTGATTGTCAAATTGATCAGCAAATGAAAGCCATGCTGCATTCACTTAAGGCATCATTGAAAGAAACGCAATGATTTTTAATCCATTTATGCAATTTGTATGAAAGTAACTTTATTTTCTAAAGGAACGAATGAAGGAATTAAATGTTGAGAGGTTTAAGAGAAAGGTGAACTACTCTGGTAACTGCACCGGTGAAGTAATTATTGGCCCATTTACTCACCTGCATTAAGTTTTAAGGCTTAACGTCTATCTTTTCTTTTTGAAAATACGATGGACGTTTTGTATTTTGGACATTTGTGAGAAAAATATCCAAATGCAGACTTATGTCACTTTTTAGATGTTTTTCTCTCTTGAAAATGAGCCTGTAAGTGTATAGCACCACCTGGTTAACACTTCCACAACCACACCGACTCTCCGTCCATCCACACCTCCTGACAGATAAATTCAGAAAAATTGTTTGGGGCCCTTTTACTAAAGGGTTGGGGCATGGCAATTGGCTTGCGGCCCACCAATCCAGAACTATTGCTGGGCTACCACAGGAGCCCGGCGGTAGTTCCCATCCCAGTGTGCACCATTTCTGGCACTATTTTTGTAGTGCTGGGGCTTATCCAGTGGTAATCGGGCAGTGCCACATGCTGCTTGGTTTACTGTCAAGTTAGTGCAGGAGTTCTTGCCGCCATCTCAGTGGGTGGCAGTAAGTGCCCCCCCCCCCCAGAAATGGCCATGCAGCAAGTGATTCACTTACTGCACAGCCATTTCTTTTTTTTAAAAAAAAAAGCCTTTATGATATGATAGAGGGTCTATAAAATAACGAGTGAAGTGGAAAAGGGTAGACGTGAAGCGTCTGTTTACGCTTTCCAAAAATACTAGGGCTAGGGGGCATGCGATGAAGCTACAAAGTAGTAAATTTAAAATGAATTGAGAAAATTTTTCTTCACTCAACGTGTATTCAACTCTGGAATTTGTCACCAAAAAATGTGGTAAAGGTGGTTAGCTTAGGCAGAGTTTAAAAAAGGTTTGGACGGCTTCCTAAAGGAAACGTCCATAGGCCATTATTAAATTGGACTTGTGGGAAAATATTTCTGGGATAAGCAGCATAAAATGTTTTGTACTTTTTTGGGGACCTTGCCAGGTATTTGTGACCTGGAATGGCCACTGTTGTAACAGGATGCTGGGCTTGATAGACCTTTGGTCTGTCCTAGTATGGCAATACTTATGTACCCGCTGCTGTAAAAGGGGGCCTCAGTGCATGTCAAAAACACATGCTGATGCTACTAGTGCAGGCCCCCTTTTACCACAGCTTAGTAAAAAAGGCTCCTTAATGCGCAGTGACAGGCAAAGTACTGCAACCCCGATAATATGGGTGCGCGATAGACTGTTTCTGGGCGTTAACCATACGTTAACCTCCGGATTCTATATAGTATGACTTGAGTTGTACGCACAAATCCGGTCATTTTCTGGATTTGTGCATGCAACTATGGGGGTCATTTACTAAGAAGCACAAGCATTTTTAGCGTCTGCTAAAAACAGACGCACACTAAACGCTAGAGACGCCCATAGGAATACATCTGCATCTCTAGCGTTTAGCGCATACCTATTTTACTAAGGCACACTAAAAACACTAGTGCACCTTAGTAAAAGACCTCCTTAATTAGCTTAACAAGCCAACCAGCACTGATAATTGAACTTAACAAGCAAGTATTGACACTAATTGGCATTAATTATAATTTACGCACACAAATATCTATGCAAATTCTATAAAGTGATGTGAGTAAATTCCAACGACACTGATCTGAAAAGGGGGCATGGCGCATGGGTGGAGTCATGGGCGGGGTGTGGACACCCCTAGAATTTGCACGCACTGTTATAGAATATGCTTGTTGCATGCGTAATTTAGCATCAACATTTACACCAGGTTTTATTGGCGTAAATGGCTGTGACTAAATACTGCCTCAGAAAATGTGTGTAGGGTGTATTTTATAAACTATATCTAGATTTTGGTATATCTATAAACTGGGTCTAAAGTTAGGCATGGTTTATAGAATACTCCTAGGGGTATATATTTTTTCAGAACCCATTTTTTAGGTGTGATAAATAGAATCTAGTCCTAAATGCTTAACACACTTTAATTAAAGAGCCCTTCGGCTATTTAGAATGGAAGCTGTGAAGCAGATAACAGGGATATGCTCAGGCAAATGAAAGAAAGAAAGAAACATTTGGGGGGGGGGGGGGTTTTCAGATTTTTTCCCAATTTTTGCATATTTTATTTGGTTTATTTTAGACATTTTAATAAAAATAATTTAACATGCATTTGGATTTTAATGAGCATTAATCAATTATACTCAAATTAAGTCTAGGTATCACATATTAGATAAATTTCCCACACACTAAGGAGGCCTGTTTGCTGAAGTGCAGTACATTTTTGCAGGTTACTGAGCTTTAAACTATATCAATTAATTTTATTTTATTTATTTTATTTTTTGTTACATTTGTACCCCGGGCTTTCCCACTCATGGCAGGCTCAATGCGGCAGGCAATGGAGGGTTAAGTGACTTGCCCAGAGTCACAAGGAGCTGCCTGTGCTGGGAATCAAACTCAGTTCCTCAGTTCCCCAGACCCTAAACCACTAGAGATGGTAACTGCAAAAGCTGTGCAGTAAGTGTAAAGATACTTTTTTTTTTACTGCACATTACATTTATTCACAGTTACTCTTGAAAAAACGCTAAATACACCTGCGCTAACTGTACAAATGACAGCATGCGGTAAGTGCCGTGCCCTAATGGCACCATTAAGATACCCAGTTCCCAGCCTTAACAAAGCCATGCGTTAATCCAATCTACAGCAGTCAACTTATTCATTGAGCACATCGCTTCGCTCACGTCACCCCTCTCCTCCGTTTTGAAACAGTGGTTGCCTGCCTCTTCTAGAATTCACTTCAGACTTCTTATGTTAGTTTTCAAAGATCGTCTCCCCTCTGCTTCCGCCTAGTCTGCATCAATTTCTGATTCCTTATGCCCCAGCCCGTCTTCTACACTCTTCTTCAGACAACTTATTGTGCATCTCCTTTCCCTCTGCTCTGTCTCTCATGACACTGCCTTCAGCTACCTTAGCCCTAAGCTCTGGAACATTCTTCCCATTTCCCTCAGGTCCTCACTTTCTCATCCCTCGTTCAAACCTCTCCTAATGACTCACTTTTTTTTCTGGTTTTTGAACCTTCCCCTTCTTAGACCCCTCTCCCATCCTTTGATATACCCTTCCTTTCCTAGTTTTGACTCTTTCCCCCCCCCCCCCCCCCCCCCCCCGGCTGTCTTTTTGCTTCTTCATCTGCATTGCACTGCTGTATATTTTTTGTAAACCAGTTAGTTGCCTGTTTGGATCTATTTGCGGTATATGAAGTCCAATAAATGAAAAAATTGGAGCACACTAAGGGGTCACTTGTTTTTTTTTTCTTTTTATTTAACAAGAAGTTTTTATTGCGTTGTTCAGAACATGTACAGAACAGGTAAGAAACTCAACGTAACCTTAATGTGACAAATGTAATACAGATTAAACTCAACAGTAGGAAACCTCCCAATTTTTTCCCCTTTCTTTTTATTCTCTTTTTCCGCCCCTTTCTTCCAAGTGTATGTAAATTAACTAATGAAAAAAAACCAGGAAAATCACAAAAAGAGAAGTGATAAAAAATCATCAATCATCAAGGGGCCCTTTTATCAAGATGTGGTAAAAACGGCCCTGCGGTAGCAGCAGCGGCTGGGTCTCCTGTGCACTGAGGCCCACAGTGGGTAAAAAGGCTGCAGAAATATATAGCCATGCGATAAGATTACTCTTATCGCGTGGCCATGTGGGGGGGGGGGGGAGCATTTACTGCCACCCATTGAGGTGGAGGGTAATGGCTTCTGCGCTAACCTGCCATGGTGTGTAGTGGAGCTGGAACTATCCCCAGTGCCAGCACTGGGCAAGAGGTAGCTCAAGATTGGCACATGGTAAGCCCATGTTGAGCTTATTGCTGCTTTGTAAATGGGCCTCCAAGTGAGGAAAAAAGTCCAACTCACTGAAGAAAACTCAAATTCCTCAGAGGAGCCCCAGATTTTCTCCAAAGCCCAACAGTGTTACATGTAATAGCAATTAATTTCTCCATCTTATAACCATAGTGCAATTTGACCCATCACATAACAAAGAATGCACCTTCAGCTCTTTCCAGGTTGCCATGACTGCTAATTTATCTACATTCAACAAACATCTGATCAGGGCAGTCTGCAGCATACGGTATCCTGGAATATCCTTGTTAAGCAAAAAGATCCATGGAACTCTCAATCCAGTAAATCCAAAAAATCTGAAATTGAATGCTCTTCCAACAGGCTTTTGCCTTCGGAAATGTCCACCAAACATACCCCAAAGTGCTTCTAAATCCACATCCCCGCCAGCAGCTGAGGTAGCCTGAGGGTACCAGTGACTAATTCAGGTCGGAGTCAAGTACCAATCCACTTAGGTGCCCCTGATGCTGCATGGTGAGATCCTGTTTTCTTTTAGGAAGTTATCCAAACCTTTTTTAAACCAGCTAAGCTAACTGCCTTTACTACATTCTCTGCAACGAATTCCAAAGTTAATTACATGTTGAGTGAAGAAATATTTTCTCTAATTTGTTTTAATTTATTATTTTGTAGCTTCCCTGTGTGTCCCCTAGTCCTAGTATTTTTGGAAAGAGTAAACATGTGATTCACGTCTACCCGTTCCACTCCATTCATTATTTTTTATACCTCTGTCATATCTCCCCTCAGCCATCTTTTCTCCAAGCTGAAGAGCCCTAATTGCTTTAGCCTTTCCTCATAGGGAAGTCATCCCTATGAGGGACTTTTACACACCAAATACCAGCTGTTGAACTAGCGTAAGGGCTCGCACCTAAAGTTAGGTACATAAATGCGGACTTAAGCTAGTGTCTTACAGCTGCAGCTGGGCGTACAGCTGCCATAATAGAATTGGTACTAAGCGCACATCATCCCAGTGCTTAAGGTTAGGTGACCTTTTTGAGAATTACTCCCATGTAGCTTACATTTAAGCACCAAGTTATAGAATGAGGGGGTAACTGCTTAGCACCCTTTAGTAAATAGGTCCCTAATTAACCAAATGCACTCTAAGAAATGTATATCCCTAACAGATAAATATGAAAGAAAGGGACTTGTTTACTAAAGTGTGATAAACAGATACCACATTAATTAATACGTGGTAACTGTTGGCACGCAGCTGCAGGAACAGTTACCGTATGGCTCTGACATGACCTTCTAATTCACTTGGTTATTGCTTATCACGGAAGAGGATTGACAACAAGTGCAGAATGTCTGGATTATGAGTGTGGAGTGAGAAAAGTGGGATCGGCTATTATGGAATAGGAAGCTGCCTTTACTGCTTAGTCTTACACTGAGGCTTTTCTTCTGTTAGTATTTGCTGCTTTTTGCTGTGAAGAGCTTCAAAAGATCACATTTTATGCTGTACTTTTCACTGACCCCTGACGCAGGCACTTGCTGAAACACGGGCTGTGTCTGGTCTTCGAATGAGTATTGCTTCCTCTACAATTTGGCTCCACCTTTTGGTTCCATCTGTGGTTGCTCACACTTTTTCTCACTCCACAACTTGTGTTGATGTTTTCCTATGAACTGCCTGCTGGGTTATGAGTATGAAGAGAGTCTTGCAATTAGTGCACAGTAAGTCACCAGGGGTCCTTTTACTAAGGTGCGCCGAAAAACGGGCTGCGCTAGTGTAGGCGCGTGTTTTGGGTGCAAGCAGATCCATTTTTCAGCGCATGCCTGTAAAAAAGGCCTTTTTAAATTTTTTTCCAAAAATGGATGTGCAGCAAAATAAAAATTGGCGCGCATTCATTTTGGGTGTGAGACATTACCGCCAGCCATTGACTTAGTGAAAAAGTCTCATGTGGTAACCGTGTGGTAATCGTCTACACGCATAGAATGACGATTACCGCCCAGTTTCTGCTGCATGCAGGAAAATAAAAATGATTTTCCAAAGTGCGTAGCAGATGCGTGTAAAAACGAAATTACCACCCGGGACTCATGTAACCAGCCGGTAACTTCAAGTTGATGTACCACACCTACGTGGCTTAGTAAAAGGGCCCCCGAGTGCTATAAACCTTTACCATGGGCTACACACCGTCTTGCTCTTACCAGGGGTTGCTGGTGGCTACTGAGGGGGCAGAAGTCATCTTTTGATGCCCCTGTCACATCTGTATCCTGGTAAAAGAAAAGCAGAACCATAGAGGATCAAAACAAAAGGCCCAATATTCAAAAGGATTTAACTGGGCAAGAGAGGGTCCCCGCCTGGTTAAATGCTACTGAGTGCCTCAGGAGGGGGATATTCAGGGGATATTTAACAAGGCAGTGTCATTGGATATCTCCTCTGACCACTGCAGCACTGTACAGGCAGAGTTGGGGCAGTCCAGGGTGGAGTCAGAGCGATCCCATATGTTATTCGGGCAGCAGGAAGTATTCAGTACCAATTACCTCTTAGCTAACCAGGCAAGTAGAACCGTGTAAACAGCAGTCCTAATTTTGCCTGGTTATCTATGCGGGTATACACTGAATATCAGTCATACCTGCAAAACAACTGGGTATTGCCACTTACCCAGATATTTAATGCCAGTGCCTGGATATGGCCCGACACTGAATATCCAGATCTAACAGCCATCGGAAAGTGTATTTACAGTGCCGTAGCGAGGGTGCCTGACATCCGGGGCGGGTCGCCGCTGTGCACCCCCCCCCGGGTGCAGGGCACGGCGCCCCCCCCCCTCCGGAGCGCCTCCCCCACCGAAACGCACCCTACCTTTCAGCGGGGGGCAAGCGGGAGGGCCGATCCGCCCCCAGTGCACGTCACTGGGAGCTGCGTCAGCTCTGCTGCTTCCCTGCTTTCTCTGCCCCGGAACAGGAAGTAACCTGTTCCGGGGCAGAAAGAGCAGGGAACCAGCGAGCCGACACCCCCCAGCGTGTGCACCCGGGGCGGACTGCCCCACCGCCCTCCCTTCCTACGCCACTGTGTATTTATTAGAACTTAAAATATAAAACCTGATATGGGGTATGCTTAAATTAAAATACCTGCATCAGGTGCACAGAACTGTGGAAAAAATGTAAAAAAATGAGTAAATAAAATTAATGTCTACCTAAGCAAAGGATAAAACAATTTTGCTATATTATATTACATACCACCAAGGTTCAGCTAAAAGAACATTTTTATAAACCAATAAGGGCCCTGTTTACTAAGCCGAGTTATAGATGCGTTAGGATCTTTAATGTGCATTAAACATGTACGCGCATTAACCATGTAGGCACCTATAGGAGCCTACATGGTTGACGCACGCGCTAATTGTAGGCGCGTTAAAAATGCTAATGCGCCTTAGTAAACAGGCCTTAAATCTTTTCCAACCACAGTCAAAATAATGTCCAATTCATGATCTTAAAACTTACAAACATGCCCTCTTAATTTATGGTATAGTTTAGTAACAGGACACTTTTTGTTTTTATCATCTGTGGTTCTGCTTCTCCTCGGATGATATCATTATGGAGCCCTGCCTATCCTGTGCTTTCTGCTGACTTCTGTGCCCTGTTTCAAAATGGCAGGTGGTAGACCCCTGTGTTTTGTGTTCTATATTTTAAAAAATGTATTTAGTATATGTTAAAAAAAAATTTTTAATATATTATTTCTGTGTTTTGTATTCTATGTAGACCCCTGACGCAGGTGCTAGTCACCGAAACACGGCCCGTGTCGGGTCTTTTTGTCAAGGCTTATTCATTAAAGAACTGTGTTCCATTTTTAAAGGCCCGTGGTACTGTTTTTTTGTTTGGACTTTAGTTTGTACTTCGTTCCCTCTCTTTTGCTATATTATAGTTTAGTAACAGGACACTTTTTGTTTTTATCATCTGTGGTTCTGCTTCTCCTCGGATGATATCATTATGGAGCCCTGCCTATCCTGTGCTTTCTGCTGACTTCTGTGCCCTGTTTCAAAATGGCAGCTCGACCACTAGCTGTAGTCTTGTGGTACTACTGCTAAGGGAAAGCTGCTGGATAAGGAGCACACAGGCTGCCTCTTTGTATGGAGGAAATGTGAGTATAGAGTGAGCCCGTTTGGATTCTTTCTTCCTTCTCCTTTTATTATTAGAGGAAGGAAAGATGTTTGATTAAGAGCACTTGTCTTTCATCTTTTTTCCTCCCACTAATAAAGAGAGAGGGGCTCATGGGGCTTCCATTTCCTTTAAAAACAGAGAAGAGTGGGCCATAATGGCACATTACAATGTTATGATTACCACTCCTATAATTTTGCCTACTGGCTAGTTTTTGTAGCCTACATATGCTATATATTTAAAGTATGAATAGTGATTTATTGAGAATATTTGAGCAACAAAAATGGGATAGTATAACCCCATAATAGTCAAGATTTTCCGAGGCATGAGGAAGACAAAGAGTCAAATTTCTGTCTAGATAAACTGAGAGGTTGGCTTACATCTATTGCAGCACTGCATCTACAAATAGTCAAGAGAGAAAAGAATAACACAACTACAAACAGAGTCGTCTGAAAGAGAGAATAAAATTAGTGAGTGATGGCATATATATGACCCTTATCTTCCAACTAATGTCAGGAGCATGTGAATTATTTCTTTTTAAATCACTGGGGTATGTCTTCAGTGACTTCTTGTGAATCTGTGATCTTTATTTTATTACTTCTGGTGATATATTAATGTGTTTATCGGTTTGCAAAGACATGTGTTTTGAAGGTGCTGTACTGCCATTAAGAAGTAAAGTCTTACTTTTCTCATTGTAATGCACTTTGACGTGACTTTGTCACTGGTGTTAGGGCAATCATATTTTTCTATGACTTTAAGATAATTCAAGGCAATTATCATAGACTGTGTAGGGACAAAGTGCAGTTACATATATTGTATGTAATTTAGGAAGATAAACTACAATGCTACTTTCTCTATGAAAACTGGTTAACAGAAAATACAGTACAAATACACACCTGAATGTAAATCACCTTAGAGGGTCTGTTACAAATGTGCACTAGCATTTTTGGCGTACGCTAAAAACTCGTGTGCACTAAACGCTAAGATGCCCATGGGAAAATAATGGTTTACAGCACACTAATTTTTAGCACGCATTAAAAAAAAAAACTAGTGCAACAAGCTGGTGTGCCTTTGTAAAAGGGGTCCTAAATGCATGTGTATGATAGAAGCACCTGTTATTTGTATAGGTGGTAGGGAGGGAGGGTGTGGGATAAAATAGCATGCAGCATGCTCTTGAAAATGCCATATCTGCATAACAGAGGCCTAGCTCATTTTGATGGTATGAACATAAGAATGCAAGAATAGCCATACTGAGTCAGACTGAAGGTCAATCCAGCCCAGTATCCTAATTCGAATGGTGGATTCCAGGACCCAAGTACTTGGCAAAATCCCAAAAAGTAGCAAGATTCCATGCTACCAACCCCAAGGATAAGTAGTGTCTTCCTGTATCTACCTTAGTAACTGTTTATGGATTTTTCCTCCAGAAACACGTCCAAACCTTTTTTAAACCCAATACATTAACTGCTGTTACTACATTCTCTGGCAACAAGTTCAGGGGCCCTTTTACTAAGCCAGATAAGGGCATATATGCCCCCAATGCACGCCAATTCCGAGTTACTGCCCGGCTACCGTGCGTGCCGGATAGTAATTTCATTTTTGGCGCACGTCCACTATGCGCGTCAGAAAATTATTTTTAGTTTCTGTCGCACGGCGCTAGAAGGCATTGGACACGCATAGAACCTTACCGCTAAGTCAATGGCTGGTGGTAAGGTCTCAGAACCAAAATGGACTGTGTCAATTTTCATTGTGCTGCACGTCTGTTTTCGGTCAACATTTTTAAAAAGGCATTTTTAAAGGTGCGCTGAAAAATGGATCTGCACGCATCCAAAACTACCGCAGGCTATTTTCAGCGCACCTTAGTAAAAGGACCCCTCAGAGATTAAAACAAAAAGGAGAAAATATTTTTTCACTCCATTAATAGTTAAAGGTATTGTCATATAACTTCATGGAGTGCCCTCCGGTCTTTTTAGTTTTGTACCCTACAAAGCTGCCAGAGTGATATTCCCATTTAATTAACCAGTTGTATTTATTTCTATTTAACTGCCTTTTAGCATGCGCTAATGCTAGAAATATATAGCGTTAGCACACACTAATTTTCAGTGTACGCTAAAAACAGGGCTTTTTTAAGGGGGTACTTGGGGGTACTGAGTACCGGCACCTTTTCCATTGTCTGCTAAAATTTACCCATGGACCTCAAGTTTTAATGAAATAGCTCAGGCTCTACACACCAATTCTGCCTTGCAATAGATTCTGTGACTGGTTGCAGGGGGCCTGGCTATTGTGAGGTGTGTCACTCAGTGATCACCCCACCCATTTGAGTATCAGCACCTTTTTTGCTAGAAAAAACCACACTGCCTAAAAATGTTAGTGGTCATACAGTGCAGCTTAGTAAACTGGGCCCTTTATGAAGAGATGCTCTGTTTGATTTCAGGCTATCTGTTTGCTAACCTCCCTGCAATTCTCAGTTTCAGATCTGTATCACAATTGAATGGAATAGTTGTGCCTTTGTTTTGCAAATGCTGTGGGGGAAGAGAAACTGTAAACCAAGCAAATTGCAATATGCTGAAATAATTCCCTTCAGACAAGACATTTCTAAGCAGTTAATGCCATATCACTGTAGGCGGCCTTCAGGTTCACCTCAGTCCTTTGGCTCTTCCATATATTGCATTAACTGTTCGTAAATGCCCTGTCCTTTGGTGATTACCCCTGAAGTATTAGTTTCATTAGATACTCATAACAGGTGGACACATTTGCCTTCTCTTTATATTAGATTGTTCAACCTTGTAGTTCCTCTTGGACTGAATTACAAATGATATTGTATTTATTTCTACTGCTGGTGACTATAAGTGTAAGGCAGCCTTCTGCAAGCTATTGATTTCAAAAGCACTGCAGTGTTTTGGCCATTTCTTAAGGTTATCCACAACCAGCATTGGATTCTGGGTGTTTCCTTTAGGAAAACAGATCCTGGGTTTGGGTACAAGTCTGTTCCTTTGTATTTCAATAAAATAGATAACTCATACCATGATCAAAAACATCAAACCTGTACATCTGTTCCCCATTAACCCCCCCTCCACACACCCCCAATCTAAATATCATTAGTAGAAGGAGGGTGTGGAAAACATGAAAAAAGATCTGAAGAAGCTAGAAGAATGGTCTAACGTTTGGCAATTAAAATTCAATGCGAAGAAATGCAAAGTGATGCACTTAGGGAGTAGAAATCCAAGGGAGACGTATGTGTTAGGCGGGGAGAGTCTGATAGGCACAGACGGGGAGAGGGATCTTGGGGTGATAGTATCTGAGGACCTGAAGGTGACGAAACAGTGCGACAAGGCGGTGGCAGTAGCTAGAAGATTGCTAGGCTGTATAGAGAGAGGAGTGACCAGCAGAAGAAAGGAGGTTTTAATGCCCCTGTATAAGACGTTGGTGAGGCCCCACCTGGAGTATTGTGTTCAGTTTGGAGGCCGTATCTTGCGAAGGATGTTAAAAAAATGGAAGCGGTGCAAAGAAAAGCTACGAGGATGGTATGGGATTTACGTTCCAAGACGTATGAAGAGAGGCTTGCTGACCTGAACATGTACACCCTGGAGGAAAGGAGGAACAGGGGTGATATGATACAGACGTTCAAATATTTGAAAGGTATTAATCCGCAAACGAATCTTTTCCGGAGATGGGAAGGTGGTAGAACGAGAGGACATGAAATGAGATTGAAGGGGGGCAGACTCAGGAAAGATATCAGGAAGTATTTTTTCACGGAGAGGGTGGTGGACGCTTGGAATGCCCTCCCGCGGGAGGTGGTGGAGATGAAAACAGTAACGGAGTTCAAACATGCGTGGGATATGCATAGAGGAATCCTGTGCAGAAGGAATGGATCCTCAGAAGCTTAGCTGAAATTGGGTGGCGGAGCAGTTGGGGGGAAGAGGGGGTGGTGGTTGGGAGGCGAGGATAGGGGAGGGCAAACTTATACGGTCTGTACCAGAGCCGGTGATGGGAGGCGGGACTGGTGGTTGCGAGGCGGGAAATACTGCTGGGCAGACTTATATGGTCTGTGCCCTGAAAAGAACAGGTACAAATTCAAGGTAAGGTATACACATATGAGTTTGTCTTGGGCAGACTGGATGGACCATGCAGGTCTTTTTCTGCCGTCATCTACTATGTTACTATGTTCTTATGACCCTCTACCAACAGCCAACCATTATTCAACCCCCCCAGCCCCCTTCCCCCCATGAGTGACACTCAAAAGTGTTTGTAAGTGGGGCTAATTGTTCAAGTCATTCAGCACCATACTTTGTGCTCGATGTGATAGATTCTGAAGATATGGATCTCAGATTTCTCCAATGCCAATAACTTGGTGGCTTGTGTTGCAGCCCAAATTAGATCCTTGTTTTTAAATGTTATGTTGAAGTTTACAGGTAACTCTTCAGTCTTTGTTCTTTTAAATGGCTCTGCTTTAAGAAGCAGACAGCAAGCATTGAAGACTGCACATTCTTCTGTCATCATAACCTTACTAAATCACCCCGCCAACTAGCCCAGCTACAACACTCTAATCTCTTTACCTATCCACCTAATCCTTTTCTTCTCTCCCTATCTAACACTTTTACATCACTAATCATATCTATTATCCTGGAATGGCAAAACCGTAACAGAACTCTTTAAGCCACATTGAGCCTGCAAATAGGTGGGAAAATGTGGGATACAAATGCAATAAATAAATAAATATAACATGCTACCATAATTATGGTAGCCTCAAGCTCATTTATGTAGATAGGGACCCTCTAGTCTTAAATCCGATGCCACCATCCTGTATTATCAAGCTAACAAGGCTATTCAGTTGCTTTATGAATGACACAGTGGTTGGCATAGATGCAATTCATCCATAACTATAGAATATTTTTTCTAGTTTTCATTTATAGATGTTACTAAATAAATGGGAAATGTTGTTTCAGATGACTGCAATTGTCAAGGACCCCTTAGGCATGTGCAAACATGTGATACTACAGGCCACAGTCATAACACAACTACATTGGAATTGACTTAAAATGACCTCACCAGCTGAAAATGTTACCAAATCATGTTAATTCACCAAGCCATCTTCATGCTTACAGTGGGGCTCTGGCCACCATCTCCACCAGCTCTTTGATAGAGAATGTGCCATAATCCATACACTTTCTGCCACTCTGTATGGTTAGCTTGCCCACTTTATTCACCTTGACCCACTCCTATAGCAGAGTCTGGTTCTTTTTTTTAGCCCAATTCCTTTATAGATTCTGAATCCTAACTAAACCCAGATACCCAGAACCCCTCTTCCTTGTGCCTGTGCATTCCATCTTTCATTGCTTAGACATCCCAAAAAATGTGTAACCTTTACCTTGGCTTAAATTGCCCCTTCTCACCCTAATGAGATGCTGTTCTACTTGATAGGGAGCTAGATTTTCCTACTGTTTTGATTCCTGCCAGAGGGAAATTCAAACATTAAGGGCCCCTTTTACTAAGCTGTGGTAAAAGGGGACCTGCGCTGAGGTCAGCGTGTGTTTTTTATGTGTGCTGAGGCCTCCTTTTACTGCCGCGGATAAACGGCTGTCATCGTTTTCTATGAAATAGCCATGCAGTAAGTGAAACACTTGCCACGTGGCCATTTCAGGTGGAGGTCTTACCACCACCCATTGAGATGGCGGTAAGGGCTCCTACGCTAACCTGTCAGCACTGCCTGATTACTGCCAGGTAAACACTGGAGCTAAAAAAATAAAAAATATTTTTGTAGCGCCAGAAATGGTGCATGCTGGGAGTGGGAACTACCGCCGAGCTGCTGCGGTAGTTCTGGATTAGTGAACTGTAAGCTTCCCTTCCCAGACTGAAAGTCATGTTATCCTGGCTTAGCCTTTACAAGGTGTACCTTATTTTGTGGAAACTTTGAACAGATTTAGGGGTTTAGTTATTAACACAGTTAAGATATGTTATTTTTCCACTAACTTGTGCTATTTTAGGCTAATAACTGGGGTTAACAGTGAATGTGTAGCAGATTCATGGGGTTTTACATCAAATCTGCCTGTTGCAGAACATCCCCTAGATTCTACTGCTAATCATTTCTATATCACTACTAGACATACACAGCACTGTGCACATTATATGCAGGTAATTTCTCTGTCCCTAGTGGGCTCAGAATCTAATTTTTTCTCCCTGGGGTAATGGAGGGTTAAGTGAATTGCCTGGGGTCCTAAGGAGCTACAGTGGGAATTGAACCCAACTCAACAAAATACTGCATAAATGACCAGTGAGTAATCAGGTAAATCTATACAAACTCTTTTGAACACTAGTCGATTGTGAGCTTATCAAACCTCTCAAGGTGTTTTGTTTTATCAAGGAGAAAGCCCTCAGAAACCTAATAGATATAAGACAATCCTAGGTTTACAATGGCAACAATTGTGTGCCGTTGTTAAGCTTCTATCATTGGAAAAAACTTCTTGTAGTTAGAATATTACTTTTTATTTCTTTTTAATTGTCTTATGTTGGTGGTTTGTTTGAATACCTAGTTGAGTATTGGAGGTGAGAGTATATGTGTGTGTGTGTGTGTGCAGGTTATGTATGGGGCTATGGATATGTGTAAGTGTGGCAGGTTAGTGGACTAAATGTGGAATCGAGATGGGCATGTATACGGTGTATAACTCTGGGTGTATAAATACAGTATAGATGTATAACCCTACTGTTCTCTGACAGGCAAATGCTAACTTTCCAAATCTAAATATATACAGTATATAAAATAAAAAAAAGAATTGATCAACAAATTTAGAACAAATTGAATATGTATGTATTTCATAATCCACCTAGGTTATTAGGGTTATTTTTGAAAGAGAAGGGCGCCCATCTTTCGACACAAATCTGGAGATGGGTGTCCTTCTCCCAGGGTTGCCCAAATCTGCATAATCAAAAGCCGATTTTGGGCGTCCTCAACTGCTTTCCATCTCAGGGACGACCAAAGTTCACAGGGGCATTTCGGAAGCATAGCGAAGGCGGGACTAGGGCGTGCTTAACACATGAACGTCCTCGACCGATAATGGAAAAAAGACGGGCGTCCCTGATGAACACTTGGGCGACTTTACTTGGTCCTTTTTTTTTTACGACCAAGCCTCAAAAATGTACCTGAACTGACCAGGTGACCACCGGAGGGAATCAGGGATGACGTCCCCTTACTCCCCCAGTAGTCACTAACCCCCCTCCCACCCTAAAAAAAACTTTTTGCCAGCCTCAAATGTCATACCCACCTCCATGACAGCAGTATGCAGGTCCCTGGAGCAGTTTTAGTGGGTACTTCAGTGCACTTCAGGCAGGCGGACCCAGGCCCATCCACCCCTACCTGTTACACTTGTGGTGGTAAATATGAGCCCTCCAAAACCCACCAGAAACCCACTGTACCCACATCTAGGTGCCCCCCTTCATCCCTAAGGGCTATAGTAGTGGTGTACAGTTGTGGGGAGTGAGTTTTTTTTGGGGGGGATTGGGGGGCTCAGCACACAAGGTAAAGGATCTATGCACCTGGGAGCTTTTTCTGAAGTCCACTGCAGTAACCCCTAGGGTGCCCGGTTGGTGTCCTGGCATGTCAGGGGGACCAGTGCACTACGAATGATGGCTCCTCCCACAACCAAATGGCTTGGATTTGGTCATTTCTGAGATGGGCGTCCTCGGTTTCCATTATCGCCGAAAACTGGGGACGACCATCTCTAAGGTTGACCAAAATGTTGAGATTTGGGCGTCCCCGACTGTAATAGCGAAATGAAAGATAGATGCCCATTTTGTTTCGATAATACAGGTTTCCCCGCCCCTTCACGTGGATGTCCTGCGAGGACGCCATCAAGAAAACCTGGGTGCCCCGTTCTATTATGCCCCTCCACATCACCCAACTGTTGTGCAACACTGATTCTTTTCAGTATTCCTAAGTGGCAGAAAGATAATGGGAAAGCACTTGTAACTTCATTATGAGGTGATCAACGACAGTGCATTAAGATATTGGGCAGCTATAACTCTAGATTCCTGACTTTTGTACATTTATCTTGGATCTGTAATTGTATTATTTTAATGTGTTAATTGTATGCTCTACAGTATTTGTTTAGTCATTGACCTCTTAATTACTGATACCAGCAAATGGAGAATAGAATGGAATGGAATGAAATATATTAATATTGTAGTGCTGCTGCTAAAAGAAGGACATTTTAATATTTCCTCGTAAAGGAAGCGAGGTAAATGAATGCAGAACTTTCACTACCATTAAATAAGTCTATCAGTAAACACATTTTTCATTGCTGTTCTACTGTATGCCTCTCATGTTAATACCGTGTTCCTTGCTTTATTATTTATTGACTGATTTTATTGAGTTTGTTTTTTCTTTTTCCAGTGTGTGCTGGTACTGAGAATAAGTTAAGCTCTTTGTCTGACCTGGAACAACAATATCGTGCCCTGCGTAAGTACTATGAGAACTGTGAGGTGGTGATGGGAAACCTGGAGATCACTAGTATAGAACGCAACCGGGATCTCTCCTTTCTAAAGGTAGGACATTTGTTTATATTTGCTTGTCGTATTTTTGGCTAGCTCTTGACATTAAACTAAACATGACTTGACAAATATGCGTCTTTTCCACCCTTTCTTTTGCATCATTGACAGAAGCATTCTATCAGTTTATATAGGGGCCCTTTTACTAAGCCAAGTAGGTGCGTGCGCATGTCCTACGTGTGTTAATTTTGAATTACCGCCCGGCTACCGCATGGCCTGGGTGGTAATTTCATTTTCTATATGTGCCCACTATGTCCCCCGCAAAAGTTCTGGCATGTGGTGCTAACTGGGTGGTAATCAGCATTGTACGCGTGCTGACGATTACCGCCAGGTTAATGCGTGAGACTTTACCGCTAGGTCAGTGGGTGGTTGTAAGGTCTCACGCCCAGAATGGATGTGCGCCAATTTTTATTTTGCCACATGTCTATTTCCGGCTTTAAAAAAAGGCCTTTTTTGCAGGTGCGCTGAAAAATGGACCTGCGCATCCAATACAGGGGTCTAAGCCAGCGCAGGCCACTTTTCGGCGCACCTTAGTAAAAGGACCCCCAGAGGCTTTTATATGATACTGTCTGTTTCCAAGTGTAAGAAGTGGGGCAAAATAGGGTTACAACTTTATTCAATAACATACAAAGCATTTCAACAAGTCATAAGGGTTGCATGACAGTGAACATCTAATCACCTAATAGTAATGCCCTCCAGACCCTTTCCTCCCTGCCTGATTGCTGGTTATCACTTTTTCAAACTTCTTCCAAACATATTTTATAGCTACTACCCAGAACCAATGTCAGATTAGGGCTACTATTTCATGACCATGGTTCACCACCATACTTGGCCAAACCAACCAGTTTGATGATGAGATAACTGTTCCCTGCATATCTCTCCAGTACAGAGATTCTTGGTAATAACAGAAATGATGGAGTAGAAATGAAGTTACCCTCCATCCTATTGCTGGATGGAGGGTAACTTTATAAGGGGATGCCTAGTTTAAGAGGGCAAATAAACACCTACTTAGGCACTATTTTATAAAGATGCCTAGGTTTTTATTTTAGAAGTGCTATTTGTGTTTTAAATGTCCATAAACTGGCGGTCATGCATTGATGTCTAAGAACATAAGAAGATAAGCATTGCCATCACTGTACCCTCTAAGCTAAGCAGGAGTCCTCCAACTGAATTGCTGCCAGTAGGGGGCGGTGCTTCAATATTGTGTTTTCAATTGCTAAGGACAGGCAGGTTCCATGGAGTCCTGCGGAGCTTGCCTGTCTCTCACTATTGAAAATGTGATAATGAAACAGTACCTCTCACTGGCAGGACTGTAAATGGAGGACTTCTGATCAGCTTAGAACAGTGGTTGCCGTACTGGGACAGACCGAAGGTCCATCAAGCCTAGTATCCTGTTTTCAACAGTGGCCAATCCAGGTCACAAGATACTAGATACTTGTTCTGATTTTGCAAAGCTGGGATATGGAGGTCTAAAACTGAAGAACATCCAAATGGCAAGGGGGCATGGTCTGGATGTGTTTTGGCCAGAATTAGGACAGAGCCAAAAATTAAATATTCACCCCTGGTTTCTATATATGGCGCCTTCAGTTACACACACAAATCTGGGTGTATTCTGATTTGCGCATGTAACTTAATTGATAATGAGCTGATCATCAGCACTAATTGGCAATAATTAGAATTTACGTACACTACTTGCTAAGCGTATTCTATAATGCAGTCCGCACCAAAATTCTAGTTAATCGGTCAGTGGTTTTTTCTGGCCAGTTAAATAGCTTTGAATAACAGGGAGTTATTCTCCAGAAAAGTGTTCCTATTGAAAGTGAAACTGATAAGGAATACCGGGCTCTGTGACAGCTTTGGGAAAAACAGATATCTGTATTTCTAAAATGAAATAACTGACATAACTGTTTATGTTCCATGACATATAAACATCTATGTTACCATTTCTTAACATAGATGTTTATATGTTGCCACAGAGATGTTTTTGTTCCTTTGTTACCCCATTGAAATTTTAGATGCCTGTTTTTCTAAAACCGATGTTCATGCTGTACGTCATTTCACCTTTTATTTTAGAACAGGTCTATGTCTGCAGATCCTGTTCTAAGATACCAGCAGAACAAATGTCCTGACCTGGATGTCTAATTTCAGATTTGAATGTCATCTCTAAAATGCTGCTCATATTCACCTATATGTCTTTATAAAATACCAGCATGGAAATGATGTCTACATTGCAGGTGCAGAGCGTGATGTGACTCTCTGCAGCACAATTTATCTATATGTGTAAATTAATGTATTTAATAATCGATGCACATAGATGTGAACTCCATCTGTCCTCTGCCCAAACTCCACCCTTTTGCACACCTACTGGCAAATTATGAAAGCACATGTTGTACTGTGCCATTATTTGAAAAGTACATACAAATTAAAGTTGGAAAGAGCAAATTATGCATTATCATGTTCATATGCATATCTTTACACCGGTTGGAATGCTATATCATGCAATTTACGCATGTTTGTGGCCCCATATGCACAAATAGCACTTTATAAAATTACTCCAGAAATGTCCAGTAGATACACTGGAAAAGCTTTGTGAAAATTCGATGAGGATTTGTAAAATGTGCTTTTGAGTTTTTTTTCCATGAATGTGCCAAACTATTGTAGCCAAGATTGAAAATGGCTAAAGTAGGCTTTTAACCATTGAGCAATTCCACTTATTTTTAAAATCATATGTAGGAGAGGCTCCTACCTGGTTAAGTACCACTGACTAGGTCATACCTGGATAGTACTGCTGAAAAGCTAGGTAGACTCCACCCCCATTAATGCCAGGGTGATCTGGGGGCAGAATTTGGGCGGATTAGGGAGTTATCTGGCAGCCAATATTCAGTGGCAGTGCCTGGATAACTATCTGGTTAACTTGGGACAGCAAAACAGCTGTATCCAGGTACTGCTGTTAAATATCAGCAGTGGTTGGGTAACCCAGGAGCACGCTTATGCTTGGATATTCAAAGCTAGTACCCAGATAGGCTGCCAGCCTAATTGTTACCACCATAGGTTTTTAACCCTTTAAATTAATGGAACAATTTTGGTAAAACAGATGTTTTCTTTTTATTATGGGGCTTTTTTGCAAACCAGCAGTATGCTACTGCAGTGGTAGCGCATGGCAAACCGCACTACCACTGGGATCTCCCAGGTAGATAGTTCCGGCACTAGAAAATAACTTCTATTTTCTAGTGCCGGTGGACGCACAATAGGTATGCCTTGCGGTAATCGGGCAGCGGTTACTACCGGAGTCCTCAAATAGGAGGCGATAAGGGCTTCGGCAGTAAGTGGCCGCACGCCAAATTTTTAAGTAGTGTACAGTCATTTACTGCCTCTATTGGGGAAAATGTCCTTTTACCCACTGCAGTAAAAGGTTGCCTCAGTGCGCAGCAGTCCCACACGCCAACACCACCACGAGCCACCTTTTACTGTCACTTGGTAAAACAGCCCTGCAGCCACTCCACCATATGATGATGGTAATAATAATAATAACTAGTAGTAGTATTAACTAAACATTGCACGGAGATACTGCATTTTAATAGTATGGTAATGATTTTCAATGCTGAAAAATTAAAATGTGTAGATCTTTGGGTCTTTGCTTTGCAAATATTGTGGCTAATGGATAGAGCTGTTAGATCTGCCTAAGGAATGTAACATGTCACACTTCTATTGCATGTCATAGGTGCTCTTTTCATTATCAGTACAAAGGACATACACACTTCATTTCACTTAAGTATTTATTGCTTATTCTGAGTATTGTGCTATGCCAATGCTAATTTTGAAGCTAAACACTTCCAGCAACCCCCCCCCCCCCCCCCCCCCCGATATACAGCCGGTAGCACTTTGACTGTCCACTGCCAGCATTCAACACGGATATTCTGTGCCAGGCAGCTTCCTGCGACTGGCATTGAATATCTGGATTTTTCAACATCAGCAAATGCATGACCAGTTAAGTTGATATTCAGACAGCTGACCATGGCTTAGCACGCAAAGATAGCCCTTCTTTTTATGTTGCCTTATTTGGCCGCAAACCCTGGCTGGTCAAGTTCTGAATATCGGGACTTAACCGGTCATGTCCCCGGGATTCCCCCAACATCACTGACTTTATTTGCGGCGCTAAATGCCAATAAAAATGACCAGTTATCTGCCAAGACGCAAGTTGACCGGTTGGCAACTATGCCCAGCTGGTTAACTCAAGTTCAATATCGGGTCCTTCGTGTGCAAGGTCAGTTTCCAACAACATTAGGTTAAACTCCCAAACAAGCAGTAAGTGAGTCTGGCTGCCAAGCTCCAAAACTGTGAAAAGCTGCCATTAAAATTACAGCATTCTAACGCTGGATCGCAGTGGTCCATGGCATGCCGGCTTGTTCATTAGCTACTGTGTGCATACTCTGATTGGCAGGGACCAGGTATGCAGACAGCAGATAAGAAAGACACACACATACAGAGGAAAAGAGAAAAAGGACAACAATGCTTTCATTACTGACACATCGAGTATAACAGTTACAATTTGCCGAGGGTGTTTGATGGAAGATACTGTCAGTATATATGATATTTAGCAGGCTTTCCTTTCTCAACATTTCCTACTGGGAAAAGCCCATTGGCATGTGAAGCTGAGAGACCATGTGTCCAATTATTGGTGTCTTTGGCAAGAGAATTTTTTTCTCCATTCCTTCTCTGTTACCATCCCAGCTTAATTCTAAAACTGCTCTGATCCCATTAAGATAGTGGACATCAACTGTCATATGGTACTATTTGTTACACAGTATATAAAGAAAATGAACCTGCAAAAATGGATTCAAATACTATAATCTCTCAAGCTCATCGCTTGACTCTAGCAGAAAAAGAGACTGCAGTTCCTCTGAAAAACTATTACTCCCCATCTCATTAGTGCTCACTCCACTGTGAGACAATACAATAAATAATTAGAGCACAAGGTGGTGTGAAACTGGCTATGAAGTGAAGAAAATTGGAGTTTAGAGAGTCTAGAAGACTCAGGGGGATGTTATAATTCTATTCAAAAAGAATTCTTTAGTGTTACAGCAAGCAAGTGTCTAGAAATCTTATGAGACAGATTGACTACTATATCTAGGTACTCCTAGAATTATATATATCTTCATCCTGTGATATTGGTTCCTAGACAGCATGGGTATATGCATATTTTCCACAGTATGCACTGTTTATTCTACATAAATGGGGCTCCTAGCCTCCCATGATTCCAACCAAGGGAAGGTCCACAGAATCATGCTTTCTCTGTGGAGTTCCCTGTTCCCTGTACTGCCATGGGAGGGGGGGGGGGGTGGCTAGAATACCTACAGTAGGAACAGTGGTGAATCTGTTGGCACCTCACTTTGAGCTGTGTCCTTCCCCATCTGCTTATAGAACTGGACTGTTGTACATTACAGTGTGCAGTTCTAAGAGTGACAGTCTGGGCTACAAACATATGGGGGGGGGGGGGGGGTGACAGCTTAAAGCTGGGTGCTGCTGGGGTCACCAGAGTGAGAGATTCAGTGAGTGGGTGGAGAAAGTAAAACAGCAAAGAACAAGTCAAAGGATGGGGGTGATGTGCACTGGTCACCCATTTGTAATTATTAACTGTTCCGTGGCCAAATATAATACACAGTAAAAGAACAAGAAAGCATTTCTTCCATTTGGTGGTCTGTGTACTCACCAAGCCAGTTGGCCACATGCAGTGTACTCATGTCACAGGACTTCATATTTTCATGTTTTCTGTAGTGATTGGATTTTTTGGGGGGGAAGGATGGGGTTCAAGGGTAAGAGTTTGAAGAATAAGGATTAAGGAATGGAGGGAAGCAAGAGAGAATAATAAGGAAATTGAATAAGGGAGAGAAATATTTTGATGAAGGGGGCATGCCTGGGGACAGAGAGTGGGCGCTTCTATACAAATCAGTTAGAGTATCGACATTGCCATGTGCTAATTGATTAGTACAGGTTTAGCACATAAGTCTCTACCACCTACAAAGGTGATGATAAGGGCTCATGCTCTAATGGGAAAATTAGCATATGGCCATTACTGGAAATGTCTGAAAATTAGCCATTTTACCTCTGCAGTAAAAATAGCCTTAGCGTGCAGGAAAGACCAGTGTTAGGGCATGCTAAGGCCACTTTTTGCTGCAGCTTAGTGAAAAGGCCCCTAAATGAATTGTTTGCTTTGATCTTTACTGAGGAAGACTTAAGGGAGTTACCCATGTTAGAGATTATATTTAATGGTCATGTTTGAAGGAACTGAAACAAATCTCAGTGAACTTGAAATATGTAATAGAATAAATTGACAAACTAAAGAATAGCAAATCACCTGGACTGGATGGCATACATCCCTAAGTACTGGAAAAAGAATGAAATTACACATCTTCTATTAGTAATTTGTAACCTATCATTAAATTACTATAGTACCTGAAGATTGGAAGGTAGCCAATGTAATGCCAATATTTTTTTTAAGGATTCCATGGGTGATCCAGGAAACTGCAGACTAGTGGGTCTGATGACAGTGCTGGACAAAATGGTAAAAACTATTACATTACATTAGGTCTTATAGACCACTACAGCTGACAAGTTCTGAGCGGATAACAAGAAGAGAAAGCGCATACTCAGACAAAATATTTATTTATACATTAAGAAGAAAACTACTTAACATATAAATAATCATGGTTTAATGGGATAAAAATCATGGTTTAATGGGATTTAGAAAAGGAAAATTATTCAGTGTTGTCATAGGCGGTCGGTGGCCCAACTGTTTGGGGAGGCTAAAGGGGGTGGGGCCAGGGGGTGGAGCTTACCTCCATAATTGTCTGATAACACACAGAAAAAAAATAAGTAAAAATAATAGTCACAATTAATACCTTTTATTAAATTTAAATATTAGATATGTATCATATGTCAAAGAATAAAGTGGTTGCTCAAAGCATATATTAACCACAATTGCTCGACTGCAAAACACTATGCACAACATTGTGCAAAAACACACTCAGAACCTTACTGTACCATAAATATTACACTGGGCAGACCCCAATACACCACCCATACGGAAAATGCAGACCGTCAACAATATGAAACAAGGGATCATGATATCACAATTCTCATGTAGAGCCATTGAACATCCTTTTAGGGTGGATAGTGTTCACAATGAGCTCCTTTTATTAACGACCATATGTAGATCCTTCAAGAGGTAGTGTGTCATGATTTAGGCTCTAAAACCCTTTCTGATGGGTTTTAAAACACAGGCCAATACACAATCTCTCCACCGCAAAACACTATACACAAACTTGTGCAAAAACACACTCATAACCTTACCAAACCATAACAGCACTAATTCCAAGGACAGGAGGAGCTACAACCTTATGCGTGGAAAGGCAGCACTGTAATTACACCGGGCTCTAAAACACCAAGTGAAACAACCTAGTGAAACAAAAAAACAAAAAAAAAAAGAGCTGCAAATACTACTCACTAGCAGAATACTGCACCTTCATCACACATGAAATACACGACACAACAGATATGAAGGCAAAATACTGAACTGGAAAGTTACCTCAAGAAGTCGGACTCAGCATGCAGCAATACTAGAAAAATTGAAACTTACATGCAAAATATCACAGATGCACATTTCCAAAAGCTGACATATTCCAATTAATAAATTCTGAATAAAAAAATGTTTTCTACCTTTGCTGTCTGAGCATTTAGTTTTTCTATTAGTGTCTTCTGTTTTATGCAGTGTCTTCTTTCCATTTGATATTTTTTCTCTCACCATGTCCTTTTTCAAGATCTTATTTCCATTTTGTTTCTTCATGACGCCCAACTCCTTTCTTTTCCTTTCTCTCCTCTCCTATATCTGTCTCTGACACTGATCTTTGAGGATTGGAGGAGAGATAAAAACATAGATGAGAAACAGTCTCCCTCCACTTACCTCTCTAATCCTCCCATTTTCATGTCTCTCATTCTTTGTCAGCCTCCTATTCCCTTGTCTTTCAGCTACTTTTTAGTTGCCCATTTCCACTCTTTGTGATCATCCTCTTCCTAGACTCATCTACATTCATCTGCCTCTCATCCCTTCACCAACCAGTTTCTTCCTCATCACTCATCCTCTCTCCACCTTCAGTTCCTGACTTACATCACACCCCTTATCTACACTCCTACCCCACTTTTACTTCCCCATTTCTAACCTCTCACACCTCCATCAATAACTTCTCTTACCCCTTAATAGCCCTCTGCCTCTTTCTTTTCATTCCTGTGTAATCTGAGGTTTAAAAAAAAAAAAGAGGGAAAAAAGTTACTGTCCTTCTGATGGCTGCAATGTTTTTGAAGGATGGCTAGCAAGAGAGAGAACCCTGGGAGCACAACTGGCTTTGGGGGTTGCTCTGTAGCTGTGTGGTTGAGGTGGAAGCCAGCAGAAGACTGTCAGTATCAGCAGAAGAGAAGGTAGTGAAGGCAACAGCCACAAACCAGCGACATCAATCAAGAAAAAGGCATTACAGGCTCGCCTCCAGCTTCTCCCTTCACACAGTGTCCCGCCCTCGCTGAAACAGGAAATGCATCATCAGAGAAGGCGGGACACTTTGTGAAGGGAGAAGCTGGAGGCGAGCCTGTAATGCCTTTTTCTTGATTGACGTCGCTGGGAAGTAAAAGGTTAAAGTGCGCGCGAAGGGGGGTGTAAGGGAGGAGGAGGGCGGGCTGCCGATCGGGAAGCCGGCGACTCGTGAGAGTGGGAAGGAAGGAGGCAGAGGGAGAGCTATCTGGCGAAAGTGCTGCCGCTGCGTTTGTGAAGGCAGCAGCCAAAGGAAATCCATGATTGGGCTTATACGGGGCGCCTATGAGTGTTGTGAAATCACATTCAGATTGTGAGAAATTGCAGGAGAACTTTGTGAGACTGGGAAACTAGGCATCCAAATAGCAGATGATATTTAGGAGTCCTTTTACTAAGTTGTGGTAAAAAGTGGCCTTAGCACACCCTTACACAGGTTTTTCCTGCACGCTATGTTTACTGCAGCCAGAAAATGGCCAATTGTCCATTTTCCCTATTATTGGCTATGTGCTAATCCTGCCATTAATGCATGGCCATTACCAAAAATTAGCGTGTGAACCCTTATTGCCACCTATTTTGTAGGCAGTAAGGGCTCTTATACTAATCCCATGCTAATCAGGTAGCATGTGGTATTGTAGCCGTGCTGATTTGTGCTGCCATGCCTACTCTCCACCCCCAGACACGCCTTCTCAGAGAAAAATAAAGATACTTTTTTAGAGCATGGTTTACGTGCGCACATTGGGCTTTCACCACAGGACGCCTCAACGCATCTCGCAGTAAGCTGCGGTAAGCACATGCTAGTACTTACCCCAGCTTAGTAAAAGGAGTTCTTTTACTAACTGAAAGTGTTGCACATAGAATAGAATATCCCAAATTATAGCTATATGGTATTAAGTTCAATATTAAAAATCACCACCTAGGAAAAGGATTTTTTTTTTTTTTTTTTTTTAATTGTTTTATTTATTAAATTTTTACATTTATATCCACCAACATAAATGTATTGGAAATATCAGAAATTATAATAGGTATATAATACATTATATCAAACTGATATACTTGACTTAAACATTTTAATTAGTCCACTATAAGAAGTAATAGATCAAGATACTAAGAAATTTCTAGTAAGTAATACATTAACATAGTATAAACTATTGCTAACAGAAGGGAAAAACGGAAGGTCACAGCCGGCGTTAAACAGCATTAACTATGGGAGTTTCTACAGGTGAAACATCTTTTTCTTTTAATTCAATTAACTCCAATAATTTCTTGGGTGTAAAAAACACAAAATTCACTTTTGCCAAGGAGACATAACATTTACAAGGAAATTTTAAAATAAAAGTTCCACCTAATTTAAGAATTCTTGATTTATACATCAAGAATTCTTTTCTCCTTTTTTGTGTAATACGCGCCATGTCGGGAAAAACCTGTATCTTTTGTCCCAAGAAAGAGTCATTAATATGGCGAAAATATGAGCGAAAAATATTGTTTCTATCTGGTTCAAGAGCGAAGGTGACTAATAATGTTGTTCTTTCGGTTATTAATTCAAGAGAACTCTCCAAGAATTCTGTCAGATTTAAATCAAAATTAGGAGCAGGTTGAGATTGTTCTTTAGGCACCTTACTTATCCCAGTTATGTACTGGGCCCTCGTTATGGGAGGATATCCCTCAACGGGTATTCCCAGTACGTCACAGAAATATTTCTTAAGCATGTCCAAAGAGGAAATAAGAGGCGATTTAGGGAAATTCAGGAATCTTAAATTATTCCTGCGTCCATTGTTTTCAAGATATTCCAGTTTTCTTTCTTGGATTTCTCTATCTTTAATCAAGTTCATAGTTAAACTTTTTAGTTCTTCAATTTCTCCTGACATTTTAGTAATTTTCACATTCTGTTCTTGAAATTGTTCAGATAAATCCTTATTAGACTTTTTTATCTCAAGTATTTCACCTTTAACTGAGGCATTCATTAATAATAAAGTACTATTCACACCTTGTATGGCATCCCATAGTGTGTCTAACGACACCACTGAAGGTCTTATAATTCCTCCGGTACTCACTGCCACGATCTCCCGGGTTGGTGGAACAATATCCAGTGTAGATGTTTCTTTTCCCGGGGTCGAGGTGCCCATAGGTCCTCCTTCCGCAGCCAACACCGGTTTTTCATTCTCGGGTGGCTGTGGCCCCATGGTCAGCAAATCGTCTCCAGGTCGCGGAGGAACAGTGTAAGAAGGAGGGCTCAACGACGCTCCTTCTATGCTGCACTCAAGGCCCAAAATGGCCGAATCCGCCGAAGTGAACACCCGCTCTCCAAGGGCTCGAACTCCAAAGTTCTCCATAGTTGTCTGACGAGAGGTGGGTAACGAGGGCGGTACTGCGGAGGAAGAAACCGCCGTCTTCCCCTTTCTCTTACCCATCGCGAAGTCGGGTAAGTGATCCTCTGCCAGAAGCGATGTTGATTCTCAGGAGCTACTGAGCCACACAACCGTTCACGTCGCCATCTTGATCTCCACTAGGAAAAGGATTTAAGGAATATTGTGGACAATATATTGAAGTTTTCTCAGGGCCAGAATCTATATAAGGTGCCAAAAAAATCCACGCAGTAAACATTTCTGCCTAAGAGTATTCTATAAGCGGTGCCTAGATTTAGGCACGGTATATAGAATATGCTTAGTTGAGATCCCAACTCCTAAAACTATGCGTCTCCATTTACACCAATAAAAATGTGGCGTAAATCGTTTGTGTACTGGGCCATATTCTGTAACTACACACGTAAATTTTGGAACACCCACGAAACACCCACGCCCCTTTTGAACTCCACGCATTGGGATTTAGACACAGTTCATTACAGAATACGCTTAGTGTAAATTTTAATTGTTACCAATTAGTGCTTATTATTGCTTGTTAAGTGCTATTATCAATGCTGATTAGCTTGTTAAGCAAATTAAGTTAAGCACATTCTTATAGAATACACCTGGATTTTGATGCAGATCTCTAGGTCCACTGTATAGAATCTGGGGGTCAGAGTGCAGCAGTAACAAAAAAAAAAAAAACATGAAACAAAAACAAAACACAAATAGAATGTTAGGGTATATTGGGAAAAGAATATGGAATAAAACAATGTTATAATGCTCTATTGCCCCATCATACAACCTTGTATGCAAATCTGGTTGCATCATTTCAAACAAAATGCATAGCAGAATTAGAAAAGGTACAGAGAAAGGAGAACAAAATGATGAAGGAGATGGAATGACTCCCTTAGGAGAAAATGCTAAAGAGACTGGGGCTCTTCAGCTTGGAAAGAGATGGCTAAGAGGAGATATGATAAAGATCCATAACATCTGGAGTAGAGTGGAATGGGTAAATGTAAATTGATTGTTTTCTCTTTAAGAAAGTACAAAGACTAGGGAGCATACAATAAACATTCCATGAATCAAAGTCCTTAATCCCTTAAGACGTGAGAGAAAGCCACTGCTTATCCCTGAGGGTAAGCTGCAAGAAATCTTACTTTTGGGGATCCTGTCAGGTACTTGTGACTTGAATTGACCAATACTGGAAATAGGATACTGGGCTTGATGGACCGTTGGTCTGACCCAGTATAGCAATTTTTATGTTTTTATGGAAAACAAGTAAGAGAATAGGGCTAAGAGAGAATGAGTGAATGGATGGGAAGCAAGAATGAGTGATAGGACTGGGGGAGGATGAAACAAGCATGAATGAGAGAATGAGAAGCTATGAGGAGATCATTGGAGGGGAATGAAGGGATTGAAGAAAGTATGAAGTATGAGAAAGAGGGTGTGACTAGATTGCTTCTCCCTTTACTGATCCTAGGTCCCCCCCCCCTCCATGACCTTGGATCCCCTCTTTCTCCTCCCACCCTCAACAGTGGCGTAGCCAGAAGTCAATTTTTGGGTGGGCCAACAGGTTGGATGGGTGGGCACTAGACAGTGGTGTGCTGGTAAATGTTTAACAACAGGCTCTCTCCCTGGTCCACCTCTGCGCCCCCCCCCCCCCCGTCCACCTGTTCACCTCCCCTCAAAATTGCAGAGCTGGCTATAGCCAGGGAGAGAGCCTGGGGGGTGGGGGAGGCAATGCATTACTCTCTCCAGGAAAAAAAACATTAAATGATCCCAGGTTCCAATCTAATTCATGTTTAATGTGGGATAAAATGCCATAAATAAGTAAATAAATATAAACTTTTAATGTTGAGCACCTGATTCTCAAAGTGGACGTGTTCCAATCATTATAATGAAAATAAATTATTTTTTTCTATCTTTGCTGTCTGGTGACTTTGTTTTTCTGATCATACTGGCCCAGTATCTGATTCTGCTGCTATCTGTCCTCTTTACTCTGTTTCCAGGGCTTCCTTTCCATTTATTTCTTTACTTTCCGCCTTTCTTCTTTATTTCTTGCTCTGGGTCCTCCGTAGACTTGACTGTCCAGTGGATCCAGCTTCTGCCTATTTTCTTCATCCATGTGCAATTTTCTCCTCTCTTCCTTTTCCCTCATCTCATCTCCTTCCTCACTCTTTCTTTCCCTCCATCCATGTCCAGCAATTCTCCTCTCTCTCCCTTCCCTCTCCTCCATCCATATCCAGCAGCCTCCTCTCTCCTGCCCTTCCCTTCATCCATCCATGTCCAGCAACCCTCCTCTGCCCCCTGCCCTCCCCTCCATCCACCCATGTCCAGCAACTCTCCTCTCCCCTCCATCCATCCATACCCAGCAATTCTCTTCTCTCCCCTGCCCCTATCCATTCATCCCCAGCAATTCTGTTCTTGCCCCTGTCCCCTCCATCCATCCATTCCCAGCAATTCTCCTCTCTCCCCTGCCCCCCACCTCCATCCATCCATCATCCCCAGCAATTCTCCTCTCTCTCCCCTGCCCCCCACCTCCATCCATCCATCCCCAGCAATTCTCCTCTCTCCCCTGACCCCCACCTCCATCCATCTATCCCGTGACTCTCCTCTCTCCCCTCCCCTCCCGCTCCCATCCATGTGTCCAGCGATTCTCCTTCACCCCCATGCATCCTTCCCTCCCATTCCACCTGCCCGCCCTCTCTCGGACGGCAGCGCTTCCCAGACGCTGCCTACCGCCGCCACGATCTACCTCCTCCCTCTGTCTCACTCTCAACAGCAGCGGTAGCGATTCAAACACGCTACCTTCTGCTTCTAACCCGGAAGCGTCTCCTCTGCAGAGGAGACACTTCCGGGTTAGAGGCAGGAGGCAGCGTGTTTGAATCGCGATGCTACCGCTGCTGTTGAGACAGAGGGAGGAGGTAGATCATGGCGGCGGTAGGCAGCATCTGGGAAGCGCTGCCGCCAGAGAGAAGGAGGCAGATGCAGGATCAGTGCTCCCTGCTCCCTCCGCTCCGCTCCGCTGCTGGGTTGGCCTGAACCCAAACTGGGTGGGCCTAGGCCCATCCAGGCCCACCCATGGCTACGCCCCTGACCCTCAATCCCTCTTCTTTTCCCCATTCTCTTTGTCCTTTACTCTTTCCATAATCTCCCCCCCCCCCCCCCCGTGTACCTAACTCTTTGGCTTGAGACACTTCTCTTTATAACGCCTCTGAGATTTGTCTCTCTTCCCATCCCCCAGGTCCCTTCTCTTTTCCATATTTTGGATTCCCTTCTCTTCTTTCCAGCACCGGTCGCTAAAATCACTTTTCTCCCAACAAAAGGGAGAGGAATGACTTCAGAGCTCAATACTTACTTTGCAGGTCAGCCACATCAGAAGTCATGCTAGATAAACAATCTTAACTAACAATCATGCAGTGGTGGTAAGTTTTTGTTGTTCAAGATGGTTAGCACATGTAGCATTACTTACAATAATGGATGCTTAATAAACTACCCCTAAAATTTTACATCAGGAATCTTAGAATACTGCTAGTCTCATCAATTACTTGCATCTTGCAAATTCAAACAATTGTTTATATAAGCTATGGCAATTTCCATATATCGAAAAGATGAGTCTTATCAGAGTTTATACTATTGTAATGCCAAGTACATTGGTCAAAACAAAAATAATTAGTTTCAGCTCCAACTAATTCATAATGCTGCAGCATAACTGATATAGAGTTGCAAGTGGTGTAAGCACATTACCCCCTCGGATTCTATATAGCGCACTTGTTGGCCTTTCCTGAGTCTCTCCTGATCTAATGCCCCTCTTTTGGTTACCCTTCTGTGTGGGTATACTGTGCAATAATCTCCTCACTTCTGTCCCATTTTTCTCTTTGTAAACTGCTTAGATACTCCTTGTTTATAGGTGTAAAAAGCAAAATAAACTTGCTTAGTTTTCTGCATTGGGGTAGAATAGCTAATAGCCTCATTATCACTGTTTATGCGCCAGTGTCTTATTTTAGATTTTGTGCAGGCTTAGCCTCTGTGCAAAACTCTTTTCTCCATCATATACCCAGAAACGTTTGTGCAGATTGTTGTTACAGCACACTCCCATCCACACAAAATTTCTGCATTGGCCCCTCACTGCCAGAATTCAAGGAACTGGTGGCTTATAATACCAGTAAGTAGTCTGAGGCTAGTCAAGAATGGAAAAAACAGAAAAACTAGAAGGACGGGAAGAAATTAGCTTATTTTAAAAGAAAAACAAACAAACAAAAGGATTACCCCTGCAGGTTCCATAGAGCTGCCTAATAGTTGAATGATAAACATTTAAATGTAGCAAGTACTTGACATCTTGTGTCAAACATGGTTTTATTCTCAAGAACAGGCCTTGAATACCTGATCAGTATATTGCAGCAAGCGGTGGTGTCAGTTCCTACATGTATATCTCTCTATTCAAGGTTGTAATTAACTACATTTCTCAGCTATGGCAGATGATGTATTAAATTGTGATAATTTAATACAGGAGATTGTTGCACAGTATACCCACACAGACGGGTAACCAAAAGAGGGGCATTAGATCAGGAGAGACTCAGGAAAGGCCAACAGGAAGAAAAATGCCTTGCGTGAGGATTTGGATTTGTTACATGATCATATGAAAGTGGTGTAGATAAACTATTTGTTGTATTTACCCACGAGAAAGATACCTGGGTTACAAGACCCACAACCTGAACCTTTCTATATTTGTAGTAATTCCTTTCTTCCTACATAAAAAGAGTTTTGAGTAACCAGCAGCTATATAATTGTATAACAGGGCACTTAAGCACATATGTTACACCTATTTTATAGCAAAAACTGGGCACATACACAGTAAAACCAAAGTAAGTTAACTCAAATACAGTCAAGCAAAGATACTCCAGATCTTTTTAAGCCGTATCAAAAATATTTATTATATGAAAATTACTGTATATAAAAATAATATCACTCCTATCACACACACAACTCACATTCATACTGCTAATGCCCTGACATAGTGGTCACATTCTTGCACTGAATATTATCAAACATAATATGCAGTTTTTTAACTTATATTCAAAACCATTTCACCCGTCGGGAAGAAGATTAGTCCAGTGCCACCCTTGCTATCTTTCTTCTGTAACCAAGAAGGTATAGCATTTATACAGAACTCCTGGATATAATAATGTCACTTTATCAAAACGCGAAACAAACAGCAGCTTGCTGATGGCACCAAATATGTTGTTCGGCACGATCCAAATCAAGATTATCCGTTACAATGGGTCAGTCATTGAAAGCAACCCAAGTGATCACCAGTCAGGCTGATAAGCACAAGATTCAAATACCCCACTGCTCTTCAACGTAAGACCGCATTTTGTAGTTCTTCTTCAAGAGAAGCAAACGCAAATCCCTATGAAAAAAAAAATACAAAACAGTAATCCTAACCAATACCCATGACCCAAATTAAATCTACTAAACACAATCTCAAAAATGAAAACAAACATAAATATAAATATACGGCTGCTTACCGGGGGGACACCTTCCAAACCATGCCCACAGTATCCTGTTGCTCGGGTGGAAATGCCCTTACAATCTATTTCCAGGATTAAATAGAACGTGGATCATTAAAATAATTAAATCACCATTCCACCTCCAAATTTAGCCCCCCAGGAGACACTGTGTTCCATTGAAAAATAAATCTTTATTCCAAATTCAACAAGACATTACCAACATCACCTGCACGCTTCAGAATCACCTGCGATAGTGCCAAAAAACGTAATTCATTGATTAAATGGCCCTTAGATGCCCAATGTACCATCAAAGGTGCCTCCATTCGCAAATTTTTAATATTGCTGATATGCTCAGCCACTCACAATTTCAGCTTTCTTCTCATATGACCAATGTAATACAGGTGGCAAGGGCACATAGAAGCAGAACCACTTGCGATAGCCCACAAGTGGTTTATTGTAAGGTAGAACATCTTAGTGGTTGCTGGAATGGGCAAATTAGTGGTGGACAATGAGAATTTACAATACATACATTTTCCACATGGTGAATGTCTCCCTTCCGATAAATCACATATGGGGGCCTTCAGTATCTCACCCATATTAGGTCTTCATCTATAAGCAATTTTCGAATGTTTCCTCAATACTGGGTGCACAGCTAATACATTCCAAAATTTGTGAATAATCTTGCCAACTGCGGTAGCTCTAGTTGAAAACAGAAGAACACATACAAGAGGGGCTCTTAATCTCATTATGAGACAAAAAAAAGCCAATGGCGATGGGCATACAAAGCCCGCTTGTAGGCTCTCTTAACCACCCTCCTCGGGTAGCCCCTCTGAATAAACCACTCAAACATACCGACTGTAATTTAAATTGTTCTACAGAAGAGCACAGTCGCCTCAAACGAAGAAACTCTGACAGTTCTTCCTGATGGGTGAAACGTTTTCAAATATAAGTTAATGAACTGCATATTATGTTTGATAATATTCAGTGCAACAATGTGACCACTATGTCAGGGCATTAGCAGTATGAATGTGAGTTGGGTGTGTGATGAGTGATATTATTTTTATATAATTTTCATACAATAAATATTTTTGGTACAGCTTAAAAAGATCTGGAGTATTTTTGCTTGACACCTATTTTATAAATATAACTTATTGCGCCTATGTGCCTTTATATTACTATCTCAGGGAAAGCAGGTGCAAACATTTACACCTGCTCTGAGGCATTCTACTTCTGCGCATTAATGTACCTCTAAAAATAAGAACATCTCCACGTGGTAAACACATGACTGGAGCAACCCTATTGAGCAACCTGGAGCTAGCTGAGAAAAACTAGATTAATCAATGATTTGTTCCAAATTTGCTGTAGTGTGTAACTTGAAACTTCGAATTGACATTTTTTTGCAGTTGAAAATAATGAGATGTTTTCATTGATAGAGACCTGTGCAATAAAATATATGCTACTGTTGGAGAACTTGCAAACTTGTAAAAATTTATCTTTCATGGTAAAATACCACTTAAAATGGCATGCAATTAGTTTTACCCTGTGCAATTTGTTGTAGGCCTAATGTGGCCATGGTACCAGTAAGCTCAGGAAGTTTAAAAAAAAGTATACTGTGTATGTTAGCTATATGCTCTGGCCTGAAACAAAACAGCTTGATAACATAGGGGGCCTCATGACAAACAGTGTTCATTCTAATAGATACACCTTGAAGACTGAACATGAAACCTTGTTTGGTCACTAAGCGTCTATCTCAGGAGTCTAAAAGCAAGGAAGAATTTTCTCCATTAAAGTACAGAGGAAGCTTTTTAAAAACACCTTAAAGCTATAATGCATAACAAAGTGGTATATATTCTGGTACTGTATGGTAATTGTCCAAAACATAGACAGATCAAAATAATCAGTGAAAAACAAACACAAAAGAACCACCAATGTGGCTTGTAGATGTTGATTGAATAAACCAGACCTGATATGGCTATATTTCGGCAGATGCCTGCATCAGGGGTTTAGGCTCAGTTTATACAAATTTTCAGCTTGCAGAACAAAGATATGACTAGAAGAATTAACTTTATTCTATTGCGAGAATACTATGGATTATGACTATGTAAACCGCACTAAACCTGCTGTATGTGGGAAAGTGCAGGGTACAAATTTAATAATAAATAAATAATAGTGGTTAGCTTGTGTTGTCCAAATGATCAACAGTTTGACATCAGGCAATGGAGGGTTGAGTGACTTGCCCAAGATCAGAAGGAGCTGCAGTGGGATTTGAATCTGGTTCCCACTGTTCTAATTATTAGGCTACTCCTCCACTCCATGTACATTTACAGTTAATTCATAGGCCTCAAAGTCTGGAGCAGGTTTTACCTGAGAGGAAAACGAAATCCTGTTTTGGAACTTTGTACAAATGATTCTTATGTATTCTGAGGATGCTTTTGCAAGAATTACAAGTCATTCATGCTTAGCTTACATGTCACTTTTTACTGTGATGTGCTATATAGCTTGTTATATAGAAGTTTATCACAAGAGGGAGCTCAAGAGAACATATGAGAGCTCTGAAAGAAGTTAGCTTATGGTAAAGTTGGCAAGAAATCAGCTTATATTGAAGAAGAGTAGGCTGGAAGATGTTGTGAGGAAGCAGCTAGGGCTTTAAATACAGCAGTAGTTGAGCACCTGGAACTAATCTGAGAAGCTACTAGTAAATAAACTGAAAGCCAGAGTGTTGGAAGAAGCAAGGTAATGGACAGGAGAAAAGGATGCAACTGGGCCTAGTTATCAGGAATGCCAGATCCAGAAGGGAGGTACAAACATAATATATATATCTACTAGGGATGACAGACAAATTTAGTACACATTTATTGCCTATTGGAAGTACCACAAAATAGTGAAGATGACCAAATAATAGAGCAGAAGTCTAGAGATTCAATGTATCACAAATAAACTGTTATTGGAAAACAGTGACCAAACATGGCTGTGTTTCAGCTAAATGCATACATTTTTACTAAAGAAGGTTCCAGTTGCACATATATGAGATTATACAGCTGTGATATTTGATCATGTAAGTCTGAACAATAAAGCAGAAAAGCAGCACTGAAGAAACTTTGGTTCATGTGTCTGCTGTATATGCAGATGTATAATCTTATATGTGTAGATCTGGAACCTTTTTGGTAAACATTAAGAGCTCTTGACAGACATTTAGACATATTGGGTCACTGCTTTCCAGCAAAGGATTATTTAGAATGCATTAAATCTGTAGTCTTCTACATCATTATTTGTCTCCACTATTTTGCTGATCTTATTTTGCAAAGGCTGTTTCTTCTTTTCTTTCCTATTGGAAGTAGAACCTGGTTTACCTTGTGCAAGAAGCATGTTTGTTAAACTTACTGACGAGAGGACTTTAGTGAATAATCTCCTGATAGATTAAAAGGTTGAAATCTTTACTGTAGACAACTAGATCAGCCAGAAGGTGGATGACACATAAAACCCATAAACCATAGTCTATATTTATTTATTTATTTTATATACCATTTCTTATTGCTATTGCAAAACAGAACGGTTTACATTAAGAAGAAATATTTCTCATACATACATACATACAAACAAACAAATAAGAACTCCAATCATTGATATAAAAGCATTATGGAGGGTCTGACCAACTGAGAGTCAGAACATTATTACCTGCTAGAAATGCATATTGGAATAAGTCCTACAAGAGGGCTGTAAATGCTATGAAAAGTATTGATTAGAAGCCAATGGTGAAGCATTCAACTAATTGATAAATAACTATTTTAACTAGTAAACCCTCATCTGGCATCATCCTTGAAAAAGGGAGGAGGAGGCCTAGTGGTTAGGGTGGTGGACTTTGGTCCTGAGGAACGGAGTTCAATCCCCGGCACAGGCAGCTCCTTGTGACTCTGGGCAAGTCACTTAACCCTCCATTGCCCCATGTAAGCCGCATTGAGCCTGCCATGAGTGGGAAAGTGCGGGGTACAAAAATAACAAAAAATAAGACGTTGCTGAGTTCCTGACCCAGAACTGACATAGAGGGACTAGCCAGTGACATTATACACTTTCACTTACTAGAATGCATCAATTTAAGATCATTCAGGTGCTGATATTACTGGTCAATGCATTCCTATTCAGTTTATCATTTTGGACAATTATCTGGAGTTCTGCATGCATTACAATTATTTATTTGTAACTTAAAACCATATATACTACCTAAAATTCATAAGAGTTTTCTGTGATTACAGTCTGAATTCTATAGGATTGCTACGAGTATCCTGGATTCTATACTGCTGTCTTACCTGTGTATCTCTCTCTAATTTTTTCCAGAGAACATTGCTGACTTTACTTCCATTTATCCATTACAGGAAAAAAAAAATATTTTCCTTTGACTTGCAGAGCTGTTTGCTGCTATAATTTGCTATATTTCTGTCCTCCTGCTGACTTGTGTGGTTTTTTTTGTGCTGAAATTGACTGTTCAATAAGGGTGCTTATTTCAAGAATTTTATTTGAAACTCTTCATACTGCAGAGTTGACTGATGTTTAATCTAATTAATTGGGCTGCAGTTTTACCTGATTCCTAGTAGAGTTTGTGTCTGTAAGGGGGGGGGGGACTGCTTCCTGAGGATTTGGGAATTCCTGAGAAGCACTACATGCCTGAAAGCTAAGCTTTTCTGAATTTATATACGTTGTGTTTAGTTTGATTCATAGATTCTATACTGCTTTCTTACCTTGTGTGTTTCTCTAATTTCTTCCTAGAACATTGCTAACTTTACATCCATCTATTTTACTTAAAAAAACATCCTTTCCCCTCACACGCAGAGCTGCTTGATGATATAATTTGCAGAGAACAGCTATGAGTGATGAGGATAAAGCAAATGTGCTAAACAAATGCTTGTCTTCGGTGTTCACAGAAGAAAATCCTGGAGAAGGACCGTGGTCAGCTGCCAAGCGTATATCTTGGAATGGAGTAGATATTGCACTTTTCACAGAAGAAAAGGTTTATAAACAGCATGAACATCTGAAAGTGGATAAAGCTATTGGGCTGGAAGGAATACATCTCATGATACTTAGGGAGCTCAGAAAAATCCTAGCTGGACCTCTTAGATTTATTTAATAGACCTTTAGAGATGGGAGCGGTTCTCTGAGATTGGAGACGAGTGGATGTAGTCCCTATTCACAAAAGCAGAGGCAGGGAAGAAGTGGGAAACTACAGGCTAGTAAGCCTCCCTTTAGTGGTAGAAAATATAATGGAGTCACTGCTGAAGAAAAAGACAGTTAACTTTCTAGAATTCAACAGGTTGCAGGATCCGAGGCAATATGGCTTTACCAAAGGAAAATCCTGCCAAATCTGATTTGATTTCTTTGACTGGGTGAACAAAGAACTAGAAGAAAGACACATGCTAGATGTAATCTATTTAGATTTCAGCAAAGACTTTAATACGGTTTCTCACAGAAGATTCTTGAATAAGCTGAGAGAGCTGAATTTAGGATCCAAAGTGGTAAACTGGATTGGAAACTGGTTGACCAACTGGCGACAGAGGGTTGTGGTAAATAGAAGTCACTCGGAGGAAAGGAAGGTGAATAGTGGAGTGTCTCAGGGGTCGTTACTGGGGTTGATTCTGTTTAATATATTTGTGAGAAACATTGCTGAAGGGTTAGAAAGAAAAGTTTGCCTTTTTGCAGATGAGACAAAGATAGCCAATAGATTGATTACCCGGGAAAGAGTAGAAACAATGAGACAAGATCTCCAAACCTTATAAGAATGGTCAAAGGTCTGGCAGTTAAACTTTAATGCGAAGAACTGCATAGTGATGCACTTGGGGTACAGAAATCCAAAGGAGATGTATGAGATAGGAGGAGAGAGCTTGATATGCACAGGTTGGGGTGATGGTGTCTGAGTATCTGAAGGTGACAAAACAATGCAACAAGGCAGTGACAACTGCCAGAAGGATACTAGGCTGCATAGAGAGGGGTATAACCAGCAGAATAAAAGAAGTATTGATGCCCTTGTACAAGTTGTTAGTGAGGCCCCACTTGGAGTATTGTGTTCAGTTTTGGAGGCCACATCTTGCTAAGGATGTAAAAAGACTTGAAGCGGATTCAAAGAAAAGAGATAAAAATGGTATGGGGTTTGGACCACAAGATATATGAGGAGACACTTGATGACCTGAAGACGTACACCCTGGAGAAAAGGAGAGACAGGGGTGATATGATACAGACATTCAAATATTTGAAAGGTATTAATATACAAACAAACCTTTTCCAGAGGAGGGAAGGTGGTAGAACTAGAGGACATGAATTTAGATTGCAGGAGGGTCGACTCAGGAATAACACCAGGAAGTACTTTTTCATGGAGAGGTGGTACATGCCTGGAATGTCCTCCCATGAGAGGTGTTGGAGATTAAAACAGTAATGTAATTCAAAAATGCATGGGATAACACAAATGAATCCTGTATGGAAGGCATAGAACCAAACAAGCTTAGTGGTGATTAGATGGAAAACACCAGTAATTGAGAAGCAAAGCCAGTGCTGGGCAGACTTCTACAGTCTGTGCCTTGATCATGGCTGGACAAATTCAGTTTCAGTAGTTGGAGAATAAGGCTAGTGTCGGGCATATTTCTAGGTTCCGTGCCCCGATCGTGGCTGAAAAGATTTGAATGGGCTGGAGTGGACTTCAGTGACAGCTTCAGTAGATGGAGAATAAGGCTAGTGCTGGGCAGACTTCTACGGTCTTTGCCCAGAAAATGGCAAGGACAAATCAAGATCAAGTAAGCACGTGTATTATCACATCATACCTTATGCTATGAGTTTATTTGTTAGGCAGACTGGATGGACCGTACAGATCTTTATCTGCATTCATCTACTATGTTACTATGGGACTCATTTACAAATCACTTAGACGTTCAAAGTTCCATAGGTTACTATGGAACTTTGTAAGTCTAAGTGCTTTGAAAATACACCTCAAACTGTACTAGTGTCCGATGCTCAAAACTCCAATGCTGTTCCAAATAGCGCCATAAAAATACCGCCAGAACAGTTCAGAAGAAGAACGCCCTAATGCTCAGTGCTAATGAGATGCAAATATAGGCTCACACATAGCGTTGAGCATTAGGGAGTTCGGTGGGAGGATTGTGCTTTGGCGTGGGGGGGGGGGGGGGGATTGTGCTTAGCACATGCATAGAAGAGTTCCACGGTAAGCTCTGCTCTTGTGCACATGCTCTTGGTAAAACCTGAACGTGAAGCACACTATTGGCATCTGTTTTCTGCTGCCTAAATGTAAGCGTTTTTAATTTTTTTTTTAGCTTGTACGCCTATATTTAGAAGCAGGAAACAGGCACCAATGTGTGTTTTCAGTTTGGGCGTTTTCAAAATGTTTTTTAACATGGACGCTTTAAATTTAGACACAGGAAATGGACACCAATGTGTACTTTTGCTTGGGTATGCTGTTTCTCATGACCAGTGCTTAAGGCTTGGATGGGCTTTCTTTTGCTTCCAAACGCAATCAAAACTGGCAGATTTTGTAGAAAGATTCATGAGAGCAGTGTGAGAATCATGAGGAACTCTCTCTTCCAATAGCTTAACACCTACTCCAACCTGGCATTATTTTTGCAGTGGTAAGGCAGTTTTGTTTTGGGCGCTCTTTTCTCAGCATTGGGGAGGAATACAAAATAACATGAACATGAACTTGATTACATTAGCATGCTACTTGCGTTGTTCGTCTATATGCTCATTTGTTCCTGTGCTCTGGGCCTCTGAACATTCTGTACAAGTAAATTTGGGCACTAGTATGGCACTAATGGCCTCTTGCATCTGTGTTTACTTTTGAGCATCGGGGCCTAGGTGTTTGGTGCTCCAGATAATTTAAATATTGTGTTCACTTTGCAAAGAAAGAATTAGAACATGGAGAGAGAGCAGATCTACCTCAAAAGATGCTAGATATGGACTTAACACAAATACTTGAAGATGATAAAGTGGGACTGACCACTGCAACATTAAATGGAACAAAATTTCCTTGACTGTAAGATAAGAATGTATCCAGACGTCTCAAAGACTACACAAAAGAAAAGACAAGGGTTCCTTAAATTACACCCGAAAGCTTTGCAATTGGGTGCTTTATTTTGGTTGAACTTTCCCTGAAAATGTGTTTTAAAGTTAAACTCTATCAAATATGTATTCTTTGATTTTGGAAACTAAACTAGCTGAATCACCTATGCTACAACCAAGGAATATAACAACTTCAACTCCGTAATAAGTATTACTATCATTGGCCCTTCTTCTCAGTCGCCTTTTTCCGTAACAGAAGATATTATTCTATGTCATTTCAAGTTTTCCTTAAGTATTATGTAATGCCTCCAACTTGTGGAATAAAGATGAGTAATAGATCAATCTTGAAAAAACTTTATAACTGTTAATTTTCCTTAAAATTTATTTTGACTTAAAATCATCTTTTCTCTTTCAAGAATTGTACTTGAAGTAAATTCAATAAATAAAAAAGTATATATATATATATATATATATATATATATATATATATATATATATATATATATATATATATATTTATATATACAGTGTTCACAATAAGCATATCTAAAGTGTCGCCTAACAGTGTGCTCTGTGTGAGTAATATATACCCTTAGAGAGCAATGGGGCAAACAAATGAACAGTATGTATCTATCTATACATCAAAGCTTGAGTTGCTTTTCTCAGTCTTTGACAGGTTTTATGCACTGATAATTCAAGCCACACCCACGAGCTTAGGATTTGTAGAGGTAGCATCTCAAAATGTTTTTTCAATGTGTTTGGTGCACACACAGTGGAGTGAGAGAGATTGTAGCACGTGGCATTGCATGTGAAGTTTACCTCTTTCCTTGGCCAACAGTGTCAGAATTTAGTTTCTTGAATTTTCAAAATTAAATAGAAATAAATAAACTAAAATACATATCTTGCAGGATCTAAAAATCTAAGCAGATTACAAATGAATGTCTTTTCGTAATGTTTTCAGTATCTCTTTAGAACAAGGGTCCGAACGCCCAGTCCTTAGAACACACCCAACCAGGCAGGTTTTCATGATATCCACAATGAATATACATGAGATAAATTTGCACACAATGGAGGTAATGAATACAAATGTATCTCATGTATGTTCATTGTGAATATCATGAAAACCAGATTGGCCTAGTGTGTCCCGAGGATTGTGTTAAGATCGCCTGCTTTAGGACTATGTAAATATGTGTTATACTGTAAGAAGTAACTTGTAGAGCACAATTATCAATTCAAAATGTTCAGCTTTTGCATCTTCGCTTTTCTCTTTCTTCTTTATTGGAGAAGAGTATTTTCCCTGCAAGAGCAATTAAAGTGTTTTAAGGGGAACATATTTCATCCAAAATTAATTCAAACAGGTTCACAATGACAGAAATTCAGAATGCTTTGGAAATGGTTATTGATATTGATACAGTAATTGTCTTTTCCTCTTTTGGGCCTGATTTATACTGTTACGCTGAGGGAAATCTCACACACACCAGCTGTTGGAGCATGAATTGAGCCCTTTATTCTCCATTTCAAGGCTTCTCTCTGTTCCTACTGTATCTGGCTCTCACTGAGAAGACATCATGTGTGAATGGCAGGATTACACCAGCCCCCTGTAATTATCTAGGGGTTATAAGCAGGATGCAAGTTCTTAAGGCCACTCTTAGTGTAGTTCTTCACCCAGCTACAGGGGGTTGCAATGTCCCAGAACCAAGCAGTTCTCTGCTAAGCTTTCTGGGCAATTTTTAGGTTAGCTAACTTTAATCCCATATCAAAACTGGCATCAGCCAGGGGAATGTGAGCAAGGGCAGGCCATGGAGCCAGGTAAGACAAGCCTCACACACTCAACAAGTTACGATGAAAGCAAATAATATTTATTAAAGGTGCCCCGTAAGGGCTTCTTTTCACTTTGCAGGAAAGGAGGAAACAGTACTCAAGGCTAATTATATAAACAACGGTATCCTTGGGTGGCCTGAGCCTGCAGGACCACAGCATACATAAATGTGTCTCAGCTCAGCAGCAACTCTTACTGGTCTCAGGCCTGGTCCCTAGCTCATAGTTACCAGCCCAGTGTCTAGCGAGTACACGAGACTGGCCTGTAGCTGACCAGGACAAAATGCAAGATGAACTTGGCATACCTGCATGTAGGGGTTACAGTTTCTCAGCTTCACGGTGGAGGCATCTGCGGTGGGCATCGCTGCTTCCCTCTGGGCCTCCTTAACCTAACTCTGGCCTGGCCTTTTATACTTTCTGGACCATGTCCTCTTAGCTCCACCCTTCCCATGCCACTTCCCTCTTGGGCAGGATTATGGGGTTTTAAGTTAGCTCTGACACTGTGAGGAAGTGTTCTTAAGGGAAAATGGCAACGTCCTATAGACTCCCTGACATCCCTCTTTTTGAAAAAATGAATTTAGACACATCTCACTGTACAGCGTTTTAGTTGTACTTCTCCTCTTTTATGGAATTCATTGCTGCTGGAACTTGATAATGAAACTTCAGAGAATAAGTTCAAGACTGCTCTTAACACTTGGCTTTTCAAGCAGGGTTTTTCTTAGTTTCTAAATTGTACTTCTTCACATCAGCTTTTATTTTTGCTTTCCCCATTTTTTTTCAGTCTATTATGTTGCCTTTCATAATTATATTGTTCTATCCACCTTTTTTATGTCGTTTTATCTTTTACATTTTATAGTTTTTGATTTATCATTTAAATTGTATTATTTTGGGTTTATGGCATATATCTTTTTTTGACATGTTAGTTTTAATAATTTCTGGTTATCTGTCATATGTGATGTGTTCCATTTACTCTGGCTTTTGTGCATTGCTATGTATGAATAATGGCAGGTTTGCCGCATGCTGAGACCCCCTTTTACTGCCACCTGTGGTAAAAGGTGTTTTTTCTGGAAGGAAATGGCTGTGTGCTAAGCCAGGTCATTGGAGCGTGGCAATTTCCGGGGAGAGCCCTTACCTCCTCCTATTTAGGAGATGGTAAGGGCTCCGGCGGTAACCAGGCAGCACCACAATTATTGCCGGGCATGCTCCCTGTGCTAGAAAATACAAAATACACTGTGCGCCAGAAGTTGGAACTATCACCAGGCTCCTGAGCAAGCCCACTGATAGGGTCAATTTGGCACATGGCAAAGCGGTGGTATAACTACTGCCGCTTCATGAAAGGGTCTCAAAATGACACAACCCGATACTCTTTGTGATATTATCTAAATTATTCTACTGTTTTTGGCTACGTTTTATGATCTGCTTTTGAGCAACGGTTATCAGTCCCTCCACCTTCGCGGGAACACTTAGAATCAACCTGCCATTCGGTGTTTTAATTTATTGTTCCACTTTGGTAGAATGCTTTATCCATAGCTCTTTGTAGAGAACTGTCTTTAAAGAAATTTGTCTTTGCTAAAAAGACATTTTTTTTTTCATTTTAGCTTTTAATTTTCAATCTAGATAGATCAATTTTTTGAGCCATCTGACTTGAATTGCCTGTTTTTTTTTTTTCATTTTCAAAAAGATGGCCACACAGCCATCCCTACAGAACAGAGGAGTAGCCTAATACCTAGTATAGTAGACCGTAAGCCAAGAGACACAGGTTCAAACTCTATTATAGCTCCTTTTTTTTTTGTAAATGTGATCCATCCAGAGCTTGAAAAATACCTATTGTACCTGAATGTACACCACTTCAATAGCCTTCAGGCTTGCAGGTGTTTTATACATTTAGATTTTTCTGTTTCTGGAAGATTCAGAAAAAAAATAGATATATAAATTAAAATGGGACTTGAACTGGGGCCCCCTGAATCACAGTCCACTGCACCAGCCCATTGAACTAACCACTAGGCTACTCCTCTGACCTGCTTGCACAGTTGTTCAGGATGGCTATGTTTCAATCATTTTTATTAAGTGAACATAATCAGCTGTAACATTTCACATTACATAAGCAAGTTCCATAACAGCAATTGGCATATCTTCACATTTTGTATTTTTATTGATATTAGTATTTCCTCCCCTAAACTACTCCCCCTTCCCTCCCTGTTCCCTACCCCCCCTTCCCTCCCCAAAGCCCCCCCCCCCTTTTTTCCCTTATATATCCAATAACAAGCAGAGGTTACAGGAGCAGCAGCAACGGGGATTATAGGTTCAATATCTGGCTCCGGACCATTGGGGTCAAGGTTTCCCAAAAGGGTGCCTATCTGCATTCAAATTGTTGTCTTCTTATCCGTGGCTGGTTCCGCATTGCCAGATGTTCTGTACGTAAAAGTATAAGCATTTGAGTTTGCCAATATTGCAGTGATGGTGGTTTGTTCCCCAGCCACTCCTGCAGGATTGCTTTTTTTGCTACTACTGTAGCTCTTTTTACAAAGTCTGTGAATCCCTTCGGCGTTGGCTTGCTTAGCCTTGGGTGTCCAAAAAGCAACTTTGGATCATATGTCCATCTTCGGGACCAGAGTTCTGTCACTTGTTGTAGTATACTTTTCCGAAACCAAACCACTCTTGGGCATGTCCAAAACATGTGAGCCAATGTAGCCCCTTCTTGATGGCATTTCCCACGTGCTCTATCTGGTGATGCTCCCATATGGAAAGCTCTTCTAGGCACCACATATATCCTTAGTGCGAATTTATATTGTATTTCCCAGTGCTCTGCCAGTTTTGTGGTCTGCCAGAGCGACCGCACATGGTCCTTAAACATAGTCTCAGTTATCTGGCTTCCCAGATCTTGGCTCCATTTTGCCGCATAGCCCATGTAATCCAATTCTGGCATTGTATCTCGGATGTGGCGATGATGGTAGGCCATGGGCACTTTCAATTGCGCCCCCAGCGACATAGCAGCAGCCAGTTCTTCCCTCACGTCCTCGGTGAGGTCTGTCCAAGTCAGACTGGACACATAGTGCCTCAGCTGGTAATAATGGAAATAGTCCGCTGAATTTATTTTGAACTGAGCTCTCAGTTCTGGAAATGTTCTGATACGCCCTTCGTCTGTGAGCACATGATATAGGTATTCTATCCCCTTTTCCTTCCATCTGTTGAATACAGTATAACTTGTCCCAGGCTCAAACCCCGGGTTGCCACAAATCGACAGGTAGGGGGTAGTTTTAGGCGAAAAGCCATGCATGCGGCAGATCCATTTCCACACCGCTTTCATCGTAGGCAAAATATGTGACTTCTGTAGGACTGCTGGGGGATGTTGCTTGCTACCTTGCAGAAATCCTGTAAAGTTGTCTGTGCCAAACAAGCCTAATTCCATAGTGGTAGCAGAGTATTCACTTGTCTTTCGAAACCAGTCATTTAGGTGCCTGATTCCACAGGCTACCGTTAAGTATCGCAAACTCAGGAGGCCCAGGCCCCTGTATTCTCTTGGGATCTGCAGAATCCGCAGAGCAATTTTTGCTTTCTTTCCTTTCCAAAGGAATTTCTGCAATATTTTGTTTATTTGCCGTTCCACTTTCCTTGGAAGATAAAGTGGGAGCCTTTGGAACACATATAACCATCTGGGTACAATCATCATGTTGTATAGCGCTATTCTGCCAAGCAAAGAGAGCAGGAGGGATTGCCACAGCTTCAACTTGTCCGCCATATCCTCCAATATCCTGTTCACATTTTGGGCACACACTTGAGCCAGGTTCTGGGGGATTTGGACTCCTAAGTATTTGATTGCCTCTTCAGCTTCTTCCACTCCCAGTTCCTCTAACCCTGTGCCTCCCACCCCAGGAGAGATGGTGAGCCAATGTGATTTGTGTGCATTTATTTTAAACCCTGAAAGAGCACTGTATTGTTCTATCCGTGCCCAGAGCTGCCTCAATGAATTCTGGGGGTCCCTCATCACCACCAACAGATCATCCGCAAATGCCAAAGTCTGCACTACCTCTCCACCCACCACTAGCCCCTTTATCTGCTCATCCGTCTTCAACGTGCGGAGCAGTGGCTCAATAGACAGCAAGAACAATAAGGGTGAGAGGGGGCACCCCTGACGAGTACCCCGTTCTATGACTATAGGGTCTGTTCGCATGCCATTAATTAATACAGAGGCCGTCGGCTTAGTGTATAATGTCTGTACGGCCTGAAGGTACCAGCCATGCATGCCCATATACTTTAACACCCCAAACAAAAATTCCCATCCTATTTTATCAAATGCCTTTTCGGCGTCGAGACTGAGGAGGACTGCAGGTACATGATTTACTTGGCTGTAGCTCATTGCCATAAGCAATTTACGCACATTAGTAGAAGAATATCTGCCCTTCACGAAGCCCACTTGTTCAGGCCCAATTATATCTGGTAAGTATTGAGCCAACCTGGTGGCCAAGATTTTTGCTAATATTTTTATATCTACATTCAATAATGAAATTGGTCGGTAGGCCTCCGGTTTGTCCCTTTCTTTACCTGGTTTGGGTAATAATGATATTAATGCCATATTATTGTGAATGGGAAACCTTCCTGTCTCCACTGCGTCCTCTAGATAGTCATGCAGTGCCAATAACGCTTTCTGGGGTATCATATTGTAAAATTCTCCCGTGAATCCATCGGGGCCCGGGCAGAGTGATGTGGCAATGACTTTATGGTGGCTTGGAGCTCTTTACCAGTGATTGGGCCATTCAGTGTCTGTAATGCTAGTGCAGAGAGTTTTGGCAACTTGGAGGCTTCTAAATAACTCATGAGGGATTCTTTATCTATGTCTTTATATTTTTGATATATTTGGCTGAAATGTGCTCAGAATATATTTGCTATTTTTTCGCTTTTCGTATGTATTTTACCTTTCTCGTCCTTTATGGCTGATAGCACTCTATTTCCTCCCCATGTTTTCACCACTGGGGCAAGCAGGGTCCCAGTTTTATTGCCAAACCTATGCAGCTTGTACTTGTGATATATGGCCCCCTTAAGTGCCCTTTCTTGCAGCAGGGAATTAAGTGCCACTTGTGCTGCTTGCAGTTGCTCCCTATGCTCATTATTTGGTGTTTGGGTGTACTTGCGTTTGGCCCTCCTCGCCTTTGCCTCTAACCTCACTATAGCTGCGGTTAGTTTTCTTTTCCGCGCACAGGCAAATGCTCCTTCCCCTCCACTCATGTACTCTCTGCAGTGTTATGTCCTTCTCCCATCCCCCCTCTCACTTCCCCTCCCACCCCGCGCCCTACAAATAACATTCTAAATTCAACATACCTTCAAACCCAACATGTTTATAAACCAATCTTTACATATAATAACTTTGTCATTTTAGCGACACTCACAGGTTACCTTCTACACTCACTGTGCATGTCCCGATTCAGCCATTTGCCTGAGCATCCGGCAAACTTTGTAAAATTTTTGCCACGCCAGCCTTTGCAGTCTCTGCACAATCATAAAGTTGCCAGTGTCCATTCTGCATTATTTTAGTGTGGCCGGGTATAACAACATGCACCTGATGTTTTTTCATACAGCTGACGGCATAGTGGTGTAACTGCCTCCGTTTCTCCTGCACAGCAAACGAGTAATCTTGGAAAATGCGAACTTGGTGTTCTTCATATTGTAAGGTGTCCTTCTTTACTCTGTAGCCACGTAATATTTCCACTTTATGGACATAGTTACTGTATGTAGTTTAATAAGCACTGCTCTTGGTGCTCTGCGGCCATCCTGCTTCTTGCCCACTCGGTGTGCTCTTTCCAGACACAGCGGCCCCGCACTGTCGGATAAGGCAACTCTTTCTTCAGCCAAGCTTCCAACAGAGTAGGAAGTACCACATCTCCGATCGATTCTGGTATTCCAATAAGCCTTAAATTCGACCTCCGGGAGCGATTTTCAAGATCGTCCACCTTTCTGATAACATCCTCACTGTGCTGGCCAGCTTGCTTCTTTCTTCCGCAGCTGAAGGCCCCGCATCTTCCAGAGAAGAGACCCTCAGCTCTAGGTCTCCTGTCCGGTTTCCCATTGCAGCCAAAAGTGTCTCAAATGAAGCAAGCTGCTCTGTCAGTTTTCTCACCTGAGGCTCCAAACCGTCCATATTGCTAATGTTAGCTGCTGCAGCTGCTCTGGGGAGAAGAACTGCCCTTCTTGTTGTTTTTTTCCCCTCCATATTTCCGGTTTGCTTTGCTTTCTTTTTCTCTCCTTGATTTCTTTTCCCTACCATGCTGCTGGGGGAGGCTGCCAAGTATCTGTCCATTGAGCTGCAAATTTACAGCAATAAAATGCTGATTAGGTGTTAAAGGCAATTACTTTAATGATGTTAAGGGTCCTGGAGAGCAAAGGAAACACATCTTGCTCCCTAGAGGCATCAGGTGATCTCTCAGGATCTGAATTGCCTGTTTTTAATAATTTAGTGAAGGTTTGTTTTTATTGGAGTGTGTGGTCTTGGTTATGATAGTTTAATGGAGTTCTGTTTTCTTTCATTTATGTTAGTTTAATGGAGTTCTGTTTTTTTTTTTCATTTATGCTTTTATTGACATTGTTCAACACTTTGACCTATATTTTTTCAGAAAAGGCGGTATAGTAAGTTTGAAACTAAAAGTACTAGGGGGTCCTTTTACTAAGCTGCAGTAAAAGGGGGCCTGTGCTAGAGTTAGTGCGCATTTTTGACACACACTGAGGCCCCCTTTAACCGCAGTGGGTAACAGGCTGGCCATTTTGGGGGAAAAGAAGTGAACCACTTACCACTCAGCCATTTTGGTAGGGAGCACTTACCACCACCCATTAAGATGGCAGTAAGGGGCTCCTGCGATAACCCGGCAGTAACCGGGCAGCATGTGGTGCTGCCTGATTATTGCCGGTTAAGCTCTGGTGCTACAAAAATTTTAAAAATGACTGTAGCTCTGGAAATAGCGTGCACTGGTGGTAGGAACTACTCCTGGGCTCCTGCAGTAGCCCGACAGTAGCTCCGGATTGGCATGCGGCAAGTCAGTTTAAAGCAATAGCATACGTTAAAATTCACTTTAAATATTAATGCGGAATTTTATGTAAGTGTAACAAGGGAGGCAGAAAGAAGACAGGGAGGGAGGGTCAGAAATGCTAAGGCCCCCTTCAGCATTAATATGCATTAAAATAATCTGCTTTAAAGTTGCAACGTGACTTACTGTGAACATTTACTAAATCTCCAGAAATGTAGTTGATTACATCTGTTTTTCGTCAGCATGTGTAATTCACCTTATGGTTACATTCATGCCTCTATTTTGTTCTGAACCATAGCACAGATGCTTGTCTGTTAATATGTGCTAAAATGGTATATCTATAATGAGTTTTGTACTTTACTTTCATCCTTAATTAGACAGTGATCCAAATAGCTGTTCTCATTTTTTATCCTGTTCTGAAATTCTGAGTGTAATTTTATAAAAAGTCATCTATGTGTGAAAGAAAAGTAGGCATCTACTTCCAATCTATTTTATAAAGTGTCAGCATGCATCTGCCAGCCGCTTCCGTCTGTGCTGTCCACTACTGGATCTGTACCTGTCCATGCTGTCCGCCCCTAGTTCCACACCGGTCTTTGCTGTTCGCAAGCCTGGCCACACCGATATCACCTCCAGTATCTGCCTCCTGGGGAAAATGCTACCTTGTCCTGACGGTTAGTCCAAAGTTCCCGGGAGCAGTTATAGCATATTTCAAAACAAACTGTTCTGGCTGCACTTTCTCTCCCTCAGTAAGGGTACAATACAGAAAAAGTCCATTACTTCCTCTTTTGCTTCGGGCTACCGTTAAGCCTCACAGTCCCCGAAGCCTTGGTCACTGGGATAGTTCAGTTTAAAACACTGTTCCCAAGATCCGTTATTAAAGTTTCAGTTCAAAGCCCCTACTTTAGCATACAGTTCTTCACTCACCCTAGGTTAGCCCTCAATACCCCATAACCAGTAGAATCCTCAGTCCTACAGATATCAGGATCAGTCTTGTACCCTCTCTCTTTCAAGTTCAATCAAGAGACCGGGTTGAAATTCACCATCCTCTTTGTCAGCCAATAACTCTCTGACAACCACTCACAGTTCAGACTGACCTGCCTTAGAGGTATCGATAATAAGTCCAGTCTTGGTTTAACAGTCTCTTCCTGATTCCAAAGTCCAGCATTTCCACATGCAATCACTCCTGTTTATTTTTCAAACATAAGCCCTCACCTGCGTCTAGAACAGAAACTTCCATCTGTTCCTCACCTTCTTCCTCCATCTCTCCCTTTCCCCTTTGAGCCAACTCCTCCCACTCCATAGAATCATTTCCCACCCTCTCCTCTAGGTGTTCCCCCTCCCCTTGATTATCCCCCATTTCCCAATCCTCTCTTGGCCCTATGGCCTCTTGGGGAGTGTAGTTCCGCTTCCTGTGTTCCCTCCTCCCCTGCAAATAGTGCTGGGTTCTCTAGTTCTCCCCCTATCTAGAGTACCCCATTCGATCTCTACCCACTAGAGGGCGTTCTCTTACACCCAGAGAATTCTGGTCCTTGTAGTTTCCTGTTCTTAGAATCTTAGTTCTTCTCCTCCCGGCTCTTACCTCTCCCTCCTGCCTTTTCTCAGAATCCTGCTTACGAAAGACACATAATTGCCTATAGGGCCTATTTACTAAAGTATGGTAAGTTTTTGCACTGACTGCACATTAGTTGCAAAACTTAGGGATCCTTTTACTAATGTGTGCTAATGGATTTAGCACATTCTAAATGATAAGAAGCCCATAGGTATAAGGTAAGGGGCGTGTCCAACATCTTCCCTGCATTTACCACATAGTAAATGCATTGGAAAATAATATAGTATGTGCACTTGAAATATCTGCCAGTGCAGTTACCATGGCCCCATGTGCTACAACAGCCTGATTCCTAAATATCACACTGCACAAAAAAATACTTTATTTGATTACCATCACCAACCCAGTCACCATTACCCCCACCCATTACTGTTGAAGAGGCATCTGATCCAATCACCATCACCCTCTAAAGAGGCACCTGACCCTCCTCCACTCACAACACCCCACTGCACTTAATAGAGGTTTCCCTGGTGATATGTTGGCAGGGTAGGGGTGATTCCTGGTCCTTTCCTTGTTGTTGGCCGGGTTCAAAATGGTGGCTCTGACTTCTAAAAGGTTGGATGCAAGGAGGCTGGATAAAACAGGAGGTGAAGTGAGCGTATCTAGTCCATTGTATAAGCCAGTAGGCGGAGCTTGTTTCGATTTTAATACGCCGAAAACAATAGCAAAAGATTATTAGAAATAAGGGATTGCCTACGCGTGGTCCATCTGTAACCAGCCTAAAGCTGTTTCAGTTGGATAGGCAGTGCCTTAAAAGGTGGAGGACAAAAGTTTGGTTTTTTTTTATTTGTTTTGTTTTGTTTTTTTTTACTTATTGGAGTAATTAGATGGATATGTCTGCAACAGCTAAAAAGTTGTGATTAGCATATTTACCCAACTGGGCATTTAAAAGTTTGTCTTTTAATGATGCCACATGTTTAGAAATCATAGCCATAAGTATAGGCAGTTATTCAAAGATTATCACATGCACACGCCAGAACAGGCATCCATCAAATTGCAAAAGTAAACAATAACTTCTGTAGAGTACATCTAAAATTTAATTTTTATTTTCTTATTTCCATCTTCCAAAATTCTAGGCAGCAGATGTACAGATCAGCAGGACCCAAAGCATTCCAAAACAAGTAAAGTCAGAAACATTACAGTTTATACCTAATTGTTCAACCACCCTTAGGATTCACCTTTGCGTTTAAAAAGCAAAAAGCATATGTGTGTAAGATCTGGATAAACAAATTAAAACAATCAATGTTTAAAACAAATGCCCATAATATGTAATACATGGTAGCAGTAATGAAAGAATGATGGAATATTTACATAGCAGCCTGAGCCAACAGATTTATATTCCACTGAACATAATTAACTTTGTATGAACTTGGCAGCTAATATTGTGCTGAACTAGACAATGTTGGCACATTTAGACTGAGTCTGGACTTATACATGAAGGTAGATCTGCTCTCATTATTCAATATCTGTCTTTTAAATAATAGTAATAAAAAATTTCAAGTGCATTTTTATAATATACCACTGCAATCCACAAAACAAAAGGAGCAAGCTCCCACATGCCATATTTTTCTTTTGATCTAGGCACAGGAAAAAAAAGATTTTAATTGCTCCCAGGTTTCATCCTAATTCATGTTTAATGTGGGATATAAATGTCATAAATAAATAAATAGAAACTCTGAATGTTGAGCACCTCATTCTCAAACATGATGTCAGTTTAGTGGCACTTTACCAGGAGAAAAAAAATCTTTGCACAAATATAACACATGCTAGAGTGGTCCTGTAACCAGCCTCTTCAAATGACAAACTGAATATGACTTATAACAAAGGACTACTCTACCTATGAAAAGTTATTCCGTTATTATACTTTATCTGTGTACATCATTGTGCTGCACAAGCTGGCATGTTTGAAAATATAAGAGAGAATAAATAAAAATGCTACCAACTATAAAGACGACAGTGTGGATGCAGCAGCTCATAGGTTTGTTTGCTTTGAGTTGAGTGTACGCAGAACGATGGCTGTGCGGGGAAGGGGAAACACAGACTATCGTTTTGATATCACTATCAGGCTTATTTTCAGAAGAGAAGGGCACCCATCTTCTGACAAAAATCGAGAGATGGGCGTCCTTCTTTCAGGGTCGCCCAAATCGGCATAATCGAAACCAATTTGGGGCATCCTGAACTGCTTCCTGTCGTGGGGACGACCAAATTTCATGGGGTGTGTCGGCACCGTAGCGAAGGCAGGACTGGGGCGTGCTTAACAGATGGGCGGTCCTCGGGCAAAAAATGGAAAAAAGAAGGGCGTCCCTGACGATCACTTGGCTGACTTTACTTGGTCCATTTTTTCTTGCAACCAAGCCGTGAAAAGGTTCCCAAACTGACCAGATGACCACCGGAGGGAATCGGGGATGACCTCCCCTTACTCCCCCAGTAGTCACCAACCCCCTCCCACCCTAAAAAAAAACTTTAAATATTTTTTGCCAGCCTCTATGCCAGCCTCAGATGTCATGCCCAGCTCCATGACAGCAGTATGCAGGTCCCTGGAGCAGTTTTAGTGGGTTCAGTGCACTTCAGGCAGGCGGATCCAGGCCCACCCCCCCTACCTGTTACACTTGTGGTGGTAAATGTGAGCCCTCCGAAACCCACTGTACCCACATGTAGGTGCCCCTTCACCCCTTAGGGCTATGGTAGTGGTGTACAGTTGTGGCGAGTGGGTTTGGGGGGGGGGGGTTGGGGGGCTCAGCACCCAAGGTAAGGGAGCTATGCACCTGGGAGCAATTTGTGAAATCCACTACAGTGCCCCTAGGGTGCCCGGTTGGTATCCTGGCATGTGAGGGGACCAGTGCACTACGAATTCTGGCTCCTCCCATGACCAAAGGGCTTGGATTTGGTCGTTTTTGAGATGGGCGTCTTCGGTTTCCATTATGGCCAAAAACCGGAGATGACCATCTCTAAGGTCGACCATCTCTAAGGTCGACCTAAATGTTGAGAGTGAAGGAGTGATGATGATTAGGTCAGTTGCCTCTTCAGGAGGTTGTAAGGGGGTCAGGTTGCTGATCAGAGGACTGGAGCTGCAGTAACTGGCTAGGATAGCATACATGCACTTCGCACCTCTTTTCGTGGAGGCATTCAGTACACGGCACTGCCTGCAGCAATGATAAGACATGGTAACTTACCATGTGCAGATTGCAAGTGCGGTCCAAACCCATAACCTACCTATCCTCCATCCCTTTTCAGCCACCTGCCTGGGAAAAAGTTGCTGCAAAAATTTTGAACTAGGATATGCCATGGCTGCGTGGTAACTGTTATGTTTAGTAAACAGGTCCCCTATGAGTCTTTCTAAAATACAAGAGGGAAAGTGGCAGAAATCATGTTTAGCTTAAAGCCATGGTCATTTATGCCTACTAAGAAATGGTCATAAATGTTTGCATGTATTTTACAATTTGTGTAAACTGGGACTCCACCCAAACTCCACTCCTGAACATGCCTTCACACAGGTCACAGAAAAGTGTGCACCTTCTTGTCACCACATGCACTTTTATTGCACATATCCCTTGCAATAACTTTATAAATCCATTTTACACATGTAAAATCCATATATAATTAGTCCCTTGGTGTTCACAGGGCCTGAGTGTATGGAAGTAATTTTTCCTAGAACTCTGAGTGCTTGGAGTATCCTTGTTTAACCCACTGCTTTTGGTTCTCTGGAGCCCAAAGAGAACTTTGCTAAAGTGACAGCAAAAAAAAAAAACAAACTGGAAGAGAAAAATTGATGAAGTTATGAGACCTATAAAATACCATGTCTAGATCAGTTTATACCTTTATTTATCTTCCTAAACAAAAGGGAAATGTGTTTTTAATTGTTAGTTGACTTTAAAAGCCGGATTAAGTTTTTTAGGGGTACAATACCCCATCCAAAACGGCCTTTCTAAGAGGCCCTTTTACTAAGCAGCAGTATAAATGGGTTTCTACCTCTCCAAAAAAAAAAAAAAAACAGCGCCTAAATCTTTCAACTAAATTTTAAATATAGCAATTTTCAATAAAGCAATTTTAATGAAATGGTTCTGTATATTTTATATATTTTGCAGAGTGGACCTCAGCGGCACTTAGTGTGCGGCGGCGATTCATTTATTAAGAGGTAAAAATACTCTTACTCTCTACTCACTTTTGCCTCTTCATAGGTCCAAATTTCTTATGGCATGACATATCCCACACTTTATTTGTATTTCTATTATATATATATATATATAAGCTTATAAAGAAACTTAGCTTTTTTCGCTACAGCTGCGTCAGGGTCTGGGTCCACGCATTGAATGCCATCATTAGACTTCTGTTTGAGGTTTCGCATATCCTAATGTGGGGACTATCCTGCACATTAGGCCCATTTTTATCACAACTGTAAAATAGAGGTTTATTATTATTATTATTATTATTATTATTGGCCCCATGCTCATTTTTCCTTTAGTATGCCAGACCCACAAAAATATTAATGCAGGAGTACTTACCACCTTCTATTTAAGAGGTGGTAAATGCCTCCAGCGTTTAGTCCGTGTTAACCAGCTATCACATGGTAATGTGATTGAGCTAGCTGGATAATGCTTCCACACTCATTCCCCAACCAATAAATGCGCCCTGCAAAAAATAAATAGCATGCGATTATTGCTCACCAACAGGCCAACTACTGCAGGACGTGGAAAGCTTGTTTGGCACACGAAGCCCATCTTAGGACTTGGTTTACATGCACCTTAGTAAAAGGGCCTATAAAATTTACAAATGTCCATACCTTGGAATACAAAATAAAAATCTGAGCATGCAGAATATATTTTGCTGGGCATAGAGATCTAGCTTGGCAATTTTTGAGATCTGGGCTCAAATCCTGATTTAAGCATCAAGGGACTGCTTCATAATATTTGTGCAGCTGGTCAGAGACAGTGCGTCTCTCTACCATGTGTAACAGAAAAGCCAAATCATGCAATCTGATTGGTCAGTTCAGTATTGCCAAGGCACAGTTGGCAGCGTCAGTGTAGAAACACTGCCAATGAAATTAGTTTTATCAGTCTTGTTCATGATGGACCCTATTCCATATGACAAACCCACAGCAGAAATAAGGTCTAGGATTAGAATAGCAGGGGTTACGTTAGGGCAGCAATGCAAGAGCTGTGTGAAAATGTTTTACAGAATATTAGCAAGTATTGTTTGGACCCTCCACTTTAGAAAATAAAACAATGTTAAATTGCCGTGGGTGCCTTTTCTTCTTTGGTATAATATTCCTCAGTCTCAATATCCTGTTGATCTACTCCTTGTGTGATTAGTACTTGCAGTTGAATTGTTGGTGTGTTTTTAACAAAAGTACCTCGATGAAATCTAGATTCTTGGTGCCAGTGATTGCATTATTTAACTTTTCTTTCAGCGGAGGGGGGGGGGGGGGGGTAATGTAACGTTTCATTGTATTTGAGAAAGGTTACCAAAGCAAAAGGGATATTGCTGCACTAATAATGATAAATCAGACTTTTGCTACACTGAGCGGTTGAATTCATTACAAAGTGGCAACAAATTGTAAAAAATAGGAATAATTGACTATTTAATAGGGAACATAAAGGTTCTTATTTAATAATCATCTAATTATTCTGGCATTTGACTTCCTACTTTTCTTGCTGATAACAGAATGGCAAACCCCATAGGAGGTTTTTTTTTCTTTGAGTAATTTCAGTCCTTGATGAAAGCTAATAACTGATCTGTTTTAAGGATATGAACAATGACTATTCATCAAACATATTTGTGCATATTGATCTGTGGATTAAACGTCTTTGCATGTTTTCATAATCTGCAAAACTTTACCTGTTGTGGTTCTCAAGGATTGGAGCTTGCTACCCTGCAGGGTGATGGATCCCCACCAGCACCAGTTTGGTACATTTAATGTGGGCATTATAGTCTGCTTAACCTCAAATTCAGGCAGAGTACGAATCAGTCTTTAAAACAGCAACTCACAGAAAAAACAATTTACAGTATAACAATAGCTTATAGTGGAACGCTAGCTTACAATGGGACTTTTAATCATAGCATAAGAATAACATAACATTAACAACGTTGAGACAATGAAGGTATAACATCAACAATGAAGCTTGTTTACATGTGGTCACTTGAACATCTTGGGAATGTGTTATAAAATATGGTTTACATGTGGTCTGAACGCCCTGTGGTGGTCGATGTTCCTTTAAACACTGACCATCACTGTTAACAACACCCAAATATTCAATGCTGGGCGATATCCAGCTACTGGCATGAATATCTGCGGTTGGCTGGGTCGCTGAGGGTTATACTGGCAGTCGCTAATATTCCCAAGGCTGGGCAGATAAAATTAGGACAGTCCTTTTTGCTGTCCTGACTTTATGCACACATGTATCTGGACTAAATATTTTTGCTAATCAATAAAGGAAAGGGAAAGGAGATGAATTACAGTCTCCATCCAAGCTCCGCTTATGGACCACCCTAGTCTAACCAGATGGTGCTATAGCACTTAATATCCTCTCTCTGACCCACTCAGTATGGCTTAACTGGACAGGAGCCTCTCCTGCCTACTTAATCCCTTTTGAATATTGGCCCAAAATGTTTCTGTGTATATAGAAAAATCTGGTCATCTTGAGTATAAAATTTTCTTTGTAGCTTATGTTATTTTAAATCTACTGATCTATGTTTTGGTTAGGCAAAAATTCAAAGAAACATGTGTTTACATGAGGAGTCACGGATGTTAGATGCACTTTTAAATGGAATTTACAAGAAGCATTGTGGTCAGATGGCAGGATTGGAAGCCAGGGTGTCTAGATTGTGTAGGCTCAGTGTTGGCTATGCTTTAATTTTTTGCCATTTTCTTTTGGGTAATAATATCATTGTTTTTTTTCTCCTTTAAGGAAACTTGCACTAGAGTAGGCTACTGTGTGTAATGAAGAGTCATGAGGGAAAAATGTGTCAGGTACAGGTCTAGTTTAAATGGTCTTAGGTGTCACCATTTTGATTAAAAAGAACTTTCCAAGGGCACCTTAGAATGTTGCCTTTGATAATGCTCAGCCTAGTGCTGTAACTTTACATTTCTTCAGACCTTCCCTTGTGACAATGAAAAGAGTGCGATTATACTTCAAATCTCACTGCTTATATATGCCAGGGAAATATATGCCCTTCACAGAAAATTCCAGCAAAGGAAAAAAAATGGTTTCTGAAACTCTGTAATCTCTCAAACGTTGGTGTCTGGTTCTCATGGATAGCCCCAGGCAATCTTTATGACCTGAACAGTGGACCCACTGGTCTCTGTAGCCCTTAGAAGCTTTATAAAATACCTGCTGGGTTTTCCCAACTTCTGGCATCTGCAGTATCTGTATTCCTTTCCTAAACCACACTTTCAGCTCATAGGCTCCAGGCATTTCCAAATTATTAGTACAGCATATGGAAAGACAGAAGATCCTCAAGAAATACAGAAATCAAGAAGGTATAACAAAGCAATACAGAAATATTCCCAGCAATGTTGGGCGCAACAGACCTGATTAAAAGACTTTCCAAACATTTTATCATATATTTCTTTTAACTCTCTTGGCACAGTACAAGTACTATGGCAAGCATTAGTAGTGCTGACATTAGAGCCTGACCAATCTCAGGATCTTTGGTTTCTGTTGAAACTGAATATGTGACCAATTGGCTACTTGGTTTCAGGAGAAACCATAAACATAAATGAAACTGCCCCTTCCAACACCTGACCAAAATATCCCTCCCCCTTCTGACCCCTCTGGCAGTGGCCCCCCTCTATCTCTGCCCTCCCTGCCATCACTCTCTGCCCCCTTCCATCCTACTCAATCACCCATGGACCCTCCCTGGACCTACCTTAGGAAACCCTTAATCACTCACCCCCCCCCTATCCAATATTACCACTCATAGACCCTCTCCCGAACCTACATTAGCAAGCCCTGGTGGTCTAGTGGCCTCTTTGATTGCAGGAATGAGCCCCATTCATTCCTGCCCTATTCCATTGCTCTGACTCAATAGCTGCCAAGACTGCCACAGGAGTCCTGGCATCCATTTTGCAATTGGAATCAGCACAGACAGGAGTGAGTCTCCAGTCCACGCTGGTTCCAATTGCAAAATGGCTGCCAGGTCTGCCTGCAGCAGTCATTGCGTTGGAGCAGTGGCATGGGATAAGAATTTTTGGGGTTCATTCTTGCCCCCTAAGAGGCCTCTAGACCACCAAGGCTTGCAAAGATAGTCCTGGGGAGGGCCTACGGTTGGTCACATGGGATATGGGGGAGTGATGGGGGAGGGGAATTAATTCTGGGTTTCAGCCTAAAATGCACAGGCATTTTTGGCCAAAACCCAAACCTGGATACGGTCCTGTTTCAGTGCTGAATACGAAACTGAAATTGAAATTCGATAAGCCTGTAACTGACATCACACTCCACATACCCTGGCTTAGGAGTGAGGTTCATTACTGTCATGGTATGTACAAAACTAACCCATTTGGAGACACTACCCCCAAGAGAAACATTTACATAGGGGCTAGCATTGCATACTCCTACTGCATCCTGCCGTGATATTAGAGCCTTTAACCATAGGCTACCCAGTTCCTTAGGCAAATGTGTCCTACCAGCATGATGGTTCTTGGATTTTCTGACGCTGTCTACTTGTCTTCCAGGCCATTTCTGGTCCCTATGTCTTCCCAGGAGCTTCTGGACTGGGGTCCTTAGAAGTTCTTCCTGCTTTCTAAGTAAGACACCAATTAGCCTAGTCCTGTCTTCAGGCAAGCTCTACCCGATTTCCTTCTGGGTCTTCACCTTCCAAGAGCCTCTCTTAAAGTTGCATCTCTTCCTTTTCTCTCTTTCACTTTCCTTTTAAGCAGCCAGCAGTTAGTCTCATTACAGTCAAATTTAAAGATACTTTCAGGACTTACAGCTACTGTTACTAATGTGCACTGCTGCACTTGTATTCACTAACACTGTTAATGCATGTTATTAACTGGGTCCCATTGCATAAAATGAGACCTGTGGTAAAAATAGCACATGCAAAATGCACTAGCAAGCTACTACTATAGCATATGTTAGTAAATCTAACTGTTAATTTACAAATGTAACTTTTCCTGCCTGGGTAAAACCATAGGCAGGGAACTTTACATAAAATATATTTGATTTGTTGGTGGGTCCAGGTTGGAACCAGTAATCACAGAGGGGCCATTGGTATAACAGTCCACACTCTCCACATTTCACTTGCATTTAATAACTCAGCTCCGGCCAGAGTTGGGGTTCTGAAACAAAGGGTTTACTTAAAAGAAATAGTTGCTAAGCAAAAGAGACACAAATCACAATAGCAAAACCACAGGTAGAGCCAGAAAGCAAAAATAGCATCAAACATTTACAGTCACTTATTTTTTCCTTCAGGAAACTCCATTTTTAAGAGAATACTCTTTTTTTTTTCTTTTACTCCTGTACACTTTCAAAGTTGGTTTATTCCTAGAAGGGAACACCTCTATCAATCTCTTCTCTTTGTAGATCTCAGGGACATCCTCTGTGTCCCCTTCTGTTTCTCAGAAGTAGGATCTCCTGTTGTTTCTCCTTTTCTCTAACTGCTCCACTCTTTTCTTCTTCTCAGTAGCTGGTTCCCTGTTCTAGTTTATACCTCCTATGTGGTGCAGAAGCCTAGCAACCCTGTCACTGCTCTCCACTTCTGTTCTGCTCTTGGCACCAAGTAGAGGCTGAGTGAATTTCAGTTTCAGCATTGAAATTGGCCTGAAATCTGGATTAGGCCATGCTTCAGTTTCAGCCAAAAATGCCAGTGCATTTTCCTTTCAAACTGAAACTCCCCCCTCCCCGACTACAAGCGTGACCACTCTGTCCTATGACACTGCTACGGGAGGTCATGAGAGCTATTTTGAGATTGGAGCCAGTATTGACTGGGTATTGCTTCTGCACCAATAAAACCACTAGACCAACAGGTCTTCTATAGTAGACCTGGGGAGGGCCTACGGATGGTGGGATAGTGGTTCTTGTGTCGGCGGTAGGCAGTTGTCTGTCAGGGGGCCCGCTTTCTGCTGGGGGGCCAACTGTTTTGGTTTTGGCTTTGACCTAAACCAACTTGTGAATTTTGGACACAGATTCGATTTTGGAAACCCCCGGTTTCAGTCATCTTCTAATGGCTGGGATAATCAAAGTCCTTGATCTCCTTCAGGAACTTGATATGATGGTCAGGGTATCACAGCCAAAGACCTTTCCCACTCAATCTATGGTACAGTGGCTGGACATGCAGGGACAGGGCTGGAGCTTTATGCCAATCACTGTTTTCCTCCAAAAGGGGTCTCTCTCCTTACGCCAGTACTTTACTGAGCAGGAAAGCCCTCTTGGAAGGTGCAGTGGTATTTACAAATTAAAGTCCAGTATTTTACTAGAGCCAGTAGATATCGCTGTCATTCTTACAATGCAGAACCTTAGAGGTCTTTACATAGACAAAAGGTAAAAGAACAATGGGGGGAGGGGAGAGGTGCAAGTAGAAGTGGGTGTGAAAACTCACTCTAAAAGAAAACAATACACACACACACATACACACACTGAAAAAAAATAGTTGTAAAGTTCCTCAACTGTATCAGGCACTGGTGGGTCAAGAATGGCTGAGGATTGGGGCTCAGGATGGAGGACCAATATCATAAGGGCCGAAAGCAGGAAGAGGAGGGGCAGGAAAGAGAGAATGGGGGGCCTCTATCTCTACCCTGCTAATCCTCCTCCTTCTCCTGTCTGCCCTCATGATCCTGGTCCTCCATTCTGAGCCCCCCCCCCAACTTCCAGCCCCCAATCCCTGGTTGCTGTACAATTCCCAAGGGAAGTCACTAATTCCCCTTCCCTGGAAAATTGCCCTCTCCAGCAACTTCTATCCTCTTATTTCTTGGCCAGTAAGCCATAGACATTCTCATCAAACTAGAAAGAGTTGGCCTTTCTCTGTCTTGTGTAAAGGATGCAGCTTTGTGCTTTTCTCAGAGATAAGAAGGTGGGTCCTGAAATTCAAACATGAATGTGGGGGAGTGGCCTGATGCATCCTGGGTTTAATTCCCACTGCAGCTCCTTGTGACCTTGGGCAAGTCACTTAACCCTCCATTGCCTCAGGTACAAAAACTTAGATTGTGAGTCCTCTAGGACAGAGAAAATACCTTCTTATAATGTGTGATCATTCTCCACCTTGAACGTGATGGTTAAGCAGATTATAAGTACCAGAATTAAAATGATTTGTTCTTTGTCTTGTGTGTGTGTGTGTTGGGGGGGGGGGGGGGAATAGAGAAGGGAGAAATACTACATGTTATCCCTATTTACTCATTTTCCTCTCTGTCTCCTCCATTGTACCTCTTCCCAGCCTCTTATGATCACCTTACTCCGAGCCTGCCACCACTCTGATCCTCTCAATCATATCTCACATTGTTCCTCCAATATCCTCACTCAGACCTCAAAACATCTTCAGTTCCATCATTTAATCTGTTGTTCTTCTCTTCCACACAATTCACAGCTCTTGTAGTCCCTTCAATGTCT